>NC_090443.1:426291654-426902904 GCF_031143425.1 Pleurodeles waltl
AAGGAATCTGCAGCTAGACGTTTCTATCAGATTATACAAATTTCAAAAATATTATAACAAAAAATGTAGCTTACTAAAAACACTAACCTAAAAAAATATAAACAGACACAGAAAAACAATACAATAAATTACATATTAATGGACACTTATAAACAATATTACATACAATAATATTTTCTACATCATTTTTTTTACAACAATATCAAAAACAACACTCAAAGTGATATTTTTACCTTTGATATTCCTGTGGACAATATTTTTGGTGTGCTGATATTCTTGACACAATATATTTGTATCACAATATTTCTTTCCAATATTCTGTCTGAACACCTGTTTGATGAATGTTTATTCTGTATTTTTTGGGGTATTATTCTGTGGTTCAGATCATCAAAAATGCTTAGGCTGGGGTCCTGAGGTTCCAGTTATGACGTAGTGGGGTTCCCTGGATTCCAATAATTACTCATAGGGGTTCCCCCGAGTTCCAGTAATGATTTAGTAGGGGCCCACAGAAGTCAAAAAGTTAAGAACCACCGGTCAGTACCATGTCACACTCCCATTCAACATCCGCAAAATACAAACTCATCTGAAATGCTGAGGCAAAACATCTCAGCCTTCACCCAAGAGAATGCATGACTCTAGTTCTGCAATGACTTCACTGGCTGCCTATAGCTAGAAGGGCAATGTTCAAGGCACTCTGCATTATCTCCAGAGTCTCCCAAGAAAAAGGACCACTATGCCTATAAGTTAAATTCATGCAAAACAAACAAAATAGGACATTGATTTCCAGGCTTCAATCATCCTTACCATAATAAAACAATAGGAGGCACTGATTTCTCATTACAAGCACCAGGTTCTGGAAGTCACTACTTGCCAACATTTGAAGCTTCCAGGAGAAAGTTGAAAGCACAGTTTTTCCCAAGATAATTACATCATCCTCCATCCATGCAATAGAACCCACAATGACAATTATACCTTAAAGTTCAATGTCAGCTTACAACCCACAGACCGTAAACAACACAACCAGAAGAACGAGTTACTTACCTTCGGTAACGACTTTTCTGGTGGATACATTAGCTACCTGTGGATTCCTCACCTCATGAATACTCCCATGGCGCCAGCATTCTACGGAAATCTTCTTACTAGTCTCTGCACGTCGACGAGGACGTCACTGTCTCGCACGCGACGCCGTCTGACGTCATACAGGCAATAAGAGGTCCTCGACGACGTGCGGACGTCAGTACCAATCATTTTTTACGTGCATGAGAACAACCAGGCAATGCAATGAAAGAACAAAGCAACATCCATTATATTGTAAAAATACACCACATTGTATGAATAACTGTAAATCTTTTTTATGTACATATATATATATATATATATATATATAAAACTCTTTCTTTTAAAAATATATACACACACCAAGTATATACATAAAGATATATACACATATACCCATATATATATATAAATATATTATATATATACATCTATTGCACCCTCAAAGATCAAGAGGAGCGCACTCAAGGATTACTTGGCAAGACCATAAAGGCAACGGGGAGGCGGGTGGGACCGTGAGGAATCCACAGGTAGCTAATGTATCCACCAGAAAAGTCGTTACCGAAGGTAAGTAACTCGTTCTTCTGATGGATACAACTACCTGTGGATTCCTCACCTCATGAATAGAGTCCCAAAGCAGTACCACGCCCGGCGGTGGGTGCCTAAATGGTCAAACCAAGAAATCCTGCAGCACTGACCGTGCAAAATGGCCGTCCCTTCTAACCTCAGAATCTAAACAGTAATGTTTTGCAAAAGTGTGAAGGGACGACCAAGTTGCGGCCTTGCAGATGTCGACCACAGGAACACCTCTGGCTAAGGCCGAAGTGGCCGACTTAGCTCTGGTGGAATGAGCTCTAATGCCCTCAGGAGGATCCTTCTTTGCCAAAGAGTAACATATTTTAATGCAAAGAACAACCCACCTGGATAGTGTTCTCTTGTGGACTGCCTTTCCTCTCCTCTTGCCCACGTATCCAATAAACAGCTGATCCTCCAGCCTGAAATCCTTTGTTCTATCGATAAAGAAGCTCAACGCTCTCTTTGGATCCAGACGGTGCAGTCTTTCTTCCTCTTTGGAAGGATGAGGCGGAGGATAGAACGTGGACAAAGTAATTGCCTGAGCCAAATGGAAGGGTGAAACAACCTTCGGGAGGAAAGCAGCCTTGGTCCTCAACACCACCTTATCCCCATAAAAAGTTGTATAAGGGGGTTTTACTGATAAGGCCTGCAACTCACTCACTCTCCTTGCTGATGTTATAGCTATCAGGAAGACTGTTTTTAAAAACAAATACCTCAAGGGGCAAGAATGCATAGGTTCAAAAGGGGACCCCATAAGGAAAGTCAGGACTAAGGACAAATCCCATTGCGGCATAATGAATGGCTTTGGAGGATATTGATTTAGAAGACCTTTCAAGAATCTGATAACAATAGGGGATTTAAATAAAGATGGTTGGTCTGGAAGACATATGAAGGCTGACAAGGCCGATAAATAACCTTTAATGGTAGCCACTGCACAACCTTTCTGCGCCAGAGATAGAGCAAAAGACAAAACGTCCGATAGATGAGCATGTAAAGGATCAATCTGCCTCTCTCCACACCACGCAACAAATTTAGACCACCTATTAGCGTAGATAGATTTAGTGGAGTGTCGCCTGGCCGCTAATATAACATCCACTACCTCAGGCGGGAGAGAGAAGGAACTCAGGTTGCCCCGTTCAATCTCCAGGCATGTAGGTGCAGACTCTGGAGGTTGGGGTGTAGAACCTGCCCCTGCGACTGCGAGAGGAGGTCTGCCCTGAAAGGGAGACGGAGCGGCGGGCACGTTGAGAGTTGGAGAAGGTCGGAGTACCACACCCTCCTTGGCCAATCCGGAGCTATTACGATTACTAGAGCCCGGTCTTGGCGAATCTTCCTCAATACTCGAGGAATCAAGGGTATGGGAGGAAACGTGTAAAGCAACTGGCCGCACCAGGTCATTTGAAACGCGTCCCCCAATGCTTCCTGCATCGGATACTGAAGGCTGCAGAACAACGGACAATGCGCGTTCTCTCGAGTGGCGAACAGATCTACCCGAGGAAACCCCCACTTCTGGAAGATTAAACGGACTTGATCTGGATGGAGACGCCACTCGTGGTCTGCCGAGAAGTGGCGACTGAGACTGTCCGCACGCACGTTCAAGACTCCGGCCAGATGGTTTGCTATCAAGCAAATCCGATGGTCCTTTGCCCAGGACCATAGTCGAAGAGCTTCTCTGCAGAGAAGGTACGACCCCACTCCTCCCTGCTTGTTTATGTACCACATTGTGGTAGTATTGTCCGTTAGGACCTGTACCGACTGACCACGAAGGGAAGGGAGGAAGGCCTTGAGAGCCAGACGTACAGCCCGTAACTCTAACAGATTGATGTGAAAAATCTGTTCCTCTGGAGACCAAAGACCTTTGATCTCCAGATCCCCCAGATGAGCTCCCCACCCTAGAGTGGAAGCATCCGTTATGACTGTGGCCACTGGTGGCGACTGCTGGAACGGTTTTCCTTGTGAAAGATTGTTGCTTGCAATCCACCACTTCAAATCCACAGCAGCATCTCTGGAGATCTTGACAGTACCCTCTAGATCCCCTCTGTGTTGAGACCACTGCCTTCGGAGGCACCACTGAAGAGCCCTCATGTGCCAGCGAGCATGCGTGAACAACAGAATGCAGGAGCCAAAAAGACCGAGCAGACGAAGGACCTTGAGGACTGGAACTACCGCTCCATTTCGAAACATTGGAACCAAATCCTGAATATCTTGAATCCGCTGAGGCGGAGGAAAGGCCCGACCCAATGTCGTATCCAGTACTGCCCCTATGAACAGGAGGCGCTGAGAGGGCTCCAGGTGAGATTTGGGCTCGTTCACCGAAAAGCCCAGGTCGAACAACAACTGGGTTGTTGACTGCAGATGACGCAACACAAGCTCCGGGGACTTGGCTTTGATCAACCAATCGTCCAAGTAAGGGAATACTGCTATCCCCTTCCTTCTGAGCTCTGCCGCAACCACCGACATCACCTTCGTGAAGACTCGAGGTGCTGAAGTAAGACCAAACGGAAGGACCGCAAACTGGTAGTGTTGCGATCCCACCACAAACCGGAGATACTTCCTGTGTGACTTGAGTATCGGGATATGAAAGTAAGCATCCTGCAAGTCGACAGACACCATCCAGTCTTCCATGTTCAACGCCAAAAGCACCTGTGCTAGGGTCAGCATCTTGAACTTTTCCTGCTTGAGGAACCAATTCAAGATCCTCAGGTCCAGAATTGGTCTCAAACGACCATCCTTCTTGGGAATCAGGAAATACCTTGAGTAAACTCCTTGACCCCTTTCCTGCTCCGGGACCAACTCCACCGCGCCCTTTAAAAGGAGGACTTCTACCTCCTGTTCTAGCAACAGGAGGTGTTCTTGTGAACAATACGAAGGGCGGGGCGGGATGAGGGGCGGAAACTCCCGAAAGGGAAGGGTGTAGCCTTTTCCCACAACACTGAGAACCCAAGTGTCCGACGTAACAGTCTCCCATTTGGTGAGAAAATGCTGTAATCGTCCCCCTACAGGAGAGGAGTGAGTGGGAAATGGTGGAAGCCTAAGGCTGCTTCCCCTGCTGCACCCCGCCAGAGGATGAGGAAGAGGCAGAGTGCTGCTGAGAGGCTCCCCTGGTGCGGACCCTACCCCTCCCCCTAAAAGATCTATAGGGATGGGAAGAGGCAGGTTGCTGATATCTTCCCCGAAAGGAAGAGGAGGAAGAGCCACGCCCAAATCCACGAAACCTCCTGAAGAATCTGGAAGAGGCCGTGGAAGAAGGAGCTTGGAGTCCCAACGACTTAGCCGTGGCCCTGCTCTCCTTAAAACGTTCCAAGGCCGAATCAGCCTTAGCCCCAAACAGTTTGTCCCCATCAAACGGGAGATCCAACAATGTGGACTGTACATCTGCCGAAAAGCCCGAGTTACGTAGCCAGGCCTGTCTCCTTTCCACCACAGTTGTGCCCATTGCTCTGGCTACCGAGTCGGTGGTATCCAGTCCCGTCTGGATAATTTGGGTCGCAGCAGCCTGGGCATCAGAGACAAGATCCAAAAGACCCTGGGGAAGCTCTGTAAACGAAGAGGAGATGTCATCCATCAGAGCATGAATATACCTCCCCAGGATACAGGTCGCATTAGTGGCTTTTAACGCCAGACTGCAGGACGAAAAAATCTTCTTCGACTGCGCCTCTAGCTTTTTTGAGTCTCTGTCCCCAGGCACCGTCGGGAAAGAACCAGGCGCTGATTTGGACGAACAGGAGGCCTGCACAACCAAGCTCTCCGGCGTAGGGTGCCTAGATAGGAAACCAGGATCAGTTGGAGCCGTCCGATACCTCCTGGCCACGGCTCTGTGAACTGCTGGGGAAGATGCCGGCTTCTTCCACACCTCTAAAACCGGATCCAGCAGAGCGTCATTAAAAGGTAATAGAGGCTCCGCCGCGGCTGAGGCCGGATACAACACCTCTGTCAAAAGGTTTTGTTTCGCCTCCACCACCGGCAAAGGCAGGTCCAAAAAACTAGCTGCCTTCCGTACCACTGTATGAAAGGAAGCAGCTTCCTCTGTATATTCCCCCGGGGACGAAAGGTCCCACTCAGGGGAAGTGTCCAGCCCACTGGCCGACTCCAGTCCACGCAGCCCATCACCCGAGTCCTCTAGCTCTCCTTCCTCTAGGGCTCGTTGGTACTCCTGCTCCTCTAGTACCCGGAGAGCACGCCTCCTTGAATGCAGTCGTTGCTCAATCCGCGGAGTCGACAACACCTCCGCCGAAGTCGGAGATCGGCGCCGATCTTCCGAAGCCACCGACGCCGCATCCGGCGCCACAGGTAACTTCGGCGCCGACTGAAGAGCAGATGAAACGGATGGACCCACCGGAGTCACAGGCCGAAATCTCGACGTCGACGGGATGGAAATCCCTGGGGCCAATCCCTCCGAAGCCATCGGAGCGGCCACCGGCACCGACACTGGCGCCGAGCCCACGTTCCCAAACGGGAGAAAGGGCATAAAGGGTGCCGGCCGAAGAGGCGCAGGATCACCCAAAGAAAAGGCCAAAGGCCCAGCCGGAGCACCCCCTGGAGCCATCTGTTGGAAGATGGCATACATCGCATTCAAGAATGCGGAACTATCGGCTCCAGGGGTGGGAAAAGCCGGATACTGGGGTGCCTGACTCGGAGGCGACCCCGACGCCGGCCTCGGCGTCTGCGCCGGAGAAAACACCTGAGGCTCCAATACCTCAATCACCGACGCCTGTCCAGGCGAAGTTGGAGACGTCGGAGAGAGCAACGGCGTCGAAGGATGCGGCGTCACCGTGGGGCTGACCTCCCATGTCCTCCGGCGCCGATCCGGAGACCTGGAACGAGCCTCCCTTGAATGACGCCGAGATTCTCTACGGCGCCGGGAGTCTCGATGACGCCGATGTCTTGGAGAAGACTTTTTCTTGTGATGCTTCTCCTTTGACTTGGCCATAAACAGCTTCGCCTCGCGTTCTTTAATGGCCTTCGGATTCATGTGCTGACACGAATCACAAGTCGAGACGTCGTGGTCGGAGCTCAAACACCAAAGGCAATCGGAATGAGGATCCGTCACCGACATCTTGCCTCCACACTCACGACAAGGCTTAAATCCAGACTTTCTCTGCGACATTATTTCCACAGAGAAAGAGTACGCAGCAAGATATACACTGTAACCGCAAGAGTAACAGTTGCTCCCTCGAAGATAACCGTTTCGAATGCACGGAAAAAAGGGAACTGACGTCCGCACGTCGTCGAGGACCTCTTATTGCCTGTATGACGTCAGACGGCGTCGCGTGCGAGACAGTGACGTCCTCGTCGACGTGCAGAGACTAGTAAGAAGATTTCCGTAGAATGCTGGCGCCATGGGAGTATTCATGAGGTGAGGAATCCACAGGTAGTTGTATCCATCAGAAAACTATGTTCTATATGGCTGCATGTGAAAAAGAGCTGATCTATGGTTTGTCTGGGTATTGTATAAATATGTCAATTCATATATAACTTTCTGGCCCGACTAGTACTAATACCATAACACTTAGGGCAGTTGTGCGTCAAAAAATGTAACGCCGGCTAACGCCATTCCAAAGCGCCATGCGGGCGCCTTATTTATGGAATGACGTTAGCCGGCGGAGCTGACTGGTGTGCGTCAAAAAAAATGACCCACACCAGGCAGCGCTGGCGTAGGGGAAAATGGAGCTTGGGCGTCAAAGAATGGGGCAAGTCGGTCTGAGGCAAAAAATCTGACTCAACCCGATTTGCGCCATTTTTTTTTACTCCCACCCTCCATTGACATGACTCCTGTCTTAGCAAAGACAGGAGTCATGCCCCCTTGCCCAATGGCCATGCCCAGGGGACTTATGTCCCCTGGGCATGGTCATTGGGCATAGTGGCATGTAGGGGGGCACAAATCAGGCCCCCCTATGCCACAAAACAAAAAAAAATAATAATACTTACCTGAACTTACCTTAAGTTCCCTGGGATGGGTCCCTCCATCCTTGGGCGTCCTCCTGGGGTGGGCAAGGGTGGCAGGGGGTGTCCCTGGGGGCATGGGAAGGCACCTCTGGGCTCCTTCTGAGCCCACAGGTCCTTTAACGCCTGCCCTGACCAGGCGTTAAGAAATTACGCAAAAGCGGCTGGACGTCATTTTTTTTGACCCGCCCACTCCCGGCGTCATTTTTGCCCAGGAGTATAAATACGGCGCACATGCCTCGGAGTCATTTTTTAGAAGGGAACGCCTACCTTGCATATCATTAATGCAAGGAAGGTGTCCACGCTAAAAAATGACGCAAACTCCAAGATCTTTTGCGCTAGACGGGTCTAACGCCAAAGTATAAATATGGAGTTAGTTTTGCGTCGGATTTGCGTTAAAAAAAAACGACGCAAATCCGGCGCAAACAGAGTATAAATATGCCCCTTAGCATCTGGTAACAAACTATAAATTAGCCCTCTTACAATCAACATAAGACATGTTGTCTACATGGCTTGTCCGTCAACAATACTGTATCAGCAAATAAACTAGCCATCCCTAAACAGAGGCATTGAATAACGGAACAGTTCTGTCACATACTGCTGGTCAATATGAGAACTTTAATCTAGAGCACCACTGTAGATCCCAATAAACTATTTACCATGACCACTTCCTTAAATTTTACAATGAAGCTATAGGATGGTAGTTTACAAAGCCCATCCCAGCAGCTCAATTTTTTCTCTCTCGAACCATGCCAGCTCAGGGCCAAATACTATGAACAAAATTTCAGGCTGCAACTTAGTGCAGTAACCATCTACGTAGACTGTGACCATAAGAAATATCATACAGGGACCTGCAGAGGTGCCCAAAGCTGCCAGTTTACTGAAAACCATAAACTGTGCATTTATCTCTCACACTTCATCATCCACACACTGCTGAGCAATGCGTCCCATAACACGATTATCATAACTCAGTGGTCACCATACACAACATGGAAACACTTCCCACATAGGAACACAAAACAAAAACAGCAAGACACCTTATCCCTGCCTCAGCATCTATTTACACTTGAATTTCACTCCTCAATTTCAGTCCTATGCCTGTTTTACCTATTACATGATATCAATGTGCATAAGATGTTCCCTCTGTATTATTCTTAGGCCTTTTTTCTATTGTCTCAAAATCTTTGTGCACATGATTTTCACTTCTGACTGATGTTCACATGCCTTTTTTTGATCTTCATTCCCACGCAATTTGCACTGCTGAGTATTATTCATATGTCTGCAGTACTTCTTCCTTCATATCTATGTCTTATCATGTTAATAAATAAAATGAATGAGTGAAGGTCATGGAGAAGATAGTAAACATACAACTGTCTCACTTCCCAGAAGACAACAACATACTCAACGTCACCCAGTCTGGATTCCGCAAAAACCACAGCACGAGACCGTCCTCATCGCCTGTACAGACAACATCAGGACCAGATTGGACAAGGGCTAAACCGTCGCCCTCATCCTCCTAGACCTCTCTGCAGCTTTTGACACCGTATACCACCAAACCCTCCGCACATGCCTCTTCGACGCCGGAATTCACCACAAAGCCCTGGACTGGCTCACCTCCTTCCTCTCCGAAAGAACCCAAAGAGTTCACCTCCCTCCTTTCTGGTCTACAGCCACCAAGATCTGTGGGGTCCCCCAAGGATCCTCCCTCAGCCCCACCCTTTTCAATATCTACATGGCTCCTCTCGCCAACATCATATGCCCCCACGGCCTCACCATCATTTTATACGCTTACGACACCCAGCTCATCATCTCCCTCACGAGGAACCCAGCTACCACCAAGAATAACCTACACGCTGGACTCCTCGCCATCGCTAACTGGATGACAGCAAGCCACCTCAAATTGAACTCAGAAAAAACAGAGATCATCATCTTCGGTCCCAACAAGACAGCATGGAACGACTCTTGGTGGCCCACCACCCTTGGACCACCCCCAACACCCACCACCCACACACACAATCTTGGCATCATACTGGACTCATCCCTCTCCATGACTCAGCAAATCAATGCCACATCATCCTCCTGCTTCAACACCCTTCGCATGCTACGCAAGGCTTTCAAATGGATTCCTTTAGAAACATGAAGAACAGTCACCCACGCCCTCATAAGCAGCAGACTGGAATACAGCAACGCCCTCAACGCAGGGACCACAGCCAAGCTTCAGAGAAAACTCAAACTCCAGAACGCAGCTGCACGCCTCATCCTCAACCTCCCTCACCACAAACACATCTCCGCCCACCTCAGATCCCTACACTGGCTGCCCATCAACAAAAGGATCATTTTCAAAATCCTTGTCCACGCTCACAAAGCCCTCCACAACACCGGACCGGCCTACCTCAACGAACGAATCAACTTCCACAAACCAACTCACCAGCTCCGCTCCGCCGACCTCGCCCTCGCTACAGTCCCCGCATCCAACACACCACCTCCGGTGGCAGATCCTTCTCTCACCTCGCCGCCAAAACCTGGAATTCCCTCCCCACCAACCTACGCAAGACCCAGGACCTCCTAACCTTCAGAAAGCACCTCAAAACTTGGCTTTTCGAGCAGTAACCCCCCCAGTGCCATGAGACCCTACTGGGTGAGTAGTGCGCTTAAGACATTTGTTTGATTGATTGATACAATTAAAAATGGGCCAATCGATCCCAATATTTCATCTGTGCAAATAGCACATTTGGTGTAGAGAGTGAAACATATTTACGTAAAAATGATAATACAAGCTAGAAGAGTCATAAACATGTGAAATCCCAGCATTTTGATATGAGCACATGGCGTATTTGGTACAAATTGTGCAACCTCAGTCTGTAAAGCAATACCTGCTGTATAGTAACAGGGTGTCATGTAACTCATCCTGATGGGATAGGGACCCAAGAAGCATCAAAGACCCTAGCAGCCCGACTTAAGAATTTAATGAACCGTCTCAGACTAATATTCGTCATTGTATTCCTTCAATCTGTTGGTTGGTGCCAAAAAAGTGATAATGAGGTGCTTGGTTGTGCTCAGCTTGATGTGATAGGAAACTGTAAAGTGACCGGGACCCTAGCAGGCCATCAGGTGCAAATGCTTGCAGGGTATCTTATCTGGGCACCCAGTTACCATTCGTTTCCCCCCCTTATTGACCTTCAACGGCCTTGGTAAATGAATTAAATATTTCCAGGAACTGTATCAATCTAATTTTCAGCATTATGGGCCATATGTACGAACACATTTTCCCATAGACATAGAATGGGTAAAACCCTTTGCTACATCTGGCCCTATGTTCCTTAAATCCATTGACTCCACCAAAGCTGATCGACACGACCTGACCCCTAGGTTATTACATTTTTTTTTTCTGCAGACTTCTTCACTGAGTGTGCCAAGGCAGGGCAGACACATATGATGTGCTGTAATGTTTCTTCTGCCTGGTGACATAGACAGCATTTCTTATCTCCAATTTGCCTCCATTTCGTACAGAAGTCTAACATGGGAATATCCCCCAATCTTAATGCCAAAAATCTTTGTTTTATTTTTCAATGATAGGTGGCTGCCAGGAGAGGTGATTGTTTCACAGCAGTGTAGGATTTCAAGACTAGACACCCGTGTGATTGCTTCACCACTTGTAGTTTATCAGCTACCCTAGTTTGCAATTTTGCAGATCTGTTGGCTGTATTACCTCTTTCTCAGTATCTATGTGAATATGATGTGCACTTCTAGGTGGGATGTTCCTGTTCTCTGTGTAAACTCTTCCTTGATATCTATTTTCACACTATTTATACATATTAATTCATCTTCCATGCCTGATTTACCATTTCCTTAATGTCTTCACGCACATCATTCATGTTATCTGGTTTTATTTCAATGGTTATATCACCTCTTTATCTGTGTATATCTGCACATGATTTGCTACTGTGTGCTACTCTCATACTAGTTTGACCTGTTCCTCAATGTTTTTTTGTAAGTTTCACACTCTTTGCGTATTAATACCAAGGTTATTTACCTAGTCCCACATCCCTGATACCACATGAATATAAAATTTCCTAACTATAGTGAAGGAAAGTTTCAATTCTATGAAGGCCACAGAGTCAAGGATTGTGCTTTTCTCTTTTCTTTATATTTACTCAGCAGCATTAACAATAGTAATAACATTCAAAGACTACACATCTATATATCTGACAACCAGGAACAGCACTTCCTCTTTGTTTGAGCAAATAGTCTGATCTAGGCGTACCTTTCAAAAGTCTTGATTTTGATCTGATAGAATGAAAAACAACCAGAAATGAAAGATAAATTCTCAGGTAGCCTACATCATTACATTGCTAAACAAAACATGTATCTATGAGCGGCACTCATATTAAACAGGAACATTTCCATACAATACATTCCACAATGACAATGCAATTACGTAGATACATAAAGAGTTTGGTAATATGCATATTCATACTTATTCAGATGTCGGCAACATCATAGGAGATAGGGAGGGTGCTAAAATGAATCAGCACGGGAGGGATAATCCTCGCCTCCATGTCCCTAATAGAATTGAAACTTTCCTTCAAGATAGCTTGGAAATGTTATATTATGTGTCCGGACCGGAAGCTCAGATTATGGTGGTTTAAAGCTGGTTGACGACCAGTGCATCCATGCTAGAAATTGGTTTAAAATAAAAGGTCTTAAACGTAGAGTGAGTAGACCAGTCTGGAGAAGGCCTTTGAAGCCATAGCACCCCTAATAGTGTGCGCCACAAAGGAAGAAGTATCAACACCTTCTTTTTGTAGAACCCATCTCACCTATCGGGCAATGGTTGTTGCCCAAACCGGTTTGAAAGGTTTCTTGAGAGAAATATGTAGTTGAGCCATCCTAGCCGGACGATACTCTGAAGTCATAGCTTCATATGACCTCATAACGAACCACACACAGTTTGAGATGATCAGGCAAAGAAGGGTAGTGGACCACCCTAGTGTTGGACTTGCTGCATCTAGAAACAGACAAGACAAGAAATGAGACATAACAACATTGCTAACTTACCTGTTAGTTCTTTACAGGACAAGTATTGATTGTCCTACCATGACTGAAGCAGGTGAAGTACTACATTTACATTCCAAAGTGAGGAATATCTTGGTTTGGGTGGAAAAGACAAACAGATACTCCTTAGGAGTTGACAAACTAGAGAGTGTTCAGCCACTGGCATGTTATAAAGAGGGGCATGGCCTGCTGAGATCTCCGATTTGCATACATTAATAATGCAATATGTTAACCCCTTGTCAACCACTTCGGACAGAAAGTTGACAATATGCACTATATCTGCCCCCACATCATCAAGGTCCCTTTGCAAACACCAGCATGTTCATCTACACCAGGCCGAACCATAGCACTTGACTGTAGAGTCAGCCCATGCTCTTCTGATAAGGGCAAAAACAACAGATGATGGACGGAATGCAGAGCAAATCAAGCATTCACCCCCATCATCTGTTCTTTTTGCATTTGTTGCCCCAAGTGGGAAGGGTATGCCCAGACATGGGTCCTGTGCTCACTGCACCACTGGATTCAAACTAGCCTAGCTGTTCTTTTTGCTTCTGATAAGGGTGGCAGCTTGTGTTGAAAGGCCAAGGACTTCCCAACATCCCCTGTAATCCTTCAAGCCATCAGCAGGAGTGTTCCTTCCTGAACTAGTTGGTGTAAGTCACCATGAGGATCCATCAGCAGATGAGAAGTCTGGGGAAGTGGGATTGGAGAATCCATGAAAAGTTCCAGAAGAACTGGATACAAAACTTGCGATTTCCAAAGCAGTGTCAACAGGATCACTTCCGCTTTTTGTTGTCTGACTAATGCCATGAGTCTGGCAATCATTGAGAAGGGGGAAAGGCATACCCCCGGATCAGATTCCATTCTTCAAGGAAGGCGTCTGTTGCCTTCACTAGAGGGTCTGGGCGGCAGCTACAGAAGCGTGGAAATTGATGGTTGAGACTTGACGGAAAGAGGTCCACCTGGCATGCGCCCCACCACTCCATAATCTTCTGAAATAGAGAGGGATCCAGTTTTCATGCGCTGTAATCCTTCAGGTGTCTGAACTGCTAGTCCAAGGTCTGGTTGAATTTTCCCGGTGGATATTCCACTTTCATCAACAATTTGTGTTCCAGGCAGTAGTTCCAGAAATCTCTGGCCAAATCCGCTAGTACCTTGGACTGTGAACCCCCCAGGTGGTTGATATACCATAGAGCGGAGCTGTTCTCCATCTTTAGGAAGGTGGAGCAGGACACCTTGTAGGCTGCTAGACTCCGCACCGCAAAGGATCCTGCGAGGGGGCCCAGGAAATTGATATGGAGGTTCTCCTCTTATTCTGACCACTGTACTCCTGTGGTAAAATCTCCACAGCATGCGCCCCATCCCATACGGCTGGTGTTGACTTCTATTGCCAGTTCCCAAAGATAGCCCTGCCATTTCATGCATGCATGTGATGGAGCCACCAGAGAAGTTACATCCAAGCCTCTGGATAGAAGAAGACAGCAAGCCTACAATCCTGGCCAGATGGTAGAAAGAAATGTTCTTCTTTTCTAATGTTTTCGACAGCTCCCGAAGTATCAGCATCATCTTTCTCTGGGGTAAACGAAGGGACTGCTGTACTGTGACGATTTTGAATCCCAAGTAGGGCATTTGTTGAGCCGAAGTAAAATCTGACTTCTCAGTGATTATAATGACTCCCAGATCTTGAAAGAGGATTCTGATCATCCGGAGTTGGGTGAGCAGAGTGGATCTGTCCTGATGCATTAAGAGAATGTCGTCCACATACACTATTAATCTGACCCCCCAGGTGCATACCCATTTCATGACAGGCCTCAGCACAATGGTGAAGCATCAAGCACTGAGGATAGGCCGAACGAAATCCAAGTTAACTCAAAAACCTGCCCGCCCCATTCAAATTGTAGAAAACATCGGTGGGGCGAAAAGATCGGAATGGTGAGGTAGGCGTCTTTCAGATCTATCCTCTTCAACAGTCTTGGGCAGTAGAAACTCTCTGAGAAGGTGGAGCCCCTCCATTTTTAAAAGGAGATAGACCAGCCACTGGTGGAAATCTTTCAGATTTATTACTGGCCTGTAACCGTTGTCCTTCTTTCCACAAGGAAAATAGTGCTCAAGTAACCCCAGGGATGGCGGACAGCCTGTGTAATCGCTCCTTTTGCTAGGAGTTCTGAGACCTCTAGATCTACCACTTGCATCTCATTCTGGGACCAAAAACAGGGGTCAAGGACGGGAGTGTTGATAAGGGGTACTGTAGAACTCTATATGGAAGCCCCTTCACAGTCCTGTAATGGTTGCCTAGTTTTGGCTGAACCATTGTAACCTGCCCCCACCCCGATTAGGGAAAAATGGGTATTGCTTACCGGTGGTGCCACCTGGTGTGTTACTGGCTTCTCGGAAGGCTCCTTTATTTCCACATCCTCTGCCACGACCTTGGGCAGAGGTTTTCTGGTTTTGCCATTGGATAGCGTGCCTTGTCTGAAGTTCATGGGGGTTGCAGTAATACATGCGGCTGTAAGAGAGCCCCTACCTCTTCCAGCCCTCCAAAGATTTGTTGAAGACCTTTTTAATTGATTGTTTCACTTTGTCCAGGAAAGAAAAGGCATTAAAGAAGTGTGATAGTGCCTTGATAAAGGGCTCTCCAAAGAGACCCTCATTTGCCACTGCACTGGCTTCTGTGGTGGCTAGCTTGCCCACCCTGTGCTTAATCTTGAACAGTAAGGAGCGTCTGCGCTCTATCAATAGTTAACAGTTGGCATTGCCCAAGAAACACAGGGCACACCGGGTCCAACCTAACAGGATTGTAGGGTCAGTTAAGTGGCCGGTTTTATAGCGTCCTCTGCCATATCTAAGAATCTTCCTAAGCAGCCCCAGGACATCCAGGATCTTATCCTGGCAGGCTTTCCAGGAATGGTCCAGAATCTTCTTAGGGTCTTTGATGAATTTTGGGATGAATGTCGCCATCTTGAGATCAGTCTCAGGAGCACATGCCACCTTACTTGCCAAAGAGTGCTTAGGGCATTCTGCATTCAGATAGCCACATACTTTCTAGTCCTGAGGACAAATGGGTTTTTTAATGTGGCTGACCACATACCACACCACCTTCACAGCCGGGACCCACTCCACCAATCGGTGGTAGTAGGTGTCTTCAGGTTAAGCATACCCGGTACCCAAGAGGAGTCCTGATCGCCTTTATCATCCAACCTCGTTTTCTTGCCGCTGCCACAGTCTGCTCGGGCTTTGTATGTCACCCGAGCCTTCCCTGGCATTATCATCTTTTCCCTAGTGGCAGCAGGAATCATCATCAGGGGTATATTCAGGCTTGGAATCATCTTGTGCCTTCTGGGCCTCAAGGCGTCCTTTCAGGAAGGCTTGGTGAAGACATTGAAAGGCATCAGAGGAGGCAGCTGACACCTTCACGTTGGTGCCCAGTCTGGCCTTGTCTTTGCACTTAGGGGCACCCGGTTGTCAGCATGAGGCTGAGGCCTTGAATCTTCCCGAGTGCTGAGGGGTAGTATACTGCACCGAACAGTGAGTTCAATAACTTTTTGACTCAGGGGTTGCAATGCTGCAGAGCCCTCCCTCTTAACTTTGCAAAAAACACCTCTGTTTTCTGTCAAAAAATGGGATGTGTCCACGTTGTGTTTTGGGGCATTTCCTGTCGCGGGCGCTAGGCCTACCCACACAAGTGAGGTATCATTTTTATCGGGAGACTTGGGGGAACGCTGGGTGGAAGGAAATTTGTGGCTCCTCTCAGATTCCAGAACTTTCTGTCACCAAAATGTGAGGAAAACGTGTATTTTTAGCCAAATTTTGAGGTTTGCAAAGGATTCTGGGTAACAGAACCTGGTCAGAGCCCCACAAGTCACCCCATCTTGGATTCCCCTAGGTCTCTAGTTTTCAAAAATGCACAGGTTTGGTAGGTTTCCCTAGGTGCCGGCTGAGCTAGGGGTCAAAATCTACAGGTAGGCACTTTGCAAAAAAACACCTCTGTTTTCTGTCAAAAAATGTGATGTGTCCACGTTGTGTTTTGGGGCATTTCCTGTCGCAGGCGCTAGGACTACCCACACAAGTGAGGTATCATTTTTATTGGGAGACTTGGGGGAACATAGAATAGCAAAACAAGTGTTATTGCCCCTTGTCTTTCTATACATTTTTTCCTTCCAAATATAAGTGTGTGTAAAAAAGACGTCTATTTGAGAAATGCCCTGTAATTCACATGCTAGCATGGGCACCCCGAAATTCAGAGATGTGCAAATAACCACTGCTCCTCAACACCTTATCTTGTGCCCATTTTGGAAATACAAAGGTTTTCTTGATAGTTCTTTTTCACTCTTTATATTTCAGCAAATGAATTGCTGTATGCCCGGTATAGAATGAAAACCCACTGCAGGGTGCAGCTCATTTATTGGCTCTGGGTACAGAGGGTTCTTGATGAACCTACAAGCCCTATATATCCCTGCAACCAAAAGAGTCCAGCAGACGTAACGGTATATTGCTTTAAAAAATCTGACATTGCAGGAAAAAGTTACAGAGTAAAACGTAGAGAATAATTGCTGTTTTTTTCACCTCAATTTCAATATTTTTGTTTTCAGTTGTTATTTTCTGTAGGAAACCCTTGTAGGATCTACACAAATTACCCCTTGCTGAATTCAGAATTTTGTCTACTTTTAAGAAATGTTTAGGTTTCTGGGATCCAGCATTGGTTTCATGCCCATTTCTGTCACTGACTGGAAGGAGGCTTAAAGCACAAAAAATCGTAAAAAATGGGGTATGTCCCAGTAAAATGACAAAATTGTGTTGAAAAATTGGGTTTTCTGATTCAAGTCTGCCTGTTCCTGAAAGCTGGGAAGCTGGTGATTTTAGCACTGCAAACCCTTTGTTGATGCCATTTTCAGGGGGAAAACCACAAGCCTTCTTCTGCAGCCCCTTTTTCCAATTTTTTTTAAAAAAACGAAACTTTCACTGTATTTTGGCTAATTTCTTGGCCTCCTTCAGGGGAACCCACAAAGTCTGGGTACCTCTAGAATCCCTAGGATGTTGGAAAAAAAAAGGACGCAAATTTGGCTTGGCTTGCTTATGTGGACAAAAAGTTATGAGGGCCTAAGCGGGAACTGACCCAAATAGCCAAAAAAAGGCCTGGCACAGGAGGGGGAAAAGGCTTGCCAGCGAAGGGGTTAAGGGATGCATTGATGGCATGCACCATCTTCTCGTGAAAGGGGAGGAGCATTTGTTCCTCCTCCACAGACTCCCAGTACTCAATATCAGTGCCAGCCATGATAAGCAGGCGGGATTAACTAGACTTGGGAATGATGGCCCTTTTCCAATGAAAACCACTTACAAAATGTGTCATGGCCAGTGCTTGTTGATAGTGCACCGATTTATACAATATCGGCCCTCTAGATACAATGGGCTTGGAAAAGGGAAGCAAAACGCTCTGCCTAGAACTGCTTGATTGGAGCACTCAAGGAGATCTATGCAGGCAGATGCGATGTGCCGGCTCGCTCGCTTGTTTGAAGTGTCAGCCCTTCGAAACAGCGGAAGGGAATAACGAGTCGCAAGGAGCACACAAGAATTCTTAGAATGAGGGGAATGCAGGAACACCCTGTCCTCCTCGGTGAGGCGACGCTTGCCTTCCACGCCCCCTGTCAGCACGAGCTAAGCACCGTGCACAGGAATGAAAGCAGATAAGGGGAGGAGCACGATCTCTGTAGGGTAGGAGACACTTGTCCTCGTCTGTGAAGAGAACATCATAGCCTTGCAGGAATGCATGTATTCCAATGCACCTCCAGACAGGCCGCTGCAAAGCTATGCGCCGCAGGAGATGGAGATAGCCTCACAGCCTGCGCCGCCTAGTGGGAAGGACCGCTTACCTCAGGAAGTACGGAATCGGCACTAGCTCTGAGGGAATTGGCAACGCCGAATAGTGTTAGCAGTGTAGTTAACAGTGCAAACAAATTAGTTAAACAATTATGAAATATCAGTCCAATATCAGACAATGAGGAAAAGGACTTATCTGGCTGCTGAGCAACAGAGAAAGAGGAAGTGCCATTCCTGGTTATAGGATATATGGGACTGGCTCTATGGTTGTTATGTTCTGTTTGTAGCAAAGACTCTTTTGGATTTATAGTCTGCTGAGTAAAAATAAAGGAGAGAAAAGCGTAATCTGAGCCTCCGGTCCTGACAGAATTGTACCCTTACATGCGGGTTTACATCTTCCTCTTCCTCACAATCTATATGAACAGCTTTGCACCCTACAGCGCCATGCCAATATCTGTCCATATCTCTTCTTTGATAATAATGTGCACATTATTTTTTTTTTACTTTTGAATGTTATTAGCTTCCTGTTATATCACTGTCAGCCACTGTGCGGATCCCTGCATATGATTTTCATTTTTAGGGGATTCAGACGCTGACACCACTGACATTTCCATCGACTTGCCCACATTATGCTGCACATGGTATTTTATGTGCTCGTATTACCTCTTCCTCAATATCTGCACATTGATTTGCATTCCTGTGCACTATTCCAGTATTTCTCTTTCCTTTTCGTCAATACTTACATGCACATGAAATGCAATAAAGACGGAAGTAGAGGTGGGAGAGATGCTGCAGCACCCCCAGATATTGTGCAATAATTTTAGCTGAAGAATTTGTGTTTTGTCATTTTTCCCAGCAGACCTCAATTTCACTAAAATGGCTGAACAGAATTACACCAAATCACAAACTGCGCGCTTTCTAGACAAAATATCAGATGTCATCTGATGTAATTCTGTTCATCTGTGCTTTCTGCATCATTGTCTAATTCTTCCTTTGGTAATTGCATGGGGGAAAATGTTTTGTGAACCCTTTAGCCCTTTTTCCTCTGCCCTGGCTTGACGGATCACCCAGAAACTTTCCAGGAAGGAGCTGAGGCAGATGAATCATTTTTCTGGAACATTTTTGGAATATTTGTCAAGCGGCAAACAGCTCCTCAACGTTGAACTTCTTGTGTACCTTGACAGTGTAGTCACCTTTGACGTTGACTTACCACGTCTCTTCGACGTTGACAAAGCCCTCAACGGAGAACAAGTTGGAGCTGTACCTTGTCTTGACGTAGATCCTCTCAACGTCAACCTGGAACAATGTTATATTTGGACTGTACCTCTCTTCTTGGATATCCCACTCCTGGGGTTCTCAGAGGAAGCTAGAACAGCCCTGGTAGAGAACTGGCCTTCTCCTTGCTCTCCTAAATTCCCACTTTCAGAGTGCGCCTGCTGCCTACATTGCTCTTCTGTGTCTTGGGGACACATTTTCTCCCTTTCTCCCAGGGTACACCTGGAGAACTTCCTGCAGTGCCTGCATTTGTCAGGAGCATGGCTGTCAGGGAGACAGATGATGCAGAAGTTGTGAGAGTCTGACTTGGCCTTCTTTCGCCCACAGGCAGGACACTTCTCAAATAAAGATGGCTCCAAGATCCTGTCACCAGGAGCCGGATAAAAGAACTGGAGCAACTGCCGCCTGCTGGGCATGGTAGTATACTGGTGATCTCTGGGCCCTCAAAGGCACCAATGCTGTTTTTACACTCACATAATGTCAGCCTAAAGGGCTGTTTAAAAAACTGGTAGCTAGGACATACCTACTGTACAAACCATGGCCCTCATTACAACCCTGGCGGTAAATCCCAATTTCCGCTGTGCGGAAGACCGCCAACATACCGTTGCGGCGGCGGAATTCTGCTACAGGTATTACGACTCACAGCTCGGAATCCGCCACAATACAGACACCCACACAAGTCCGCCACACCAAAGGTTAGTGAGAAACTGGCGAGAGCAAAACCCACACCGTCACGCCAACAAGAATATGCCCACACTATCACGACCCACGAATCAACGCAGCAGTCATTCAACCGCGGTAATCCATTGGCAGTACACACCGCCGCGCTCAAAATACACCAACATTTACAAAACACAAACACATTGGACAATTCGAAATACACACACCTGATACACATACACACACCACTCCCACACACCCAATCCAATATAAAGCACACACCCACATCACCCACAAACCCTTACAACCAATAATTTGAAATAAGGCCAGAGAGAGAGATTAGCTAACACAACACCAGCATCCACAGACACACAACACCATCACTTATACAACATCCACTCACCTCAAACAACACACACCAACACATCCCCTCACACATCACAACAGACAGCACCTCACACATCACCCACACCACATCATGGCACCTCAAAGACACCCCAGGTTTTCAGAGGAGAGCTCAGGGTCATGGTAGAGGAAATCATCCGGGTAGAGCCACAGCTATTCGGATCAAAGGTGCAGCAGACATCCATTGCTAGGCAGATGGAGCTATGGCGGAGAATCGTCAACAGGGTCAATGCAGTGGGACAGCATCCAAGAACACAGGATGACATCAGAAAGAGGTTAATCGACCTACGGGGGAAGGTACGTTCCATGGTATCCAGACACCAAATTGCTATATAGAGGACTGGCGGTGGGCCCCCACCTCCTCCCCCACAACTAACAACATGGGAGGAGCAAGTCTTGGCGATCATGCATCCCGAGGGCTTCGCAGGAGTAGCAGGAGGACTGGACTCTGGTAAGGCAAATCTTTACTACTATATCCCCCACCCTACCTGCATGCCATCACATACTCCCACCCTCACACCCATCACCCCAACACTCCACAGATACCCCACTATCACAACCCACACATCCCAAAACCAAGCCCTGCATGTAACACCAATGCATGGACACCCCTCACCAAAGCATGTCAAGTAGAGAGTCTCACTCATGCCCCAAAATCACCAATCACACAAGGGCCACGGCAATAATGCAAGCACAGGAGTAGAGGTTAACTCACCAATTGCACAAGATGGCACACACAGATAATAAGATTATGCATTCACACCCCAACAGGACCCATACCCAACGTTACCGGACAGGAGGTGCCAGACATATCCAGTCCCCCCAAAGAAGAGGCCCACAGTGATGACAGCAGCTCTGTACGTCTGGATCAAGATGACCAGCCCGGCCCATCAGGGACCTCAGGACAGTTGGTTCCCCTGACACAGTCACAAACCACCACAGAACCTCCCCCCTCAGGAAACACCACCACAGCGCCCACCCAGCGGGCACATCCCTCTGTCTCCAGGACATGTCAATCAGCAGTGTGTCCACCACTGCAGGGAACCCAGGCAAACCCACCAACCCAAGAAAATCAGGGACCTGGGGTCAGTGGCAGTGGGCACACGGTTCAGGGGACAGAGGCACTGGATAACAGGGAAGCTGGGAGACTGCTGTACGACAGGGGCAGGACAGGCCCAGGGAACCCACTCTCCACAAGACACTCTCCAACATCATGGGAGCTTACCACCATTCCCAGGAGACCATGGGCACGGTACTGGCCAAGTTTCAGGAGACCCAGCGGCTGCAGGAGGAACATTACCTGAGGATCAGGGTGGACTTGAAGTCCACTAACACCACCATGGTCACCATTGCATGGGTGCTGGCAGACCTTGTCAACACCAGGAGGGACACAGTGGCACACCAACGGGCCCCTGACACTAGCCTGGACGATGAACAGCCCTCCACCTCCGCCGGCACTAGTGGACAGGAGGCACCGCCATAGGAACACCAGGCCACCAGCACCCCAACCCCGGCAGAAGGAGAACCAGCCCGCAAACGGTCCCTGAGATCCAGGAACAAGACAGAGAACATTGCCAAGACCCCCGCCAGGAAATAAGACCCCCCTGAATGCCACCCTTCTGTCCCACTCTGTCACCCAGTCCACCTTAAACTGGCATTGCTCCACTTCCTATGCCCAATTGGACACTGCACCTGTGATACAAATAGATTGGACTATGCCATGGACATTCCTCCACCATCACCCCAGCCCATTTCACAACCCCCTCCACTTATTTGCACAGAAATAAACACCCTTGAATCACAAAACAATCTGGAGTCAGTCTGTGCTTTCACAAATGTGTAATTGCAAAACCTCTGGAATAAAGCAATGTCAATGTACCTGTTCACATACCAATGTACACAGCTGTAGGCCAGAAGTAAACATAGCAGAGGGCACAAAGTGGGACCCAGATCTGTGAAATGGAAAGGCAAAGTAACAAGTCAGGGTCCATACACTGAGTGATAATGGCAGACTTATGCCAGCTCCAACAATAGTATGAGATGTGGGAAGCAGTTCCATCTTCTTACCTGTGTCTCACTGGAAGTATTGCATGATGATGTTGTTTCGGTTGTCTACATCTTCTTCCTCTGCCTCCTCTTCTTCACTGTCCACAGGCTCCACACATGCCACAAAACCACCATCAGGCCCTTCCTCCTGCAGAAAAGGTACCTGGCGTCCCAAAGCCAAGCTGTGCAACATACAGCAGGCCACGATTATCTGGCACACCTTCTTCGGTGAGTAGTATAGGAAGCCACCTATAAGATGGAGGCACATGAATCTGGCCTTCAGGGGGCCGAAGGTGCGTTCTATAATCCTCCTAGTTTGCCCATGTACCTCATTGTAGCGTTCCTCTGCCCTTGTCCTGGGATTCCTCACTGGGGTCAGTAGCCATGACAGGTTGGGGTAACCAGAGTCACCTGCAAATGTCGAGGGACAACTGTTAGACAGACACTAACCCTTAGGGACAACCTCATACCCAGACACCTAAGTCAACTGTGTTGGGACTTTGGGCTCACCTATTAGCCACACACAGTGCCTCTGGAGTTGCCCCATCACATAAGGGATGCTGCTATTCCTCAAAATGTAAGCGGCATGCAATAAGCCAGGATACTTGGCATTCACATGGGAGATGTACTGGTCTGCCAAACACACCATCTGCACATTCATTGAATGGTAGCTTTTCCGGTTTCTGTACACCTGTTCATTCCTGTCGGGGGGATAAATGCCACATGTGTACCATCAATGGCACCAATGATGTTGGGGATATGTCCCAGGGCATAGAAGTCACCTTTCACTGTTGGCAAATCCTCCACTTGAGGGAAAACAATGTAGCTGCGGATGTGTTTCAGCAGGGCAGACAACACTCTGGACAACACGTTAGAGAACATTGGCTGATGCCATGGCCACTGCTGTTTGAAAAGACCCACTGGCCAGGAAATGGAGTACAGACAGAACCTGCACTAGAGGGGGATTCCTGTGGGTTGGCGGATATCTGACATCAGGTCTGGCTCCAACTGGGCACACAGTTCCAGGATTGTTGCACGACCAAGTCTGTAAGTGATAATGATGTGTCTCTCTTCCATTGTCGACAGGTCCACCAGGGGTCTGTACACCAGAGGCTGCCGCCATCTCATCATCTGCCCCAGCAGACGTGCCCTATGGAGGAGAACAGTGAGCAGAGGGTCATCCAACACTTAGGTATCACAATGTGTTATTTGCTAAAACATTGGAAATTCGCAATGTGCCTTTATCTATCCGTATTCCAGGCCTAAATAGGTGTGACGCAGTTTTTTTCCCTGCCATGTGGCCCCCTGAAATGGCAGCTGCCTGACCTGTAAGGTGGTACAAGGGGAAATGAGGTAACTGTGCTGGCATAGTACACCGTCGCAGTAGGCGGTCAAAGACCGCAGCGCAATTCAGCATTGGTTAACATTGGGCCCTATGGGTCCCAGGAGCCAATGACGATGTGCGCCGGCAGAGACGGTACGCACCACCGCGGACGTGGCCGCCATTTTCTAACTGTTCCCTCACTTGATACTGACCTTCAACAGGAGAGGACCTACACTGCAAGTGCTGCTTTGACCTGTGTCGGGAAGCAACAATGGCTACAGTGTCTGGGGAAAGGGCCCCTGCCTTCACTTCAGAGGAGTTGGAGAAACTGGTGGATGGGGTCCTCCCCCAGTACACACAACTGTATGGTCCTCCAGACAAACAGGTGAGTACACTGTGAGCATTGTGGATGGCACATGATTGTATGGAGTGTTGTGGATGGAAGAGGGTGGGGAGGGGGACAGGCCAGCATGTCAGGATAGTGTGTGTGTGTATGTCTGGCCCAGGGTGAGAGGTGTTTGGCAATGCGTGAGATGAAATGTACGGGATAGTAACATCCATTCTAACTTCACTTTTCCTCTAGGTCAGCACCCACTAGAAGAAGGGTATTTGGGGTGCCATCGCCAAGGAAGTCTGGACCCTGGGGGTCTACCATAGACGGATCACCCACTGCCGGAAAAAATGGGAGGACCTGCGCCACTGGAGCAAGAAGATGGCAGAGGCCCAGCTGGGGATGGCCTCCCAACGTGGAAGGGGTGCCCGTCGCACCATGACCCCCCTGATGTACAGGATCCTGGCAGTGGCCGATCCGGAGTTGGATGGGCGCTTGAGGACATCACAGCAGCCACAAGGGGGTGAGTACACTCTCATTCAGCTGACTCGGCGTGCTTTACGAGGTGTATGGGTGGGGGAAGTGGGCTGTGGGTTCCCCTAGGCCAGGGCGAACTTGGTAGGCTAGGTCCCTTGTGAGGCAGGCTCTGTGGCACCCCAGCCCCACTACTGGTAATAGCCATCTACACCTAGTCAGGCTCCTGTGGCTTCCAGGTGTGCAGCAATTGGGCTTAGGCATCGTCCCCCATGGCCATGTGAATTTCCTAAGAACTGTTAGTGCATGGCTTAGTGCATAGGGCTGCTTCCTCTGTGTTGTGTCCACCAACAGTAGTGGTGTTGCATGCACTGAAAATGTGTTTCTTCTGTCTCCCCCCCCCTTTGTGTTTTGTCACCCTGTTCTTGCGTGCATTAGCATAATCTGGTGGAGGAACAGTGGCACCGGAGCAGGAGGGAGCTGCATCCCACATGGCCCTGGAGGGTGAATTTACGGAGTCTGAAGCCACCAGTGGTCAGAGGGCGAGGGGAGCTCGACGACGGGGATAGGAGCAAACACCAGCGACAGCGACTCCTCCTCTGATGGGAGCTCCCTTGCAGTGACGGGCACCTCTGTGCCTACCGCATTAACAGGTACAGCCGCCACCCCCCCCCTACCAGCACCGCCCTCCCAGCAGCCCCTCAGCGTGTGTCCCGTGCCCGCTCACCCAGGAGGGTGGGCATCTCCTTCTCCCCAAGCATCTCAGCCCATGCCCCAGTCAGCCCTGCTGCCCTCAGTGAGGAGGCTATTGACCTCCTGAGAGCCCTCACTGTTGGGCAAGCTACCATTTTGAATGCGATCCAGGGTGTTGAGAGGCATTTGCAACAAACAAATGCATACCTGGAGGGCATTGTGTACAGCCTCCCCCCCTCCAACTTCCTCCACCCAGACCCAATCCCCTGTACCTAAGCCTATCCCAAGCACACCATCAGACCAGCATGCACACTCATCAACACACAAGAGTGGACATGGCAAACATAAGCACCACACATCCCACAGGCACTCACACAAGCACCATCCCCATGCAGACACACCAACATCCGCTGCCTCCACTGTGTCCCCCTCCTCCACGTCCTCCTCCTCCCTCCCTGTCTCATCTCCACTCACACCTGCATGCACTACATCCTCAGCCACTACCTCCATCACCAGCACGCCTATCACCACACACCGCTCACGTGCAATCACCACACCAATATCATTCACACATCCCCAGTGTCCTCTCCCAGTGTGTCTGTGAGCCCTCCTCCCAAAGTACACAAACGCAGGCACACACCCACCCAACAGCCATCCACCTCACAACAGCCTCCGGCCCATGCACCTTCACCCAAATTCAGCAAACATACACCTCCTACAACCACTACCTCTTCCTCCACTCCCAAACCCCCTCCATCTTCCCGTCCCAGTGTGTCTATAAAAAAAACCTTTCCTGCCTAACTTTGACCTCTTCCCTTCACCCCTCCCCCCCCGACATTCCCCTAGGGCCAGGCTTTCCGGGTCCCAGCCCAGCACCTCAGCCACCAAATCCCCAGGCACAGTGGTACCAGCAACTGCAGTCTCATCGAGTGCGCCACCCATCAGGGCTGCCAGTGTGCCACCTAGTGAGGCAAAGGACATTCCACCACCTGCCAAGGTAAAGAAGGTGCCCACATCCTGGAGGGAGAAGCCGCACCTACCAGCCACCAAGGGCTCCTCCGCACCAAAAGGGGACAGTGGCAAGACACCTGCGGCAACATCAAAGGTGTGGAAGGGACACAAGCCGAAGAGCAGGTCAGGACAGGTCACGATGGCTCCGACTGAGGGACTAGAGTCACCCCTTCTGTCAACCACTACACCAACCTGTATGGCAGTGGACACTGCCACCTGCACTGCCACCAGCACCGCCACTTGCACTGCCACCAGCACCGACACCTGCACTGCAACCTGCACCGCCACCTGCACGTCTGCTGCCTCAGCAACAGTCCCCAGCATCATCCCCAGTGGGCAGCCGTCCGAGGCTGCAGGAGACATCCTGCTGTGTCCCTCAACAGGTGTTGACACATGCACCACCGCCAGCACCTCCGCCACAGACACCGCCGCAAGCACCGCCACCAGCCCCGCGACATGCTCAGACAGTGCCAACACATCTGACACGGCTACCATCCCCAGTGGGCAGCCGTCCGAGGCTGGAGGAGACTTCCTGGACCCTGCCCAGCTTCCATGAGGCATGACTCTCATCACTGTTTGCACCTGTAGGTGGCAGGCGAAGCCGCAGCAGGATGGGGTATGTCTCTGACTCCATGGCGTATCATGCTCCCTGTTCCTAGGCAATCTCGTAGCACACACACCTATGTGAGGTAATGGGACCAGCCACACTGCATGTGAAGCACTCTGGGCACCAAGCCCCCTCCAGAACCAGTGGAGATTGACATCCACTACCTCAGTCCTTGGCAGGATGAAGCACTCTGGGCACAAAGCCCCCTCCAGAACCAGTGGAGATTGACATCCAACACCTCAGTCCTTGGCAGGATGAAGCACTCTGGGCACAAAGCTCCCTCCAGAACCAGTGGACAGATACATCCACTACCTCAGTCCTTGGCAGGATGAAGCACTCTGGGCACAAAGCCCACTCCAGAACCAGTGGAGAGATACATCCACTACCTCAGTCCTTGGCAGGATGAAGCGCTCTGGGCACAAAGCCCCCTCCAGAACCAGTGGAAACTGTTATCCACTTGAGAGACTGTGGCTTTGCACTCCCCAGGATAAAGCAGTGTGCAAACCACCCACTGTAAAGACTTGAGAGACTGTGGCTTTGAACTCCCCAGGATACAGCAATGGGCATGGAGCCCCCTCGTGCAGCAGTGGCGTCGTGCGTTCATCCGGCTGAGGTGCCCCCCTCCCCCTGAGGTGCCTGTTTAATTTCGATCTGATGCCCCTGCAGTGTTCTCTCCGTTTCGAGTCAGGTATCTTGTGTGGGCTTCGCCCATGCATTTTGGGACCACTGGTCCAAGGACAATGATCGCACTATCCGGACTTGTGTAGTTGGTGTACATATTTGTATATACTGATTTTAGAAATTGCACTATCTGATTTTTATTGAGTACACTTGTTACAATCATTTCCTTTTGTCCTTGCGTTCTTCCAGGTGGTGAGGGGGTGTATATGTAATGTTGCTGCATGTATTTGTGTGTATGGTGTTGTGGGTGAGGGTGGGGGTATTGCGTGCTGCGTGTGTGTGTCACTCTCTTTTCCCTCCTCCCTCCCCTGTGTTGTAGGTACAGTACTCACAGTGGTCATCGACAGGCGTCTGTCCTGCTCCTGATACAGAAGGAGGAAGACCAGCATGGGCAGGACGTGTAGCTCAGGCTCCATGGCGCCCTGGTTCCTCGTTGGGTGTCGAGAGGTGAGTGGTTTCCCTTCTGTGTACTGTTTCAGCAGTGCTTTTGATAGCGTGGGTTCCGCCCCGGAAAGTGTGGCGGATAGGCGTGTTGTAATACAGTGGGCGGAACCATCTGTTGGTGGGTACCACCGCAGTGTTTGTTTCTACCGCCGTGGCGGTCAGAGTGTTAAAGTGGCTGTCTATGTTCGCGGTTTCCGCCATGGTCGTGATTCCATTTCTTTTCCGCAGGCCTGTTGGCGGTATTACCGCTGCTTTAACACCGACCGCCAGGGTTGTAATGAGGGCCATAGTGTCCAACAGCATCCTTCTCTTCTGTTCTATAGACCAGCTACCAAAAGGCCTAAACCCAATACGCTTTTTCACATTAGAGAGGCAATCTATAAACAAAGTATGAGAACCAAATCACATGGATGATTCCACACAGTAAAAGATAAGTCAATAGAAGATCTTCATTCCTTAAGTAGGTTAAATGACTGTCAACTCGTTCAGCCTATTTATTCAAATGAAAGAAGTTTTGCATTTGGTGTTCTAACAAGAACATGGACCCCCCAACCTGCCAAGAAGATGTCATTGTTGCATACTTGCTTTATTTGGCAAAATATGACTTACAATTCTCTTCCATAAAAGATATTTTGGCAGCTTTTACTGCCCCTAGCAAATATACTTCACACACCACTTTTTTTCAAAATTCCAGTTATCAAGGATTTTTTAGAAGGGTTGGAAAAGGTTTTCTCTCCCATCAGGCGTCCCTTTGCTTCATGGGAGCTCAATATAGTTCTCTCATACCTCATGCAGGACCTTTTTGAACCCATTCACAAATCATCCTTTCTACATCTCTCATGGAAAACAGCTTTCCTCATAGCTATCACATCAGCACATAAGTTTAGCGCAAATCAGGCATTGTGTTCTCAGAAACCATACTCAGTTTTTCACTCCAATTAGATAGTGATGAGGACTCACCCAAAATTCCTTCCTAAAGTCATTTCACGTCAATCAGACAAATTTCTTACTAACTTGCTTTTAGCATCCTTCCACATCTGCTGAAAGACATCTACATTCCCTTGACGTTAGTCGAGTCTTAAAGTTTTATCTGGACAAAACCCAAGACATACGTAAATCTGACCAATTATTTGTAAACTACGGCCCGGTCCATACAGGTGTACCCAATTCCAAACAGTCCATCTCCCAATGGATTATATCTTGCATACTACTATGCTACCAAAAAACTAATCAAATTTGTTCACTAGACATAAACCTCACTCTACTGCGGGAAAAGCAGCTACTGCAGCTTTGATGAGAAATGTCCCAATAGGCGCAATTTGCAAAGCGGCTACATGGAGATCTGTTCACACCTTTACCAAACATTATTGTTTGTACTTAGATTCTAGAACAGATGCTCAAGTAGGACAGGCCTCCCTGAGAAATGTATTTGCTTGCTCTGGTCATTTGGTCGTTCCTCTGACTTTTCACTGCTTTTGGTGTGGATGGGCTTGTGTAAGGAAATGCCTCCTTGGCATGGTTACCCCCTGACTTTTTGCCTTTGCTGATGCCAAGTTATGATTTGAAAGTGTGCTGAGGCCTGCTAACCAGGCCCCAGCACCAGTGTTCTTTCCCTAAAACTGTACCTTTGTCTCCACAATTGGCACAACCCTGGTATCCAAGTAAGTCCCTTGTAACTGGTACCCCTGGTACCAAGGGCCCTGATGCCAGGGAAGGTCTCTAAGGGCTGCAGCATGTCTTATGCCACCATGGGGACCCCTCACTCAGCACATACAAACTGCTGGCCAGCTTGTGTGTGCTGGTGGGGAGAAAATGACTAAGTCGACATGGCACTCCCCTCAGAATGCCATGCCAAGCTCACACTGCCTATGGCATAGATAAGTCACCCCTCTAGCAGGCCTTATATTCCCTAAGGCAGGTGAGGGCATAGGTGCATGAGCACTATGCTCCTACAGTGTCTAAGCAAAACCTTAGACATTGTAAGTGCAGGGTAGCCATAACAGTATATGGTCTGGGAGTCTGTCAAACACGAACTCCACAGCACCATAATAGCTACACTGAAAACTGGGAAGTTTTGGTATCAAACTTCTCAGCACAATAAATGCACACTGATGCCAGTGTACATTGTATTGTGAAATACACCCAGAGGGCATCTTAGAGATGCCCCCTGAAAACATACCCAACTTCCAGTGTGGGCTGACTAGTTTTTGCCAGCCTGCCACACACCAGACATGTTGCTGGCCACATGGGGAGAGTGCCTTTGTCACTCTGTGGCCAGGAACAAAGCCTGTACTGGGTGGAGGTGCTTCTCACCTCCCCCTGCAGGAACTGTAACACCTGGCAGTGAGCCTCAAAGGCTCACCCCCTTTGTTACAGCGCCACAGGGCATCCCAGCTAGTGGAGATGCCCGCCCCTCCGGCCACTGCCCCCACTTTTGGCGGCAAGGCTGGAGGAAATAATGAGAAAAACAAGGAGGAGTCACTGGCCAGTCAGGACAACCCCTAAGGTGTCCTGAGCTGAGGTGACTCTGACTTTTAGAAATCCTCCATCTTGCATATGGAGGATTCCCCCAATAAGATTAGGGATGTGGCCCCCTCCCCACCGGGAGGAGGCACAAAGAGGGTGTAGCCACCCTCAGTGCTAGTAGCCATTGACTACTATCCTCCCAGACCTAAACATACCCCTAAATTGAGTATTGAGGGGCCCCCAGAACCAAGGAAGATAGATTCCTGCAACCTGAAGACGAAGAAGGACTGCTGACCTGAAGCCCTGCAGAGAAGACGGAGACACCAACTGCTTTGGCCCCAGCCCTACCGGCCTGTCTCCCTACTTCAAGAAAAACTGCAACAGCGACGCATCCCCCAGGGTCCAGCGACCTCTGAAGCCTCAGAGGGCTAACCTGCATCTAAAAGGACCAAGAAACTCCTGAGAACAGCGGCCCTGTTCAACAAACCTGCAACTTTGCAACAAAGAAGCAACTTTTAAAGACCACACGTTTCCCGCCGGAAGCGTGAGACTTTCCACTCTGCACCCGACGCCCCCGGCTCGACCTGCGGAAAACTAACTCTACAGGGAGGACTCTCCGGTGACTGCGAGCCCGTTAGTCGCCAGAGTTGACCCCCCTGAGCCCCCACAGCGACGCCTGCAGAGGGAATCCAGAGGCATCCCCTGACCGCAACTGCCTGCTTCAAGGAACCTGACGCCTGGAAAACACACTGCAACCGCAGCCCCCAGGACCTGAAGGAACCGAACTCCAGTGCAGAAGTGACCCCCAGGCAGCCCTCTTCCTAGCCCAGGTGGTGGCTAACCCGAGGAGCTCCCGCCCCCTTGCCTGCCTGCATCGTTGAAGAGACCCCCGGGTCTCCCCATTGAATCATATTGCAAACCTGATGCCTGTATGCACTCTGCACCCAGCCGCCCCTGTGCCGCTGAGGGTGTACTTTCTGTGCCTGCTTGTGTCCCCCCCAGTGCCCTACAAAACCCCCCTGGTCTGCCCTCCGAAGTCGTTGATACTTACCAGCTGGCAGACTGGAACCGGGGCACCCCTATTTCCAAGGAAGCCTATGTGTTTTGGGCACCACTTTGACCTCTGCACCTGACCGGCTCTGAGCTGCTGGTGTGGTAACTTTGGGGTTGCCTTGAACCCCCAACAGTGGGCTACCTTGGACCCAACTTTGACCCCTGTAAGTGTTTTACTTACCTGTGAACTTAACATTTACTTACCTCCCCCAGGAACTGTTGATTTTTGCACTGTGTCCACTTTTAAAATAGCTTATTGCCATTTTTGCCAAAACTGTACATGCTATTGTGATAATTCAAAGTTCCTAAGATACCTGAGTATTGTTTGTAAATCTTGAACCTGCGGTTCTTAAAATAAACTAAGAAAATATATTTTTCTATATAAAAACCTATTGGCCTGGAATTGTCTTTGAGTGTGTGTTCCTCATGTATTGCCTGTGTGTGTACAACAAATGCTTAACACTACCCTCTGATAAGCCTTCTGCTCGACCACACTACCACAAAATAGAGCATTAGAATTATCTCTTTTTGCCACTATCTTACCTGTAAGGGGAACCCTTGGACTCTGTGCATGCTACTTCTCACTTTGAAATAGTACATACAGAGCCAACTTCCTACAGCTTGCTACTCCATTCAGTGCTTATGACTATTAGAGGAGATCCCCTGAGAGAGAAGGAATGGTTTAATGCCTATAATCCCAGTTCTCTCTCAGGGGAATCTCAATGGCAGTCACAAGCAACCCTCCTGCCTCCCCAGTGAAGATAACAGAGGCTTTTTTGGCCCTGTTTATCACTGTCACCTCTCATCAAAAAGACCTAAGCCACTCCCACCTGCTGGGTATGATGCAATACTGGTAGTCTCTGGGCCTTTAAAGGCACTGACACTGTTTTTACGCTCACATAATAGCAGCCTATAGGGCTACACTGTCCTTCTATCCTTCATCTCCCTACATTTACAAAAAAGGATTTGTGAAGGAGATTTAAGCTTTCTACAAACTTAGTTGTCTTTAAATATATATATATATATGGATTTCTTTACCCTTTCTTAAGTACAATCTGAAGAATCTGGCTATTGTAGCCTTTCTTATAGGCTGCATAATGTTCTTATCTTAAGTGTTTCTACACCTTCCTGAAGAAAGGCCAATATCTACACTTATGAAGACAAACTATGGAAAAGTGCTCTGGGATCCCCGCACAAAGGCAGGACTATTTTGCACTTATGACTTCAATGGAGAATCTCCTGAGAGAGAACTGGGATAACGGTAAGAAACCATTCCTTTTGACTACACTATTTTGGCAGGACAAGATTTTTCTCCTTGATATGACATACAACCATCCAATCATTTCTGATTCTTGGTATTAACCATCAGGCAGATCAGAGGAACTCTTTGGGACCTATTCACAAAGGTAAATTTATACATGTATAACTGCCCATGGGTAAATTTACTCTTGCACGTAAGTGTAACTTCACTACTTTCTTCTATGTATCATTTTTTAATGAAAAGTTACTCTGAGGTGCAGACTTGAGGGGGCGAAGTGTGTGCCAAAGTAATTTACAACCATAAAGTTACTAATAGTAACTTTATGCCCATATTGTGCAATCCCCACACTTAGAGAATACCTCAGCAAGTGGTTTGGAGACCCAATACGCAGAACAAAGATCTAGTCATGGAAGGTATTAGGTTAATAACATACATTTGGACCAAATCACACACACCTGGCATCTGTTCACTTTCTACCACATTAATACTGGTCGCACCATATATTGTTTTTGTTCTGTTCTTGTTTGTGATCCTGGAACCACAAGGAAACACATTCTGCCTCAAGGATGGACGCCCCACTCTCAAATCTGAAGAGGATGAAAAATTTCACTGAGGGACAGACAGCGCTTCTACTAAAATGTGTAGTCAGACACTACAAAAAAATACATATGCATCACACCAACAAACATGGCATGGCCCTCAGCGCAACACTACTATACAAACGGGTGTGTCTTCATGCAAACAATCTTGCTACACACTATAGATTTCTATTACTTTGTTTCCAAGACCTTAACTCAGTTCTAAATGTCTTGACTAAAATATACTCATACACTTTTTTTTCTCACTTTTAAGGCCCTTGTTGTCGCCCCATCTACCACCTGCCACATCTACTTTTGCTCCTAGCGCTGCAACAGATCCCAAACTGGTACCTCAGAGCACCAGATGGTAGAGACTGGCAAGTATAATGTCTGCTTAAACTATCCTATCTCTTTATTTGTGGCAGGGAAAGTGTATGTATAGTGTCACACATCTCTATATCCACCGTGGTCAATATTTAAGACATTTATTGATTATGTTATACTTTGTCAATTTAAATTACTCTTGGAGATGGCATTTTAAGGGCAACATTATAAAAATGCCTTCTATGCCTTTTCCTTCATTGCATGAGAAGAATTTGTGTGGGTTTCACCTTTATATTAAAAACATAAAAATATTCTCATTGTGTATGAATTGGGAAAGCTTACTCCTCTGTATATGTCTCTCTTTTGTTAGATCCTGTCATACAACAGCCCCTAGTGTCCATCTTGTAAACAAAAACACCAATGACATCAGGATATATCCCAGCAGCATCAATTAGGCCCTCTACCATTCATCAGTCAGTTAAGTCTGGGAACATCTGATTTTTACTTCTATATTTCATCATTAATCCTTTCACAGCATTTTCTGTATGTTATTTTAATGCATTACAAAAATGGTAATGTGCTTTATTGGTGTTTAATACATTTCCTTTACATGTTTTCCTCTCCTCTATGTTTTGAACATTTGTGGTAAAGATAATTATAGTTTAACATTAATAATTTATTTATCATTTTACATTGTTCTTCTCTATACGGCTGTTGGATCAGGAGATACCATTTCAGCACCAAATATATGGACACTGACTGGCTCAGCAACTGGCTTGAAGGGGGTCATCCAGAAAGGAAACATCTGTGACAGGAGCTTGTGAGTTGACATTGTAGACATGTAATAATTCCATGCTTGGGTCGAACCTTACCAATACATGTTTGTTTGAGTGCTCATGGCACTAACTTTATTGAATAATGTTTAACACATGGGTGGTCATTATGACATTGGCAGTCTTTTCTGAAGACCGTCGTGGAGACGGTCCCCAACAGACTGCTGTGGCAGCAGTAATCTGCCCGCCAGATTATGACACACAAACAGAAAACGGACAGAAACCAGCCACAACCACAAGTCCGCCTGAACTAACGAAGGTGAAAAACTGTCGGAACCACCACCCTCATCGCTACGCCTTCAAAACACCACCCTCCAAATTATGACCCACGAATCATCACAGCAGACATTCAACGGCGGTCACCCATTGGCGGTACACACCACCATGGCGGAATCAGGCACCCAACACCACTTCAAGCCAACATTGGTCAGATCAAAAAACTCACCCCTGACACATATACACACACCCTACACACCCTCCAACAGCACTATAAAACACACCCCCACAAAACACACTGGGGGTCATTACAACCTTGGCGGGCCCGGGCAGTCGCCAATGCGGCTGCACTCGCGCCACGGCCATTATGAGAACCAAGCTGGGCCGCAACACAGGAGCCGGCTCCAAATGGAGCCGGTGGTGTTGCGGCTGTGCGACGGGTGCAGTTGCACCTGTTGCAATTTTCACTGTCTGCATAGCAGACAGTGAAAAGAAGCATGGGCCGTGGCAGGGGGCCCCTGCACTGCCCATGCCAGTGGCATGTGCAGTGCAGGGGCCCCCAGGGGCCCGCGACTTCCCTTTCCACCAGCCTTTTCATGGCGGTGCAAACCGCCATGAAAAGGCTGGCGGGAGGAGGACTCGTAATCCCCTGGGCAAAAGTGGGGGGAAACCGCCGGTCCCGGTCCCAGTGCGACCGCAGCGTAATACCCAGGATTTCACCGCCAGCCTGTTGGTGGTGAAATCCGTCAAAACAACCCTGGCGGTCAAAGACCGCCAGGGTTGTAATGACCCCCACAATCCTTTGCAAACACAAAAAGACTGCTACACCTTGCCAGGCGAATCCCTTAGAGAACCGCTCACATACACCACATCTACCTAAACATCCATCACACACCACACACCCTAGCACAACACTGAACACCCACTGTACAACAGACACAACACACAATAGGCATGTACCCACAAAAGCTCCCCCATTTCACAGATGAGAAGTTGAGGGTGATGGTGGAGGAAATCGTCAGGGTACAGCCACAGCTGTTTAGTGCACAGGTCCAGCAGATCTTCATTGCCAGGTAGATGGAGCTATGGAGGAGGATCGTGGACAGGGTGAATTCCGTGGGACAATATCCACGCACAAGGGACAACATCCAAAAGAGATAGAACGGCCTACGGGGGAAGGTGTGTTCCATTGCATCAAGGCACCAGGTCGCCATCATGAGGACTAACAGTGGACCCCCAGCTCGTCCCCTACAGTTCACAGCATGGGAGGAGCAAGTCTTGGCAATCCTGCATCCTGAGGGCCTCACTGGAGGGCTGGACACTGGTAAGTCACCATTAATACTTACCTCCATTGATACCTGCATGGCACGTCACCCCCTTACCCCGACTCCCTACATCCCACTCCATCCCACACAGTGCACCACCCTAATGACCAAACTTAAATGTGTACCCCTGCATGCACTACCCACTGCAAGCACACTCCTCCCAGCACTGCATGCACACCCACCAGCAATGCATGGGCAGCCTGTAGAACTACCCACCCCACAATCCATCACCATACAGGACCAAAGGTGTGAGGACAACAGCAAACCCATATACAAAGGTAGAAATACAGAGAATGTGACATTTAATGATCATAACAAATCACTTACATCCCCACAGGTGCACCAGCCAATGTCAGCAGCGAGCAGGTGCCATGGCAACCCAGTCCTCACCAGAAGATGCCCATAGTGATGACAGCAACTCTGGATGTCCCAAGCTGGATGAACTCCCCAGCCCATCTGGGACCACACGTCAGTCGGCTTCCACATCCCACAGTCAGTCCACCACAGGGCCCCCCACTCCAATTCCAACACCACAGCAGCCACTCAACTTCCCCAGACCCCTGTCCCTAGGACAGGTCAATCAATAGTGTGCCCACCTATACAGGGACCCGAGTCAACAGTGAAGGTCCTGGTGTAAGTGGGAGTGGGCACACCATTCAGGGACACAGGCACAGGGTGCCGGGGACAATGGGAGGTCAGCTGTGTGCCAGGGAGAGGCCAGGCCCAGGGAACCGACTGCCCAGGAGGCACTCACACATGTCCTTGTGGCATACCAAAAATTACAGGACAGGATGGGCCAGGTGATCACCATCATGCAGGAGTACCAGCGGCTTCATCATGCAGCAGTTGCATGGTGTAAATGCCAACATGGCCTTCATTGTAGGGGTGCTGGGCGGACATCCATCTGCACCGCTGTGCAACTCCTCATTGGCTAACATGGAGCTCTATGGAGTACAGGAACGAATGATGATTAACACCGGCAGTGATAGTGTTCACCGCCATGGACGTGACCGTCATTTCCTCTGTATCACTTCACTTGATTCGTGACTCTCTAGGGTTGAACATTTCCACTGCGTGTGCTGCTGTGACCTGTGTCTGGAACCTGCAATGGCCTGTGCTACAGGGGAAAGGGCCCCAGCCTTTACATCCGAGGAGTTGGAGAAGCTTGTGGATGGGGTCCTACCCCTGAATGGGCAGTGGTATGGGCCTCCAGACCAACAGGTGTGTACATAATGGGTACGTTGGATGTGACATGGCTGCATGAAGAGGTGTGTGTGTGCTGGCAGTCTGTCATTTGGGGGGTTGGCTGCATGCAATGTGTATGCAGAGGTAGTGGTCATGTGTGTGCTTCATGTGGGCCATATGCTGGATGTAAGCCATTTGTGTAACAGATTGGATTGTTGAGTTCATGATATCCTTCTGTCTGTGTCTCCTCTGCAGGTCAGCGCCCATCAAAACAAAGGGTTGTGGTGTGCCATTGCCAATGACGTGCGGACCCTAGGGGTCCATAGCCAGTGGAGCACCCACTGCAGGAAACGGTGGGAGGACCTGAGATGCAGGGCCTGGAAGACCACGGAGGCCCAGCTGGGGACGGCTTCCCAACGAGGGAGGGGGGCCCGTTGGAGCCTGACCCCCCCCCAATGGCCTGCATACTGGCGGTGGCCAATCCTGAGTTGGGTGGGCGCTTGAGGGCAGCACAGCAGCCACAAGGGGGTGGGTAAAGAATGTGTGGTGTTTTGTTTTTGTGGCAGGCATGGGGTTTGGGTGCAAGGTTCTAGTCAGTGAGTGCCACTATATGCCGGTTTAGCTTTTCCTATGTGGTCCTGCTAAGCTATGTAGGGAAGTATGTATATTTGGTATTGGTGAGCAGCTAGCATATCATGGCAGAGAGGGCTTAGTGAGTCCCAGTAGGTGTTTAGATGGTAGTGTTTGGGTTATTGTGGTACCTAGGTAATGGTTTGTCATTGTTGTACATACCGCGCAGTGTTAGTCCCAGTGAGTGAATGTGATGTGTATGCCATATGTGCTGTTGTTGCTGTAATTGACCCTGTGCTCCCTTTCCTTCTCCCCCACCCTTTCTCCTTTTCTCATCCTGTCCTTGTGTGCATTAGCATCATCTGGTGAAGCAGCAGGGGCATCGTAGAGTGGGGGAACTGCAGCCCACGGGGCCCAGGAGGTGGAGAGCACAGACGCCAAGGGAACCAGTGGGTTAGAGGGCAAGGGGAGCACCACAGGGGAGACAGGAGTGACAACTACAGACACTGATTCCTCCTCCAACGGAAGCTCCCTGGTGGTGGCGGACCCCTCTGGGACCACGCCAGCCACAAGATCTTTCGTCACCCCCGTACCAGCACCACCCTACCAGTAGCCCACCACCCAATTGGCCGTGCCCCCTTGCCCAGGAGGGTGGGCATCTCCTTCGCCCCAGGCACCGCAGGCCCTGTCCCTGTCAGCCTTGCTGCCCTCAGTGAGGAGGCTATTGACCACCTGAGATCCATCTCTGTAGGGCAGTCAACCATATTGAATGTCATCCAGGGGCTTGCATCCCAGATGCAGCAATGCAATGCCCACCTGGAGGGCATTTACGGTGGCCTGGCAGCCCTACAGAGATCATTTAAGGCTCTGGCCTCCTCTCTGACGGCAGCCAGTGTCCCTGGTTCTTCCACCCCCCCCCCCCTCCAACTACCTGTTCCCTGTCCCACAGCCCTCTCCCCCAACCCATCCCACATACACAATCTGACAATCATTCACCCAAAACAACAGACAGGACTCGCACAGACAAACATAGGCACCACACTTCACTCCACAAGCACACACACAGCCAACACACAGATGCATATACTACAACAGATACTACCTCCACTGTCTCCCCCTCCTCCTCCTCCCTCACAGTCACATCAACACACACCTGCATACAGTGCATCATCAGTCCAAGATCCAGCCATCTGTACAGCCTTGCCCAGTCACCACAACAGCAGACATGCAGACATGCACCCCACACACCACATGTGCAGTCACCACCACCACCATCACAACCTCATGCAGCACACCCACCTCACTTGCAGACATCACCAGAACATACATAAACACGTCATGTTTGTCCTTCCCACCCTGTCTGTCTCCCCATTAAACATAAATGTTCCCACTCAGACATCCAACAGCCATCCACCTCACACATGCACACTTTGCATGCGCCGGCACCCAAGTCCAGCACACCTACTCCTCATACAACCACTCCCTCTACCTCCATTTCCACTCCTCCTCCCACAACCCGCCCCTTTGGTCCTAAAACGATTTTCCTCTCCCAGCTTGACCTCTTCCCTCCCTCCCAACCCCCCGTCCTGCCCGTAAGAGAAAATCACTACCCCCCACCCAGCACCTCCAGGTCCCTGTTGAATCCTGTTCCTCCCCCTAAAACTGCACCTGCCACTAAGTGGCACAAAAGTGGCACTCCGGCCCCTCGCCCCAAGGCCACTTCTCCACCCCCTAAACAGAAGGGTAAATATCTGCACCCTCCCAAACTCAAGCTCAAAGACTCCCCTTCCCAAGAAGAACCCCCTCCCCCACCTCCTGAGGTGCCTGCCTACCATCATGATGATGCCCTTGCCCAGTGGAGCGACTGAGCTGTCAGGAGTCAAGCTGGGTCTTGGATGTTGCCCTGTGGCCATTTGTTCACTGTGGACTGGCCAAGGGCCCTTGCTGTACAAATGTACGCATGCATATATTTATTTATTTTAAATTGAGCTCTTTTTCCAACATCATTACAGTGATTTGACGATAGGTTTGTGTCCTAGCTTTCTTTGCTCCTGGGTTATGTTGCTGTTGATTTACTCTCTAGATTGTCCTGGTTGTGTGATATGTGTGTTTGGTGTGTGTTGTGCGTGTGGGTGTGTTACTCTCCCCTTCCTCCCTTGTATGCTAGGCGGCTGTACTCACTGTTGTCTTCGTCGGCATTGGTGCTCCTGGGCTGCCATAGCGTGGTACAGCATCAGCAGGACTTCCAGTTCGGGTTCCATGGCGGCCACGGACTCCTCTGTGACCATGGAGGTGAGTGTCTCCTTTTATATGATGTGTTTACGCCAAGCTTTTGGTGGCAGTGGTCCCGCCTCAGAAATCCTGGCAAACTGCTATGTCATAATATGGTGGGTGGATCGTTCTCTTCCGCCTGACTGAAGATGCCTATTGCCGTGGTCAGTGGACAGACCGCACTGGTGGTTCGGGTGGTACATTGGCTGTTTATGGGAGGGATCACCGCCTTGGTCATAATTTTGCAGGCTTCACCGGCAGCCTGGCAACGGTACTACCGCCATCGCCGGCGTGGTGGTCAGCTGACCGCCAATGTCATAATGAAGGCCATGGTGTTCTTATAGACATTTGTAGACATATTTTCACTAGTATGTATGCAATGTTTTTAATCTTCCTTTGTCCTAATTTTGCAGGTGGAGGAGAAACTGCACTGGACGATGATCCTGAACCATTTACAAGCAGAGACCAGTAGCAAACCCAAGGAGAAACTCCACTACTCCAAGCAGCTATCTCAGCAGCCAGCACTGCCCAAGAAGAAGAGGAAAAACAGGAGAAGGAGCTGGTCATTGTTGCCCCCACACAGAAAAGAAATCAAACAAAACCTCATCATGGCCGGGTGGCAATCTTACTCCAAGGTCACTTCTAAGGATTGCCAGTCCCCAATCACTATCTAAACAGCCTCAGATACTTGTTCAACCAATGCAAGGTTCAATTTCCCAGAGCCCTCATCTGACCGGTACCTAAGTAAGGTCCTCTATACACTCCTCCAAGCACATCTGCTCTTCTATCAATTATCTGAGGGAGAGGATATTCAGGAGAGGAACAGCTCTTCCCTCTTCATCTGTGTTCCCTTACAACCTCTTAGATAGTAACTCTCTCCGCGATGGTCAACCTGCAGTCCAGGACACACGGCCATGCACGTGGGTGGGCTTTGCACAGTGTAATCGTTACTCTGGGATGATCAATTTTTCCAACAGGGCAACATTCATGCAATAAGGGCAACTCTCTGTGAGATAAATGACTCTCTTAAAGAACTCCATCAGAGGACTGAGAAACAGACCCGTGCCTTAGATAATGTTATGAAATGTTGTCAAGTCATCGCAGAGATGCACTGTGATCCTCTTGTTTGAGGCAAGAGAGTGCAGGACAACATGCCTTGACCTTGAAGATGATAGAGACATTAACAAACAAATCCCAAAGTCAGCCATCATATCTAATGCATGTACAGGATTCTGCAGAGGTACCTCAACCTATGAAGGATACATGACTCACAAACTACTTGGCATTCTCCTTGCAACACCAACAAACCAACTACCTCCACCCCAAACACCTGCATCTACTTTACCACCACCAATTCAACCCCACTCCCTCCAACATCACCACCTCCCCCACCTTCACCTCACCTACCTCCATCTCAACCACTGTTGGCAAACAGATCTATACTAAATGATCGTACCAAAGAGGACGCCAATAGCTAGGACCGGGAGCAATGTATTGCCCATATGGACTTTGGTGCTCCCAGATTGGACCTATCATCGTACATTTGAGATCAAGTTCAAGTGTCAGTACTGAGGCATTTTCAACAAGAATGACAGACACACGTTGTGAGTTGAAATGTTTATATAAAGAGTTAATAGGCAAAATACATGGAATGTGCCATTAGTCAGTTTAGCAGCAATATTTATAATTCATAAGTACAAAGAACTCTGTAAAGTTCTATATGATTTCTGGCATAGATTCACCTTCTAAAGGTGGAAAGTAAAGAGCCTTCTCAGTACAGAGAAATGCATGTCCTTTTATAGGACTTTAGACAAAGACTTTCATACAATTCTACACTAGTGCCTGGTTCTCAGGATATGCACCAAAAAGGAACAAGCAAGTGCAAATAATTTACTACAGAATTAATTTGAGGATTACATGAGATTTAGTTGTTCTAACAGTTTATTCAAGCACACTAGTTGATACATTGTATACCAATAGCCTGAGAAAGAGTGTCCTCGTTTTAGCACAGTGCTGGAAAAAGTCTCTGAGAAAGTTCTTTCTGTTATAGTGGACCACACTTTTTATTTAGAACACGAAACAGTAATCACATAATATGCTGTGACCGTGATTCAAAATGAAGGGCAGTGTAAACAGATTTAGCATAAACCCAGTGCCTAATGCATTTAAGTTAGGGATAAAGAAAATGACTAACAAACCCCCTCTGATGTTTTCTGAATCCCAACATATCACTCATTAATTTCAGGTTCTTCTCCTTGGATTCTCCCAAATCCTTCAAAGTGTCGTAGAGATCGCTTTGCTGACAGTTGTTTGTACCCACAATCCATACCATTCTTTGATGACATTTTCTGGAACAATTTCAGAAAAATAAGCACACATGCAAAGCCAATTATTATAAACAAGAAAGGTTTAAAAGGCAATTTTAGATTTCCTCCACCTACAATGCCAAACCTCTCCTGATAGATCCAAATATACAGCCTAATCCTTCCCAGGTACCTGACTCTTCCAGCTCAGTTAGTTCATGCGTTATCTTTGTGATGTTAATAATGTAGCTCTTAAGCTGCTTATCTATATGTGGTAGGTAAGCACAGCATGGCAGAGCGGGAATGATTTTGCAAATTCCACCCTCCTTTGTGAGGAGAAATCCAATGCAAGGTGCTTTTGCAAAATCATTGCTGTCATTGCAAGCAATTCTTTACAGCTAGTGCTCCTGTTGTGATAGTAGCAAGCTGTTCTACCAAAGGAGCTACCGTCCTCTGATATTTCTCTTACTCTCTGACCATCCTTTTAACATTTGTCAGTAATCAACATGCATGCACTTTTGGTGTGGCTTGTCTTGGTCTCAGAGAGGTTTGTCAATGTCAGTCAGGCAATTATCAGATTCAAAGTTTATTTTTTTTAAGATAGGTCCAACCTGGGCCTAAATACTTTTGGTTGGCCTTTCTTTCTTTTTTTATGTAATTTATAAGTGGTCAAGTCTAGGCATAAACCTACAGTCTCTGGTTGATCAGTCTGCTGTGGTTCTTCTACCTCACTGTCTTCTCTTATGTTCTCTTGTCTTTTCTTCACTGTCAATATTCTCTTTCGGCTAGTTGAGGTTCTTGACCAGCCTTCCTCTGTTGGGCTTAAAGGGACTTGAGATTTCTAGCTTTGATGAAGTGGATTCCCCCTCAGAGGTGGAGAGTCTGCCGCTTGCCTATAGGCAAACTTGGCGGCGCAATGTTTGTTTCGGCCTTCCATGAGTTTTCCCTGTCCTTGTGAATGTGTATCCTTAATCTAGTGGGTGGTATCACAGTGGTTGCTGAAATAACAGCACTCTTGTCTGGGTCTTGTCTCTGATGGCGCTTGCCTGATGTAGACTGTTGATCTTCAGAGTGGTCTTCTCCTTTCTCCAAAGTCTCAGTACTTCAAACCTGGGACGACCTGAGGAGCTGGTGGATATTGGCGCCGCTTCTTTCTTTTCTTGTCTTGCCCTCTTGGTGTGGAAGGCGTGTATCCAGTTCGGCAGAACAGCACACTTGACCACAGTGTTGTGACTAGTATCACCTAATAAGGGCCCCTCAAGTGCTCCTTCAAGAAAGATCTGCAAATAAGTTTCTTGAATTGAACCCAGTTCCCGGGATTCAAATCATGTCCTGGAGATTCCTGTAGAACTGGGGTAGCAGCAGCATCCTAATGACTGGTATCTCAAATTGCAGTATCAACTCCTGCAGCAGTAATTTAGCAACTGTTAGACTGTCACATCTCCTGGTGGGATGTCTCAACCCATCATAAAATCAAACACACGATAGCGAGGGTATATCTCAGTTGGTCACATCAGGGCACCTCCACGAAATCCACCTGGAGATGGTTGAAGGGGCCATCAGTTTTCCCAAAGTGCTGCATGGTCACAATAATACTTTTGCCCACATTCTGTTTCTGGCAGGTGGCATAATGCTGGCTGAAGCTCTCTGTCATTAATTGGAAATGGGGACTAAACCAATGAAGCCAGAAAGCAGTCACTGTCCTGTCTCTACACACGTGTTGGAATATGCATGTGTCAAGCCATCATGGGCAAAAGGGGATAAAGGAGAACTGGTTTCACATCACTGGACACCCAAATGTTACTGACATCCTTCACACACCCCATCTTTTCCCATGTGGTCTTCTCTAGCTCTGGGGCATTATGTTGTAGTTCCCTCAGCTCATTGAAGGTATGTACAGTATTCAGTTACATATTAAATACTTTCTACCTCTGCATAGCATTGATCATCCATATGTAAGGTAATGCACTTAATAGTGCAATATGGGCAATTTCATCTGCATACCGATTGCTTCTGGTGGCAAAACCACTGCCACTCTTGTGTGCAGCACACTTTGTTACAGCAGTTTCCCTTGGCAACTGTAAAGCATCCAACAGATTTGAATAGAAGTGTCAGAAGAGGTCATGAAACCTGGCTGCGACCACAATTACCCAAAGTCATGCACAATTCTGAATCCCTACTGTTTGTCAGTGAAAATGGTGACTCGTGAGCCTTCTGAAGTTCAGCAGGCTGTGGTAAGGGCAATCACTTGGCTACTTGCGCAGACATTACATGACACAAGTAGGATTCTTCTATGACTCCGCTCAGCGTACACACAGAATAAGCAGCTCTTGATATATTGTGTCGGTCTGTCACACGCAACACAAAAAGAGTATGGTAAGATTCTGGAAGGGTACGACAGTATGTTGTGTCTCGGTTTTGTGTACAACTCAGGAACACTAACACAGTCATGATCACACTTACCTGCATCGTCTCCCTCTGGGGTCAGCAACAGGGAAGCTGGGTTTAGTGTGTTACGTCTTCTGATGGAACATTTTCTGCTGCCAAAATGATCCTCTCATAGCGGGTTAAGCCGCTGTTTGTGAAATGCTGCGTCTGGGTACAGGTTACAAGGATCTCAAAGGCTAGGGAACCATCACAATTAGGGGATAACACATCACTATCCCTTCAGTTTGCTGAATGCTAAGGTTTACCACTGCAACCACTTTGAAACAACCGGGCAATTCTGCTGCCACCAGATCAAGAGTAGCTGAGAAGTACCAAATGGGGCGCTTAGTCTCCCTAAGACTTGTGTTAGCACAGACAGTGCACAGACATCTCTTTCATGACAAAAGAGTATAAATTATGTCTTTTAGTCTGGTATTTCAGGACCAGGTGCGCTACAAATTAGGGGGCATATTTATACTCTGTTTGCGCCGGAATTGCGGTTTTTTTTTTTACGCAAATCCGACGCAAAGCTAACTCCATATTTATACTTTGGCGTTAGACCCGTCTAGCGCCAAAGATCTTGGAGTTTGCGTCATTTTTTAGCGTGGACACCTACCTTGCGTTAATGATATGCAAGGTAGGCGTTCCCGTCTAAAAAATTACTCCAAGGCATGTGCGCCTTATTTAAACTCCCGTGCAAAAATGACGCACGGGAGTGGGCGGGTCAAAAAAAATGACGTCCAGACGCTTTTGCGTCATTTTTTAACGCCTGGTTAAGGGACCTGTGGGCTCGGAAGGAGCCCAGAGGTGCCCTCCCATGCCCCCAGGGACACCCCCTGCCACCCTTGCCCACCCCAGGAGGACACCCAAGGATGGAGGGACCCATACCAGGGAACTTAAGGTAAGTTCAGGTAAGTAATTTTTTTAAAACATTTTTGTGGCATAGGGGGGCCTGATTTGTGCCCCCCTACATGCCACTATGCCCAATGACCATGCCCAGGGGACATAAGTCCCCTGGGCATGGCCATTGGGCAAGGGGGCATGACTCCTGTCTGTGCTAAGACAGGAGTCATTTCAATGGGGGTTGGGAGTAAAAAAAATGGCGCAAATCGGGTTGAGGCCAATATTTTGCCTAAGACCTGACTTGCCCCATTTTTTGACGCCCAAGCTCCATTTTCCCCTACGCCGGCACTGCCTGGTGTGGGTCATTTTTTTTGACGCACACCGGTCAGCTGCGCCGGCTAACGTCATTCCATAAATAAGGCACCCGCATGGCGCTTTGGAATGGCGTTAGCCGGCGTTACATTTTTTGACACACAACTGCGTTGGCGCAGTTGTGCGTCAAAAAGTATAAATATGGCCCTAGGTTTTTATGCTCCTGATACCAGGTCATGGACATCAGTGTGTGTCAGTGTAGGAAGTTGGCTCTGTATACACTATTTCAAAGTAAGAAATAGTGTGCACAGAGTCCAAGGGTTCCCCTTAAAGGTAAGATAGTGGCAAAAGTAGAGAATTATAATGCTCTATTTTGAGGTAGTGCGGTTGAGCAGTAGGCTTATTAGAGGGTAGTGTTAAGCATTTGTTGTACACACACAGGCAATAAATGAGGAACACACACTCAAAGACTTACTCCAGGCCAATAGGTTTTTATATTGAAAAATATATGTTCTTAGTTTATTTTAAGAACCACAGGTTCAAGATTTACAGTTAATACTTTAAATGTAAGGTACTTCACTTAGATACTTTAGGAACTTTGAATGAAAACAATATAATGTACAATCTTTGTAAAAATGGCAATAAGCTATTTTCAAAGTGGACACAGTGCAAAAATCAACAGTTCCTGGTGAGGTAAGTAAAGGTTAGATTAGGAGGTAAGTAGAACACTTACAAGTCTCAGTCCTGGGGCATAGGCAGCCCACCGTTGGGGGTTCAAGGCAACCCCAAAGTTACCACACCAGCAGCTCAGGGCCGGTCAGGTGCAGAGGTCAAAGAAGTGCCCAAAACACATAGGCGCCTATGGAGAACATGGGTGCTCCGGTTCCAGTCTGCCAGCAGGTAAGTACCTGCGTCCTCGGGGGCAGACCAGGGGGGTTTTGTAGAGCACTGGGGGTGACACAAGTAGGCACACAAAACACACCCTCAGCGGCACAGGGGCGGCCGGGTGCAGTGTATCAATGGAGGGACCCGGGGGTCACTCTAGCGGTGCAGGCAGGCACAGGGGACAGCCACCACCTGGGCAGGGCAGAGGGTCGCTTGGGGGTCACTCCTGTGTCAAAGTTCGGTTCCTTCACGTCCTGGGGGCTGCAGGTCCAGTGTTGGTTCCAGGCGTCGGGTCCCTTGTTACGGGCAGTCGCGGTCAGGGGGAACCTCTGGATTCTCTCTGCAGGCATCGCTGTGGGGACTAGGGGGGGGGGTCGTCTCTGGTTACTCACGGGCTTGCAGTCGCCAGGGAGTCCTCCCTGAGGTGTTGGTTTTCTGCAGGTCGAGCCGGGGACGTCGGGTGCAGAGTGTAGAGTCTCACGCTTCCGGCGGGAAATGTGAAGTCCTTGGAAGTTGCTTCTTTGTTGCAAAGAAGTTGCAGATTTTGAACAGGGCTGCTGTTCACAAGAGTTTATTGGTCCTGTAGTCCAGGGCAGTCCTCTGAGGCTTCAGAGGTCGCTGGTCCCTGTCAGATGCGTCCCTGGAGCAGATTTTCAAAGTTGGAGACAGGCCGGTACGGCTGGGGCCAAATCAGTTGTCGTCTTCCTCCTTCTCTGCAGGCTTGTAGGTCAGCAGTCCTTCTTCTTTCTTCAGGTTGCAGGAATCTGATTTCCTGGGATCTGGGGAGCCCCTAAATACTGAATTTAGGGGTGTGTTTAGGTCTGGAAGGGCAGTAGCCAATGGCTACTGTCCTTGAGGGTGGCTACACCTTCTTTGTGCCTCCTCCCTGTGGGGAGGGGGGCACATCCCTAATCCTATTGGGGGAATCCTCCAAACTCAAGATGGAGGATTTCTCAAGGCAGGGGTCACCTCAGCTCAGGACACCTTGGGGCTGTCCTGACTGGTGGGTGACTCCTCCTTGTTTTTCTCATTATCTCCTACAGCCTTGCCGCCAAAAGTGGGGGCAGTGGCCGGAGGGGCGGGCATTTCCACTAGCTGGGATGCCCTGGGGTGCTGTAACAAAAGGGGAAAGCCTTTGAGGCTCACCACCAGGTTTTACAGTTCCTGCAGGGGGAGGTGAGAAGCACCTCCACCCAGTGCAGGCTTTGTTCCTGGCCACAGAGTGACAAAGGCACTCTCCCCATGTGGCCAGCAACATGTCTGGTGTGTGGCAGGCTGGAAGGAACTGGTCAGCCTACACTAGAAGTCGGGTAGGTATTCAGGGGGCATCTCTAAGATGCCCTTTGGGTGTATTTTACAATAAATTGTACACTGGCATCAGTGTGCATTTATTGTGCTGAGAAGTTTGATACCAAACTTCCCAGTTTTCAGTGTAGCCATTATGGAACTGTGGAGTTCGTGTTTGACAAACTCCCAGACCATATACTCTTATGGCTACCCTGCACTTACATTGTCTAAGGTTTTGCTTAGACACTGTAGGGGCATAGTGCTCATGCACATTTGCCCTCACCTGTGGTATAGTGCACCCTGCCTTAGGGCTGTAAGGCCTGCTAGAGGGGTGATTTACCTATGCCACAGGCAGTGTGAGGTTCGCATGGCACTCTGAGGGGAGTGCCATGTCGACTTAGTCATTTTCTCCCCACCAGCACACACAAGCTGTGAGTCAGTGTGCATGTGCTGAGTGAGGGGTCCGTAGGGTGGCATAAGACATGCTGCAGCCCTTAGAGACCTTCCCTGGCATCAGGGCCCTTGGTACCAGGGGTACCAGTTACAAGGGACTTACCTGAGTGCCAGGGTTGTGCCAAGTGTGGACACAAAGGTACAGTTTAGGGAAAGAACACTGGTGCTGGGGCCTGGTTAGCAGGGTCCCAGCACACTTTCAATCATAACTTAGCATCAGCAAAGGCAAAAAGTTAGGGGGTAGCCATGCCAAGGAGGCATTTCCTTACAGTCAGCCTTAGCTAAAGCTTTGCCCCAAAGGAAAAGTTGGGGATCCATTGTCAACAGTAGCTAAACATGCCAAAGAACATTCTCACTTCTCGCTGTGTATTTGGGAACTTCATCTCAAGAACTGTCGCTATGCGTTTGTGAGACACTTGCTTCACTCCTTTTTCTATCCGGTGTCCCAGGGACATGACTTCCTTTTGAAAGTATTGCAATTTCTCAGGGAAGCCCTTATGCCTATTCTCAGCCAAATGGTTGAGCTGAGAAATCGTGTCTTGCTTGCAAGTTTCCTTGGTTATCAATGTGATCGAAAGATCATCAATGGATTGTAGTAAGGTCAAACTATATGGTAGCTGCAGATATTCTAGATTCTTTCTAAGTATCTGGTTGAAATATGTTGGGCTATCAGTATACCCTTGTGAAGTGCAACACCAATTGAGGGTCTTCAGTTGGAACTGGAACACAAATAGAAACTGACTCTCTTCATGCAAAGGAACCTAGAAGAATACTAGGCAAAGGTCAATGACCGAGACCCATCCGGCCTCAGGGGGAATTTGTAAAAAGATTACTGCAGGGTTTGGTACCACAGGATAGTATGGAATGACAATTTGGTTAATTTTCAGAAGATCCTGAACTATACTTCCATTTTTGTTTATTTTTTGTAAAGCCATAATCAGTGAGTTACATGGTTTCCCGATAACATCCCATAAAATGCCTTGTTCTACCATGCTGTCAATTATAGGGATAATGCTTGCAATGGCTTATAGAATCATTTTATAAGGGCGGATCTGTTAAAAAACATCATTGGGTCAGAGATGATCTTCAGGGGGTTGGCACCTTTGATCAATCCAATTTCTCTTCCTGTGAAATCCCAGACATCCTCCCTAACTATCTCTGTCAGATGAACTGAAAGGTCCTCTTTTGTAATACGCGGGTATAACCTAACAACGGGTTCCAGGGACTTTAATTTGAATTCAGTGTCAGCTGCTTGGGTTTCAATTCCGACCCTGTCCTGCGTGCAATAGATGATGCAGTTTAGCTTACAAAGAAGGTCTCTTTCCAACAAGATTACAGGAATAGAATCACAAATTGATGCTGTTTTCTGGTGTTTCCTATTTTTACCAGAACACGGGCATTAATCTGATTAGTATGCTGTTAATTGTGATATCTACAACTTGGACTTCTTTTCCTGAGAGGGGTAGGTTAGGGACCTTAGCTGTTCTAACTGTTGAATGAGTGGAAAGATAGAGGATGCCTAGTAACCCCTCCGTCCACATAAGGTCCACTCTGTTCCATTTCCAGGACTGTGCCAAGTATGCATTCCCCCCTCCAGCCCAGGGCACCATTATTGGTACTGAGTGAAAGCTTTAGAAGTCTCAAACATCATGGGGACTGGGCTGTTCTGAGACATCATTGGATTCTGGGATACTCTGTTACTTAGATGGGAATCTGGAATCCCTCACTGCATCTGCATTGGGTTAAGGGAGTTTGGCAGCATGCCAGACTTAAGGGACCTTCGGAGTTGACATAGGGTGGTCTAGGTAGTGGAGGAGAGTTCTGTCTGCCTTGCAGGATCTACCACTTGGGGTTCCGTCGTGATTCAGTCTGGATTATATCAGCATTTGTGCTTGCAATTCCTCACCTTGTTGCAAATGTGACAGGGTAACCTTCTTTAGTGCAATTATGCTGGTCCCTGACATGTTGCCTCAACCTCTTCTCATTCCCGGGACACTCCAGTCATAGGTCAGGGAAACTCCTTGCATTACCATCCCAGAGCTGGGCTCTATGTTGGGTCCTTGGAGCGGAGATTTAGGGCCCTCTTGCCCCCCCAAACCCCTTGCCCAATCTGTGCCAACTGTGTCTAGGCTATCATATACTTTTCTTTAAGACCCTTTCACTTTGCCTCCAGCATGTCACTACAATGTCTTGCGTACTGTAAAATCTCATCAACAAATTTGCTCTGCCATCAGAGGACATGTTCGATGATCTGATTGCTGATCTTGGGTCTTAGTCTCTGCACAGAGGAGGCAAATAATCCTCAACAGGTCTTTCATTCCGTTGTGCTCCCTGTACACCTACATCAACCTCTCAAAATAGGCATGCACTGACTCTTTTTGTTCTTGAGAGATTTGTCAATTGACATTTTTATTGAAAGAGTTAATAGAAAACTATATGAAATGTGCCATCAGTAAATCTAGCAGCAAAGTTTATAATTCATAAGTACAAAAAACTCAGTAAAGTTCTATATGAAATTTGGCACGGATGTAACCTTCTAAAGATGGAAAGTAAAAGATCTTCTTGGTACAGAGAAATGCACATAATTTTATGGGACTTCAGACAAAGACTTTGATACAATTCCACAGGAGTGCATGGTTCTCAGGATATGTGCCAATAAGGAACAAGCAAGAGGGAACAATTTACTACATAGTACATTCAAGGATTCTCTCCTAGTAGAGTTACATGGGATTCAGTGTCCTCACAGTTCATTCAAGCCCACTAGTTGATGCATCACAAATCGATAAACTGAGACAGTTACAATGACCTTGGATTAGCATAGTCCTGGGAAAATTCTCTGAGAATGTTCAGTAGACTTGCATTTCTTATTTAGAACACAAAACAGTAATCACGTGATATGATACGACAGGGATTTAAATGGAGGACAGACTAAACACAGAATGGTGTAAACATAAGCCCAGTTTCTAATACATTTAAGCAAGAGAAAAAGAAAACATCTCTCACACCACCAACTCAACCACCACCAAGAAAGGCAGAATCACAAAACTCAGCACCATCATTGCATAGATGGAGTTGTGGGGTAATCCCCTAAAATTAAATGAACATTTTTAAATAACCACTGTTATTCCCTACCACACTCACTGAATCTTATATTTTTAAAGTATAATGTATGTACCATTTGTAAAAATAACTGTATGCAAATGTCAGCTGTGACCAATTTGGTACTTTAAAATAAGTACACAGTAATGGGTAATTTATGCTCTGTTCTATGTTGACATTGTAAATGTTATGCTTTTGATATTTGGTTAATGCAACTTAGCACATTATCTTGAAGTAAAGCCCCTAAGGGCGACTCCATTTTAAATAGACTCGCCTCCATTTTAGGTAATGGGAGTGGCCATTTTCTTAATTTTAGGCAATGGGAGTCCCATTTTTTTCCATTTATGCAGATTCATTGTCACTTCTGCCACTGACGCAGATGTTGTCTTGTCATAGTTTGTCTCTTGCTCTAGGCAAGACTGCTGGTTTAAGGAAAACAGTACTTTTGTTTGTAGGTGACTAGGCCAATTCTACAACAAGTTGCAACTGTCGTCCCAACACTCCCGGCTCACAAGCAGCACCCCACCAAAAACCCAAACAGTAAAAGGTGATTTGTGGCTGCTTTTAAGCATGGACTCAAGAGTGTGAAATCTCAGGAAGGTCATGCTTAAACAGAGATTACCCCTTTCTCACATGAACAACATGTCTCAGTCAAACACAGGCAATGAAGGAGATGCAGTAAAGTTTCAGTAGGTTTTATTAACAAGACTGCAATCTATGATAAGTTGCATGTGCTGCAATGATTAGGATAATGAATAATGCAAGGAACAGAATGGTAAAAACAAGAGTCATGAATACAAAGACCCCCAACATCTTGCAATAACCTAGGATGTGGAATAGATATGAAATAGGCCCTACTACCGTAGCATCATGAACCTAATCTCTAACCTAAACAGCACTAGGTGTGTTAAACCTAATCTGCCAGTACCATGTCCATGAGAAGAGCCCCCAACCCTTGTTACCTTGGAATGAGGTCTCTAGATCAGACTCTGTGGGGACACGAAGACTGGGTCAGCATCAAGGCGACGTGTAGCATTGATAGCGTCAATGGCATCTGGTAGGAATCCCTCTGATTATCTTGTCTGTGTGAGATGTATTTATACAGATCTGGTAGGACCCCTGACGCAGGTATGTTCCCAAACAATAGATAAAAAAGCATGCTTGGAGCGGCAATTATATAAACAAATCCCTGAAAAGGTACATTATGTTACTGGCACACGAAAGTGGGAAAGTACATAATGTGACAACCTACATATGTCATTTATCTTTGACGCTGATAGTGACGCCTTTACAGAATAGCAATGATAGCATGAAACTAAAACATCTTCCTAACTATAAACATGGCAGCCATCTTGGAAGAATGAATTAAATAACTATGCTAAGACAGAGCAAGCTAAGTAGGTTAAGAGTCACTGGGTGACCGGGGCACAGGCCTGCAAGCTAGAAGGCAATTCTAACTCCTGATTCCCACTAAAACTAAATAGGATCCACTACACCTTCCCCATTGCCGGAACAAGTATGACACCATAATCATGACACCAGACAAAGTGAAAGAACCGAAGCTAAAAAATGCTCTGGACTAAAAGAACCTAAAATCATATTAAAATGTAACTAAAATCTAACTAAAACTTCTTAAAAGGAGTTAAACATACAAAGAGTCATAGGTCCGCATTACGAACTTGGCGGCAAACACTGCTGACCGCCATGCTGACGGCCACCAAAGACCGCCAGTGGCGGTGGATTGCACACCGCCGTATAATGATGCCAAGAAGACATACAGCCAAAATATTTACACCCTCACTAAATGCATCAAAAAGAACACAAAGGGATCCTGCATGCTACTACATGGGAATGTATCCACCAATTACTGGTGAGCAGTGCTGCAAGGGACAAGAAAGTGCAGGACACCCACATCTCTATTCTCTCACACACAGGCACCACCACCCATGCCACCCGGACGGAGATGTCAAGGAGTGCCAGTCCTCCACCTGAAGACGAAGGCCCCACTCAGGAGAGTGCAGAGGGATGTCTGGACACAGAGGAAATCCCTGGGCTATCCCACAGTCCTGGACAGTCACCCTCCAGAAGCCCCACCCAGGACACCTCTGACACCCCCACCACCATCAGCTGTGGCCTAATGCCCCCCCATGGACTGGCTGCCCACATGTACAGAGGCCCGAGTCTCCACGTACCACCAGGCAGGATGATGAAGGGCCCAGTGCAAGTGGGACTGCCAGACTCTGCAGGGGACACAGGCACAGGGGGCTAGAGCCAGTGGGAGGGTATCAGTGGTCCAGGGGGGTGGCCCAAGGAGGGATGCTGATGCCCAGGAGGCCATTAGTGAGGTCTTGGCAGAATACCACCGTTCCCAGGACAGTATGGGCCAGATCCTGGCAACATTGGAAGAGAATCAGAGGCTGCAGGTAGCACACCACCAGGAGGCCATGGAGCAATGGAAACAGCTCAGTGCTACCATAGCCTCCGTTGCAGGGGTGCTGCAGCACCAGACCAACATCCAGACTGAGTCCTCCACCCACCTGCAGGTCCCTTCCACTAGCCAGGACACTGCCCTGCCACCTACATTTGCAGCAGCTAGTGGACTGGTGGCACTGCCAGAGGAACTCACGGGACACCAGCACCCCTTCCCCTGCATCCCAGGTTCCCCCTCGAAAACGTGGCCTCAGACCCAGACATCCCAGTGAAACACCAGCAAAGACCAAGCCCACTGCCAGGAAGTGACTCTGCCCTGAACTGTCTCCCTTGTGTGTCACTGAGCTACCTTGTTGACATGCCACTGCCATGTCACCATCTTCCAATGGCCCCATGGACTATGCCCCTGTGCTACCAACAGCTGTGGAAATCTACCCGAGTATATTGTTCACCATGTGCCCACTCCCTTCCACTGTCCCATCATTCATGTATGTTTTATCTTCAAATAAATACACTAGTACACACAAAGTTACTTACCTTCGGTAACGCTTTTTCTGGTGGAAACAGTAGCTACCTATGGATTCCTCATCTTATAAATTCTCCCAATGCACCAGCATTCAACTGAAACTTTCTTCCCAGCTCTTCACATCGACGAGGACGTCACAATTGCATGGCTCCGCGCGCAATTACGTCAGATGTCATTGTGGCAATAAGAGGTCCTCTCCAGTCTGCTGACGTCAGTTTTACCATTTTTTAAGTGCCTTTGAGGCGAACAGGTGAAAACCGACCTCACAAAAACAACATATATATACCAATCCAAATACAATATAAACACAATGAACAAGTTACTTACCTTCGGTAATGCCTTTTCTGGTGGATACACTAGCTACCTGTGAATTCCTCACCTAAAGAATTTTCCCCCATGCGCCAGCATCCGACAGACTTTTTTCTTCTAGCTCTGCACGTCGACGATGACGTCACAATTGCCTAACTGCCACGCGACGCTGTATGACGTCATCCAGGCAATAAGAGGTCCTCGTCAGTGTGCAGACGTCAGTTTTTTTTACATGCCTTTGAGGCGAACAGGTGAACATTGATACTACGTATTTGACATGAACACATCAATCAAAACTTATATACCATCATTTAATTCAACCAATCGAAAACATAACGAGTAGAAATAAACATCCTACTGTATACAGTTCTACAATATCAAATATATCTATATATCTACATATAAATATATACACATAGATAAATAATTGCATCAGTATATACATATCATCAACATACAGGTGCTCACCCAAGGAAATCTTGGTAAGACCAACCAGGCATCGGGGTGAGGAATCCACAGGTAGCTAGTGTATCCACCAGAAAAGGCGTTACCGAAGGTAAGTAACTTGTTCTTCTGATGGATACAACTACCTGTGGATTATTCCCCTAAAGAATAGCGTCCCAAAGCAGTACCGCACTCGGTGGTGGGTGCCTGAATGGTCAAACCAAGAAATCCTGCAGCACGGAGGAAAGTGTGATGGACTGTCCTAAATAAAAGGGTGTAAAACGTTCAAAACTCCAGCCAAATGGTTTGCTACCAAGCAAATCCAATGGTCCTGTGCCAAGGACCAGAGTCACAGAGCTTCTCTGCAGAGAAGGTACGACCCCACTCCTCCCTGTTTGTTTATATACCACATCGCAGTAGTATTGTCCATCAGGACTTGAACCGACCGACCGCGAAGGGAAGGGAGGAAGGCCTTGAGAGCCAGATGTATCGCCCGCAATTCCAACAGATTGATGTGAAACCTCTGTTCCACTGGAGACCAATGACCTTTGACCACCAGGTCCCTCAGATGAGCTCCCCACCCTAGAGTGGAAGCATCCACTGTGGCCACTGGAGGTGGCAGCGAGAAAGGCTTGCCTTGAGAAAGGTTGCCGACCACAGCCCACCATCGAAGATCTGCTGCAGCGTCTCTAGAGATCCTTATCGAATCCTCAAGACCCCCTTTGTGTTGAAACCACTGCCTGCTGAGGCACCACTGAAGAGCCCTCATGTGCCAGCGTGCATGAGTGACCAACAGAATGCAAGAAGCGAACAGACCAAGCAGACGAAGGTCCTTGAGGACTGGAACAACCGCTCCATTCTGGAACATTGGAATCAGCGCCTGAATGTCCTGAATCCGCTGCGGCGGAGGACAGGCCTGATTCAATGTTGCGTCTACTACTGCCCGTATGAACAGGAGGCGTTGAGAGGGCTCCAGGTGAGATTTGGGTACGTTCACCGAAAACCCCAGATCGAACAACAACTGGGTTGTCTACTGCAGGTGATGTAGCAGGAGCTCCGGAGACTTGGCTTTGATCAACCAATCGTCCAGGTAAGGGAATACTGCTATCCCCCTCCTTCTGAGCTCTGCTGCAACCACCGCCATCACCTTCGTGAAGACTCGAGGTGCTGAAGTAAGACCAAAAGGAAGGACAGCAAACTGATAGTGTTGCGATTCCACCACAAACCAGAGATACTTCCTGTGTGACTTGAGAATCGGGATATGAAAGTAAGCATCCTGCAAGTTGACAGATACCATCCAATTCCCTTCGTTTAATGCCAAAAGCACCTGTGCTAGGGTCAGCATTTTGAACTTTTCCTGCTTGAGGAACCAATTCAAAATCCTCAGGTCCAGGATTTGCCTCAACCGACCATCCTTTTTGGGGATCAGGAAATATCTTGAATAACAGCCCTGACCCCTCTCCTGCTCTGGAACCAACACTACTGCACCTTTCGACAAAAGGACTAGAACCTCCTGTTGTAATAAAAGGAGATGGTCTTCCGAACAGAAGGATGGGTGGGGAGGGATGGGAGGGGGAAGATCCCGAAAGGGAAGAGTATGGCCTTTCCCCACAAAATCGGTGACCCAGGAGTCCGATGTTATGGACTCCCACATGTGGAGAAACTGAGACAATCTCCCCACTACAGGAGATGCATGCAAAGGAATTGATGGAGGACTAAGGCTGCTTTCCCTGCTGCACCCCTCCGGAGGAAGAGGAAGAGGCTGAGTGCTGCTGGGTGGCCCCTCTGGTACGAACCCTACCCCTTCTCCCATATGATCTATAGGAGTGAGTAGAGGCAGCCTGCTGGCCTGTCTGCTAAAATCTCCCTCGAAAGGAAGAGGCACGCCCAAACTCCCTGAACCTCCTGAATACGCGTGAAGGAGTGGAGACGGAGGCCTGCAAGCCTAATGATTTTGCTGTGGCACAACTCTCCTTGAACCGCTCCAAGGCAGAGTCAGCCTTTGTCCCAAAGAGTTTATCTCCATCAAAGGGTAAGTAAAGTGGGGTTAACTGCACATCGGGAGAGAATACTGATGATCGTAGCCAGGCATGCCTTCTTGTTGCTATGGACGTGCCCATTGCTCTGGCCACGGAATCAGACGTGTCAAGTCCAGATTGGATAACGTGAGTTGGCGCTGCCTGAGCGTCCGTCAGAAGGTTCAGAACCTCCTGAGGCAAACCAGGATGTGTCGTCTTGGCCTCGTCCATCAGGGCATAGATGCACCTGCCCAAGATACAGGTTGCATTCCTTGACTTCAGGGCCATGATGCATGAAGAGAATGCCTTTTTTGCAGATTGGTCCATTCTCTTGGATTCCCTGTCCAAAGGAACCCCTGGAAAAGATCCTGGAGCTGTGCGAGAGGAACATGAGGCCTACACAACCAAGCTCTCTGGAGTTGGATGTTTTGACAAGAAGGCTGGATCTCCAGGAGCCACCCGATATCTCCTTGCAGCTGACCTATTCACTGCTGTCGAAGTCACAGGCTTCTTCCACACCTCCATTATCGGTTCTACAAGTGCCTCATTAAATGGAAGAAGTGGCTCCGCCAAAGCTGAAGAAGGGTGCAACACTTCAGTGAGAATGTTAGTTTTTATTTCAGCAGCTGGAAGAGGAAGGTCAAGAAAATCCGCCGCCTTCCTCACCACCGAATGGAAAGAAGCCGCCTCTTCAGTGTACTCCCTCGGTGATGCTAAGTCCCACTCCGGGGAAGTGTCCAACCCACTGGCAGTGTCCAAGCCCTGTAGGTCCCCTAGGGGCTCTGCAATCTCCCCCTCTTCCAAAAGCTGTTTCTCGTATTCCTGCTCCTCAAGCAGCCTCAGAGCCAATCTCCTGGAGCGCAGCCTGGCCTCAATTCTCGGCGTCGATAAGGCGTCTGCTGACGCCAAAGACCTCGGTCGGCGTCGACCCTCGGATTCATCCGACGCCGGATCCATCGGCGCCGTAGGCTTCTTCAGCGTCGATTGAGGTTGTGGTAAACTCATCGGCGCCGGGGCAGCAGACGTCGTCGGCGTCACAGGCCTCCTAGGTGACGCCATCGGTACCGGCGCCGAACCAGCACCTCTCGTAGGAAGGAAAGACATGAAGGGGGTTGGTCTGTACGGAGCCGGAACACCCATGTCATATGCCAGACGAGCCACCTCCCGGAGCCATGCTGGCAAAGATGTTAAACATCGCATTGAGAAATGCGGCAGGGTCTGTACCTGGCGCTGGGAACACTGGATATCCCTGTGGAGTCGGCGCCTGAGGTTACACCGGTGTCGGTTCAGGCATCTCTGTCTAAGCCGGTGAAACCGCCGGATCCTGTTGAGGATCGACCTCAAAGACAGATAGAGGAGATGTTGGAAAAGTAGGAGTCGTCCGGGGCGGAGGTCTTACCGTCGGACTAACCTCCCATGTCTTACGGCGTCGAGCTGATGGCGACCTCAAGCGGGATCGGTCCTTACTCGAACGATGTCGTGATCCATGCCGGCGCCGGGAGTCTCGATGACGCCTGTGCATCTTCGAAGATTTAGAAGAAGACCTACGATGGCGATGTCTTTCCATCTTCTTTGATTTCGCCAGGAATAACTTGGCCTCCTGCTCCTTGAGTGCTTTTGGATTCATACGCTGGCAAGAACCGCACGCCTCGATTTCATGGTCAGAACTCAAACACCACAAACAATTTTCGTGTGGGTCTGTCACTGACATTCGGCCACCGCACTCCCTACAGGGTTTAAAACCCGATTTGCGTGGCTGAGACATAGTAACACTCGAAGTGAAACAGTAGCTCCCTGGAGCCTCGAAGAAAAAAACATTACTTGAAGGCACGGAAAAAAGGGAACTGATGTCTGCACGCTGACGAGGACCTCTTATTGCCGGTATGACGTCATATGGCGTCATGTGGGAGTCGGGCAATTGTGACGTCATCCTCGACGTGCAGAGCTAGAAGAAAATTTTCCTTTGGATGCTGGCGCATGGGGGAAAATTCTTTAGGTGAAGAATCCACAGGTAGTTGTATCCATCAGAAATTTATTGATATAAAAACACCCAAAAAGTATATACATATCTAGCAAAATAAGTCTTGGTATGACCAGACAGGCAAGGGTGAGGCGGGTGGTTCTGTGATGAATCCACAGGTAGCTATTGTATCCACCAGAAAAAGTATTACCAAAGGTAAGTAACTTGTTCTTCTGACGGATACAACTACCTGTGGATTCCTCACCTTATGAATAGAGTCCCAAAGCAGTACCGCACTCGGAGGTGGGTGCCTGACCGGTCACACCAAGAAATCCTGCCACACACAACGTGCAAAATGGCCGTCCCTCCTAACTTCCAAATCCAATCAATTATGCTTCGCGAAAGTATGGAGGGAAGCCCAAGCTGCTGCCTTACATATATCCACCACTGGTACACATCTAGCCAAGGCCAAAGTGGCAGACTTAGCCCTGGTGGAATGAGCTCTAATACCCTCAGGAGGAACCTTCTTTGCCAGTGAATAACAGATCTTTATGCAAAGAATGACCCACCTGGATATGGTTCTCTTGTGGACAGCTCTGCCTTTCATCTTGCCCACATATCCAACGAAGAGTTGGTCATCAACACAAAAGTCTTTTGTCCTTTCAGTATAAAAACTCAGAGCTCTTCTCAGGTCTAGGCAATTAAGTCTTTCTTCCTCCTTTGAAGGGTGGGGAGGAGGGTAAAAGGATGAAAGAGTAATAGACTGCCCCATATGGAAGGGAGTGACAACCTTAGTAAGGAAAGCCACTCTGGTTCTCAACACCACCTTGTCAGCAAGAAAGGATGTAAAGGGAGGTTTGACACTAAGAGCCTGGAGCTCACTCACACGCCTAGCAGACGTGATAGCTATGAGAAAGGGTGTTTTCAAGACTAACAGCCTCAATGAACTAGAATGCATAGGCTCAAACGGTGACCCCATTAAAAGGTAAGAACCAAATTCAAATCCCACTGAGGCATGAGAAACGGAGTGGGCGGAAACTTGTTAGTCAGGCCTCTCAAGAACCTGACAACTATAGGAGATTTAAACAAGGAAGGTTGATCAGGAAAGCACAGAAAGGCCGACAGCACCGATAAGTAACCCTTCACAGTCGCAACTGCACAACCTTTCTGTGCTAAAGAAAGGGCAAAAAGCAAAACATCAGATAAATGAGCCTTTAAGGGATCAATTTGCCTCTCTCCACACCAAGTAAAACATTTTGCCCATCTGTTGGCATAGACATTTGTGGTAGAGTGTCGCCTGGCAATAAAATAACATCCACCACTTCTGGGGGGAGAGAAAAAGAACTCAGATTGCCCCTATCAATCTCCTGGCATGTAGGTGCAGACTCTGGAAGTGGGGTTATAGAACATATCCCTGCGGCTGCGAGATGAGGTCTGCCCTGTGAGGGAGATAGAGCGGAGGGCACAGTGAGAGTTGGAGAAGGTCTGTGTACCACACCCTTCTTGGCCAATCGGGAGCTATTAAAATGACTTGGGGCTGGTCTTGGCGAATCTTCTTCAGAACCTGAGGAATCAAGGGTACTGGGGGAAGCACGTAAAGTAACTGGCCGCACCAAGACATCTGAAACTCGTCCTCCAATGCTCCTTGCACCGGATACTGGAGGCTGCAGAACGACAGGCAGTGCACGTTCTCCCAAGTGGCAAATAGGTCTATCTGTGGGAAAACACACATCCGGAAGATGTGAAGAACCAAGTGTAAGGAAATGCCTCCTTGGCATGGTTACCCCCTGACTTTTTGTCTTTGCTGATGCCAAGTTATGATTTGAAAGTGTGCTGAGGCCTGCTAACCATGCCCCAGCACCAGTGTTCTTTCCCTAAACTGTACCTTTGTCTCCACAATTGGCACAACCCTGGCACCTTGTAACTGGTACCTCTGGTACCAAGGGCCCTGATGCCAGGGATGGTCTCTAAGGGCTGCAGCATGTCTTATGCCACCCTGGGGACCCCTCACTCAGCACATACACACTGCTGGCCAGCTTGTGTGTGCTGGTGGGGAGAAAATGACTAAGTCGACATGGCACTCCTCTCAGAATGCCATGCCAAGCTCACACTGCCTATGGCATAGATCAGACACCCCTCTGGCAGGCCTTACATCCCTAAGTCAGGGTGCACTTTACCACAGGTGAGGACATAGGTGCATGAGCACTATGCCCCTGCAGTCTCTAAGCAAAACCTTAGACATTGTAAGTGCAGGGTAGCCATAAGAGTATATGGTCTGGGAGTCTGTCATACACAAACTCCACAGCACCATAATGGCTACACTGAAAACTGGGAAGTTTGGTATCAAACTTCTCAGCACAATAAATGCACACTGATGCCAGTGTACATTTTATTGTGAAATACACCCAGAGGGCATCTTAGAGATGCCCCCTGAAAACATAGCCGACTACCAGTGTGGGCTGACTAGTTTTTGCCAGCCTGCCACACACCAGAAATGTTGCTGACCAAATGGGGAGAGTGCCTTTGTCACTCTGTGGCCAGGAACAAAGCCTGCACTGGGTGGAGGTGCTTCTCACCTCCCCCTGCAGGAACTGTAACACCTGGTGGTGAGCCTCAAAGGCTCACCCCCTTTGTTACAGCGCCACAGGGCATCCCAGCTAGTGGAGATGCCCGCCCCTCCGGCCACTACCCCCACTTTTGCCGGCAAGGCTTGAGGAAAACAAGGAGGAGTCGCTCCCCAGTCAGGACAGCCCCTAAGGTGTCCTGAGCTGAGGTGACTCTGACTTTTAGAAATCCGCCATCTTGCAGATGAAGGATTCCCCCAATAGGATTAGGGATGTGCCTCCCTCCCCACTGGGAGGAGGCACAAAGAGGGTGAGTATTTAGGGGCTCCCAGAACCGAGGAAGATAGATTCCCGCAACCTGAAGACGAAGAAGGACTGCGGACCTGAAGCCCTGCAGAGAAGACGGAGACAACAACTGCTTTGGCCCCAGCCCTACCGGCCTGTCTCCCCACTTCAAGAAAAACTGCAACAGCGACGCATCCAACAGGGACCAGCGACCTCTGAAGCCTCAGAGGTCTGCCCTGCATCTAAAAGGACCAAAAAGCTCCAGAGAACAGCGACCCTGTTCAACAAAACTGCAACTTTGCAACAAAGAAGGAACTTTTAAAGACCACACGTTTCCTGCCGGAAGCGTGAGATTTTCCACTCTGCACCCGACGCCCCCAGCTCGACCTGCAGAAAACTAACACTACAGGGAGGAATCCCCAGCGACTGCGAGCCCGTGAGTAGCCAGAGTTGACCCCCCCTGAACCCCCACAGCGACGCCTGCAGAGGAAATCCAGAGGCTCCCCCTGACCGCGACTGCCTGCTTCAAGGAACCCGACGCCTGGAAAACACACAGCACCCGCAGCCCCCAGGACCTGAAGGAACCGAACTCCAGTGCAGGAGCGACCCCCAGGCGACCCTCTACCTAGCCCAGGTGGTGGTTACCCTGAGGAACCCCCCCTGTGCCCGCCTGCATCGTTGAAGAGACCCCCGGGTCTCCCCATTGATTCCTATTGAAAACCCGACGCCTGTTTGCACTCTGCACCCGGCCGCCCCTGTGCCGCGGAGGGTGTACTTTCTGTGCCTGCTTGTGTCCCCCCCGGTGCCCTACAAAACCCCCCTGGTCTGCCCTCCGAAGTCACGGGTACTTACCTGCTGGCAGACTGGAACCGGGACACCCCTATTTCCATTGAAGCCTATGTGTTTTGGGCATCACTTTGACCTCTGCACCTGACCGGCCCTGAGCTGCTGGTGTGGTAACTTTGGGGTTGCCTTGAACCCCCAACGGTGGGCTACCTTGGACCCAACTTTGAACCCTGTAAGTGTTTTACTTACCTGTGAGCTTAACATTTACTTACCTCCCTTAGGAACTGTTGATTTTTGTACTGTGTCCACTTTTATAATAGCTTATTGCCATTTTGCCAAAACTGTACATGCTATTGTGATAATTCAAAGTTCCTAAGATACCCGAGTGAAATACCTTTCATTTAAAGTATTGTTTGTAAATCTTGAGCCTGTGGTTCTAAAAATAAACTAAGAAAATATATTTTTCTATATAAAAACCTATTGGCCTGGAATTGTCTTTGAGTGTGTGTTCCTCATTTATTGCCTGTGTGTGTACAGCAAATGCTTAACACTACCCTCTGATAAGCATACTGCTCGACCACACTACCACAAAATAGAGCATTAGAATTATCTCTTTTTGCCACTATCTTACCTCTAAGTGGAACCCTTGGACTCTGTGCACACAATTTCTTACTTTGAAATAGTATATACAGAGCCAACTTCCTACATTGGTGGATCAGCGGTGGGGTACAAGACTTTGCATTTGCTGGACTGCTGGACTACTCAGCCAATACCTGATCACATGACTAAAATTCCCAAAATTGTCATTAGAAACTGATTTTTAAAATGTTAGCTATTTTTCTAAATTTGCTAAAGTCCTGCTAGGTCCTTGTGTTAGTCCCTGTTAGCATTTCTTTTAGAGTTTAAAAGTTTTGTAAAAGTTTGGATTAAGTTCTAGAAATCTTAAAAGGTATCCCAACTTGTAGAGAAATAGGTGGTCATTACAACCCTGGCGGTCAGTGTTAAAGCGGCGGTAAGACCGCCAACAGGCCGGCGGAAAAAAAAATGGAATCACGACCGTGGCGGAAACCGCCAACAAAGACAGCCACTTTAACACTCCGACCGCCACGGCGGTACAAACAAACAGCTCGGCGGTCACCGCTAACAGATAGGCAGAGGACAATGTACCGCCCACAGTATCATGAGAGGCCAATCCGCCACCTTTTCCGGGGCGGATTCACTGCAAACAAAAACACGGCGGAAACAGGACTTCAAAGGGAAAACGCTCACCTCAACACACCCCACGAGGAATCCGGACGCCATGGAACCCGAGCTCCAGATCCTGCCAGCCCTTATCTTCTTGCTCCTCTACCAGGAGCACGAACGCCGGTGGCGAAGACCACAGTGAATATTGCACCTACGACACAGGGGAGGGGGAGGGAAAAAACGGTGACACACACGCAACACGCAACACCCCCACCCCCACCCTCACCCACGACAACACACACACTAATACAGCATGATACATTACAGTTACACCCCCCAACCCCCCTGGAAGAATGCAAGGACAAAAGGAAACAAGTGTGACCATTGTAATATATTAAAATCCAGTACGCAAAAATATGTATACACTATAAACAAATATATACACCAAGAATAGTAGTCCAGGTAGTGCTCCATTCAAGTCCGTGGAACACTGGGCCCACACGGTATGGGCGAGGCCCACACTCAATCCCCGAACATGACGGAGAGAATACTGCAGGGGCATCAGATAGCAATAAAACAGGCACCTCAGGGGGAAGGGAAAGGGGGGGGCACCTCAGCCGGTTGAGTGCACAACGCCAAATCCACGAGGGGGCCACATTCCCACTGTTCCATCCTGGGGAGTGCAAAGCCACAGTCTCTCAAGTCTCTATAGCGGGTGGTTTGCCCACTGTTCCATCCTGGGGAGTGCAAAGCCACAGTCTCTCAAGTCTCTACAGTGGGTGGTTCGCCCACTGTCCATCCTGGGGAGTGCAAAGCCACGGTCTCTCAAGTCTCTACAGTGGGTGGTTCGCCCACTGTCCATCCTGGGGAGTGCAAAGCCACGGTCTCTCAAGTCTCTACAGTGGGTGGTTTTCCCACTGTTCATTCCTGGGGAGTGCAAAGCCACAGTCTCTCAAGTCTCTACAGTGGGTGGTTTGCCCACTGTTCAATCCTGGGGAGTGCAAAGCCACAGTCTCTCAAGTGGATAACAGTCTCCACTGGTTCTGGAGGGGGCTTGGTGCCCAGAGTGCTTCATCCTGCCAAGGACAGAGGTAGTGGATGCCTTTCTCCACTGGTTCTGGAGGGGGCTTTGTGCCCAGAGTGCTTCATCCTGCCAAGGACAGAGGTAGTGGATGCCTTTCTCCACTGGTTCTGGAGGGGGCTTTGTGCCCAGAGTGCTTCATCCTGCCAAGGACAGAGGTAGTGGATGTAAATCTCCACTGGTTCTGGAGGGGGCCTTGTGCCCAGAATGCTTCATCCTGCCAAGGACAGAGGTAGTGGATGTAAATCTCAACTGCTTCTGGAGGGGGCCTTGTGCCCAGAGTGCTCGTGACGGATTCAGTAGCGTCAGTGCCCTTGGTGCTCATGGGCCAGCGGTGCTTGTTGCGGCGGTGTCCTTGGCAGCGGTGCTTGTGGCGGCAGTGTGCTGTTCAGCGGTGCTTGTTGCGGCGGTATCCTTGGTAGCGGTGCTTGTGGCGGCAGTGTACTGTTCAGCGGTGCTTGTTGCGGCGGTGTCCTTGCCAGCGGGGCTTGTGGTCGGCAGTGTCCTGTTCAGCGGTGCTTGTGGCGGCGGTGTCCTTGGCAGTGACTCAGCTGCCGGCGGTCCTTTATGGCCCAGCGGGGCTGGTGCTGGCGGTCCTGTCCTGGGCAGCAGGGCTGGTGCTGGGGTTCCTGTCCTGGGCAGCTGGGCTGGTGCTCCTGTCCTGGGCAGCTGGGCTGGTGCTGGAGGTCCTGTCCTGGGCAGCTGGGCTGGTGCCGGCGGTCCTGTCCTGGGCAGCTGGGCTGGTGCTGGCGGTGGCCTCCTGGGCAGCGGGGATGATGGCGGTGGCCTCCTTGGCAGTGGGATGATGGCGGTGGCCTCATCGGCAGCGGGGATGATGGCGGTGGCCTCCTGGGCAGCGGGGATGATGGCGGTGGCCTCATGGGCAGCAGGGCTGGTGCTGGCGGTGGCCTCCTGGGCAGCAGGGATGATGGCAGTGGCCTCCTGGGCAGCGGGGATGATGGCGGTGGCCTCATGGGCAGCAGGGCTGGTGCTGGCAGTGGCCTCCTGGGCAGTGGCCTCCTGGGCAGCGGGGATGATGGCGGTGGCCTCATGGGCAGCAGGGCTGGTGCTGGAGGTGGCCTCCTGGGCAGCGGGGATGATGGTGGTGGCCTCATGGTCAGCAGGGCTGGTGCTGGGAGTGGCCTCCTGGGCAGCGGGGATGATGGCGGTATTCTCCACCATGCTGCTCTTCTCAGACTTGCTGAGTTTCTTGTGCCCCTTCCCCACCTTGGAAGATGTTGCAGCTGAATCCACACTCCCACCTGTACCTCTGGGAGCGGCTTTGGTGGCCGGAGTCTTCCCCCTCTCCCGCCGGGCACTGGCCAACTTTTGATGCTTGACAGGTGGGAGACTGTCCGTGCTGTGGCTCCGTGCCACACTGGCTGCCCTGCTGCCCGGTGCACTCCAGATTCCGGTGACCACAGGCACCACTATTCCAGGAGATGTTGTGGCTGAGGTGCTAGGTTGGGACCTGGAGAGTCGGGCCGTAGAAGACTGACGGGGTGGGGGAGGTGAGGGAAAGAGGTCAAGACTGGACAGGAAAAGTTTTTGGGGAACACTGGGACGGGTAGCTGGAGGGGGTTTGGGAGTGGAGGAAGAGGTTGTGGTTGTAGGAGGTGTTCGTTTGGTGACTTTGGGTGAAGGTGCATGCACTGGAGGCTGTCGTGAGGTGGATGGCTGTTGGGTAGGTGTGTGGCTGCGTTGGTGTATCTTGGGAGGTGGCGTCACAGACACACTGGGAGAAGACACAGGGGACGTGTGAATGGTAGTGGGGTGGTGAGTGCACGTGAGCGGGGTGTGGTGGTGGGTATGCTGGTGATGGAAGTAGTGGCTGTAGATGTAGTGCACGCAGGTGTGAGTGGAGACGAGACTGGGAAGGAGGAGGGAGACGAGGAGGAGGGGGACACAGTGGAGGCAGTGGATGTTGGTGTGTCTGCATGTGTGTGATGCTTGCGTGAGTGCCTGTGGAATGTGTGGTGCTTATGTTTGCCTGAGCTTCCCTTGTGTGTTGAGGTGTGTGCATGCTGGTCTGAAGGTGTGCTGGGGATAGGCTGAGGTACTGGGGATTGGGTCTGGGTGGAGGAAGTTGGAGGGGGAAGGCTAGAGACAGGGACAATAGCTGCCATCAGTGCTGAGGCCAGAGTCTGAAAAGCTCTCTGAAGGGCCGCCTGACCAGAATGAATGCCCTCCAGGAATGCATTTGTCTGTTGCAACTGTCTTTCTACAACCTGGATGGCATTCAAAATGGTAGACTGCCCAACAGTGAGGGAACTGAGGAGGTCAATAGCCTCCTCACTGAGGGCAGCAGGGGTGACTGGGGCAGGGGCTGAGGTGCCTGGGGCGAAGGTGATGCCCACCCTCCTGGGTGAGAGGGCACGGGCAAAGGCTGAGGGGCTGCTGGGAGGGCGGTGCTGGTAGGGGGGGTGGCGGCTGTACCTGTAGATGCGGGAGGCACAGATGTGGCCACCACCACAAAGGAGCTCCCATCAGAGGACGAGTCCGTATCACTGGTGTCAGCTCCTGTCCCCACCGTGGAGCTCCCCTCGCCCTCCGTCCCACTGGTGAAATCCGTGTACGTAGTGTCGCCCTCCAGGGCCATGTGGGATACAGCTCCCTCCTGCTCCGGTGCCACTGCTCCTCCGCCTGATGATGCTAATGCACACAAGAACAGGAAGACCACAAAAGGGGGGGGACGACAGAAGAAAGACATGTTGAGTGCATGCATTACCGCTACTGTTGGCGGACACGACAGACATAGAAGCCCCCTGCACTATGCCGCGCACTTGGGGTCCACTCTTCAATCCCTGGGACATGGCCTACATGGCTATGGCCGACATCTGCACACATGGATGTCACAGGAGCCTGACTAGATGTACTTGGCAGTGTACACAGGTGGGGTGGGGTGCCACAGGGTCTGCCAGAACAAGGGGACCTAACTAGTACACTCACCCTGGCCTCGGGAAAACCACAGCCCACCTCCCCTACCCAGACACCTCCACTGCGCGCAAAATCTGCAGAATGAGAGTGTACTCACCCCTTTGTGGCTGCTGTGATGCCCTCAAGCGCCCATCCAACTCTGGGTACGCCACCGCCAGGATCCTGAACATCAGGGGGGTCATGGTGCGACAGGCACCCCTCCCACGTTGGGAGGCCATCCCCACCTGGGCCTCTGCCGTCTTCTTGCTCCAGCGGCGAATGTCCTCCCATCTTTTACGGCAGTGGGTGCTCCGTCTGTGGTGGACCCCCAGGGTCCGGACTTCCTTGGCGATGGCACGCCAAATAGCCTTCTTCTGGTGGGCGCTGACCTACAGGAATAGTACATGGGAAAAGGAGAAGATATAACCGTCCGCACCGTCACAGTCATTGGCCCCCTTGCCTACCATTGCCATGTGGCACATGCACTCACCGTCGTTTCATGCACGCCTCAATCTCCCCCCCCATCTTTCATCCACCCCACTCCACACAGGCATAGCCCATACAGCATGCTCCCAGTGTACTTACCTGTTTGTCTGGAGGACCGTAGAGTAGCGTGTACTCGGGGAGGACCCCATCCACGAGTTTCTCCAACTCCTCCAATGTGAAGGCAGGGGCCCTTTCTCCAGACGCACAAGTCATTGTCTCTTCCAGACCGAGGTCACAGCAGCACTTGCAGTGTAGGTCCTCTCCTGTTGAAGATCAGGTATCGAGTGATTGAACAGATAAAAACTGGCGGTCACGTCTGCGGCGGTGTGTACCGTCACCGCCGGCGTACATCGTCATTGGCTCCTGGGACCCATAGGGTCCAATGTTAACCAATGCAGAATTGCGCCGCGGTCCTCGACCGCCTACCGCGACGGTGTACAACGCCAGCGCAGTTACCTCACATCCCATTGTCCAACTTTACAGGTCAGGCAGCCGCCATTTCAGGGGCCCACATGGCTTAATTTTTAACTGCGTCACACATACCTAGGCCTTGCCTCAACACTCATACAAGCCAAATTTCGGATTATGATTTGTGTTCTGTGTAAGCTGTGGCTACATACCTCTGAGTTGGTTGACTCTGTGCTCGCTGTTGTCCTTCATTGACACCGTCCGCTAGGACATGTGAGGAGATGGTGGCATCCTCCGATGTACATACCGCTGGTGGACCTGTCGACAATGGAGGAAAGACATGTGATCATCATCTACAGGCTTGATCGTGCCACAATCGTGGAACTGTGTGCCCAGCTGGAGCGAGACCTGATATCAGCTATCAGCCATCCCACAGGAATCCCCCCTCTAGTGCAGGTGCTGTCAGTGCTCCATTTCCTTGCAAGTGGGTCATTTCAAACAACAGTGGCGATAGCATCAGGGATGTCCCAGCCTATGTTTTACAACGTGTTGTCCAGAGTGTTGTCTGGCCTGCTGAAACACATGCGGAGCTACATCGTTTTCCCTCAGGTGGAGGATTTGCCCACAGTGAAAGGTGACTTCTATGCCCTGGGACATATCCCCAACATCATAGGTGCCATTGATGGGACACATGTGGCTTTGGTCCCCCCCACAGGAGTGAACAGGTGTACAGAAACCGGAAGAGTTATCATTCCATGAATGTGCAGATGGTGTGTTTGGCAGACCAGTACATCTCCCATGTGAATGCCAAATTCCCTGGCTCAGTGCATGACGCTTACATCCTGCGGAATAGCAGCATCCCTTATGTGATGGGTCAACTCCAGAGGCACAGTGTGTGGCTATTAGGTGAGCACCTGGAAGCAAGTCAGTGGGAATAGTTGTCTGGATCTGGGGATATCCCTACAGGTTAGTGTGTGTCTAACAGTTGCCCTCGCCATTTGCAGGTGACTCTGGTTACCCCAACCTGTCATGGCTACTGACCCCAGTGAGGAATCCCAGGACAAGGGCAGAGGAACGCTACAATCAGGCCCATGGGCGAACTCGGCGGATTATACAGCAGACCTTCGGCCTCCTGAAGGCCAGATTCCGGTGCCTCCATATGACAGGTGGATCCCTATTCTACTCACCAAAGAAGGTGTGCCAGATCATCGTGGCCTGCTGTATGCTTCACAACTTGACAGGTGCCTTTTCTGCAGGAGGATGGTCCAGATGGCGGTGTTGTGGTAGCTGTGGAGCCTGTGGACAGTGAAGACGAGGAAGCAGAAGAAGAGGACATCGACAACAGGAACTCGGTTATCCTGCAATACTTCCAGTGAGACACAGGTAAGAAGACAAACCTGCCTACTACATGTACTTTAACACTACTACCTCTCTACTGTCTGTTGTTTACACCCAGTGTATGGTCACTGAGTTGTCACTTTCCCTTACGATTTCACAGATGTGGGTCCCACTGTGTGACATCTGCTTTGTTTCCTCATGGACTAGAGGTGTGTGACATAGGTATGTTGACATTACATTTGAAAGAGCATTTTGTCACTGTAATTGCTAATACACTATTTCGAAATCACAGACAGACTCCAGATTGTTTTGTGCTTTAAATGTGTTTATTTAAGTGCTCAATATTGGAGGGGGTTGTAAAATGGTGAGGGGTGATGGTGGAGGAATGTCCATGGCAGAGTCCAGTCTATTAGTCTCACAGGTGCATTGCCCAAATGGGCGTAGGAAGTGGAGCTGGGGCAGTTTGAGGATGGACAGGGTGACAAAGTGGGACAGTAGGATGAAAATCAGGGTGGTCTCATTTCTTGGCGGGGGTCTTGCCATCCTGCTTTGTCTTTGTCCTGGATCTCAGGGACCGTTTGCGGGGTGGTTCTCCCTCTGCAGGGGGTGGGGTGCTGGTGTGGTGGTCCTGTGGCGGGGCGTCCTGTCCACTAGTGCCGGCGGAGGTGGTGGGCAGTTCATTGTCCATGCTAGTGTCAGGGGCCCCTTGTAGTGCCACAGTGTCCCTCCTGGTGTTGACGAGTTCCTTCAGCACCCCTACGATGGTGCCCGGTGTCAAGCTGATGGTATCTGAGTTCCTCCCTGAAGCCCATATACTGTTCCTCCTGCAGGCGTTGGGTCTCCTGAAACTTGGCCAGTACCGTTGCCATCGTCTCCTGGGAGTGGTGGTAGGTTCCCATGATGGAGGAGAGGGCCTCGTGGAGAGTGGGTTCCCTTGGCCTGTCCGCCCCCTGTCGCACAGCAGCCCTCCCATTCATGACATTCAGGGCGGTCTCATTTCTTGGCATCGTTCAACTGTCTTTGTCCTGGATCTCAGGGACCGTTTGCGGGGTGGTTCTCCCTCTACAGGGGGTGGGGTGCTGGTGTGGTGGTCCTGTGGCGGTGCCTCCTGTCCACTAGCGCCGGTGGAGGTGGTGGGCAGTTCATCGTCCAGGCTAGTGTCAGGGGCCCCTTGTTGTGCCACAGTGTCCTTCTTGGTGTTGAGTACTTCCTTCAGCACCCCTACAATGGTGCCCAGGGCGGAATTGATGGATCTGAGTTCCTCCCTGAAGCCCAAATACTGTTCCTGCTGCAGGCGCTGGGTCTCCTGAAACTTGGCAAGTACTGTTGCCATCGTCTCCTGGGAATGGTGGTAGGCTCCCTTGATGTTGGAGAGGGCCTCGTGGAGAGTGGGTTCCCTTGGCCTGTCCTCCCCCTGTCGCACAGCAGCCCCCCAGTTCCCCTGTGCTCCTGGGCCTCCATCCCCTGGACCATGTGCACACTGCCACTGCCCCCAGGTCCCTGTTGTTGTTGGGGTGGTGGGTTAGCCTGGGTTCCCTGTAGTGGTGGACACACTGCTGATTGACGTGTCCTGGGGACAGAGGTATGGGCCCGCTGGGTGGGTGCTGTGCTGGTGTTTCCAGAGGTGGGAAGCTCTGTGGTGGCCTGTGACTGTGTCAGGGGAACCGACTGTCCAGAGGTCCCCGATGGGCCGGGCTGGTCATCTAGATCCAGTTGGACAGAGCTGCAGTCATCACTGTGGGCCTCTTCTGTTGGTGGTGTGGACATTTGTGGACCCTCCTGTCCGGTGACGGGTAGGAGTCCTTCAGGGTTATAAAAGGATGTTTATTACATCTGTGTGTGCCATGGTGTGCAATGGGTGGGTAACCGTGTACCCCAGTGCTTGCATTCCTGTGTGGGTCCTTGTGTGATAATGGTTTAGGGGGGTGTATGGGTATGTGCAGTGGCCATGCTTTGGTGATGGGTGTCCATGCTTTATTGTTGCATGCAGGGCTTGGTGATAGGATGTGTGGTTTGTGATGTTGGGACATTTGTGAGGAGTTGGAGTGATGAGGGTGGGGGTTTGTGATAGCATGCAAGTAGGGTGGGGGATGTAATAGTTAAGAGTTGACTTACCAGAGTCCATTCCTCTATCTACTCCTGCGAGGCCCTCGGGATGCAGAATCGCCAAGACTTGCTCCTCCCATGTTGTTAGTTGTGGGGGAGGAGGAGGGGGTCCACCGCCAGTCCGCTGAACAGCAAGGTGGTGTCTTGATACCACGGAACGCACCTTCCCCCGTAGGTCGTTCCACCTCTTCCTGTCATCCCTATTTCTTGGGTGCTGTCCCACTGCGTTGAACCTGTCCACTATTCTTTGCCATAGCTCCATCTTCCTAGCTATGGAGGTGTGCTGCACCTGTGACCCGAATAGGTGTGGCTCTACCCGGATGATTTCCTCCACCATGACCCTGAGCTCCTCCTCAGAGAACCTGGGGTGTCTTTGCCGTGCCATGGGGTGGTGTGGGTGATGTGTGGGGTGGTGTGTGTAGTGATAAGTGGGGTGATATTTAGTGGTGTGTTGTGTGAGGTGCGTGGAAGTTATGTGGGTGATGGTACTGTGTGTCTGTGGTTGCTTGGTAGTTGTTTGTGGTGTCTCTCTCTGGCCTTCTCTCTGTAATTTTGTCGTAGGGGTTTGTGGGTGATGTGGGTGTGTGTTTTATATTGCAATGGGTGTGTGGGAGTGGTGTGTGTATGTGTATCAGGTGTGTGTATTTTAAACTGTCCAATGTGGCTGTTTTGTATATGTGTGTGTATTTTGAGCGTGGCGGTGTGTACCACCAATGGAATACCGCGGTTGAAAGACCGCCGCGTGGATTCGTGTGTCGTGATAGTGTGGGCGTATTTCTGTTGGCGTGACGGTGGAGGTTTTGTTTTTGCCAGTTTATCACTGACCTTTGGTGTGGCGGACTTGTGTGGGTGTCTGAATTTTGGCGGATTCAAAGCTGTGGGTCATAATAGCTGTGGTGGATTTCCACTGCTGCGGCAGTGTGTTGGCAGTCTTCTGCACGGCGGTAATCGACTTTTACCGCCAATGTTGTAATGAGGGCCATAATGGCTGCTGCAGAAGAGACAGTGGTGGAGCTCAACCTCACACCTTACCTGCATCTTAGGATGCCAGACCTAAGGACTCTGCAGAATCAAGAAACTTAAAATTGGTTCAAACCCTACCAAAGTACAGCTCCAGGAGCTCTTGGCAGAGTTTGCTAGAGACAACCGCTCTGAAGATGTCCTTACAGAGGATGATGCTAGTGAAGTGGAGGACAATTTTCTTCCTCCACTCCTAGTTAGGGAGAACAGGGTTCCTCCAACCCTGACTCCACAAGTGATAGTCAGAGTTGTTGCTTCTCTCACAGGAGAGTCCAACAGCTCTGGAAGCATTGAGGGCAGCCTCAATGAAGATGACCTCCTGCTAGCCAGGATGGTCAAAAGATTGGCTTTGGAGAGACAGCTCCTAGCCATAGAAAGGGAAAGACAAGAGATGGGCTTAGGTCCCATTAATGGTGGCAGCAACTTAAATAGGGTCAGAGATACTCCTGACATGCTAAAAATCCCCAAAGGGATTGTAACAAAATATGAAGATGGTGATGACATCACCAAATTGTTCACAGCTTTTGAGAGGGCTTGTGCAACCAGAAAAGTAAACAAATCTCACTGGGGTGCTCTCCTTTGGGAAATGTTCACTGGAAAGTGTAGGGATAGACTCCTCACACTCTCTGGAAAAGATGCAGAATCCTATGACCTCATGAAGGCTACCCTGATTGAGGGCTTTGGATTCTCAACTGAGGAGTACAGGATTAGGTTCAGTGGGGCTCAAAAATCCTCGAGCCAGACCTGGGTTGATTTTGTTGACTTCTCAGTCAAAGCACTGGATGGTTGGATTAATGGCAGTGGTGTAAATGATTATGATGGGCTGTACAATCTGTTTATGAAAGAACACCTTTTAAGTAATTGTTTCAATTATAAACTGCATAAGCATCTGGTAGACCTAGGTCCAATTTCTCCCCAAGAATTGGGAAAGAAGGCAGACCATTGGGTCAAGACTAGCGTGACCAAGACTTCCACAGGGGGTGACCAAAAGAAAGGGGTCACAAAGACTCCCCAGGGGAAGAGTGTTGAGACATCCAAGGGTAAAAATAAAGAGTCTTCTACAGGGCCCCAAAAACCTGCTCAGGGGGGAGGGTCCAAAGCCTCTTCACAATCCAATTTTGGGTACAAGGGTAAGAACTTTGATCCCAAAAAGGCCTGGTGTCGTAGCTGTAATCAGCAGGGACAACAAACTGGTGACAAGGCCTGTCCCAAGAAAGGTTCCACTTCAACTTCAACTCCAGTTAGCACTGGAATAGCCAGTCTCCAGGTGGGATCAACAGTGTGCCCAGAGAAAATCAGGGTTCACACTGAAGCTACATTAGTTTCTGAGGGTGGGGTGGACTTAGCCACACTGGCTGCCTGGCCCCCTAATATGCAAAAATACAGGCAGCAACTCTTGATTAATGGGACTAGTATAGAAGCCCTGAGGGATACAGGTGCCAGTGTCACAATGGTGATAGACAAACTGGTTTCCCCAGGACAATACCTGACTGGACAAACTTATCCAGTCATCAACGCTGACAATCAGACTAAAGTACATCCCATGACTATGGCAACTTTAGAATGGGGAGGGGTCACTGGCCTGAAACAGGTGGTAGTTTCCTCTGCTATCCCAGTAGACTGTTTGCTTGGAAATGACCTGGAGTCCTGAACTCAAAACCCATGCAGCCATGCTGGGTATCCCTGAACTGGTGTGTGGCAAGACAAGGGCGCAGTGCAAGGCTCATGGTGAAAAAGAGGTGTTGGAGCCTGGAATAATGGCCCAACCCTCCAAGAGAAAAGGAAAGAAGACTGGGGAACCAGCTTCAACACAGGAAAAGTAAAAGAACCTCTCTTCCCAGGAAGAAGTTCTGCCCTCTGAGAGAACTGAGCCCATGGAGTTGGAACCTTATCAGGTTGAGCTCTTAGGCCCAGGGGGACCCACAAGGGAACAGCTGTGTAAGGGGCAAGAAACCTGTCCCGCTCTTGAAGGCCTCAGGCAGCAAGCTGCTGAGGAAACCAAAGGAAAATTCACTGGAACACATAGGGTCTATTGGGAAGATGGACTCCTCTAAACTGAGGCAAGAGATCCCAAACCTGGTGCCACTAGGAGAGTGGTAGTGCCTCAGGAGTTTAGGGAGTTCACTCTGACCTTAGCCCATGATATTCCTGTTGCTGGGCATTTGGGACAAACCAAGACCTGGGAGAGGTTAGTCAACCATTTCTATTGGCCCAACATGTCCCAGAAAGTAAAGGAGTTTTGTGCCTCCTGTGCCACCTGTCAAGCCAGTGGTAACACAGGTGGCCATCCAAAGGCCCACCTCATTCCACTTCCAGTGGTGGGGGTCCCCTTTGAAAGAGTGGGTGTGGATAAAGTGGGTCCACTTGAACCTCCCACAGCCTCAGGGAATCAGTATATCCTAGTAGTAGTGGATCATGCTACTAGGTACCCTGAAGCAATTCCCCTTAGGTCCACTACTGCCCCTGCAGTAGCCAAAGCACTCACTGGTATCTTTACCAGAGTGGGGTTTCCTAAGGAGGTGGTGTCTGACAGAGGTACCAACTTCATGTCAACATACCTGAAACATATGTGGAATGAGTGTGGGGTGACTTACAAATTCACTACACCATACCATCCACAAACCAATGGTCTTGTGGAAAGATTCAACAAGACATTGAAGGGCATGATCATGGGGCTCCCTGAAAAGCTCAAAAGGAGATGGGATGTCCTCTTGCCATGTCTGCTTTTCGCCTACAGCGAGGTGCCTCAGAAGGGAGTAGGGTTTTCCCCCTTTTGAACTTCTGTTTGGCCATCCTGTCAGGGGACCACTAGCTCTTGTAAAAGAAGGCTGGGAGAGACGTCTCCATGAGACTAAACAAGATATAGTGGACTATGTACTAGGCCTACGTTCCAGGATGGCAGAGTACATGGAAAAGGCAAGTAAAAACCTTGAGGCCAGCCAACAACTCCAGATGTGGTATGACCAAAAGGCTGCTATGGTTGAGTTTCAGCCAGGGCAGAAAGTCTGGGTTCTGGAGCCTGTGGCTCCCAGGGCACTCCAGGACAGATGGAGTGGCCCTTACCCATTGCTAGAGAGAAAGAGTCAGGTCACCTACCTGGTAGACCTAGGCACTAGCAGCACCCCCAAAAGGGTGATCCATGTGAACCGCCTCAAACTCTTTCATGACAGGGTAAATGTAAACATGTTAATGGTTACAGATGAGGACCAGGAAGCTGAGAGTGAACCTCTCCCTGATCTCCACTGACCCTAAAGATGGCTCAGTAGATGGAGTGATCTATTCAGACACCCTCTCTGGCCAACAGCAAGCTGACTGTAGGAAAGTCTTACAACAGTTTGCTGAGCTCTTTTCCCTATCCCCTGCTCAGACACACCTGTGTACCCATGATGTGGACACAGGAGACAGCATGCCTGTCAAAAACAAAAAAAATAGATAGTCTGACCAAGTTAAGGAAAGCATCAAAGTGGAAGTCCACAAGATGCTGTAATTGGGAGTCATTGAGCACTCTGACAGCCCCTGGGCTAGCCCAGTGGTCTTAGTCCCCAAACCTCACACCAAAGATTGCAAGAGAGAGATGAGGTTTTGTGTGGACTACAGAGGACTTAATTCTGTCACCAAGACAGATGCCCATCCCATTCCAAGGGCAGATGAATTAATGGATAAATTGGGTGCTGCCAGATACTTGAGTACCTTTCACTTGACAGCAGGGTACTGGCAAATAAAAAAGGCACCAGGAGCAAAATAAAAGACAGCATTCTCCACACCTGATGGGCATTATCAGTTTACTGTGATGCCCTTTGGCTTAAAGAATGCCCCTGCCACCTTCCAAAGGTTGGTAAATCAAGTCTGTGCTGGCGTGGAGTCCTTTAGTGCAGCTTATCTTGATGATATTGCTGTCTTTAGTTCCAGCTGGTAGGATCACCTGGTCCACCTGAAGAAGGTTTTGAAGGCCCTGCAAGCAGCAGGCCTCTCTATCAAGGCATCCAAATGCCAGATAGTGCAGGGTACTGTGGTTTACTTGGGGCACCTTGTAGGTTGAGGCCAAGTTCAGCCACTACAACCCAAGATCCAGACCATTCTGGACTGGGTAGCTCCAAAAACCCAAACTCAAGGCAGGGCATTCTTTGGCTTGACTGGTTACTATAGGAGATTTGTGAAGGGATATGGATCCATAGTGACACCCCTCACAGACCTTACATCCAAGAAGATGCCCAAGAAGGTAAACTGGACTATAGAATGCCAACAGGCCTTTGACACCCTGAAACAAGCTATGTGCACAGCACCAGTTCTCAAAGCTCCAGATTACTCCAAGCAGTTCATTTTGCAGACTGGTGCCTCTGAACATGGGATAGGGGCAGTTCTGTCCCAAACAAATAATGATGGCCTTGACCAGCCTGTTGCTTTCATTAGCAGGAGGTTACTCCCCAGGGAGCAGCTTTGGAGTGCCATTGAGAGGGAGGCCTTTGCTGTGGTTTGGTCCCTGAAGAAGCTGAGACCATACCTCTTTGGGACTCACTTTGTAGTTCAAACTGCCCACAGACCTCTCAGTTGGCTAATGCAAATGAAAGGTGAAAATACAAAACTGTTGAGGTGGTCCATCTCCCTACAGGGAATGGACTTTATAGTGGAACACAGACCTGGGACTGCCCATGCCAATGCAGATGGCCTTTCCAGGTTCCTCTACTTAGAAAATGAAGACTCTCTTGGGAAAGGTTAGTCTCATCCTCTTTCGTTTGGGGGGGGTTGTGTAAGGAAATGCCTCCTTGGCATGGTTACCCCCTGACTTTTTGTCTTTGCTGATGCCAAGTTATGATTTGAAAGTGTGCTGAGGCCTGCTAACTAGGCCCCAGCACCAGTGTTCTTTCCCTAAACTGTACCTTTGTCTCCACAATTGGCACAGCCCTAGCACCCAGGTAATTCCCTTGTACCTGGTACCCCTGGAACCAAGGGCCCTGATACCAGGGATGGTCTCTAAGGGCTGCAGCATGTGTTATGCCACCCTGGTGGGCAGAAAAAGACTAAGTCGACATGGCACTCCCCTCAGAGTGCCATGCCAACCTCACACTGCCTGTGGCATAGGTAAGTCACCCCTCTAGTAGGCCTTACAGCCCTAAGGCAGGGTGCACTATACCACGGGTGAGGGCATAGCTGCATAAGCACTATGCTCCTACAGTCTCTAAGCAAAACCTTAGACATTGTAAGTGCAGGGTAGCCATTAGAGTATATGGTCGGGGAGTTTGTCAAACACAAACTCCACAGCACCATAATGGCTACACTGAAAACTGGGAAGTTTGGTATCAAACTTCTCAGCACAATAAATGCATTAGTTACAACAGCATTAGTATCCCGCCGATCAATGCCAATGCCAAAGTCAAAGGGAAGCCGCCAAACACACCGGAAAAGAGTCTGGAGACGCACCTGTGAGCCAGGGAGTGGTACTAAACTTGAGACGATATCAGCGGCATTTCCAGCAACCCCAGATATTTTTGTTGCTCTTTGGTCTCTACTGATGAAGGGTACTAACCCAGAAACACGTGTCTAGAGATGAACAGTACTGTCTGCACCAACTTTAGTGAAATACTACAGATTTTTTCAAGCAAGAGTTAATTGTTCAAACTGCATGTACCAGGATGCAAGGGGCGAACTCGACTGGAATGTTAGGCAGTGTGCTCCCAATTGGACTTCATGTTTAAAAGGCTCCCTCGAGCCATTGAGCTGACGAGCTCTGGAGACGCACCTGTGAGCCAGGGAGTGGCACTAAACCTGAGACGATATCGGCAGCATTTCCAGCAACCCCAGATATTTTTGTTGTTCTTTGGTCTCTACTGATGAAGGGCACAAACCCAGAAACACGTGTCTAGAGATGAACAGTACTGTCTGCACTAACTTTATTGAAATACTACAGATTTTATCAAGCAAGAGTTAATTGTTCAAACTGCATGTACGAGGATGCAAGGGGCAAACTCGACTGGAATGTTAGGCAGTGTGCTCCCAATCGGACTTCACCGGAAAAGAGTGAAAGGATGGCTGAAGGAATGAATCCGAAGACAGTCTGGAAGATGGACACAAATCCAGACCCAACAGCCTTAAAGAAATGGACAATCCCCGTAGTGCCCGAAGCATAGAAAATTCTGGATACCAGCTCTCCAAACTCCTTGGGGAAGTTGGTATTTAATAGGGATTGTATCTTGGCTGATGATCTTCCTATCTGGAGAGCCAATGTCAACGCAACTTGTTTCTGGAACAGTAGTGCCTTTAGTCTGCTCAGCTTGTCATAATTTACATTAATAGTATCAATGTGAAGCCACATTTCTGCTACTCTTAACACATTACGACCTTAGAGACTGAAATTGCGCAGGCAGTTCCTGGACACATACCGCAACAGCTTTGGTTGCTCAGCACCACATAACTTCCATTCTAAAATACATGAAATGCTGGTTGAATCAAAGGGATGGGAGTACCCTTCAGAAAACAGGCCAAGTTTGTGACCCCCGCATTGCAAAGGCCCTGAAGGAACACCTGTTTGCAAATCATTGAATGCATAACAATAGTTTCACATTTGCTTCTGCTAAGACCTCTGTTTCACTGTTCAGACATTCATATTCAAAGGGCAACTCCCACTCTTCTTTAATACAGCTATCGCCTAGCCGCTCGTATTTGGCCACAGCAAGATTTTTCAGGCTTTTCGAAAAACGAAAAGTGGAAATGGGCAGATTTGTAAAGCTATGTAAGAGCCATACTGCTGAAGGACTCTCTGGAACTGTGAAAGGCAACTTTTCCAGCTTTTCTATGTGAAGCACGGTAAAACTTGCTTCCCTTTTATCAATTGTCTGTTGTTCCCTGGACAAATTAAAAGCAGCAAACATGTTACTACCATTAATATACTTCCATGGAACACGGCCGTTTTTCAGGATCTGTAGTGTTCAACATAACTGCATGATGGAACGCAGCTGATTTTGTCCATAGTATAAAAGGGACATGTCTGTCTGAATTATGTCAATCGCTGATGACCCTATGGCCTTCATTATGACATTGGCGGTAAATCCCACTTACCGCCATGCTGAAGACCGTCAACTTACCGCTGCTGCGGCGGATACCCGTTCACCATATTATGACACACACACACCAATCCGTCAGTATTCAGCAACACACAAATCCGCCACACCAATGGTCAATGATACACTGGCGGACCCAAAACCAACACCGTTATGCCAAGAGAACAACGCCCATCACATTATGACCCACGAATCATCTCGGCAGACATTCAACTGCGGTAATCACTTACGCTCAAAATGGACACACACAAACAAAAGAACACCACATTGGGCAATTCAAACAACACAACCTGACTCCCATACACATATCACACCCACACATCCACACCACTATAAAACACACACCCACATTACCCACAACCCTTTACCATTTCAAACAATTGCCAGCAGAAAGACACCAAGATCACTGACACAACTAGAGCCACACACTATTCACACCTATACACCATTCACGCACCCCACATCACACACCCCAACACATTACCTAACACACCCTCACCTACACACCTCACACAACACCAATAGCACCACAAAGACAACCCCTGTTTCACAGAGGAGGAGCTTAGGGTCATGGTGGAGGAAATTATCAGGGTAGAGCCACAGTTATTTGGAGCACAGGTGCAGCAGATATCAATAGTTAAGAAGATTGAGCTATGGCGGACAATCATGGACAGGGTCAACGCCGTGGGACAGCAGCCAAGAACTAGGGATGACATAAGGAAGAGGTCGAACGACCTACAGGGGAAGGTACGTTCCATTGCAGCAAGACATCAGCTCGCTGTACAGAGGACTGGAGGTGGACCCCTATCTCCTCCCCCACAACTAACAGCTTGGGAGGAACAATTCTTGGCATTCCTGCATCCTGAAGGCCTGGCTGGAGTAGGAGGAGGACTGGACTCTGGTAAGTCAACTCTCTACTACTACTACTACCCCCCTACATGCATGCCATCACATACCTCCTCCGTTATCCACACACCCTACCATCACATCTTACTCATCCCAATGCCAAGCCCTGCATCCTCTACCAATGCATGGACACCACTCACAACCTTGCATGGACACTCATCACTAAAGCATGAACACTATAGAGAATTAACTATCCCACCATACACACACGTACACAAGTGAAAGCTGCCAGGGCAATTACAACCAAAGAGGCCAGGCCACAGATGCACAATATGTCAGACACAGAAACCATAACCCAGCATTTACATCCCCACAGGGACCCCAGCCAATGTCACAGGAGAGGAGGTGCCAGCACTGTCCAGTCCCCCAACTGAAGAGGCTCACAGTGATGACAGCAACTCCGGTCTTCAGGGTCTGGATGACCCTGATGCCAGTGGGCAATTTACTGTAAAATACACCCAGAGGGCATCTTACAGATGCCCCCTGAAAACATACCCTACTTCCCGTGTGGGCTGACTAGTTTTTGCCAGCCTGCCACACACCAGACATGTTGCTGGCCACTTGGGGAGAGTGCCTTTGTCACTATGTGGCCAGGAACAAATCCTGTACTGGGTGGAGGTGATTCTCACCTCCCCCTGCAGGAACTGTAACACCTGGCGGTGAGCCTCAAAGGCTCACCCCCTTTGTTACAGCGCCACGGGGCAACCCAGCTAGTGGAGATGGCCGCCCCTCTGGCCCCTGCCCCCACTTTTGGCGGCAAGGCTGGAGGAGATAATGAGGAAAACAAGGAGGAGTCACTGGCCAGTCAGGACAACCCCTAAGGTGTCCTGAGCTGAGGTGACTCTGACTTTTAGAAATCCTCCATCTTGTAGAAGGAGGATTCCCCCAATAGAATTAGGGATGTGCCCCCCTCCCCACAGGGAGGAGGCACAAAGAGGGTGTAGTCACACTCAAGGACAGTATCCATTGGCTACTGCCCTCCCAGACCTAAAAACACCCCTAAATTCAGTATTTAGGGGCTCCCAGAACCGAGGAAGAGAGATTCCTGCAACCTAAAGAAGAAGGACTGCTGACCTGAAGCCCTGCAGTGAAGACGGAGACGACAACTGATTTGGCCCCAGCCCCACTGGCCTGTTTCCCTACTTTGACGAAAACTGCAACAGCAACGCATCCAACAGGGACCAGCGACCTCTGAAGCCTCAGAGGACTGCCCTGCACCTAAAGGACCAAGAAGCTCCCGAGAACATCGGCCCTGTTCAACAAACTGCAACTTTCTGCAACAAAGAAGCAACTTTAAAGACCCCACGTATCCCTGCCGGAAGCGTGAGACTTTCCACTCTGCACCCGATGCCCCCGGCTCAACCTGCGGAAAACTAACACTACAGGGAGGACTCCCCGGTGACTGCGAGCCTGTGAGTAGCCAGAGTTTACCCCCTTGAGCCCCCACGGCGACACCTGCAGAGAAAATCCAGAGGCTCCCCCTGACCGCGACTGCCTGCAACAAGGAACCTGACGCCTGGAACCAGCACTGCACCCGCAGCCCCCAAGACCTGAAGGAACCGAACTCCAGTGCAGGAGCAGCCCCCAGGCAACCCTCTGCCTAGCGCAGGTGGTGGCTACCCCGTGGAGCCCCCCTGTGCCTGCCTGCATCGTTGAAGAGACCCCCGGGTCTCCCCATTGCTTTCTACACAAAACCTGATGCCTGTTTGTACTCTGCACCCGGCCGCCCCTGTGCCGCTGAGGGTGTACTTTCTGTGCCTGCTTGTGTCCCCCCCAGTGCCCTACAAAACGCCCCTGGTCTGCCCTCCGAAGACGCAGGTACTGAGGTACTGGGTTTTTCAGAACCGGTACTGATCCGGTAACCCAGCGGTGCCAGGGTACACCCAAAGACCTTGGGTACTTTCCTGATTCAGACCACAGAAACTCAGAGTCTTCTAGGTGAAGTCAAAGATCTAATTTATTGGCTGCAACCAAGTGACAAGCGTCCTAGAAGTACAACAGCACGGTTTGTATGTTCTCAGGAGACTGTGTTTCAATGCAAAGTCAGGTTTCCTTTTATACAGTTTTTTAAGCTTCAGGCAAACATTCTTGACATTTTGGTTGGTCATTCACATGTTTTCACTACAAAGGAAAAAACAGTGTCATGATGAAACCTCATATTTCATGTCATCCAACCCATAATAAATTACCCGGCAAGGCCTAGTATTTTACATCAGATAAGGGTGGACCCCCAATAAAAACGGGCACCTCCCCCTCGTAAAGTAAGAAGAAGAAAAGAGCAGGTGCAGGTGTGAGCAAGATTAGGCAGGGTGTGTGAGCGATAATAAGGGTTTTATGGCATGGTGTGCCTTGATGCTATCTGATTCGGCCACTGGGAGAGGGACTGACCAAACAGGTTTGGCCTGAGGCAATGGTTCCAGCTTGCCCAGGTCAGAGAAAAGTCAATCAAGGTGTACGTGTCCTTGGAATCAAATCTGACTGTATTATAAGCCTATGTGAGGGCAACTTTTAAAAATGGCTGCCGTGTATAAAATGGGAACCACGAGTGCAGGACGAAAATGGCGATTTCGAGGTGAAAACGCTGCTGGAATTGAGCGAAAATGCTCATGCTTAGTGTACTAGTCATTATCGGTCTTTTGATACTAAAATCGTACTGCTGTGGCAAAGTAAATTACATGGGTCCAGAATTTTTAGAACCACAGTACTTACCTGCTGGCAGACTGGAACCGGGACACCCCTGTTTCCATTGAAGCCTATGTGTTTTGGGCACCTCTTTGACCTCTGCACCTGACCGGCCCTGAGCTGCTGGTGTGGTAACTTTGGGGTTGCCTTGAACCCCCAACGGTGGGCTACCTTGGACCCAACTTTGAACCCTGTAAGTGTTTTACTTACCTGTGAACTTAACATTTACTTACCTCCCCCAGGAACTGTTGATTTTTGCAGTGTCCACTTTTTAAATAGCTTATTGCCATTTTTGTCAAAACTGTACATGCCATTGTGATTATTCAAAGTTCCTAGAATACCTGATTGAAATACCGTTCATTTGAAGTATTATTTGTAAATCTTGAACCTGTGGTTCTTAAAATAAACTAAGAAAATATATTTTTCTATATAAAAACCTATTGGCCTGGAATCAGTCTTTGAATGTGTGTTCCTCATTTATTGCCTGTGTGTGTACAACAAATGCTTAACACTACCCTCTGATAAGCCTACTGCTCGACCACACTACCACAAAATAGAGCATTAGAATTATCTCTTTTTGCCACTATCGTACCCCTAAGGGGAATCCTTGGACTCTGTGCATGCTATTTCTTACTTTGAAATAGTACATACAGAGCCATCTTCCTACATTGGTGGATCAGCGGTGGGGTCTAAGACTTTGCATTTGCTGGACTACTCAGCCAATACCTGATCACACAACTAAATTCCAAAAATTGTCATTAGAAACTGATTTTTGAAATTTGAGCTATTTTTCTAAATTTTTAAAAGTCCTGCTAGGGCCTTGTGTTAGTCCCTGTAAGCATTTCTTTTAGAGTTTAAAAGTTTTGTAAAACTTTGAATTAAGTTCTAGAGATAGTTTTAGATTCTTAAAAAGTATTCCAACTTTTAGAAACATAGGGGGTCAATCCGACCCTAGCGGTAATTACCGCCAGGGCCGGGGTCCGCGGGAGCACCGCCAACAGGCTGGCGGTGCTCCTTTGGGCATTCAGAAATGGAAAGTCGGCGGTGTACCGCCGACTTTCCGCTGCCCAGGGGAATCCTCCATGGTGGCGCAGCTTGCTGCGCCGCCATGGGGGATTCCGACCCCCTCACCGCCATCCTGTTACAGGATGGCGGTGAGGGGTGTCGTGGGGCCCCTGGGGGCCCCTGCAGTGCCTATGCCAATGGCATGGGCACTGCAGGGGCCCCCGTAAGAGGGCCCCACTTTGAATTTCAGTGTCTGCTTAGCAGACACTGAAATTTGCGACGGGTGCCACTGCACCCGTCGCACACCTTCCACTCCGCCGGCTCCATTCGGAGCCGGCTTCATCGTAGAAGGGTGTTTCCCACTGGGCTGGCGGGCGGCCTTTTGGCGGTCACCCGCCAGCCCAGTGGGAAACCCAGAATGACCGCCGCGGTCTTTTGACCGCGGTACGGTCTTCTGGCGGTTCCCGCTTGGCGGGCGGCTCCCGCCGCCCGCCAAGCTCGGAATGACCCCCATAATGTCTGCTGCAGAAGAGATAGTGATGGAACTCAACCTCACCCCTTACCTGCAACTTAGGATGTCAGAGTTAAGGTTTCTCTGCAAAATAAAAAAGATAAAGACTGGTTCAAACCCTACCAAAGAACAGCTCCAGGAGCTTTTGGCAGAGTTTGCTAAAAACAACCCCTCTGATGATACCTTCCCAGAGGGGGAAGCTAGTGATGTGGAGGATTTCCCACCCCCACTCCTAGTTAGGGAGACCAGGGTTCCTCAAACCCTGTCTCCACAAGTGATAGTCAGAGTTGCTGCTTCTCTCACAGGAGAGTCCAGCAACTCTGGAAGCATTGAGGGCAGCCTCAATGAAGATGACCTCCTGTTAGCCAGGATGGCCAAAAGATTGGCTTTGGAAAGACAGATCCTAGCCATAGAAAGGGAAAGAAAAGAGATGGGCCTAGGTCCCATCAATGGTGGCAGCAACATAAATAGGGTCAGAGATTCTCCTGACATGTTGAAAATCCCTAAAGGGATTGTAACTAAATATGAAGATGGTGATGATATCACCAAATGGTTCACAGCTTTTGAGAGGGCTTGTGCAACCAGAAAAGTAAACAGATCTCACTGGGGTGCTCTCCTTTGGGAAATGTTCACTGGAAAGTGTAGGGATAGACTCCTCACACACTCTGGAAAAGATGCAGAATCCTATGACCTTATGAAGGCTACCCTGATTGAGGGTTTTGGATTCTCAACTGAGGAGTACAGGATTAGGTTCAGGGGGGCTCAAAAATCCTCGAGCCAGACCTGGGTTGATTTTGTTGACTACTCAGTTAAAACACTGGATGGTTGGATTCATGGCAGTGGTGTAAATGATTATGATGGGCTGTACAATTTATTTGTGAAAGAACACCTGTTAAGTAATTGTTTCAATGATAAACTGCATCAGCATCTGGTAGACCTAGGACCAATTTCTCCCCAAGAATTGGGAAAGAAGGCGGACCATTGGGTCAAGACTAGGGTGACCAAGACTTCCACAGGGGGTGACCAAAAGACAGGGGTCACAAAGACTCCTCAGGGGAAGAGTGTTGAGACATCCAAGGGAAAAAGTAAAGAGTCTTCTACAAGGCCCCAAAAACCTGCTCAGGAGAGAGGGTCCAAAGCCTCTTCACAATCCAATTTTGGGTACAAGGGTAAAAACTTTGATCCCAAAAAGGCCTGGTGTCGTAACTGTAATCAGCAAGGACACCAAACTGGAGACAAGGCCTGTCCCAAGAAAGGTTCCACTTCTAACTCTACTCCAGCTAACACTGGAATGGCCAGTCTCCAAATGGGATCAACAGTGTGCCCAGAGCAAATCAGGGTTCACACTGAAGCTACATTAGTCTCTGAGGGTGGGGTGGACTTAGCCACACTGGCTGCCTGGCCCCCTAATATGCAAAAATACAGGCAGCAACTCTTAATTAATGGGACAAGTGTAGAAGGCCTGAGGGATACAGGTGCCAGTGTCACCATGGTGACAGAGAAACTGGTTTCCCCTGGTCAATACCTGGCTGGACAAACTTATCCAGTCACCAATGCTGACAATCAGACTAAAGTACATCCCATGGCTATGGTAACTTTAGAGTGGGGAGGGGTCAAAGGCCTGAAACAGGTGGTGGTCTCCTCAAATATCCCAGTAGACTGTTTGCTTGAAAATGACCTGGAGTCCTCAGCATGGGCTGAGGTAGAACTCAAAACCCATGCAGCCATGCTGGGTATCCCCGAACTGGTGTGTGTCAAGACAAGGGCACAGTGCAAGGCTCAGGGTGAAAAAGTGGTGTTGGAGCCTGGACAAAGGGCCCAACCCTCCAAGAGAAAAGGAAAGAAGACTGGGGAACCAGCTTCAACACAACAAGAGAAAGAGAACCTCTCTTCCCACGAAGAAGTTCTGCCCTCTGAGGGAACTGAGCCCATGGAGTTAGAACCTTATCAGGTTGAGCTCCTAGGCCCAGGGGGACCCACAAGGGAACAGTTGTGTAAGGGGCAAGAAACCTGTCCCTCTCTTGAAGGCCTTAGGCAGCAAGTTGCTGAAGAGTCCAAAGGAAAAATCACTGGAACACATAGAGTCTAATGGGAAGATGGACTCCTCTACACTGAGGCAAGAGATCCCAAACCTGGTGCCACTAGGAGAGTGGTAGTGCCTCAGGAGTTTAGGAAGTTCATTCTGACCTTAGCTCATGATATTCCACTTGCTGGGCATTTGGGACAAACCAAGACTTGGGAAAGATTAGTTAACCATTTCTATTGGCCCAACATGTCCCAGAAGGTAAAGGAGTTTTGTGTCTCCTGTGCCACCTGTCAAGCCAGTGGTAAGACAGGTGGACACCCAAAGGCCCCCCTCATTCCACTTCCAGTGGTGGGGGTCCCCCCCCTTTGAAAGAGTGGGTGTGGACATAGTGGGTCCACTTGAACCTCCCACAGCCTCAGGGAACCAATACATACTAGTAGTAGTGGATCATGCTACTAGATACCCTGAAGCAATTCCCCTTAGGTCCACTACTGCCCCTGCAGTAGCTAAAGCACTCATTGGTATTTTTACCAGAGTGGGATTTCCTAAGGAGGTGGTGTCTGACAGGGGTACCAACTTCATGTCAGCATACCTGAAGCATATGTGGAATGAGTGTGGGGTGACTTACAAATTCACCACACCATACCATCCACAAACCAATGGTCTTGTAGAAAGATTTAACAAGACATTGAAAGGCATGATCATGGGGCTCCCTGAAAAACTCAAAAGGAGATGGGATGTCCTCTTGTCATGTCTGCTTTTCGCCTACAGAGAGGTGCCTCAGAAGGGAGTAGGGTTTTCCCCCTTTGAACTTCTGTTTGGCTATCCTGTCAGGGGACCACTAGCTCTTGTAAAAGAAGGCTGGCAGAGACCTCTTCATGAGCCTAAACAAGATATAGTGGACTATGTACTAGGCCTACGTTCAAGGATGGCAGAGTACATGGAAAAGGCAAGCAAAAACCTTGAGGCCAGCCAACCACTCCAGAAGATGTGGTATGACCAAAAGGCTGCTATGGTTGAGTTTCAGCCAGGGCAGAAAGTCTGGGTTCTGGAGCCTGTGGCTCCCAGGGCACTTCAGGACAGATGGAGTGGCCCTTACCCAGTGCTGGAAAGAAAGAGTCAGGTCACCTACCTGGTAGACCTAGGCACTAGCAGGACCCCCAAAAGGGTGATCCATGTGAACCACCTCAAACTCTTTCATGACAGGGCAGATGTGAATCTGTTGATGGTAACAGATGAGGACCAGGAAGCTGAGAGTGAACCTCTCCCTGATCTCCTTTCCACAGACCCTAAAGATGGCTCAGTTGATGGAGTGATCTATTCAGACACCCTCTCTGGCCAACAGCAATCTGACTGTAGGAAGGTCCTACAACAGTTTGCTGAGCTCTTTTCCCTAACCCCTGGTCAGACACACCTGTGTACCCATGATGTGGACACAGGAGACAGCATGCCAGACAGTCTGACCAAGTTAAGGAAAGCATCAAGGTGGAAGTCCACAAGATGCTGGAATTGGGAGTCAAATCAAATCAATCTTTATTCGGATTTTACTCCATAAAAGATAAAACCATCTCTTTAAAATAGTAAAAATATACAGTAAAATACTTCGAGAAAACATTACTAATAGATAAATGAATAAATAAATTTAAAAAAACCTTGCTACTACAGTTTGAGGAATTATTAATTCTCATACCGGAGATTTTCTAAGTACGACAGCTTTTTCCTTAGTTCTATGGCATTTAGGATACATTTTATCACTGCATCACATTTCTCATTGGTATCCAGTTTACATAAGTAGTTAAAAGCTTCTCTACAATAAAATAATTTGTTAGGAATAAATAAAGGTTTTAAAAATTGCTTCCTAACATCATGATAAAATTTACAAGATATAATAAAGTTCATTGTGGATTGTGCAAATTGTCCCACACAGGGGCACTTCGGTAGGCTTTTACTCCAAATCCTCACCTATGGGAAAACTACGAAAAAGTGCAACATTCTAAAGCGCATTCGAGTCAGATAAAATCTATCCTGAATGTTTACTACTTTCAGCAAATAATTTGACATTACCTCGTTATTTTCAGTCATATAAAGTGCAACTGTTGACTTCCTACATTCTCTATTTTCTCTATCACAAACCCTCCATGCCATAAGTTGGTTTTTCAATTCTTTCTTACTAAATTGAAGAATAGTACCTGGATTGTCCAAATTTGGAACTAGATTTATGCCTTTCACCAAATCTTTTAAATGCATGAACCATGGAATTCTATCCCAATATTCTAGTGTAAGGCAATCTTTAATAAACTTTTGGGTAAAATGCGTCCCTTCTTTAGACCAAATACTATGCCAGGCCAACAACGCATTGGTGTATATTAGATCTTCCACATAAGGGCAAACCAACTCCTTGTGTACCATAAATGTGGAGGTAGTATTTGGCACTGCGAGTAGTCTGCAAAAAAATGTGTTCTCTAGCACTTGTAATGAACGGATCTCGGGCATCGAGCCCCAAAGGGCAGAACCATACGTAATGCTGTTAATTGATTTACTTTTGTAGATTTGCAGCATTTCCCTAAGGGGTTTATTGCCAATTTGTTTTGAAAATCTAAAGACAGCCTCAGTTGTCCTAACATACTTCATCTTGATAATTTCTAGATGTTGCTTCCAATGACCCATATTAGAAAACTGTATACCCAGATATGTAAATCCATTCACCTCTTCACATTTATGGCCTTTGATGAAAAAAGCTTTCTTCCTAACCTTTCCCTGTCCACAAGTCATTACAACAGTTTTGCTCATATTCAACAACATATCTCTTTCCTCCATAAATTCCACAAAGCCCTCGATTAACCGCTGCAAACCGTTTGCAGTTCGTGACAGCAGTACAGCATCATCTGCATTTAAAAGGACTGGGATAGAGCATTCTCCTATTTTAGGGGTATCGATTTCCATATTTTTTAAATGGGCATCTACTCCATTTATATAGAGGGAGAATAGGAGAGGCGCCAAAACACAGCCTTGACGTATTCCTCTCCCTATCCTAAAACCTGGGGTAACCTCGCCATTTCTTCCATATCTCACCTGCGCTGTTAGATGATTATATAGTTGTGCCAAGAAACTTATTATATCTAAGGGTGCGCCCATATCTGTTAAAACTTTCCACAGCTTAGCATGGCTCACCAAATCAAAAGCACTGCTAAGATCGGCAAAACAAAGGAACGTCTGACCCTTCCTTGCTATTGTATATTTGCTTATTATTAAATTAAGGTTTATACATTGTTCCAGTGTACCAGCCCCAGGCCTGAATCACAATTGAGCCTCTGTGAGTATATGGTTTTTGGTTGCCCATAATTCTAATCTTTCTAGGAGTACTCTTCCCAGAAATTTAACAGAGGTATCTAAAAATGAGATTGGCCGATAGCATTTGGGGGTCACCTCTATCTCCCTTTTTGAAAATAGGAACAATTATGCTTTAAGTCCAAGATGTTAAAATATATCCCTTTGTCACACTCAAAAAGACTTGGGTCAAAATAGGGCACCATAGATCGATATATGTCAAGTAGGCATCTATTGACACCCCGTCAGGGCCTGGTGCCTTCCCTTTCAAGTATCTTCCCATAGCAGATTTCACTTCCCCTATACTAACTGGTTTCAAGAAAGGTGGCTTTATCTCAATTATCCCCCTATTTGATGTGCGAGTAGTCAGATTATCTGGGTTAACAATTGAGCCAAAATGTGAAAGCCATTCTGATAACGGAACGTGTACTGTTATTTGGGGTACGTCATTATTTTTTAGGAATGGTTGATTAATTGTTTTCCAGAATAGAGTACTATCTTTTAATGTCGTTGCTTGCTCAAGATTAACCCATGCCCTAGCTCTCAATTGTGCCTTCCTCGTCATTAGTGCATGTTTGTAGTTAGAGCGTTTAATAATTACCTCTTCCCTATTTCTTGGTCGAGCCTGCAGGGCTTGTTTTAATTCCTGACTTGTTCATGAACAATTGTGATCAAACCACCCCACCTTTTCACTCTTTTTATTCCTCAATGTTCTCACTAGGTTTCCTGCAATGGCATTTCTAAGCTGGTTAAAGGATCCTAAGATCTCATTTGGGCTTTGGTTATATTCTGTACATATAAACATTTCTTGACAGTGTTGTGTCACAACTTTTTTCATCACTTCTATTTCATTTACCCCAGTCCATTTACTTACAATACCATTTTCCCTTCTTATTCCTATATTCATTGCCAATCGTTCACCTATAAAAAAGGGTTTAGCCAATCTCATAGTTAATAGCAAAGGATGATGATCACTATAGATGGTTGGCTCAATCTTCGGGGATTCGACCATATCCATTTTACTCTTAGACATTAATATATGGTCAATTAATGAGAAGTGTCCTCTTCCTATAAACGATGGAAGCTTCATTTCTTTAGACCCGTCTTGTTCCATCAGTTCTAAATCATATCTAAATAATATCTCATTCAGTGCAATTCCGTAATTGTTATGCAAAAAGTGCGATTGTGCGCTCCCCCCATCGTCGACAAATCCACATGTCTTTCCTGTAGTATTCTGGCATATCCCAATATTGAAATCTCCAACCCATATTATTGTATAGCTTGAAGTTATATCATTTACAAAAGTTTGTAAATCTTCCTGAAGAGTCGATGCCACTACTCTATTGGTGCCATCAAATTTATTATTGTAGTAGTTTATTAAAACAATCCCTAAAATTCCATCTATTTGAAGATATAAAAACTGATAATAAGGGGAATCAAGGGAGGATTTCACCAATATATATACGGTACCAATGTTGAGATCAGTATTGCTAATCCTCCCTTTGCCCTACCGCTATGTGAGGCAGAAGCTGGGGTGGAGAATATGGCATATCCTTCAATAAAAAAGGATCCCGTGTGCCATGTCTCTTGTAGGCAGATTATATGTGATGAGTTTATTATGGTCTGCCATTCCTTCTCAACCATTTTCGTTTTTATTCCAGCTATATTCCACGACATGAGTATAATTGAGTCTCCTGCTAGGGGCCTCCCATCTGACTCAACGTCACCATTACAACTTGAAAATGTTGGAATGGGGGCTACAGTAGTAGGTTGTATTTTGTCAGGGAGCAAGATCTCTTTTCTACTCATGTTCTACTGCTGTCAGTCCAAATCCTCAATGTTACTCAGAGGAGCGAATCGATTGGAACACTCTGGTTTGTTATATCTCTCCAAATTACTGGGTATTTTTCCTGTGGCCCCCATATCTCTTGTGCCTGAGGTATTCATCATTCTGTAAAAATATCCTAAAGGAACGGCCATAATCTCTTTTCTCAGATTTTTACAGGTTCTATATCTTATATCCAAGTCCGCTAGTAGTTGACCCACAAAGCGGGGATTACGAAAATTGACCACAATGCAGTCTCCCTCTTCTTCCTCCAAAAATCCCACCCAATCAACTCTTCTTGCATATAAGATTTCACAAAATAGTATATCTGGTGTACATATATTCCCTGCCATCCAGTGTACTACTTTGTTACATAAATCTGTCCAGGTCTCAACGATGTTTGGTCCCAATTTGGGAACATTTTTAAGAATGATTGTATATGGTGTAGCATCTGGCGGTAATTGTAATACCTCTTTCACAGGTCTATTTCTAATCGGGGACTGGCATCTATGATTTCTATTCAATTGCTCCATATGATTGATCATGGGTTCCTTAGACAGGGGAATTTCTTTCTGTATGGGGTGCCGATATTCTATATTTCTTTTGTTAGAATCTGCTTTCTCTGTCATTGCTCTATTCCTTATATCTACAGCCACTTGGCTCTCATTTGGTATAGTGTCACAACCATGGGACAAATCTTTCGCTTTAGTCATTGAATTAACACTTACTTCTATCTTAGATATACGTTCTTTTATCTCCTTGAATTCTAGTGATACTTTTGACTCTATCTGGTCTAGCTTGCCATGCAATTTCTTGAAAAGGGTTTCCATTCGTTTTTGTAAGGGGCCATCGTTATCTAGTGGTGGTGTTACTGCATGACCCCCATGCGTTTCAGTTATTATTTTGCTACCCTTAGAAAACTGTGAAGAACTTAGATTTAGTAGTCTGACTACTTCTTTATTCTTTGGTGGTGAAGGAATTTGGTCATCTGTACTATTCAAGGAATCAATTTCTTCTATTATATCTGTAGGTAATAAAGGGCCTAAGGAAAATCTAGGATCCACCCCAGTACATTTTTCCTTTGGGGATTTTAGTTCAGAGATTAAACCTACAGCCTCAGTGCTCACTTCAGTGATAGCGTCATGTAAGACATTTTTTGTTGCCACTAAACGTGCTTCAGCATTAATAATTTCTTCATTAATTTTCCCCATTGCATCTGTGAGATAATTAGTGATTGTATTAGCACTTCTCTGTTTTTTTTTATTAGTACCGTTCCCTATTTGGTTTTGCTTTCTTTTCCCCATTATGTATTTTATGTATATGGGGTTACTATGTTGAACACTCTTATCTGGTCACGACAAAATATATGCAAATCATTAAACCGGATAACAACAGAATGAGTCCAGCCCAACCTCCTTTAGGGCTCTGGCAGGCACAACGCAGGAGCACGAAAGGAGTTATTAGAGGGCTCCTGCCCCGTCCACAAAGCCGGTACCAGCTACAAGTACAAAGCGGAAGTGCAAGGAAAGGAGTTATTAGAGGGCTCCTTCCCCTGTCTATAGAGCCGGCACCAGCTGCATCTCAAAGTCTTTAAGCGTCTCCTCGTGGCCCTATAACAAACTAGGTAATGTGGTCCCTGCGAGGGTCAGTCTGGGAAAGCGCACGCCCCTCCCATATGTAGGTGCCCAATGCCAATAATTGCCTAAAAAAAATATATATATATCAGAGGGGTGGCCCAGCCCAGCCTCTGTCAGGTGCTGACGGGAGCAGGACGGGCCCGCCCTTGGCCCGGGCTTCGCCCAGGCGCAGCCGGCGCGCGTCCCGCGAGGCGGGAGCGCGAGTTCGTTTTTAAAGGGCTCCTGCCCTCGACAGTGCAGCCGCCGCCTCCTCCCTTGTGACGCGCTTCCCGCAGGGCGGGAGCGCGAGTTAGTTTTTAAAGGGCTCCTGCCCTCGATAGTGCAGCCGCCGCCTCCTCCCTTGTGACGTGCTTCCCCGAACTGGGAGTCATTGAGCACTCTGACAGCCCCTGGGCCAGCCCAGTGGTCTTAGTCCCCAAACCTCACACCAAAGATGTAAAAGAGAGAGATGAGGTTTTGTGTGGACTACAGAAGACTTAATTCTGTCACCAAGACAGATGCCCATCCCATTCCAAGGGCAGATAAATTGATTGATAAGCTAGGTGCTGCCAGATACTTAAGTACCTTTGACTTGACAGCAGGGTACTGGCAATTCAAAATGGCACCAGGAGCAAAAGAAAAGACAGCATTCTCCACACCTGATGGGCACTATTAGTTCACTGTTATGCACTTTGGTTTAAAGAATGCCCCTGCCACCTTCCAAAGGTTGGTAAATCAAGTCCTTGCTGGCTTGGAGTCCTTTAGTGCAGCTTATCTTGACGATATTGCTGTCTTTAGCTCCAGCTGGCAGGATCACCTGGTCCACCTGAAGAAGGTTTTGAAGGCCCTGCAAGCAGCAGGCCTCTCTATCAAGGCATCCAAATATCAGATAGGGCAGGGAACTGTGGTTTACTTGGGACACATTGTAGGTGGAGGCCAAGTTCAGCCACTCCAGCTCAAGATCCAGACTATTCTGGACTGAGCAGCTCCAAAAACCCAGACTCAAGTCAGGGCATTCCTTGGCTTGACTGGGTACTACAGGAGGTTTGTGAAGGGATATGGATCAATAGTGACACCCCTCACGGGACTTACCTCCAAGAAAATGCCCAAGAAGGTAAACTGGACTGTAGAATGCCAACAGGCCTTTGACATCCTGAAACAAGCTATGTGCACAGCACCAGTTCTCAAAGCTCCAGATTACTCCAAGCAGTTCATTGTGCAGACTGATGCCTCTGAACATGGGATAGGGGCAGTTTTGTCCCAAACAAATGATGATGGCCTTGACCAGCCTGTTGCTTTCATTAGCAGGAGGTTACTCCTCAGGGAGCAGCGTTGGAGTGCCATTGAGAGGGAGGCCTTTGCTGTGGTTTGGTCCCTGAAGAAGCTGAGACCATGCCTCTTTGGTACTCACTTTGTAGTTCAGACTGACCACAGACCTCTCAGATGGCTAATGCAAATGAAAGGTGAAAATCCCAAACTGTTGAGGTGGTCCATCTCCCTACAGGGCATGGACTTTATAGTGGAACACAGTCCTGGGACTGCCCATGCCAATGCAGATGGCCTTTCCAGGTTCCTCTACTTAGAAAATGAAGACTCTCTTGGGAAAGGTTAGTCTCATCCTCTTTCGTTTGGGGGGGGGGGGGTTGTGTAAGGAAATGCCTCCTTGGCATGGTTACCCCCTGACTTTTTGTCTTTGCTGATGCAAAGTTATGATTTGAAAGTGTGCTGAGGCCTGCTAACTAGGCCCCAGCACCAGTGTTCTTTCCCTAATCTTCCACAATTGGCACACCCTGGCATCCAGGTAAGTCCCTTGTAACTGGTACCCCTGGTACCAAGGGCCCTGATGCCAGGGAAGGTCTCTAAGGGCTGCAGCATGTCTTATGCCACCCTGGAGACCCCTCACTCAGCACAGACACACTGCTTGCCAGCTTGTGTGTGCTGGTGGGGACAAAACGACTAAGTCGACATGGCACTCCCCTCAGGGTGCCATGGCAACCTCACACTGCCTATGGCATAGATAAGTCACCCCTCTAGCAGACCTTACAGCCCTGAGGCAGGGTGCACTATACCATAGGTGAGGGCATAGGTGCATGAGCACTATGCCCCTACAGGGTCTAAGCAAAACCTTAGACATTGTAAGTGCAGGGTAGCCTTAAGAGTATATGGTCTGGGAGTCTGTCATGCACGAACTCCACAGCACCATAATGGCTACACTGAAAACTGGGAAGTTTGGTATCAAACTTCTCAGCACAATAAATGCACACTGATGCCAGTGTACATTTTATTGTGAAATACACCCCAGAGGGCATCTTAGAGACGCCCCCTGAAAACATACCCGACTTCCAGTGTGGGCTGACTAGTTTTGCCAGCCTGCCACACACCAGACATGTTGCTGGCCACATGGGGAGAGTGCCTTTGTCACTCTGTGGCTAGTAACAGAGCCTGTACTGGGTGGAGGTGCTTCTCACCTCCCCCTGCAGGAACTGTAACACCTGGCGGTGAGCCTCAAAGGCTCACCCCCTTTGTTACAGCACCCCAGGGCACTCCAGCTAGTGGAGATGCCCGCCCCCTCCGGCCACGTCCCCACTTTTGGCGGCAAGGCCGGAGGAGATAATGAGAAAAACAAGGAGGAGTCACTCCCCAGTCAGGACAGCCCCTAAGGTGTCCTGAGCTGAGGTGACCCTTTCTTTTAGAAATCCTCCATCTTGTAGAAGGAGGATTCCCCCAATAGAATTAGGGATGTGCCCCCCTCCCCACAGGGAGGAGGCACAAAGAGGGTGTAGCCACCCTCAAGGACAGTAGCCATTGCCTACTGCCCTCCTAGACCTAAACACACCCCTAAATTCAGTATTTAGGGGCTTCCAGAATCTAGCAAGATAGATTCCTGCAACCTAAGACGAAGAAGGACTGATGACCTGAAAGCCCTGCAGAGAAGACGGAGACACCAACTGCTTTGGCCCCAGCTCTACCGGCCTGTCTCCCCACTTCAAGAAAAACTGCAACAGCGACGAGTTCCACAGGGCCCAGCGACCTCTGAAGCCTCAGAGGACTACCCTGCATCTAAAAGGACCAAGAACTCCAGAGGACAGCAGCTCTGCTCCAAAGAAGAAACATCTTTGCAACAAAGAAGCAACTTTTAAAGAAAACACGTTTCCCGTCGGAAGAGTGAGACTTTGCACTCTGCACCCGACGCCCCTGGCTCGACCTGCGGAGAAACAACACTACAGGGAGGACTCCCCGGTGACTATGACCCTGTGAGTAGCCAGAGTTGACCCCCCTGAGCCCCCCCAGCGACACCTGCAGAGGGAATCCAGAGGCTCCCCCTGACCGCGACTGCCTGCTTCAAAGAACCCGACGCCTGGTAAAGACACTGCACCCGCAGCCCCCAGGACCTGAAGGATCCGACCTCCAGTGCAGAAGCGACCCCCAGGTGGCCCTCTCCCCTGCCCAGGTGGTGGCTACCCCGAGGAGCCCCCCCCCTTGCCTGCCTGCTTCGCTGAAGAGACCCCTGGGTCTCCCATTGAAATCTATTGCAAACCAGATGAACGAGTTACTTACCTTCGGTAACGACTTTTCTGGTGGATACATTAGCTACCTGTGGATTCCTCACCTCATGAATACTCCCATGGCGCCAGCATTCGACGGAAATCTTCTTACTAGTCTCTGCACGTCGACGAGGACGTCACTGTCGCCCACGCGACGCCGTCTGACGTCATACAGGCAATAAGAGGTCCTCGACGACGTGCGGACGTCAGTACCAATCATTTTTTACGTGCATGAGAACAACCAGGCAATGCAATGAAAGAGCAAGGCAACATCCATTATATTGTAAAAATACACCACATTGTATGAATAACTGTAAATCTTTTTATGTACATATATATGTATATATAAAACTCTCTTTTAAAATATATACACACACCAAGTATATACATAAAGATATATACATATATACATATATATACATAAATATATTATATATACATCTATTGCACCCTCAAAGACCAAGAGGAGCGCACTCAAGGATTACTTGGCAAGACCAGAAAGGCAACGGGGAGGCGGGTGGGACCGTGAGGAATCCACAGGTAGCTAATGTATCCACCAGAAAAGTCGTTACCGAAGGTAAGTAACTCGTTCTTCTGATGGATACAACTACCTGTGGATTCCTCACCTCATGAATAGAGTCCCAAAGCAGTACCACGCCCGGCGGTGGGTGCCTAAATGGTCAAACCAAGAAATCCTGCAGCACTGACCGTGCAAAATGGCCGTCCCTTCTAACCTCAGAATCTAAACAGTAATGTTTTGCAAAAGTGTGAAGGGACGACCAAGTTGCGGCCTTGCAGATGTCGACCACAGGAACACCTCTGGCTAAGGCCGAAGTGGCCGACTTAGCTCTGGTGGAATGAGCTCTAATGCCCTCAGGAGGATCCTTCTTTGCCAAAGAGTAACATATTTTAATGCAAAGAACAACCCACCTGGATAGTGTTCTCTTGTGGACTGCCTTTCCTCTCCTCTTGCCCACGTATCCAATAAACAGCTGATCCTCCAGCCTGAAATCCCTTGTTCTATCGATAAAGAAGCTCAACGCTCTCTTTGGGTCCAGACGGTGCAGTCTTTCTTCCTCTTTGGAAGGATGAGGCGGAGGATAGAACGTGGACAAAGTAATTGCCTGAGCCAAATGGAAGGGTGAAACAACCTTCGGGAGGAAAGCAGCCTTGGTCCTCAACACCACCTTATCCCCATAAAAAGTTGTATAAGGGGGTTTTACTGATAAGGCCTGCAACTCACTCACTCTCCTTGCTGATGTTATAGCTATCAGGAAGACTGTTTTTAAAACCAAATACCTCAAGGGGCAAGAATGCATAGGTTCAAAAGGGGACCCCATAAGGAAAGTCAGGACTAAGGACAAATCCCATTGCGGCATAACGAATGGCTTTGGAGGATATTGATTTAGAAGACCTTTCAAGAATCTGATAACAATAGGGGATTTAAATAAAGATGGTTGGTCTGGAAGACATATGAAGGCTGACAAGGCCGATAAATAACCTTTAATGGTAGCCACTGCACAACCTTTCTGCGCCAGAGATAGAGCAAAAGACAAAACGTCCGATAGATGAGCATGTAAAGGATCAATCTGCCTCTCTCCACACCACGCAACAAATTTAGACCACCTATTAGCGTAGATAGATTTAGTGGAGTGTCGCCTGGCCGCTAATATAACATCCACTACCTCAGGCGGGAGAGAGAAGGAACTCAGGTGCCCCGTTCAATCTCCAGGCATGTAGGTGCAGACTCTGGAGGTTGGGGTGTAGAACCTGCCCCTGCGACTGTGAGAGGAGGTCTGCCCTGAAAGGGAGACGGAGCGGCGGGCACATTGAGAGTTGGAGAAGGTCGGAGTACCACACCCTCCTTGGCCAATCCGGAGCTATTAAGATTACTAGAGCCCGGTCTTGGCGAATCTTCCTCAATACTCGAGGAATCAAGGGTATGGGAGGAAACGCGTAAAGCAACTGGCCGCACCAGGTCATTTGAAACGCGTCCCCCAACGCTTCCTGCATCGGATACTGAAGGCTGCAGAACAACGGACAATGCGCGTTCTCTCGAGTGGCGAACAGATCTACCCGAGGAAACCCCCACTTCTGGAAGATTAAACGGACTTGATCTGGATGGAGACGCCACTCGTGGTCTGCCGAGAAGTGGCGACTGAGACTGTCCGCACGCACGTTCAAAACTCCGGCCAGATGGTTTGCTATCAAGCAAATCCGATGGTCCTTTGCCCAGGACCATAGTCGAAGAGCTTCTCTGCAGAGAAGGTACGACCCCACTCCTCCCTGCTTGTTTATGTACCACATCGTGGTAGTATTGTCCGTTAGGACCTGTACCGACTGACCACGAAGGGAAGGGAGGAAGGCCTTGAGAGCCAGACGTACGGCCCGTAACTCTAACAGATTGATGTGAAAAATCTGTTCCTCTGGAGACCAAAGACCTTTGATCTCCAGATCCCCCAGATGAGCTCCCCACCCTAGAGTGGAAGCATCCGTTATGACTGTGGCCACTGGTGGCGACTGCTGGAACGGCTTTCCTTGTGAAAGATTGCTGCTTGCAATCCACCACTTCAAATCCACAGCAGCATCTCTGGAGATCTTGACAGTACCCTCTAGATCCCCTCTGTGTTGAGACCACTGCCTTCGGAGGCACCACTGAAGAGCCCTCATGTGCCAGCGAGCATGCGTGACCAACAGAATGCAGGAGGCAAAAAGACCGAGCAGACGAAGGACCTTGAGGACTGGAACTACCGCTCCATTTCGAAACATTGGAACCAAATCCTGAATATCTTGAATCCGCTGAGGCGGAGGAAAGGCCCGACCCAATGTTGTATCCAGTACTGCCCCTATGAACAGGAGGCGCTGAGAGGGCTCTAGGTGAGATTTGGGCTCGTTCACCGAAAAGCCCAGGTCGAACAACAACTGGGTTGTTGACTGCAGATGACGCAACACAAGCTCCGGGGACTTGGCTTTGATCAACCAATCGTCCAAGTAAGGGAATACTGCTATCCCCTTCCTTCTGAGCTCTGCCGCAACCACCGACATCACCTTCGTGAAGACTCGAGGTGCTGAAGTAAGACCAAACGGAAGGACCGCAAACTGGTAGTGTTGCGATCCCACCACAAACCGGAGATACTTCCTGTGTGACTTGAGTATCGGGATATGAAAGTAAGCATCCTGCAAGTCGACAGACACCATCCAGTCTTCCATGTTCAACGCCAAAAGCACCTGTGCTAGGGTCAGCATCTTGAACTTTTCCTGCTTGAGGAACCAATTCAAGATCCTCAGGTCCAGAATTGGTCTCAAACGACCATCCTTCTTGGGAATCAGGAAATACCTTGAGTAAACTCCTTGACCCCTTTCCTGCTCCGGGACCAACTCCACCGCGCCCTTTAAAAGGAGGACTTCTACCTCCTGTTCTAGCAACAGGAGGTGTTCTTGTGAACAATACGAAGGGCGGGGCGGGATGAGGGGCGGAAACTCCCGAAAGGGAAGGGTGTAGCCTTTTCCCACAACACTGAGAACCCAAGTGTCCGACGTAACAGTCTCCCATTTGGTGAGAAAATGCTGTAATCTTCCCCCTACAGGAGAGGAGTGAGTGGGAAATGGTGGAAGCCTAAGGCTGCTTCCCCTGCTGCACCCCGCCAGAGGATGAGGAAGAGGCAGAGTGCTGCTGAGAGGCTCCCCTGGTGCGGACCCTACCCCTCCCCCTAAAAGATCTATAGGGATGGGAAGAGGCAGGTTGCTGATATCTTCCCCGAAAGGAAGAGGAGGAAGAGCCACGCCCAAATCCACGAAACCTCCTGAAGAATCTGGAAGAGGCCGTGGAATAAGGAGCTTGGAGTCCCAACGACTTAGCCGTGGCCCTGCTCTCCTTAAAACGTTCCAAGGCCGAATCAGCCTTAGCCCCAAACAGTTTGTCCCCATCAAACGGGAGATCCAACAATGTGGACTGTACATCTGCCGAAAAGCCCGAGTTACGGAGCCAGGCCTGTCTCCTTTCCACCACAGTTGTGCCCATTGCTCTGGCTACCGAGTCGGTGGTATCCAGTCCCGTCTGGATAATTTGGGTCGCAGCAGCCTGGGCATCAGAGACAAGATCCAAAAGACCCTGGGGAAGCTCTGTAAACGAAGAGGAGATGTCATCCATCAGAGCATGAATATACCTCCCCAGGATACAGGTTGCATTGGTGGCTTTTAACGCCAGACTGCAGGACGAAAAAATCTTCTTCGACTGCGCCTCTAGCTTTTTTGAATCTCTGTCCCCAGGCACCGTCGGAAAAGAACCAGGCGCTGACTTGGACGAACAGGAGGCCTGCACTACCAAGCTCTCCGGCGTAGGGTGCCTAGATAGGAAACCAGGATCAGTTGGAGCCGTCCGATACCTCCTGGCCACGGCTCTGTGAACTGCTGGGGAAGATGCCGGCCTCTTCCACACCTCTAAAACCGGATCCAGCAGAGCGTCATTAAAAGGTAACAGAGGCTCCGCCGCGGCTGAGGCCGGATGCAACACCTCTGTCAAAAGGTTTTGTTTCGCCTCCACCACCGGCAAAGGCAGGTCCAAAAAACTAGCTGCCTTCCGTACCACTGTATGAAAGGAAGCAGCTTCCTCAGTATATTCCCCCGGGGACGAAAGGTCCCACTCAGGGGAAGTGTCCAGCCCACTGGCCGACTCCAGTCCACGCAGCCCATCACCCGTGTCCTCTAGCTCTCCTTCCTCTAGGACTCGTTGGTACTCCTGCTCTTCTAGTACCCGGAGAGCACGCCTCCTTGAATGCAGTCGTTGCTCAATCCGCGGAGTCGACAATGCCTCCGCCGAAGTCGGAGATTGGCGCCGATCTTCCGAAGCCACCGACGCCGCATCCGGCGCCACAGGTAACTTCGGCGCCGACTGAAGAGCAGTTGAAACGGATGGACCCACCGGAGTCACAGGCCGAAATCTCGACGTCGACGGGATGGAAATCCCTGGGGCCAATCCCTCCGAAGCCACCGGAGCGGCCACCGGCGCCGACACTGGCGCCGAGCCCACGTTCCCAAACGGGAGAAAGGGCATAAAGGGTGCCGGCCGAAGAGGCGCAGGATCACCCAAAGAAAAGGCCAAAGGCCCAGCCGGAGCACCCCCTGGAGCCATCTGTTGGAAGATGGCATACATTGCATTCAAGAATGCGGAACTATCGGCTCCAGGGGTGGGAAAAGCCGGATACTGGGGTGCCTGTCTCGGAGGCGACCCCGACGCCGGCCTCGGCGTCTGCGCCGGAGAAAACACCTGAGGCTCCAATACCTCAATCACCGACGCCTGTCCAGGCGAAGTTGGAGACGCCGGAGAGGGCAACGGCGTCGAAGGATGCGGCGTCACCGTTGGGCTGACCTCCCATGTCCTTCGGCGCCGATCCGGAGACCTGGAACGAGCCTCCCTTGAATGACGCCGAGATTCTCTACGGCGCCGGGAGTCTCGATGACGCCGATGTCTTGGAGAAGACTTCTTGTGATGCTTCTCCTTTGACTTGGCCATAAACAGCTTCGCCTCACGTTCTTTAAGGGCCTTCGGATTCATGTGCTGACATGAATCACAAGTCGAGACGTCGTGGTCGGAGCTCAAACACCAAAGGCAATCGGAATGAGGATACGTCACCGACATCTTGCCTCCACACTCACGACAAGGCTTAAATCCAGACTTTCTCTGCAACATTATTTCCACAGAGAAAGAGTACGCAGCAAGATATACACTGTAACCGCAAGAGTAACAGTTGCTCCCTCGAAGATAACCGTTTCGAATGCACGGAAAAAAGGGAACTGACGTCCGCACGTCGTCGAGGACCTCTTATTGCCTGTATGACGTCAGACGGCGTCGCGTGGGCGACAGTGACGTCCTCGTCCACGTGCAGAGACTAGTAAGAAGATTTCCGTCGAATGCTGGCGCCATGGGAGTATTCATGAGGTGAGGAATCCACAGGTAGTTGTATCCATCAGAAGCCTGTTTTCACTCTGCACCCAGCCGCCCCCGTGCCGCTGAGGGTGTACTTTTTGTGCTGACTTGTGTCCCCCCCGGTGCCCTACAAAACCCCCCTGGTCTGCCCTCCGAAGTCTCGGGTACTTACCTGCTGGCAGACTGGAACTGGGGCACCCCCTTCTCCATTGAAGCCTATGCGTTTTGGGCACCACTTTGACCTCTGCACCTGACCGGCCCTGAGCTGGGCAGCTGTGGTAACTTTGGGGTTGCTCTGAACCCCCAACGGTGGGTTACCTTGGACCCAACTTTGAACCCTGTAGGTGGTTTACTTACCTGCAAAACTAACAAACACTTACCTCCCCCAGGAACTGTTGAAAATTGCACGGTGTCTAGTTTTAAAATAGCTTATTGCCATTTGTGTGAAAATTGTATATGCTATTTTGCTAATTCAAAGTTCCTAGAGTTCCTAAGTGAAATACCTTTCATTTGAAGTATTACTTGTAAATCTTGAACCTGTGGTTTTTAAAATAAACTAAGAAAATATATTTTTCTATACAAAAACCTATTGGCCTGGAATTGTCTTTGAGTGTGTGTTCCTCATTTATTGCCTGTGTGTGTACAACAAATGCTTAACACTACCCTCTGATAAGCCTACTGCTCGACCACACTACCACAAAATAGAGCATTAGAAGTATCTCTTTTTGCCACTATCTTACCTCTAAGGGGAACCCTTGGACTCTGTGCATGCTATTTCTTACTTTGAAATAGTACATACAGAGCCAACTTCCTACAGGCTCCTTATAGACCGACGTCGTTCATGCCATTCTGTCCGGTAGGGGACGCTAGTCCGGCGCCGGTACTGGCTGTGCAGCTGTCGACATCGGTGGAAAGGCCTTCGACGCCAGTGTCTATCCAGATGGAGGCGTCCGGAAGTCGGATGGCGTCGATGGGTGGAGATCAGTTGTCCACGGCACCGATGGATCCATCTCTGGCATCGGATGGGTCCGGAGATCCTGTGGTGACACCTTCTTGACACCGCTCTTTGACATCGGCCAACTCTTTGTCGACGCAGGGGCTGGAGGCAAAGTTGCGTTCCCGAAGGAAGGCCTTTAGATTGTTGGAGGAAAGAGAATACAAGAGACAGCTCCTTGAGGAAGGGGAGATTGTGGAGCCCCTGGGTGACTTTTAGGGGTTAGACACTGCCCGGATTTAGCCTCACCAGGGGAGTATACCGAGGAGGCAGCCTCGTTTCATTCTGTCATCAGAAAGGCTGCTGATTTCTTAGAACTCCTGCTTCCTGTTGCCCAAGTCAAGACAAATATCCTGATGGAGGTGCTACATCCTGCCACTGCTGTTGCGGATCCATAGCTGCCTTTTAATGAAGATCTTATGGATCCTATCGTCGAGGTTTGGAAAATGCCTGTGTCTTCATCGGCGGTGAACAGGTCGGTGGCCAGAAGGTATAGATCAGCTCCAGGGGACCCTGAGTTCCTTTCGAAACACCCGTCACTGGAGAGTCTGGTGGTACAGGCGTCTTGGTCATCGTAGTCTGCTCCTGGCTCCTTCCCTGGGGTGCCATCCGACAGGGAGCCCAAAAGGATGGAGCAGTCTGCAAAGAAGGTTTTCTCGTCCTGCAGCATGGCACTTAAATCAGCAAATGCCACATGTATCCTGGGTAGATACATTCATGCTGTTATGGATGCAGCTAAAGCGGCGTTGCCTGATATGCCCCAAGACTTGCAAGGACCCCTTACGGATGCCCAGGCTGCGGCGACGCAGGTCATACAATCAGGACTGGACAACATGGACTCGGTTGCTAGAGCCATGGGAACCTCCATCGCTACCAGACGTCATGCTTGGTTACGTACGTCTGGGTTCTCGTCGGATGTCTAAGCCACTCTGTTAGACTTGCCCTTTGATGGCGATAAGTTATTTGGCATTAAAGCTGACTCTACGTTGAAGCGCCTTAAAGAGTGTAGGGCAATGGCAAAATCTTTGGGCCTGCAAGCTGTTTCGACCCCTTTTAGATCTTTTAGACGTCTTGAGTGTTTGGACGAGGGGAGTCCTTTTGTGGAAGATAGCAGCAGACAGGCCAGCAGCCCTCAAGTCTCCCTTACAGATCTTTTAGGGGGCGGGGTAGCGTCCGCACTAGAGGGGCCACCCAGCAGCAGCACCCTGCCTCTTCCTCAGGGGGGGGTGCAACAGAGGAAGCAGCCCTAGTCCTCTAACCATTGCGTCCCATGTATCTCCAGTAGGGGGAAGGTTGTCTCTTTTTCTTCCCATGTGGGAGTCGATAACATCAGACTCCTGGGTCATCAGTGTGGTGAGGAAAGGCTATGCCCTTCCCTTTCGGGAGATTCCTCCTCCCTTCCCTCCCCGTTCTTTCTTTTGTTCAGAAGACCATCTCCTGTTGTTAGAACAGGAGGTTCTATCCCTATTGTCAAAAGGTGCAGTGGAGTTGGTTCCCAAGCAGGAGAGGGGTCAGTGATGTTATTCAAGATATTTGCTGACCCCCAAAAAGGATGGACGTTTGAGGCCTATCCCGGACCTGAGGATTTTGAATTGGTTCCTCAAACAGGAGAAATTCAAAATGTTGACTCTAGCACAGGTACTTATGGCATTGAACAAGGAGGATTGGATGGTGTCTGTCGACTTGCAGGATGCTTATTTCCATATTCCCATTCTCAAGTCACACAGGAAGTATCTCAGGCTTGTGGTGGGGTCGCAACACTACCAGTTTGCAGTCCTTACTTTTGGTCCTACTTCCGCGCCTCGAGTCTTCACGAAGGTGTTGGCGGTGGTTGCAGCAAACCTCAGGAGGAAGGGAATAGCAGTATTCCCTTAACTGGACAATTGGTTGATCAAAGCCAAGTCTCCAGAGCTCATGCTGCATCACCTGCAGATGACAACCCAGTTGTTGTTCAGTCTGGGCTTTTCGATAAACGTGCCCAAGTCTCACCTGGAGCCCTCTCAACGCCTCCTGTTCATAGGGGCAGTACTGGACACAACATTGAATCGAACCTTTCCTCCGCCACAGCGGATTCAGGACATTCAGGCGTTGATTCCAATGTTTCGAGAGGGAGCGGTTGTTCCAGTCCTCAAGGTCCTTCGTCTGCTCGGTCTGTTTGCTTTTTGCATTCTGTTGGTCACTCATGCAGGCTGGCACATGAGGGCTCTTCAGTGGTGCCTCCGCAGGCAGTGGTTTCAGACCAGAGGAGATCTTGCCGAGTCGATAAACATCTCCAGGGACACTGCAGCGGATCTACGATGGTGGTCTGTGGATGGCAACCTTTCTCAAGGAAGGCCTTTTTCGCTTCCACCTCCAGTGGTCACGGTGATAACAGATGCTTCCACCCTGGGGTGGGGTGGTCACCTGGGGGACCTGGAGATCAAAGGTCGTTGGTCTCCAGTGGAGCAGGTGTTTCATATCAATCTGCTGGGATTGCAGGTGATACGTTTGGCTCTCAAAGCCTTCCTCCCTTCCCTTTGCGGTCAGTCGGTTCAAGTCTTGACGGACAACACGACTGCGATGTGGTAAATCAACAAGCAGGGAGGAGTAGGGTCGTACCTTCTCTGCAGAGAGGCTCTGCGGCTCTGGTCCTGGGCAAGGGACCATCCGATTTGCTTAATAGCAAGCCATCTGGCAGTGATTCAAAACGTGCGTGCGGACAGTCTCAGTCGGCTACTCTCGGCCGATCACGAGTGGCGTCTTCATACAGATCTGGTCCTTTCCATCTTTCAGATGTGGGGGTTTCCCAAGATAGACCTGTTTGCCACTCAGGAGAACGCGCACTGCCCATTGTTCTGCAGCCTCCAGTATCCGGTGCGGGAAGCTTTGGGGGGACGCGTTTCAGATGACCTGGAACGGCCAGTTGCTTTACGCGTTTCCCCCCATACGCTGAAACTGGTCCCAAGTCATCTTAATAGCTCCGGATTGGCCAAGAAGGGTGTGGTACATGGACCTTGTCCAACTCTCACTGTGCCCTCTGCTCTGTCTCCCTTTCAGGGCAGACCTCCTCTCGCAGTCGCAGGGGCAGGTTCTACACCCCCACTTCCAGAGCCTGTACCTTCATGCCTGGAGATTGAACGGGGCAATCTGAGTTCTTTTTCTCTCCCGCCGGATGTGGTGGACGTTATTTTAGCGGCCAGGCGACACTCCACCAAATCTGTCTATGCGAGCAGATGGGCTAAATTTGTTGATTGGTGTGGAGAGAGACAAATTAATCCCTTAAATGCCCATTTGTCAGATATATTGATGTTTGCATTGTCCTTGGCACAGCAAGGCTGCGCTGTTTCTACTGCGAAGAGCTATCTTTCGGCCCTCTCAGCCTTCTTATGCCTTCCTGATCAACCCTCTTTGTTCAAATTCCCTTTAGTATTGAGGTTTTTGAAGCGGCTTACCAATAGGTTTCCTCCCACTCCGTTTCTTATGCCCCAGTGGGATTTAAATCTGGTTTTAACCTTTTTGATGGGCTCTCCTTTTGAGCCGCTACATTCTTGCCCTTTGAGATTTTTAGTCCTAAAGACTTTTTCTTACGGCCATCACATCTGCTAGGCGTGTAAGTGAGCTTCAAGCTCTTTGTGTTCACCCTCCTTTTACGACCTTTCATATGGACAAAGTGGTGCTGAGGACCAGGGCGGCTTTCCTCCCCAAGGTAGTGACTCCTTTTCATTTGGGGCAATCTATCACTCTCTAGTCATTCTATCCTACTCCACATCCATCTAAGGAGGAAGAGAGACTCCATCGACTGGACCCAAGGAGGGTCTTGAGTTTTTACATAGACAGGACGAGAGAGTTCTGCTTGGACGACCAACTCTTTTGATGGATACGTGGGGAAGAGGAAGGGAAAGGCCGTCCACAAACGAACACTATCCAGGTGGGTCGTCCTTTGTATTAAGATATGTTATTCATTACCAAAGAAATTCCTCCTGATGGTATAAGAGCCCATTCCACCGGGGCTAAGTCGGCCACATCGGCCTTAGCTAGAGGTGTTCCAGTGGCAGACATTTGTAAGGCTGCGACTTGGGCGTCCCTCCACACCTTTGTAAAGCATTATTGATTGGACTCGCAAGTGAGGAGGGATGGCCATTTTGTGCGGTCTGTGCTGCAGGATTTCTTGGTATGATCAGTCAGACTCCCACCTCTGAGGCGGTACTGCTTTGGGACTCTATTCATTAGGTAAGGAATCCACAGGTAGTTGTATCCATCAGAAGAGAAAGTTACTTACCTTCGGTAATGTTTTTTCTGGTGGATACACTGCCTACCTGTGGATTCCTCACGGTCCCACCTGCCTCCCCGTAGTCTGTCTGGTCATACCGAGATTTCCTTGGGTGTATATATGTATATTTGTTTGTTGCTGGATTATGATAGTATATATTTATATATATGTATATATATATATATATATATATATATATATATATATATATATATATATGTATTGGTGTACATTTATGACTATGTATTTTTTCAAATATGTATTGATACTGTTTGCTATTATTATTTGTTTACCTTTTCTATAAATGTTTTCTTGGATACAATCATAATGAGTATGGAATGTCAATATTCACCTGTTTGCCTCAAGGGCACGTCACAAATGGTGTAAACTGACGTCAGCACGCCGGCGAGGACCTCTTATTGCCAAGATGACGTCAGACGGAGCCGCGTGGAGTCGGGCAATTGTGACGTCCTTGCCGACGTGCAGAGCTGGAAAGAAGTTTCCGTCGAATGCTGCGCATTGGGGAGAATTCATTAGGTGAGGAATCCACAGGTAGCTAGTGTATCCACCAGAAAAAGTGTTACCGAAGGTAAGTAACTTGCTCTTTACCGCCTCTGGAACAAGATCAGAGAAAGAAGGCAAAATGACATCTTCCCCATGTGGGAGATTACGAACATGCTCAGGTGGCCAGTCCTTTTCGGCCAACAGAGTATCACAACTAAATTCATCCCAGAATATCACACCAATGGTACACTCTATGTCTCCTTCAATTTGGATATTTAAACCGTAAATCCTGTCGGGTGGGAAAACGCGCCTATCCGCAGTCTCGACTGCAATAAAATCGCCAGTTGCTGTCACATCCTGATGATCTTTCATACTCGAATTATTGAGACCTCTGCCGCGCTGTCTAGCAGTGTCACTGCCCACGTCTTGCTCTTCAGCAATGTTCTCAAGTGTACACGCATTTTTAATTGACAGTGCTGCCACCTTTTTCTTTTTAAACTGTGGTTTTGGTTGTGTGGACTTAACTTCTTTTTTGTCTGAAGACTGTGGTGAGTCTTTCTTCTGTTTCATGTAGTCAGGACGTCGCTCTGACAGGCCCACTCTCTTGCTACATCTATCCGGTGCATCCTGAAAGGAATGAGAGGGACACGAATGTGTATATCTGTCAGGAGCTTTTATATTTTCTCTATTTCTGAGATTATGGTGGTCATTACAACCCTGGCGGTCGGTGTTAAAGCGGCGGTAAGACGGCCAACAGGACGGCGGTAAAAAATTTGGAATCACGACCGTGGCGGACACCGCCAACAAAGACAGCCACTTTAACACTCCGACCGCCATGGCGGTACAAACAAACAGTGCGGCGGTCATCGCCAACAGACAGGTGGAGGACAATGTACCGCCCACACTATTATGAAAGGCCAATCCGCCACCTTTTCCGGGGCGGATTCACCGCGGATAAAAACACTGCGGAAACAGAAATCCCAAAGGAAAAACGCTCACCTCTACACACTCTACGAGGAACGAGGACGCCATGGAACCAGAGCTTCACATTTTCCCAGCCTTCATCTTCTTGCTCCTCTACCAGGAGCACGAACGCCGGCAGTGAAGACCACGGTGAGTACTGCACCTACGACACAGGGGAGGGGGGAGGCAAAAAACAGGGACACACACACGCAACACCCCCACCCTCACCCACTACAACACACACACCGTTACAGCATGAAACATTACAGTTACACCCCCCAAACTCCCCCGGAAGAATGCAAAGACAATAGAAAATGAGTGTAACCATTGTAATATATTAAAAGCAAGTAGGCAGAAATAGATATATACACCATGTACATAATATATACCAAGCAAAGTAGTCCAGTTAGTGTTCTAAGAAAGTCTGTGGAACACTGGGACCACACGGTATGGGCGAGGCCCACACAAGATCCCCGACCATGACGGAGAGAACACTGCAGGGGCATTAGACAGCAACTAAACAGGCACCTCAGGGGGAGGGAAAGGGGGGCACCTCAGTCGCTTGAGTGCACGACGACAAATCCACGAGGGGGCCACATGCCCACTGTTCCATCCTGGGGAGTGCAAAGCCACAGTCTCTCAAGTCTCTACAGTGGGTGGGCTGCCCACTGCCATATCCTGGGGAGTGCAAAGCCACAGTCTCTCAAGTCTCTACAGTGGGTGGGTTGCCCACTGTTCAATCCTGGGGAGTTCAAAGCCACAGTCTCTCAAGTCTCTACAGTGGGTGGTTTGCCCACTGTTCAATCCTGGGGAGTGCAAAGCCACAGTCTCTCAAGTCTCTACAGTGGGTGGGTTGCCCACTGTTCAATCCTGGGGAGTGCAAAGCCACAGTCTCTCAAGTCTCTACAGTGGGTGGTTTGCCCACTGTTCAATCCTGGGGAGTGCAAAGCCACAGTCTCTCAAGTCTCTACAGTGGGTGGTTTGCCCACTGTTCAATCCTGGGGAGTGCAAAGCCACAGTCTCTCAAGTGGATGCCTTCTCCACTGGTTCTGGAGGGGGCTTTGTGCCCAGAGTGCTTCATCCTGCTAAGGACAGAGGGAGTGGATGCATCTCTCCACTGGTTCTGGAGGGGGCATGGTGCCCAGAGTGCTTCATCCTGCTAAGGACAGAGGGAGTGGATGCCTTTCTCCACTGGTTCTGGAGGGGGCTTTGTGCCCAGAGTGCTTCATCCTGCTAAGGACAAAGGGAGTGGATGTATCTCTCCACTGGTTCTGGAGGGGGCATGGTGCCCAGAGTGCTTCATCCTGCTAAGGACAGAGGGAGTGGATGCCTTTCTCCACTGGTTCTGGAGGGGGCTTTGTTCCCAGAGTGCTTCATCCTGCTAAGGACAGAGGGAGTGGATGCCTTTCTCAACTGGTTCTGGAGGGGGCTTTGTGCCCAGAGTGCTTCATCCTGCTAAGGACAGAGGGAGTGGATGTATCTCTCCACTGGCTCTGGAGGGGGCATGGTGCCCAGAGTGCCTCATTCACCCCGTGACGGACTCAGTTGCGTCAGTGCCCTTGCCGCTCATGGGCCAGCGGTGCTTGAGACGGCGGTGCCCTGTTCAGTGGTGCTTGAGATGGCGGTGACCTGTTCGGCGGTGCTTGAGATGGCGGTGCCCTGTGCACCGGTGCTTGAGATGGCGGTGCCCTGTGCAGCGGTGCTTGAGACGGCAGTGCCCTGTTCAGCAGTGCTTGAGATGGTGGTGCCCTGTTCAGCGGTGCTTGAGACGGCGTTGCCCTGTTCAGCGGTGCTTGAGATGGCAGTGCCCTGTGCAGCGGTGCTTGAGATGGCGGTCTCCATTGCAGGGTCTCAGCTTCTGGCAGTCCTTCATGGCTCAACGGGGCTTTTGCTGGCGGTCCTTCATGGCCCAACAGGGCTTTTGCTGGCGGTCCTTCATGGCCCAACGGGGCTTTTGCTGGCGGTGGCCTCCTGAGCAGCTGGGCTGGTGCTGGCGGTGGCCTCCTGGGCAGCGGGGATGATGGCGGTCTTCTCCGCCGTGCTGCTCTTCCCAGACTTGCCGGGTTTCTTGTGGCCCTTCCCCACCTTGGAAGGTGTCACAGCTGACTCCACACTCCCACCGGGACCCATGGGAGCGGCTTTGGTGGCTGGAGTCTTCCCCCTCTCCCGCCAGGCACTGGCCAACTTCTGATGCTTCACAGGTGGGGGACTGTCTGTGCTGTGGCTCTGTGCCACACTGGCTGCCCTGGTGGCCGGTGCACTCCAGATTCCGGTGACTACAGGCACCACTGGTCCCAGAGATGTTGTGGCTGAGGTGCTAGGTCTGGACCTATGAGATGGACGGGGTGGGGGAGGTGTAGGAAAGAGGTCAAGGGTGGACAGGAAAAGTTTTTGGGACCCACTGGGACGGGTAGCTGGAGGGGGTTTGGGAGTGGAGGAAGAGGTGGTGGATGGTAGGAGGTGTACGTTTGGTGACTTTGGGTGAAGGTGCATGCGCTGGAGGCTGTCGTGAGGTGGATGGCTGTTGGGTGGGTGTGTGCCTGCGTTTGTGTATCTTGAGAGGGGGTGTCACAGACACACTGGGAGAGGACACAGGGAACGTGTGAATGGTAGTGGGGGTGGTGACAGCACGTGAGCGGGGTGTGGTGGTGGGTGTGCGGGAGAGGGACGTAGTGGTTGTAGAGGTAGTGCATGCAGGTGTGAGTGTAGATGTCACTGGGAGGGAGGAGGGAGACGAGCAGGAGGGGGACACAGTGGAGGCAGTGGATGTTGGTGTGTCTGCATGTGTGTGATGCTTGCGTGAATGCCTGTGGGATGTGTGGTGCTTATGTTTGCCTGAACTACCCTTGGGTGTTGACCTGTGTGCATGTTGGTCTGTAGGTGTGCTTGGAATGGGCTGAGGTAGAGGGGATTGGGTCTGGGTGGAGGAAGTTGGAGGGGGGAGGCTAGAGACGGGTACAATGGCTGCCATCAGTGCTGAGGCCAGAGTCTGAAAAGCTTGGTGAAGGGCCGTCTGACCAGAATGAATGCCCTCCAGGAATGCATTAGTTTGTTGCAACTGCCTCTCTACACCCTGGATGGCATTCAAAATGGTAGACTGCCCGACAGTGAGGGACCTGAGGAGGTCAATGGCCTCCTCACTGAGGGCAGCATGGGTGACTGGGGCAGGGCCTGAGGGGCCTGGGGCGAAGGTGATGCCCACCCTCCTGGGTGAGCGGGAATGGGGCAAAGCCTGAGGGGCTGCTGGGAGGACGGTGCTGGTAGGGGGGGGGTGGCGGCTGTACCTGTAGATGCGGGGGGCACAGATGTTGCTGCCACCACAAGGGAGCTCCCATCAGAAGACGAGTCCGTGTTGCTGGTCTCAGCTCCTGTCCCCGCCCTGGAGCTCCCCTCGCCCTCCGTCCCACTGGTGAATTCAGAGTCCGTAGTGTCGCCCTCCAGGGCCATGTGGGATGCAGCTCCCTCCTGCTCCGGTGCCACTGCTCCTCCGCCTGATGATGCTAATGCACACAAGAACAGGGAGACCACAAAAAGGGGGGGAAGACAGAAGAGAGACATGTTAAGTGCATGCATTACCGCTACCGTTGGCGGACACGACAGACACAGAAGCCCCCTGCACTACGCCGCGCTCTTGGGCTCCACTATTCAATTCCTGGGAAATGGCCTACAAGGCTATGGACGACATCTGCACACATAGATGACACAGAGGCATGACTAGGTGTACTTGGCACTCTACAGAGGTGGGCTGGGGTGCCACATGGCCTGCCTTACGGAGGGGCCTTGCCTACGGAACTCGCCCTGGCCTAGGGAAACCCACAGCCCACCTCCCCCACCCAGACAACTCCACTGCGCGCAAAGTCAGCAGAATGCTTGTGTACTCACCCCCTTGTGTCTGCTGTGATGCCCTCAAGCACCCATCCAGCTCCGGGTACGCCACAGCCAGGATCCTGAACATCAGGGGGGTCATGGTACGACGGGCACCCCTCCCACGTTGGGAGGCCATCCCCAGCTGAGCCTCCACCGTCTTCTTGCTCCAGCGGCGAATGTCCTCCCATCTTTTCCAGCAGGTGTTCCGTCTGTGGTAGACCCCCAGGGTCCGTACGTCCTTGGCGATGGCACGCCAAATATCTTTTTTCTGGTGGCGCTGACCTAAATGAAATGTACAGGGGAAAATGAGTAGTTATTACCAACTGCACCGTCAAAGTGATTAGCACCCATCCCTACCCTTGCCATGATGCACATGCACTCACCGTTGTTTCATGCACGCCTCAATCTCCCCCCCCATCTTTCATCCACCCCACTCCACACACTCATAGCCCATACAGCATGCTCACAGTGTATTTACCTGTTTGTCTGGAAGACCTTAGAGTAGCGTGTACTGGGGGAGGACCCTATCCACGAGCTTCTCCAACTCCTCCGATGTGAAGGCAGGGGCCCTTTCCCCAGACACTCGATCCATTGTCTCTTCCAGACCGAGGTCACAGCAGCACTTGCTGTGTAGGTCCTCTCCTGTCGAAGATCAGGTATGGAGTGACTGAACAGAGAGAAAATGGCGGTCACATCCGCGGCGGTGCGTACCGTCACCACCGGCACACATCGTCATTGGCTCCTGGGACCCATAGGGTCCAATGTTAACCAATGCAGCATTGCGCCACGGTCTTCGACCGCCTACCGCGAAGGTGTACAACGCCAGTGCAGTTACCTCACATCCCATTGTCCCACTTTAGAGGTCAGGCAGCCGCCATTTCAGGGGCCCACATGGCTTCATTTCAAACTGCGTCACACATACCTAGGCCTAGACTCCACACACATACAGGCCGCCTTTTATGTGTGATTGGTGTTCTGTGTAAACTGTGGGTACGTACCTCCTAGTTGTTTGACTCTGTGCTCGCTGTTGTCCTTCATAGGCACCGTCTGCTGGGACATGTGAGGAGATGGCGGCATCCTCCGGTGTACCAACCGTTGGTGGACCTGTCGACAATGGAGGAGCGACATGTCATAATCACATACAGGCTTGACCGTGCCACAATCCAGGAACTGTGTACCCAGTTGGAGCCAGACCTGATGTCAGCAATCCGCCATCCCACAGGAATCCCCCTTCAAGTGCAGGTGCTGTCAGTGCTCCATTTCCTAGCAAGTGGGTCATTTCAAACAACAGTGGCCATAGCATCAAGGATGTCCCAGTCTATGTTTTCCAACGTATTGACCAGAGTGTTGTCTGCCCTTCTGAAACACATGCAGAGCTACATCGTGTTCCCTCAGATGGAGGATTTGCCCACAGTGAAAGGTGATTTCTGTGCCCTGGGACATATCCCCAACATTATAGGTGCCATTGATGGGACCCATGTGGCCTTGGTTCCCCCCCCACAGAAGTGAACAGGTGTACAGAAACCGGAAGAGTTATCATTCTATGAATGTACAGATGGTATGTTTGGCAGACCAGTACATCTCCCATGTGAATGCCAAGTTCCCTGGCTCAGTGCATGACGCCTACATCCTGCGGAATAGCAGCATCCCTTATGTGATGGGTCAACTCCAGAATCACAGTGTGTGGCTATTAGGTGAGCACCTGGAAGCAAGACAGTGGGAATGGTTGTCTGGGTCTGGGGTTATCCTACAGGTTAGTGTGTGTCGAATACTTGTCCCTCGCCATTTGCAGGTGACTCTGGCTACCCCAACCTGTCATGGCTACTGACCCCAGTGAGGAATCCCAGGACAAGGGCAGAGCAACGCTACAATGAGGCCCATGGGCGAACTAGGATGGTGATCGAGCGGACCTTCGGCCTCCTGAAGGCCAGGTTCCGGTGCCTCCATATGACAGATGGATCCCTATTCTACTCACCAAAGAAGGTGTGCCAGATCATCGTGGCCTGCTGTATGCTTCATAACTTGGCATTGCGACGACAGGTGCCTTTTCTGCAGGAGGATGGTCCAGATGGCGGTGTTGTTGCAGCTGTGGAGCCTGTGGATAGTGAAGACGATGAAGCAGAGGAAGAAGACATGAACAACAGGGACTCAGTGATCCAGCAATATTTCCAGTGAGACACAGGTAAGAGTACAGACCTGCCTACTTCATGTACTTAAACACTACTACCTCTCTACTGTCTGTCCTCTTCACCCAGTGTATGGTCATTGAGTTGTCACTTTCCCTTACGATTTCACAGATGTGGGTCCCACTGTGTGACATCTGCTTTGATTCCTCATGGACTTGAACTGTGTGATATAGGTATGTTGACATTACAATTGAAAGAGCATTTTGTCACTGTAATTGCTAATACACTATTTTGAAATAACAGACAGACTGCAGATTGTTTTGTGTTTTCAGTGTATGTATTTAAGTGCTCAATATTGGAGGGGGTAGTGAAATGGTGAGGGGTGATGGCGGAGGAATGTCCATGGCAGAGTCCAGTCTATTAGTCTCACAGGTGCATTGCCCAAATGGGCATAGGAAGTGGAGCTGGGGCAGTTTAAGTATGGACAGGGTGACAAAGTGGGACAGTAGGATGACAATCAGGGTGGTCTAATTTCTTGGCGGGGGTCTTGCCATCCTGCTTTGTCTTTGTCCTGGATCTCAGGGACCGTTTGCGGGGTGGTTCTCCCTCTGCAGGGGGTGGGGTGCTGGTGTGGTGGTCCTGTGGCGGGGCGTCCTGTCCACTAGTGCCGGCGGAGGTGGTGGGCAGTTCATTGTCCATGCTAGTGTCAGGGGCCCCTTGTAGTGCCACAGTGTCCCTCCTGGTGTTGACGATGTTCCTTCAGCACCCCTACGATGGTGCCCGGTGTCGAGCTGATGGTATCTGAGTTCCTCCCTGAAGCCCATATACTGTTCCTCCTGCAGGCGTTGGGTCTCCTGAAACTTGGCCAGTACCGTTGCCATCGTCTCCTGGGAGTGGTGGTAGGCTCCCATGATGGAGGAGAGGGCCTCGTGGAGAGTGGGTTCCCTTGGCCTGTCCGCCCCCTGTCGCACAGCAGCCCTCCCAGTTCCCCTGTGTTCCTGGGCCTCCGTCCCCTGGACCATGTGCCCACTACCACTGCCCCCCGGTCCCTGTTGTTGTTGGGGTGGTGGGTTATCCTGGGTTCCCTGTAGTGGTGGACACACAGCTGATTGACGTGTCCTGGGGACGGAGGTATAGGCCCGCTGGGTGGGTGCTGTGCTGGTGTTTCCAGAGGGGGGAAGATTTGTGATGGCCTGTGCCAGTGTGAGGGGAACCGACTGTCCAGAGGTCCCCGACGGGCCGGGCTGGTCATCTAGATCCAGTTGGACAGAGGTGCTGTCATCACTGTGGGCCTCTTCTGTTGGTGGTGTGGACATGTGTGGACCCTCCTGTCCGGTGACGTTGGGTAGGAGTCCTGCAGGGGTATAAAAGGATGGTTATTACATCTGTATGTGTCATGGTGTGCAATGGGTGGGTGACCGTGTACCCCAGTGCTTGCATTCCTGTGTGGGAGCTTGGGTGATGGTGGTTTAGGGGGTTGTATGGCTATGTGCAGTGGGCATGCTTTAGTGATGGGTGTCCATGCTCTGTTGTTGCATGCAGGGCTTGGTGTTGGGATGGGTGGTTTGTGATGCTGGGACATATGTGAGGAGTTGGGGTGCCGGGGGTGAGGGTGGGGGTATGTGATAGCATGTATGTAGGGTGGGGGATGTAATAGTTAAGATTTGACTTACCAGAGTCCATTCCTCCGCCTACTCCTGCGAGGCCCTCAGGATGCAGAATCGCCAAGACCTGCTCCTCCCATGTTGTTAGTTGTGGGTGAGGAGGTGGGGGTCCGCCGCCAGTCCGCTGAACCGCCTGGTGGTGTCTTGAGACCACGGAACGCACCTTCCCCCATAGGTCGTTCCACCTCTTCCTGATGTCCTCCTGATTTCTTGGGTGCTGTCCCACTGCGTTGACCCTGTCCACTATTCTGTGCCATACCTCTATCTTCCTTGCAATGGAGGTGTGCTGCACCTGTGATCCGAATAGCTGTGGTTCTACCCGGACGATTTCCTCCACCATGACCCTGAGCTCCTCCTCCGAGAACCTGGGGTGTCTTTGCTGTGCCATGGGATGGTGTAGGTGATGTGTGGGGTGGATTGTGTGGTGATAAGTGTGCTGATATGTAGTGGTGTGTTGTGTGAGGTGCGTGGAAGTTGTGTGGGTGATGGCATTGTGTGCCTGTGGATGCTGTAGTTCTTGCTGGTGGTGTCTCTCTCTGGCCTTCTTTCTGGATTTTTTGTTGTAGGGGTTTGTGGGTGATGTGGGTGTGTGTTTTATATTGTAATGGGTGTGTGGGAGTGGTGTGTGTATGTGTATCAGGTGTGTGTATTTTGAATTGTCCAATGTGGCTGTGTTTTGTAAATGTGTGTGTATTTTGTGCGCGGCGGTGTGTACCGCCAATGGAATACCGCGGTTGAAAGACCGCCGCGTGGATTCATGTGTCGTGATAGTGTGGGCGTATTTCTGTTGGCGTGACGGTGGAGGTTTTGTTTTCGCCAGTTTATCACTGACCTTTGGTGTGGCGGACTTGTGTGGGTGTCTGAATTTTGGCGGATTCCGAAATGTGGGTTATAATAGCTGTGGCGGTTTACCGCGGCGGTGTGTTGGCGGCCTTCTGCACGGCGGTAAGCGGATTTTACCGCCAATGTTGTAATGAGGGCCTATATCTCCTGTCGGAGTTCTCCGGGTGTGGAGAATCTGCTCTCTGACTTTGTCTTTAATTTGCTTTTGCCTATCCCAGCGCTTTTTAGAACCCTCCTGAACTTGTTTAGTACCTTTCTTAGGGCTGTACTTTGTATTTCAGGCTTTTTCGGCTTGGCTCCCAAACTATCCCATCCTATACTACTATACATGTTGGGAATCATTTTCAGTAGCTGTTTCTCTTGGTCCAACTGTGGAATCTCTCAGAGCCGCTGGCATATAGCCAGTGCTACCATTTCCCCTTTAATGTTACTGAGTATTATTGAGGAGACTGTGTCGAAGTTACGCATTGATTTCATCCCCAAATCTAGAGCTGGTGCAGCCCATTGCTCATCCTGAATTTGTTTTAACACTTCCGGTAAATTGGCAACTGTTGGGGTACCATGTGTGATAGTATAAATTGCAGCGAAGACTGTACCCCATGTGGTGCAGTCATCCACTGAGGGAACCACCCTGGAGGGCAAGCACAATGTGAGAATGCTATATTTTCCTGTGGCTCCGTATGGGGAAGCACAGCTTCCAGCTGATTTGTTTTCTGGGCTACCCAGAATGGGATTTTCTCTTGTTCTGTGGGCACTTTATCCATGATAGAATGTATTGTTTGTGGAATAATCCCAGTAGTAGCCAATTGTTAACCAGCAGGTGCTGGTGATGCTGGATTTGCTGGTGTAGTGTTCATAGTTCGCATTACGAAACAAGTCGTCTATATAGTGTTACTACCTCAATGTATATAGTGTGCAGATCAGCTACCTGCATATTTTGTACACCGGGGTGTGGGATATTTGAGGCAAACATAGGCCACATTGGTCCTTCATTACCTAAGGAACCTAATATCATGGGTTGTTTTACGTGTGGTTGGGCACCATTAAACCCTTTCTGATGTTCTTGATAAGCAGTCGGAATTTCAAGATACTGGTATGCTTGGTAGCGTGTGGACTGTGAATGATCTTTGGTCTTCCTCAGGAAAGGTGACCCAGGAGTAGACAGTTTCTGTTTGGTAAGCTTCACTAGCTTCTACTATGAATGTGACATCCCCGCCCTCATCAGTTAATCCATGCGCTACTAGGTGTAATGTTAAAGCTTGTCTAGCATTCTCAGGAATGTCTATGGCGTTAGCCATATTGTGTAATGGGTAAAAGAGATGGAACACTAAGTGGGAAGAAAAGTCATTTTAATAGTTGGAGCTCGAACAACCTACAGCCTAGTTAGGTCTCCCTGTTCAGCTGAGGAGGATCTTCCTCAAGACCACAGACGTCTCCGTATACTGGTACTTAGGGTACCTGTGTATGTGAGACAGTTATAGTCAGGGAACCCGTAAATTAGTGCCTAAACATCACCATTGGTGGCGCCATGTCGTAGTTGAACTCTTGCTCTAGGTAGATTGCTGGTTTAAGGAAGACAATACTTTTGTTTGTAGGTGCCCACCCCTCATGCCATCACATAACCCCACCCTCACCCCCATCACTCCAACACCTCACATATGCCCCACCATCACAACCCACCCATCCCAATCCCAAGCCCTGCATGCAACACCTCTGCATAGACACCCATCACCAAAGCATGTCCAGAACAGATACCCATCCAGACCCCAAAATCACTAATCACACAAGGGCAAACACAATAATGCAAGCACATGAGTAGAGGGTAACTCACCCATTGCACAAGATGGCACACACAGATACAATAACTATGCATTTACACCCCAACAGGACCCCTACCCAACGTCACCGGACAGGAGGTGCCAGACATATCCAGTCCCCCCACAGAAGAGGCCCACAGTGATGACAGCAGCTCTGCACGCCTGGATCAAGATGACCAGCCCAGCCCATCAGGGACCTCTGGACAGTCGGTTTCCTTGCCACAGTCACAAACCACCCCAGACCCTCCCCCTCAGGAAACAGCACCCACCCAGCGGGCCCATCCCTCTGTCCCCACGACACGTCAATCAGCAGTGTGTCCACCACTACAGGGACCCCAGGCAAACCCACCAACCCAAGACAAACAGGGACCTGGGGACAGTGGCAGTGGGCACACGGTTCAGGGGACAGAGGCACATGATAACAGGGAAACTGGGAGGACTGCTGTGCGACAGGGGGAGGAAAGGCCCAGGGAACCCACTGTCCACGAGGCATTCTCCAACATCATGGGAGCATACCATTATTCCCAGGAGACCATGGGCACGGTACTGGCCAAGTTTCAGGAGACCCAGCGGCTGCAGAAGGAACACTACCTGGGGATCAGGGAGGACTTAAGTCCATTAACACCACCCTGGTCACCATTGCAGCAGTGCTGGCAGACCTGGCCAACAACATGAGGGACACAGTGGCACACAAACGGGCCCCTGACACTAGCCTGAACGATGAACAGCCCTCCACCTCCGCCGGCGCTAGTGGACAGGAGGTCCCACCACAGGACCAACAGGCCACCAGCACCCCACCCCCTGCAGAAGGAGAACCAGCCCGCAAATGGTCCCTGATATCCAGGAACAAGACAGAGAACATTGCCAAGACCCCCGCCAGGAAATAACACTCTCCTGATTGTCACCCTTTTGTCCCACTTTGTCACCCTGACAACTTTGAAATGCAATTACTCCACTTCCTATGCCCCCTTGGACAATGCACCTGTGAGACCAAGAGACTGGACTCTACCATGGACATTCCTCCACCATCACCCCAGCCCATTGCACACCCCGCCACTTATTCGCACAGAAATAAACACCCTTGAATCACAAATCAATCTGGAGTCAGTCTGTACTTTCACAAATGTGAAATTGCAACCTCTTGTCAATGTTCATGTTCACATACCAATGTTAGACAGTTGTTGGGCAGCAGTAAACATAGCAGAAGGCAGAAAGTGGGACCCAGATCTGTGAAATGGAAAGCCAAAGTGACATGTCAGGGTCCACACACAGAGGTAAAAAGGCAGATTTATGCAATGTCCTACAGTAGTATGATATGAGAGAAGCAGTGCCATCCTCTTACCTGTGTCTCACTGGAAGTATTGCATGATGATGTTGTTTCGGTTGTCTATATCTTTTTCTTCTGCCTCCTCTTCTTCACCTCCACAAGCTCCACAGCTGCCACAAGACCAACATCAGGCCCATCCTCCTTCAGAAAAGGCACCTGGCGTTGCAAAGCCAGGTTGTGCAACATACAGCATGCCACGAGGATCTGGCACACCTTCTTGGGTGAGTAGTATAGGGAGCCACCTGTCAGATGGAGGCACCGGAATTTGGCCTTCAGGAGGCCGAAGGTGCACTCTATTATCCTCCTAGTTCGCCCATGTGCCTCATTGTAGTGTTCCTCTGCCCTTGTCCTGGGATTCCTCACTGGGGTCAGTGGCCATGACAGGCTGGGGTAACCAGAGTCACCTGCAAATATAGAGGGACAACTGTTAGACATCCTCCAACCCTTAGGGACTCTCCCATACCCAGACACCTATGTCAACTGTGTTGAACCTTGGGCTCACCTATTAGAGACACCCGGTGCCTCCGGAGTTGCCCCATCACATAAGGGATGCAGCTATTCCTCAAAATGTAAGCGTCATGCACTGAGCCAGGATACTTGGCATTCACATGGGAGAATTACTGGTCTGCCAAACACACCATCTGCACATTCATAGAATGGTAGCTTTTGCGGTTTCTGTAGACCTGTTCATTCCTGCTGGGGGGGGGACAAATGCCACATGTGTACCATCAATGGCACCAATGATGTTGGAGATATGTCCCAAGGCATAGAAGTCACCTTTCACTGTGGGCAAATCCTCCACCAGAGGGAAAACGATGTAGCTGCGCATGTGTTTCAGCAGGGCAGACAACACTCTGGACAACACGTTAGAGAACATTGGCTGTGACATCCCTGATGCCATGGCAACTGTTGTCTAAAGGATCCACTGGCCAGGAAATGGAGTACTGAAAGGACCTGCACTAGAGGGGGGGATTCCTGTGGGATGGCGGACAGCTGATATAAGGTCTGGCTCCAACTGGGCACACAGTTCATGGATTGTGGCACAAGCAAGTCTGTAGGTGATAATGATGTGTCTGTCTTCCATTGTCGACAGGTCCACCAGGGGTCTGTACACCGGAGGATGACGCCATCTCATCAAATGCCCCAGTGGAAGTGCCCTATGGAGGAGAAGGGTGAGCAGAGGGTCATACACCACATAGGTTTCACAAGGCTGTTTAGAACAATCGTGATGTAATCGGTGTGTGGCACTGTCTGTCCGTATTCCTGGCCAAAAGTGCTGTGACGCAGTTAGTTGCCCTGCCATGTGCCCCCCTGAAATGGCGGCTGCCTGACCTGTAAGGAGGGACAAGGGGAAATGAGGTAACTGCGCTGGCGTTGTGCAGCGTCACGGTAGACAGTTGAAGACCGCGGCACAATTCAGCATTGGTTATCATTGAGCCCTATGGTTTCCAGGAGCCAATGACGATGTACACCGGCGGTGACAGTATGCACCGCCGCGGATGTGACTGCCATTTTCTATCTCTTCACTCACTTGATACCTGACCTTCAACAGGAGAGGACCTACACTGCAAGTGCTGCTGTGACCTTAGTCTGGAAGCGACAATGGCTACAGTGTCTGGGGAAACGGCCCCTGCCTTCACTGCAGATGAGTTGGAGAAACTGGTGGCTGGGGTCCTCCCCCAGTACACGCTACTCTACGGTCCTCCATACAAACAGGTGAGTACACTGTGAGCATGATGCATGGCACATGAATGTATGGAGTGTCGTGGATGGAAGAGACGGGGGCAGAGGCCAGCATGTGAGGATGGTGAGTGTATGTTTTTCTGGGCCAGGGTGGGAGGTTTGTGGCCAATGAGTAAGAAGAACCGGACGGGGGATTAACATCCATTCTTACTTCACTATTCCTCTAGGTCAGCGGCCACCAGAAGAAGTGGATTTGGCGTGCCATCGCCAAGGAAGGGCGGACCCTGGGGGTCTACCATAGACGGAGCACCCACTGCCACAAAAGATGGGAGGACCTGCGCCGCTGGAGCAAGAAGACGGTGGAGGCCCAGCTGGGGATGGCCTCCCAACGTGGAAGGGGTGCCAGTCGCACCATGACCCCCCTGATGTACCGGATCCTGTTGGTGGCATATCCTGAGTTGGATGGGCGCTTGAGGGCATCACAGCAGCCACAAGGGGGTGAGTACAGTCTCATTCAGCTGACTCTTTGCGCTTAATGAGGTTTCTGGGTGGGGGAAGTGGGATGTGGGTTCCCCTAGGCCAGGGCAGACGAGCCAAGGTAGATCCATTGTTTTGCAGGCTCAGTGTCACTCCAACCCCAAAAGTGGTAGTGGCCCTCTACACCTAGTCAGGTTCCGGTGGGTTCCAGCTGTGCATCAAATGGGTCTAGGCAGAGTCCCCCATGGGCATGTGCTTTCCCCCTGAACTGTTAGTGCATGGGCTAGTGCATAGGGCTGCTCTCTGTGTGTTGTGTCCGCCAACCGTAGTGGTGTTGCAGGCATTGACCATGTGTCTCTTCTGTCTTTCCTCCCCCTTTTGTTTTGTCACCCTGTCCTTGTGTGCATTAGCATCATCTGGCAGAGGAGCATTGACACCGGAACAGGAGGGAGCTGCAACCCACATGGCCCTGGAGGGTGAATTTACGGAGTCTGAAGGCACCAGTGGGACGGAGGGCGAGGGGAGCTCCACGACGGGGACAAGAGGAGACACCTCCTCTGATGGGAGCTCCCTTGCAGTGGCGGGCACCTCTGTGCCCACTGCATCAACAGGTACAGCCGCCACCCCCCCTACCAGCACCGCCCTCCCAGCAGCCCCTCAGCATGTTTCCCGTGACTGCTCACCCAGGAGGGTGGGCATCTCCTTCGCCCCAGGCACCTCAGGCCCTGCCCCAGTCAGTCCTGCTGACCTCAGTGAGGAGGCTATTGACCTCCCGAGATCCCTCACTGTTGGACAATCAACCATTTTGAATGCCATCCAGGGTGTCGAGGCATTTGCAGCAAACAAATGCATACCTGGAGGGCATTCATTCTGGCGTGGCAGACCAACAGAGAGCATTTCAGGCTCTGGCCTCAGCACTGATGGCAGCCATTCTCCCTGTGTCCAGCCTCCCCTCTCCAACTTCCACTCCCCAGACCAAATCCCCTGTACCTCAGCCTATCCCAAGCACACCATCAGACCAGCATGCGCACTCATCAACACACAAGAGTGGACATGGCAAGCATAAGCACCACACATCCCACAGGCACTCACACAAGCACCATACCCATGCAGACACACCAACATCCACTGCCTCCACTGTGTCCCCCTCCTCCACGTCCTCCTCCTCCCTCCCAGTCTTGTCTCCACTCACACCTGCATGCACTACATCCTCAGCCACTACCTCCATCACTAGCACGCCCATCACCACACACTGTTCATGTGCAATCACCACCCCCACTACCATGCATACGTCCCCTGTGTCCTCTCCCAGTGTGTCTGTGAGCCCTCCTCCCAAAGTACACAAACGCAGGCACACACCCACTCAAAAGCCATCCACCTCACAACAGCCTCCAGCCCATGCACCTTCACCCAAATTCAGCAGACGTACACCTCCTACAACCACTACCTCTTCCTCCACTCCCAAACCCCCTCCATCTTCCCGTCCCAGTGTGTCTAAAAAACTTTTCCTGGCTAACATTGACCTCTTCTCTACACCTCCCCCCGTCCTTCCCCTGGGGCCAGGATGTCCAGATCCCAGCCCAGCACATCAGCCACCAAATCCTCCAGCACTATGGTCCCTGCAAGTCCTGTAACATCGCGGGCGGCACCCATCAGGGCTGCCAGTGTGCCACCTAGCGAGGCCAAGGATCAGCCCATTCCGCCACCTGCCTAGGTGAAGAAGGGGCCCACATGCCATAGGGAAAAGCCACACCAACCACCCAGAAAGACCTCCTCCAAGCCAAAAGGGGACAGTGCTGAGGTCCCAGCAGCGACTTCCAAGGTGGGAAGGGACACAAGGCTAAAGGGAAGTCAGCACAGGGCACGGAGCCTCCGGCTGAGGGACTGGTGTCACCCCTTTTGGCAAACAGAGCAGCAACCTGTACAGCAGTGGACACCGCCACCTGCCCCGCAACTTGCACGTCTGCTGCCTCAGCAACAGTCCCCAGTATCATCCCCAGTGGGCATCTATCCGAGGCTGCTGGAGACGTCCTGGTGTCTCCCTCCACAGGTGCTGACACATGCACCACCGGCAGCATCTCCGCCACAGACACAGCCGCAACCACCGCCACCAGCCCCGCGACGTGCACAGACTGTGCCACCACAGCCGACATGGACAACATTCCCAGTGGCCAGCCGTCTGAGGCTGCAGGAGATGTCCTGGACCCTGCACAGCGTACATGAGGCACCACAACCAGCACTGTTAGTACCAGCAGTTGACAGGCAAAGTCGCAGCAGGGTGGAGTGTGTCTCTGACTCCATGGAGTATCATGCTACCTGTTCCCAGGCAATCTCATGGCATACACACCCAGGTGAGGAAATGGGACCTGCCACACAGCATGTGCAGCACTCTGGGCACAAACCACCCTCCAGAACCAGTGGAGAACAGCATCCACTCACCCAGTCCTTGGCAGGATGAAGCACTCTGGGCACTAAGCCCACTTCAGAACCAGTGGAGAACAGCATCCACTACCCCAGTCCTTGGCAGGATGAAGCACTCTGGGCACTAAGCCCCCTCCAGAACCAGTGGAGAACAGCATCCACTACCCCAGTCCTTGGCAGGATGAAGCACTCTGGGCACCAAGCCCCCTCCAGAACCAGTGTTGAACAGCATCCACTACCCCAGTCCTTGGCAGGATGAAGCACTGTGGGCACTAAGCCCCCTCCAGAACCAGTTGAGAACAGCATCCACTACCCCAGTCCTTGGCAGGATGAAACACTCTGGGCACTAAGCCCCCTCCAGAACCAGTGGAACATGTCACACACTTGAGAGACTGTGGCTGTGCACTCCCCAGGATAAAGCAGTGGGCAACCCACCCACTTGAGAGACTTGAGAGACTGTGGCTTTGCACTCCCCAGGATAAAGCAGTGGGCAACCCACCCACTTGAGAGACTTAAGAGACTGTGGCTTTGCACTCCCGAGGATAAAGCAGTGGGCAACCCACCCACTTGAGAGACTTGAGAGACTGTGGCTTTGCACTCCCCAGGACCAAACAGTGGGCATGGAGCCCCCTCATGGAGCAGTGGCGTCGTCCCTTCATCCGGCTGAGGTGCCCCCCCTCCCCTTCCCCCTGAGGTGCCTGTTTATTTTCGAGCTGATGCCCCAGCAGTGTTCTCTCCGTTTAGAGTCAGGTATCATGTGTGGGCTTGGCCCATGATTTTTGGCCCAGTGTCCCACGGACATTTGCAAAGGACAATGTACAACCTTATGTACATATTGTATATTTTTGTAAATACTGTTTTTTGAATCTTTACGTATATCTGACTATTTCTAAAATATCACTATTTAACTCAATTCCTTTTGTCCTTGCGTTCTTCCAGGGGGTTACGGGGTGTACTGTATATGCACTGTTGATGCATGTGTTTGTGTGTATGGTGTTGTAGGTGAGGGTGGGGGTGTTGCGTGTTACGTGTGTGTGTGTTACTCTCTTTTTCCTCCCCTTCCCCTGTGTGTTAGGTGCAGTACTCACCGTGGTCGTCGCCGCCGTCTTTGCTGCTCCTGGTAGAAGAGGAGGTAAACCAACATTGGTAGCACCTGTAACTCGGGCTCCATGGCGTCCTGGTTCCTCGTAGGATGTCGAGAGGTGATTGGTTTCCCTTCTGTGTACCGTTTCCGCTGTGCTTTTGATGGCGTTGGTACCGCCCCGGAAAGGTGGCCGATTGGTGCCTTGTAATACAGTGGGTGGTACATTGTGTTCCACCTGTCTGTTGGCGGTTACCGCTGCGGTGTTTGTTTCTACCGCCGTGGTGGTCTGAGTGTTAAAGTGGCTGTCTGTGTTGGTGGTTTCCGCCATGGTCGTGATTCCATTTTTTTTACTGCCGGCCTTGTGGCGGTCTTACAGCCGCTTTAACACCAACCGCCAGGGTTGTAATGAGGGCCTTAGTGTGTTCGAGTTTTAGATTACATTTTTACCTACCTTCAAAATTTTGATCTTACTCTTGTTGTTCGCAGCGTGCATTCTTGCTGTGATTATGGTATTCTGAATGGGTGTTTTAGATGTATTGTGAAACAGGTTGGCCCTGTAGCAATAAATGCTTTTAGTCAAAAGTGTATATTCTTCTTCGCACCATTTATGTGTGATATTGTGAAGAGCAAAACAGGTTTGTTTCTGTTACAGTTGTGTCCCAGATCCCGGTTTAGGAATTGTTAGTAACCCAAAAGCAAATATTCCACTTCAACAATGTATTGGGTGGGATTCCTTGGAGCTACAATAACCTGTCTTTCACGTTCAGCGCTGGTGCTTTAAGCCTAGTTTACATGTGTGGATGGGAAAGCAAACCTTGTAGAGTCACGCCAGAGTTGTAGTTTACGCAACGGTTGGCACCCAAATCTTGTACGTAGATATGTCAAGCTTAAATCATTAAAGGTTATTTTCCATTGTGTGAGTTTTCTCATTCTTTGATTAAGTTTTGAATTGTATCCATTCTCTATGGAGGCACCTATTGTGATAGAAGCCAATTACAAGGAGCAGTCACTTTGCCCATGGGGGCACTTACATTTGAAATTGCTGCACATGTGTAATATGTCTTCGAGACGTTTTACTCATGGGTAGAGTTCGAGCTTTCTGATGCTGCTTCGGGACAGTTTCAAGCTTACAAAGCAGTGCCACTGCCTGCACATTGTACTGCTTACCAAGATTTGGAAATCCTTTTGACTTACCAGGAACACCAGAACTGGTTTGCTGCTCAATTGCCACATACACACACAGAAATATTTATTTGGGGGGCAGTCTTGGCTGGTTACAAGCTGGTTCCTCACCCTGACAACATATCACGTGCTGAGGTAATTGGAACTACACAAGAGACTTGTACAATTTGTACATTGAAGTCCAGTCCTGCTTTCACAGCAGAACCAGCCAAACCAGCACAATTACAAACTATTCATCCACAGACTACTAACGCTGTCATGGGAAAAGCCCTACAAAGCATGAAGAAATAGCTTTCTGAGTTGCTTGAAAGACCTACCAGTTAGAAGTAGTGTATCGTACACTGCATCCGAAGACAAATACAGAATACTGACTATGGTTTGGAGTAAATTATACCGGTACCTTGGTTGAGGGACCATCCGCCGGATTTATATATGACCACCAGGCAGGCGGTCATTTATAAAAAGCAATGCAAGGAACTGCTGTTACAACAGGTCCTGTCAATGCATTTTACTGTCTGCTACTGGGCTGCATCAGAAGGTTCTGGCACTGTAGCACAAAGTATTTCATTTTTCTTTTCAAAAAGAAAATCCCAAAATGAGATTTTCTTTTTTAAAAGAAAAAATATAATGCTCCCCTCACCATGGGAGTCTTCTCCAATGGCGAAAGAGGGGGCATTATAATACCTCAAGTTTTTACCTGTCATAAGAAACAGTAAAAAAATGACTATATATCCACCCATCTACATTGGGCGGGCTGACTTGTAGTCATTTCTCCGATGGCTCCAGGATTATTGGAAACGTTTGATCACAACAGAGGCAGTTTCTGCCTTGGCTAAACTTAAGGCCTGCCCACAATTACATGAGGCGAGTGGACCACTATATTGGTGGGGCGGGAACTCCGTCACCGTTTCGAGGGAGTATTCTCTCTGCCAGTTTATAAATCAGGCCCTATGTGCATTAGTCTTAGGATGGTACCACCCGTAGAGCAGTGTAACACCTGTGGAAACATATTTACATGCATCTACACCAGCACGCATGGTACTCCTTCATCAGCAGTTCTCCGTCACATAAACAGGTATGAAATTAACAGGGAGCTGCACAAACTCTAGTCTTGGGAATGAAGTTAATGGAGAACTCTACAGTTTCCTCTGTCATCCTAAGCAACATCAATGGAGACGCTTTGGTTGTGGCCATACACCAGAGACTGGAAGCGGTTCCAGTTCCAGATCGAGAACGGGAACTACCAAAAATATTTGCAGAAGTGAATACCTCTGTGGGATGTGATATCCTAGGTACACAATCGGTTAAGCCATATTTAAAATCAAACAATGACAGTGAGGGTTCTGTTGAAGCGAAACCTGCAATGGAAGGGAAGAAGAAACAGAGAAAGAGTTAGAACAGACAGGATGACACATATCTCTGGATTCTAGTCTGGGTGGTTACAATTTAAGGGACCACAATAAAATTAAAAAACCTAAATAGTATCAGTATTCTGATAGCCGCTCATCACATTCATTTCAGGAAACAGACGGTAGACAAGCAGAGAGAGGGAGTCAATCCGAGTATCGAAGAAAGGAGGGGAATAGAAGGAAAAATGAAGTATGACATGAGACTGGTGTCAATGTACATAGGGAGGAAAAAGGATTGGACTCTAAAGCTCAATTAAAGAAGAAGAAAGTTGCAGAACTTTCTAAGAAACAAATACAAGTCCTCCGGAAAAAAGGACTTAGGCAAGAGTGCTTCTAGAAAGTGCAGCAGATGTTACAATAATGCATCAGTCGCTTCAAAGGTTTCTGACTGCGAATTAAACTGATGACTTTATACAAAGACTCCAGACAAGTATATATGGATAGGGTTTATAATTTAAACTTAAAAATAAAGGGATATACCACATACCGTTAAAGCAGTCTTCTGATCTCAGTTGTCCAATGATTATGACATCATCCTATGTGAAGAGGACTGGCCTCCAGTCTTTATTAGGGAAGTGCCCTAGGGCGAGGAAGTTATAAGGGTAGATTTTTCTCCCATAGCACCTGAAGATATCAGGGAAATCTGTACCAGTGAATGGGGTGTAAGGTAGACTCCAACATTATATAAAAACCAAGTGGGTAGGATAAACACTCTATTCCAAAAATCATTGATCACCCCTTAGTATTGTCTCATCTATAAACCAGATGGATCATATAGGATAGTTTTAAACTGTAGGAATCTAAATTTGGGTACGTTTGACTTATGCAATGTAAAATGCTCACTGCACAGGTTTAATGACCAACTGGAAAACAAAAAAAAACCTGGGCATTTCCAGTGGGTTTTTCAGTCAAAATATAGCACCTGAAAGTGAGTATCTAACCGTCTCTTTAGTTTCTATGGGGTGCAGTTCTCAATTCAACATTTACCTATTGGCTATAAGAATAGTAGTGGCTTATTCTCAGCATGAATTATGGAGATCTTACAACCAGATTGCAAGGTATTGTCATATACTGATGATATCCAACTTACAGATGATGATTTGGATATACACCTGACTAAGGTGGACATAGTTGTGATCATATTAACAACACATAGTTACAGGATTAACTTTAAACAGTAAAAGATTCTTCCAAACAAGGACTCTCCATAAACTGGGATGATAGCGGTCCCATTGGGCCTTACTATTACAGATGGGGACTTCAACCTAGTACTCAATACACAGTTAGACAGGATGGGCACCAACCCGGAAGGAGAAGCAACTGTAGGGAAACTGGAAGGCTTCTCATGAGCAGTGGGGTTGTTGGATGTCTGGAGGGCTCTGCATGGGCAAAAGAGGGGTTATTCATTGTATTCAAACATGCACAACATGTTGTCTAGACTTGACTACTTTATTGCACCACAGAAGACCCTGGCCAGATTTTCTGAGGGCAGATATCTGGCACAAGCCATTCCAGATCATGCCCTCTTGTGTGGTACCCTCAATACAGGCATGTTAATGGAACTCCAGGAATGGCGAATGGCAACCTGGTGGCTTACCGCTATGCAGGTGGGGAAGGCACCTGGCAAGACCACAAAATACTACTTTCAGGAAAACAAGGGCACTGTGAAAAGTGCGGTCAAACTGTGGGAGGCTTACAAGGCTACCGTCAGTGTTATATCAGGGGAAGTAGGGGAGAAGAGGTTGCGACTAAGGTGACTGACTACATTGGAATAAAACCTGCAACAACTAGAGACGGATCACAGTGCTAACCTCATGCCTCAACTGTAGCCCAACCTCGAACTGAAGCGTAAGGAATACAGTGAGGTGGCAAGACAAGAGGTTAAGACCACCTGCCTCACCAAATGCATTTATGAGGCCGGAGACAATCTGGGAAATTACTAACATATATCGGTAGCAGGGAAAGGGAAGGGATGCCCATCCATGAACTCAGATTGGAACCGGAAGTGACAGTGCGAGGTAAGAAGCAGATAACCGAAGCATTTGTAGACTGCATGACTGCATTCTATGATCCGAAGGTGACAGCCTTGGAGCCCGAGGTGGGAGACTTTGTGCAAGTCTGCCCTGTGAGGCCCCTGAGTCAGACCAGGGACGGGTATTGGAGTCCACGCTGACTGTATCAGAGGTTGACCTGGCACTCAGACAGATGCAACTGGGAAGGCCCCGGGTCTATACGGACTACCAACTGACTTTTTCCGCAAAATGTTCAGGAGTGGCCAAACCTTTACTCTTGCTGTACTTAGAGGCTTTTCACATTTAGGAAATACTGACCACTGATGTTCTTATCCCGAAGGTGGGGAAACCCAGGGACAAGTGTGATACGTACAGATCAATCTCTCTACTTAAAATTTTAGTAAAAATACTGGCAAATAGGCTAAGAACAGGGATGACCGATTTAACACATGCAGGCCAAACCAGATTCATACTATATCGTTCAACAAAGCTGAACCTGAGACACCTACATAACAACATAATTCAGACCCATGGGAAGGGGGAACCTTGGGCTATCATACTGTTATATACTAATACGACCTTTGAGTCAGTGTAATGGCCCTTCCTGTTCGCAGTGCTAGCGAGAATGAGATTTGGATCCCGCTACATTAGGTAGGTCAGATTGCTGTATACACAGATGCAAGCTAGATTGAAACTTAAAGGCTGCCTCTCCAGAGAATTTATGATTGGGAGAGGGACCAGGCAGGGTTGCCCTCTCTCACCAATGTTATTCACGCTAGCGGTGTAGCCCCTAGCAGAGCTCATGAGAAAAGATGCCCAGATCTAGGGATAACCTGGAACTGGTGGTTGGGAGAAAAGGATATTGCTGTATGCAGATGACATCCTGTTATACCTGACAAAAATGGAACAAACACTTATCTACTAAACTCTAAATCAGGCCCTATGTTAGGCGGTGTGACATCTGTCAACAAATTAAGCCTTCCACTGTCAAGAGACCCTAGCCAACTCCTCCCACAGTCTCCAACATCCCTTTCAGGTTATTTATTTGGACTGCATTGATCCAATACATTCTGTTAACTGATATAAGTATATATTGGGGGCAATTGATTCATGTTCTTGATTTGTATGGGTGTGGCCACAAAGAAATGCAAGCGCTTCAGCAGTCGTAAAGGACTTGCAAAGTCTGGTAGTGATAGGGGCAGTTCATTTATTTTACTTGGATAACAGTCCTGTAATTGCTCCCAAATCTTACAGGGATTCAATGTCTGCTATGGGAGATTGTCTGCAATTAAGCAACCTGTTTAGGGCTGAGTCTAATGGTTTTGTTGAACATACTAGCACATTGTTAAACAAGCCTTGACTTTTAAGGAACTAAGCTCAGGTATTTGTTGGTACCATTATCTGTAAGGAGTCCACAGAGCATTAAACAACTGCCTCGAAGAGTATTGAGAAGCCATACTGCATACAAGGGTCTCTTCTGAGTTCCTTTGTTTGTGCCTGGTTTACATAATCTTGGGAAGGTGGTGGATGAAGATAAATTTGACTTGGCAAAACGTTTGAATCTTCTGCAGAGTATCGAAGAAGTCAGAGACAAGCTGTCTAATGTGAACCACTCCGAAGATGCCACCATTGAAGAGAAGGTTATAACTGTTTCTGATGGTAAGGTTTCCAAGACTAGGAATCTAGTTGATGAAAAAATCCACAACAAGCAAACTTTTGAACCGTCAAACAGAACACCTGTTACAGTTCTTGGGGTAAAAGGCAACAGAAATGTCATCCTGCCTCCTTTGTCTGGTTCAAGTAGAAACAGACAGGTGTCCATCAACCATGTGAAAAAGCATTATGTGGCCGATTCTTTACTGCAGACACCAAGAAATATGCAGAGTAGAATCTCACAGCCTCTAACTACTCTGAATGAATCACTACTCGGACAAAACAGTAATAATAGAGCACTCAGTATCCCCAAATCTACGAAGAGCATTAAGTTCCACAGATGAATCTGATACTGCCATAACTACAGTTGCTGATTGTTAGAAATTGGGTTTCTACTTGGCAGAGGTATGCACCATATCCAAGTAAGGACCACAATCCCAGTCAAGGTAAGTCACAACACAACCTAAATTATCTTGTGCTCACCCTCCGGTAGCTTGGCATAGAGCAGGAAGGCTTAACTTAGAAGGCAATGTGTAAAGTACTTGCGGCAAGGTGATACATATATTTCTGGGTGTACTGTCTTGGCTGTTTACTGCGATGTGGGGACATTTTGATGCCCAGGGACAATGCGTGGAAAATCCAAAATGCACTTTGATAATGAAACAGGCGCTGCATTGATTTAGGAGGCAGTGATTTCTCAGCCGCGAAACAGGCGATGCACGATTCTGCGGCCGATGCGTCAATTTGTGCAGGTGTTGCATCAGTTTTCCGTTGCAGAGGAGTTTTCACCCTCTGGTGAAGTCTTTGATGGCCCTGAGACTTCTTAACAGGAGGCAATCTCAGTCCAAGCCCTTGGAGATCACTTGTGAGGAAAGTCAAAGTCCTTCCAGCAGAGTCAGGGAGCAGCAGACAGCAGGGCAATTAGCAGAAGAGCAGTACTTCCGGAAAATCAGTCTAGATAAGTCATTCGGGCCAAACTACAGTCCCTCTGACAGTGTCCAGTTGTAGGTCCAGAAGTGTCTGATTTTAGGGGATCACAGATCCAGTATACCCAAATGTGCCTTTTAAGTGGAGGGGACTTCAAACAGAGGTTTTGAAGTGTGCCAGTTCCCCTTTCAACCCAATCCTGTCTGCCAGGAGATATGTTGGGGGTTATCAGTCCTTTGTGTGAGATCAGGCCACTAGCCTTTGAAGTAGAAGTGAGAGCCCCTCCACCCTTCATGCCCAGGAAAGCCCATTATTATGCAGATGAATGCAGCTGCAGCTGAGTGTCCTGTGTTTATGACTGTGTGGGTGGAATACACAAGCGGAGCTGTCAACCAGCACAGACCAGACGTGGACTGGAGACAGGCTGTAAGGCACTGAGGGCATTAAGTGCCGAAAAATGCATTCTTTCTAAAAGTGGCATTTGTAAAATAGTAATGTTACATCCAACTTCACCAGTAAGCAGGATTTCTCACAACCATTCGAACCATACTTAACATGACAATGCCACTCCTTTCAGGTCAGAAATTATCACTTAAAAGTATGTAAGGAAATTTCCAATGCTGGCCTCTGAGAGGAGTAGACTTCACAATACTGAAAAACTACTTTGGGTGTTTTTCACTACCAGGACATGTAAAACGTACAGGTATATGTCTTTTCGTTTACTTACATAGCACCCTGCCCTATGGGCTTCGTAGGGCCTACCTTAGGGTTGACGTATATGTAATAAAAGGAGAGTTTAAGGTTTAGCAAGTAGTCTTATGTGTCAAGTGGAAGTGGCAGTGAAACTGCACACACCGGCCCTTCAATGGCAGGCTTGAGATATGGTTCAGGGGCTACTTATGTGGGTGGCACGATCAGTGCTCCAGGCCCATTAGTAGCATCTAATTTACAGTCTCTGGGCACATGTAGTGCTTTATTAGGGACTGGCAAGTAAATTGAATATGTCAATTGGGTATAAGCCATGTTTTCGGGAGAGAGCACATTCACCTTAGCACTGGTTAGCAGTGGTAAAGTGCCCAGAGTCCTAAAGCCAACAAAACCGAGGTCAGAAAAAGAGGAGGAGGAAAGCAAAAACTCTGGGGTGACCCTTAAGAGAGGACCATTTTCCAACTCCCAATTCCATGGTTTTATATGAACTACCACCTGACTCAACATCATTCGAAAGGATACATTTTCGAGAGCCAACTAATTATGAGAAGGACGCTGGCTATTGTACTGACGACTTTTCAACATGCTCCACAGTCACTTCACACCAGAGATTGCTTTGCACTTATCATTGGTTTCATGACAGGTACTTGATTCCACCTTGGTCTATGCCTGGATCACTTTAGGAACTTTTTTTTTCATCATGGGGTTATCCACAATGATTGTCGTTCTACTGCCACTGAATTGACAATTGTCCCTGAAAGCACAATTGCACCACCAGTTGTCTGTGAACTTCAGCCGCACTCTTCATCCCACAGAGCACAAAGAGATCTCTACACTGAAAATATCACAGTTAATCTTGTGCCCGAGGGCACAGATTAGAAAAAGGTTCCATACCACATAATGGGACCTACTGAGACATTACAATTACCTTTTCTGATAAAGGTTTCAATAGATGGCATTATTATTCCAAGTTCTATTTCAGGTGAATGGGACATAGAGACTGTTAAAAGAATGTCTGATTTACAGGCATATGCTACTTTGAATAACAGGGATCCTTCTCTGAATTCAGCAAACTGCAAAGAAATGTATTGTTATCATCACTACTCACACTGTAACATACATAGATCTACTTACCCCATGGGGATATACAACAACCACATTGCAATATTGCGAGATTCTGCCTCCTAATAGCCACCCTGATTCCCTTATTTTCAGAGTGATGACAGAATAAGTCCTTCAGCGTTCTATTTTTCACAGAAGCCACAACAGCTCCAGACAAATCTAATCACTAATACCAAACTCATCCACGTAAAAAAGAATGCATTGTGTTGCTTCTCCTTAACAATGTCTAGATTGCAAGTTCTACTTTTCTTGCTTGCCTGGTGTAGCACATAGACGTAGGTTTTAGGGTGTTAGACTTTTAGAGAACATTTTTAACTATGTTAGAAATAATGATTTTACTTGTTACTCGCATTGTGCGTTCTTGTTCTTGTTATGATATTCTGTTTGGTTGTTTTATAAGTACTGAAAACCAGGGTGGCCCTGCTGCAATAAATGCTTTTAGTCAAAAGTGTATATCCTTCTTAGTACCATTTGTGTGTGTGATATTGTGAAGTGTGAAACAGGTTTGTTTCTGGTACCACAGTGCCCCAGATCTTGGTATAGGGATTATTAGTAATCCACAAGCAATCATTCCTCTTCAGCAATGTATTGGGTGGGATTCCACAGGGCTACAATAACCTGTATTTCACATTCAGCACTGGTTCATAGAGACCTAGTTCATATGTGTCACTAGTGGGTGGGAAAGCAAACCCTGTAGGGCTACGGCAGACTTGTAGTTTACACAACCATCTATATACCTATCTTTTTCATAGCAGAAAAAATTTATATGGTTTTTCAATAAAAATATGAGCGATAAAACACATTTAAAAAAAATCTGAAATGTTATTTGTTGGAACATGTTTGTTTTTATCTAACATTCTGAAATACTTAACAATAACAAATATTTTCAAATAAAAAACTCCTCCTTGGAATTGGGAAAAAATAAAAATGGGTATTTTTTTAAGAGGAAATGGAAACCTGGAGTGGGGCAGGGCAAGTAATAAAAAGCCATCAGGAAATATCAGGGATCAAGTCTATGTACAAAGGGACAAAAATTCCAAAACAATGTACATGAAGAACAAGTTACTTACCTTCGGTAACGCTTTTTCTGGTGGATACACTAGCTACCTGTGGATTCCTCACCTTATGAATTCGATCCTTGTGCCAGCATCCAACGGAAAGTCTTCTTCCTAGGTGTCTACGTCGACGAGGACGTCATAATGGCACGGCTCCACATGACTCCGTCTGACGTCAACGTGCCAATGAGAGGTCCTCGTCGGCGTGCTGACACCAGTTTTCCTTTTTTCCGTGCTTCGACGCCAACGGTTTTTCTTCCTGGCCCGTTGGTAACTGTAATGATTGGAGACTCCTACAAAGGTGGTCAAGGTTCCCATCAGAAAAACAGGGGGAAGAAAAACTTAAAAACAAGACGTTCTCAAAAGGCCCCCAAAATAATTTGCAAGGGAGTAGTGTGGTACTGAAAATTCTGGACCCGTGTTATAAACATCGTCGTATCACAACGATTTTGGTATCAGCAGACCAAGAATGATTAGAATAGTATGCACAAGCATTGTATTCATATTCGGGTAACTAAATCACCCGAATATCAGAGTTTCCGTCCTGAACCCTAGGGTTCCATTTAAACGACAGCCATTTTGTGATTGCCCTCACATAGGCCAATGACTAATGCCGAAAACGAGTCTGAAGGACACGTACATCTTTGCTGACTCCTCTGTGACCTGGGCAAGCTGTCTCCACTGCCTGAAGCCAAACCTGTTCGGCCAGTTTCTTTCCCAGTGGCCGAATGAGATTAGTATCAAGGCACAACACATCATAAAACCTCTCATCACACACAAACCATGCCTAATCTTACACGCACCTGTCCCTGTTTCTTTCTTTATGACTTGCTTTACAAGGAGGAGGTGCCTGTTTATATTGGGGGTCCGTTGATATCTGATGAAAGTACTGAGCCTTGCCGGGTAATTGATTGAGGGCTGGACAAACTGAAATATGGGCTTGTCATCATAACCCTGCTATTTCTTTGTAGTGAAAATATGTGAATGGTCAACTGTAAAATAAGGAATGTTTGCCCAAAGCATAATATTTTGTATAAAAAAAAAGGTTAGCTTTGCAAGAGCAGCAGTCTCCTGAGAATATACACCGTGTTGTACTTCTAGGATACCTGTTACTGGCTGCAGCCAATAAACAAGATCTTTGACTTCACCAAGAAGACTCTGTGTTTCTGTAGTCTGAAACAGGAAGGACTCGAAGTCTTAGGGTGTGTTCCCTGGCACCGCTGGGTTCTGAAAAACCCAGTACTTCAGTAGCGGTAACCAGTCCCAGTCTGACTCTAAAAAGAAGGGGTTCTTTGACAAGCAGACAGGTAGGTTCGTACTCAATGCATGAAGTGCCTCAAATACGGCCACTCCAAGAAGTGACACCAAGAGCCTGATTTATACTTTTTTAGCACTGCGTTTGTATCATTTTTTGGATGCAAAAGCGACGCAAACTTACAAAATCTAATTGAATTTTGTACGTTTGAGCTGCTTTTGCTTAAAAAAATGATGCAAATGCGGCGCTAAAAAAGTATAAATCAGGCCCCAAATGTCCCAAGAGGGCACAGCCCCTTGCAGGTGGCAGATACCTGGGTTGACAAGTGTAGCGCTTGGGGAGGAGGTAGCTCCAGTTAGCTTTGGGAAACAGACAGTGGTAACTCTAGTGTCCCTAGGGGATAAGGAAATGGAGCCTAAAGCCCAGGTATAGGCAGTGGGTCATCATTATTGGGCAACGGGTGGAGGCTCTGCGTGACACAGGAGCCAGCATGATCACTGTAAAGTACCAGCTGGTGCCTGCACACCAGATCATACTGATCACATACCACCAAGTCATAGTCGATGACAATCGAATGAGACATCTACCAGTGGCTCTGGTTCCCTTTGAGTAGGGGGGGTCTCAGGTTCTTTGAAAGTAGCTGTGTGCCCTGCCATGCCTGTTGATCGTTTGCTAGGCAACGACCTGGGGCATATTGCCTGCAGAGAGGTAGAGCTCAGATCACACTTTGAACTGTTGGGATTGCCTGAATGGGTCTGTATGACCACACAGTCCATGGCTGCCCAGAAAGGGAGTCAAGGGTGTCTGGAGCCTGGAACTATGGTCCGTCTAGACAGTTAATAAGCAGAAAGGCAAGGAGCATGGGTAACCAGCTCTGGAAGTCTCCACAGTGGAGGTTGATGAGATCCTTGAGGAGGAGGCCCACCAAGCTAACAGGAGAAGACAATGCCGTCCTAGGGGACCTAAATGAGCTTGCTGGGTGGCAAGTTGAGGTTGGGCCCATCAGGGAGGAATTCTGCAAAGCGCAAAAGAAGTGCCCCACTCTTGAGGGCTTGAGGCAGCAGGCCTTAGCCCATGCATCAGGTGAAGCCTCTGGGGGTCTCCTAATCTCTGGGGAGAATGATCTACTTTATAGCAAGCCTAAGGCACCTGGTACTGGGGCTGCCAATCTGCGGGTGGTCCCCCTGTATTTTAGGCCTTCTTACTGGGTTCAGCTCACGACATACCCCTGGCAGGACATTTGGGACAAGACAAGACCTTTGCCAGGCTTGTCTCTGACTTCTACTGGCCCCAAATGAGGACAGCCTCAGATGTGTTCTGCAGGCCCTGGCCTACCTGCCAGGCCAGTGGGTAGACAGTTTAAAAGCAAAAAGCCCCTCTTACCCATCGTTGGCAACCCCTTTGAAAGGGTGGGCATCAACATCATTGGACCCTTGGACCCCAAAACAGCCTTAGGCAACAGATTTGTCCTGGTCTTAGTTGACCATACCACCCACTACCCAGAGGCAATCCTTCTGAGGTCAAGGACTGTGCCTGTGGTGGCCAGAGCTCTGATGGGGATATTTACCTGTGTGGGGTTCCCAAAGGAGGTAGTCGCTGACAGAGACACTAGCTTCATGTCCTTTGTACATGAAGTCCATGTGGGATGAGTGTGGTGTAACCTACACATTCACCACACTCTATCACTCCCAAACTAGTGGTCTGGTGGAGAGATTCAATAATACCTTGAAGGGCATGATTATGGGTCTACCTTAACCTATGAGGGATAAGTGAGACATCCTCTTGCCATACCTTCCCTTTGCCTACAGACAAGTGCCACAGAAAGGTGTAGGGTTCAGTCCCTTTGAACTCCTCTATTATCATCCTGTTAGTGGGCCATCTGAGCCTTGTCAAAGAGGGGTGGTAGCAAGCTCTCAGGAATTTCCCCTGGAATGTGGTCAGTTACATGCTGGCCCTCCGCAACCATGTGTGCTGCTGCTGGAAGAAGGCTAAAAGCACCCTTGAGCCCAACCAATAGGTCATGAAACTCTGGTACAACCAGAAGGCCATACTGGTGGAGTTTCAGCCTGGCAAGAAGGTATGGGTTATGGAGCCAATAGGGCCAAGAGTTCTCCAGGACCTCTGGACTGGCACATATGAAATAAAGGAGCTAAAGGGGGAGTACTCCTAAGTGTGCTCCATGTCAGCAGTTCGAAGCCTTACTTTGAGTAGCCTGAAGTGAGCATGCTCTTTGTGACAGATGAGGGAATGGAAGAGGAGCGTGAACCTCTCCCTGACCTCCTCTCTGCACAGGAACACAATGGGTCCATGGAGGGTGACAACCTCTCTGTCACCATGACCCCAGAACAGCAGACTGACTATTATGAATTACTTGGACAGTTTGCCTCTCTGTTTGCTCTAATCCCTGGGCTCACACACCTGTGGTTTTGGTACCAAAGGCTACCCTACTGGGCACCACACCAGAACTCAGGTTCTGTGTGGACTACCAGAGCTTAGGTCTGTCACCAAGACGGATGCACACTCTATCCTCCGAGCTGATGAGCTCATTGAAAGGCTGGGCGCTGACAAATTCCTCAGTAGTTTTGATTTGACATAAGGGTACTGGCAGATAGCTTTGACTGAGGGGGCTAAAGAGAGGTTAGCATTCTCTACCCCAGAGGGCCTCTTCCGGTTTGGGGTGATGCCTTTTAGTTTTTCAAGAATACCTCTGCCACCTTCCAAAGGCTGGTGAACAAGGTCTTGGCTGGAAAGGAGACCTTTTGTGCCGCCTATCTAGACGCTATTGTTGTCTACAGTTCTAACTGGGAGGAACTCATGCAACACCTCAGTGAGGTGCTTCAAGCCTTGCAACAGGCAGGCCTTACCATCAAGGCCAATAACTGCCAGATTGGGTAGGAATCTGTGGTGTCCCTGGGTCACCACATGGGTGGGGGCAAGGTGCAGCCCCTCCAGGCCACGACTGAGACTACCATGGCCTTGAAACCCCCCAAAACTCAGAAGTGAGGGCCTTCCTGGGCCTTACTGGAAACTATAGGAGATTTGTTAAGGAATATGGCACCACTGTGTCCCTCTTAACAAAGCTGGCTTCGAAGTAGCCTAGATTGGTGATCTGGACAGTGATTTGCCAGAAAGCCTTTGATACTCTACAGGTGGCCATGTGTACAGCACCTGTACTCAAGGCTCCTGATTATTTCAAGGAATTCATTGTGCAGACAGATGCTTCAGAGAATCGCATAATGGTGTCACAGCACAGTTGAATGAATAGGGCCTGGGCCAACCGGTAGCTTTCATTAGCAGGAGATCACTTCCACTGGAACAGAGGTAGAGTGCGATTGAGAGAGAAGCTTTTGCTGTGGCCTGGGCACTGATGAACCTGAGGCCGTACGTGTTTGGGACTCACTTCCTGGTTCAGACAGACCACAGGCCCCTCAAATGGCTCTTACTAATGAGGGGTGAAAATCCAAAACCGTCGAGGTCGTCCATCTCCCTACAGGGAATGTAATTTACAGTGGAGCCTGTGGTCAGACCACACTAATGCTGATGGTCTCTCCAAGTTTTCCCGCCTTAGTGAAGAGAACTCCCAAGGGGTTGGGCAGCTCTCCCAACTTTCAGTTGGGGTGGACAAATGTTAGACCTGACAGCCTTAGGGTGGTCTTCCCCTCAACTTTTTGCCTTCCTCCTCCACTTTTCTGAGCTCGTTTTTGCTGGCTTTAGGACACTATGCACTTTACCACTACTAACCAGTGCTAAAGTCCTCTCGCCCCTAAACATGTTAATATTGGCTTATTCCAGAGTGGCATATTAAATTTACTTATAAGTCCCTAGTACAGTGCACTACATGTACCCAGGGCCTGAAAATTAAATGCTGCTTGTAGGTCTGCTGCCCTGCTTGTGCCAGCCACTTAAGTAGCCCCCTAACCATGATGCAGGCCTGCCATTGCAGAGCCTGTATGTGCAATTTACACTGCTATGTCGACCTGGCAAAATAACCCTGTTGCCAGACCCAAACCTTCCTCTTTTATACATATATGTCACCCCTAAGGTAAGCCCTGGAGAATCCAGAGGGCAGGGTGCAATATATTTAAAGGACTGGACATGTACGTTTAAGTTTTACATGTCCTGGTAGTGAAAAACTTCCAAAGTCTTTTACACTACAGCAAGGCTTATCTCTCTCAGAGGATAACATTGGGATTACCTTATTACATTTTAGTTTAATTCACAATGTGAAAGAGATACATTTTTTGAGTTTGGTGTCTCTGGAAACATAATTTAACATCACAACTTATGGTGAAGTCAGATTTCAAATTATAATTCTGAAAATGGCACTTTTAGAAAGTTGGCATTTTCATACTTCAGCAATTTGATGTCTGCTGACTGTCATTGATCACATGTCTGGGGTGGAGTGACAGGTGGGCTTTGTGTATTCCTCCTATACAGCCACACATAATGGGAGCTTAGGTATGACCTGATGGGCTATCCACATCCTGGTGGGTTATCCTGGGCAGGATGGGACAGAGGGGCTGGGCACAGCCTCACACTTACACCTGAAAAGGCTATGTCCCGTCCCCACACAAAGGGCTGCATAACTCCCTTTAGTGAGTCTGGAGCAATGCCAGGGACAGGCAGGACCTCTGTGCACTTCAAAGGCCTGTCTCTGAAGTCTCCCCCACTTCAAAGGCCAAATTGGGTATAAGTACTAGACCTCTGACAACACCAACTCAGTACACTTCTGGTCCTGTGGATACTCTACCAGGAAGAAGGACTGTTGTACACCTACAAGACAAGGACTGCTACTCTGCTGGACTCCTGCTTTGCTCTGATGGCCTTCTGCCTACTGCCCTCTTGCGTGGGAGTGAGGACTAAACCTGCATCGCTTCATCCAAGAACCCAGAGTGACAACAAGGGCCAGATGACTGGTCTCCTGATTGAAGTCTGAGGGACATAAAAGACCTCCAACTCACCTATATCTACACCTGGACTCTGCTGTCTGTGAGTCTACCCTGCCAAATGGTGCCACCACAGTCCTGGACCCTTCGGAGTGGGCCTAAGGCGTTTTCTGTAGCTGAAATGACGCATTGATGTTGTTGCACAGATTTGAACTGGTGCATTGGCCCCCTTGCATGGATTGAAGTTGACGGATCACCTCTCCAGTGCAAATCGACCATGGTGCATCGCCTTCTGAACCACTGCATCTCGGCCTCTAGGATTGCTGCTGTTGTGTGGAGAAAATCAACACATCTCAGCTACAACATGGGAAGGACTGAAGCATCGCTGCCACTGCGGGGATCAACACCAATACATCACTTCAACCTGCTCCCCACATCTTCAACATCGATGCAACCAGGATTAAGGTACTTTTGTTTAACGGGCCTCACAGGGTCCCTGTAACTGGCTCGTGCTCTATTGCGGTCGGCTAGAACTTTTGGCTTTGTTCCACTCCGGCGTGACCAGATATGCCCGGTTGTCGCTTCTTGTTTGTAAGTGCTATTTTGCTGTTTATTCTTTAAAAATGCATATACAAGATCTACTTATTGGATTTTTGTCATTTTGTCCGTTTCATTTATTAAATTAAGTTATATTTTTCTAACCTGGTGTGGTGTTTTTATGTGGTGTTTTCACTGTTTTAATATTTGAAGTGCTGTTCAAATCCTTTACACATTGCCTCTTAAGTTAAGTCTGACTGCTGTGTGCCAAGCTACCAGAGGGTCAGCACGGGATAATTTGGGGTGTGCTTGTGACTTACCCTGTCTAGGATTGTGGTTCCTGCTTGATCTGAGTGCATACCTCGGACATCCAGAAACCCAATTTCTAACACAGTTGATTTTTGAGAAAATTAAAAAGAAATGTTATGAATTTAGCTGGGCATAACCCATTCTGTTGACAGCTTGTAACACCAACATCAAGATCAGCCTCATCAGTTGGTGTGGAAGAGTTTAAAGTAGTCACAGTTTGGATGATGGGAGTTTCGATAGGGAGATTATATGGGTATGATTTTTTCTACCTGGATGTTGCCACTTATTAGTTTAGTGTTGTTGAACAAGGATTGAGCAAGATAATCACATAAATGTTCAGAGTGCTGTAAGGTAAATGATGAAGAAGAAGATTGTAGGTCCAATACAATCTGGAATAATTCAGCAGGGTTGAACCTTGGGAAATACGATCAGAGAAGTAACTTTTCGTGGCTTCCCTGGTTTAAATTTTATAGATGGCAACTATATTGATGTGTTCTCTTTATTTATATCATAGTCTCCCAAAAGGTTCTGTAAAGTTGTTTACACTTTTGTTCTGATGAGAAAAACAAAAAGTGATGGAGAAATCCTTGCATTATTCTCATGCACTGATCTTTACTTGAGCAGAATTCCAATCCATGTTTATTCACTGTGTTGCTGCTGTCAGGAACAAACCTTATGCAAGTCAGTCTCGGTCCTGCTCAGACTGGAACTGTCTAGAGATGTCATATCCTCTCTCAAGAGAAATGCAGGGACTTTAGCTAAGCCTTGATAGACATCCTCAGTGTGATGCAGATTGTGTCCTATGAGCCAGTGAGCTATGGGGCCCACATGTAAGTATAGCGATTGTGCTAAGGGAGTTAGACTTAGAAGCAGATAATCCTAAAGAGTGGAACTCTTCAATTAATTTCAGCCCCTGGAAATTATTGTGCTAAACGAACGAGTTACTTACCTTCGGTAACGACTTTTCTGGTGGATACATTAGCTACCTGTGGATTCCTCACCTAATGAATACTCCCATGGCGCCAGCATTCGACGGAAATCTTCTTACTAGTCTCTGCACGTCGACGAGGACGTCACTCTAGCCCACGCGACGCCGTCTGACGTCATACAGGCAATAAGAGGTCCTCGACGACGTGCGGACGTCAGTACCAATCATTTTTTACGTGCATGAGAACAACCAGGCAATGCAATGAAAGAGCAAGGCAACATCCCATTACATTGTAAAAATACACAACATTGCATGAATAACTGTAAATCTTTTATATATATATATAACTCTCTCTTTTTAAAATATATATATACACATCAAGTATATACACAAAGATATATACATATATACATATAATATATACAACGTCCATTGCACCCTCAAAGACCAAGAGGAGCGTACTCAAGGATTACTTGGCAAGACCAGAAAGGCAACGGGGAGGCGGGTGGGACCGTGAGGAATCCACAGGTAGCTAATGTATCCACCAGAAAAGTCGATACCGAAGGTAAGTAACTTGTTCTTCTGATGGATACAACTACCTGTGGATTCCTCACCTAATGAATAGAGTCCCAAAGCAGTACCACGCCCGGCGGTGGGTGCCTAAATGGTCAAACCAAGAAATCCTGCAGCACTGACCGTGCAAAATGGCCGTCCCTTCTAACCTCAGAATCCAAACAGTAATGTTTTGCAAAAGTGTGAAGGGACGACCAAGTTGCGGCCTTGCAGATGTCGACCACAGGAACACCTCTGGCCAAGGCCGAAGTGGCCGACTTAGCTCTGGTGGAATGAGCTCTAATGCCCTCAGGAGGATCCTTCTTTGCCAAAGAGTAACAGATTTTAATGCAAAGAACAACCCACCTGGATAGTGTTCTCTTGTGGACTGCCTTTCCTCTCCTCTTGCCCACGTATCCAATAAACAGCTGATCCTCCAGCCTGAAATCCTTTGTTCTATCAATAAAGAAGCTCAACGCTCTCTTTGGGTCCAGACGGTGCAGTCTTTCTTCCTCTTTGGAAGGATGAGGCGGAGGATAGAACGTGGACAAAGTAATTGCCTGAGCCAAATGGAAGGGTGAAACAACCTTCGGGAGGAAAGCAGCCTTGGTCCTCAACACCACCTTATCCCCATAAAAAGTTGTATAAGGGGGCTTTACTGATAAGGCCTGCAACTCACTCACTCTCCTTGCTGATGTTATAGCTATCAGGAAGACTGTTTTTAAAACCAAATACCTTAAGGGGCAAGAATGCATAGGTTCAAAAGGGGACCCCATAAGGAAAGTCAGGACCAAGGACAAATCCCATTGCGGCATAACGAATGGCTTTGGAGGATATTTATTTAGAAGACCTTTCAAGAATCTGATAACAATAGGGGATTTAAATAAAGATGGTTGGTCTGGAAGACATATGAAGGCTGACAAGGCCGATAAATAACCCTTAATGGTAGCCACTGCACAACCTTTCTGCGCTAGAGACAGAGCAAAAGACAAAACGTCCGATAGATGAGCATGCAAAGGATCAATCTGCCTCTCTCCACACCACGCAACAAATTTAGACCATCTATTAGCGTAGATAGATTTAGTGGAGTGTCGCCTGGCCGCTAATATAACATCCACTACCTCAGGCGGAAGAGAGAAGGAACTCAGGTTGCCCCGTTCAATCTCCAGGCATGTAGGTGCAGACTCTGGAGGTTGGGGTGTAGAACCTGCCCCTGCGACTGCGAGAGGAGGTCTGCCCTGAAAGGGAGACGGAGCGGAGGGCACATTGAGAGTTGGAGAAGGTCGGAGTACCATACCCTCCTTGGCCAATCCGGAGCTATTAGGATGACTAGAGCCCGGTCCTGGCGAATCTTCCTCAATACTCGAGGAATCAAGGGTATGGGAGGAAACGCGTAAAGCAACTGGCCGCACCAGGATATTTGAAACGCGTCCCCCAACGCTCCCTGCATCGGATACTGGAGGCTGCAGAACAACGGACAATGCGCGTTCTCTCGAGTGGCAAACAGATCTACCCGAGGAAACCCCCACCTCTGGAAGATTAAACGGACTTGATCTGGATGGAGACGCCACTCGTGGTCTGCCGAGAAATGGCGACTGAGACTGTCCGCACGCACGTTCAAGACTCCGGCCAGATGGTTTGCTATCAAGCAAATCTGATGGTCCTTTGCCCAGGACCATAGTCGAAGAGCTTCTCTGCAGAGAAGGTACGACCCCACTCCTCCCTGCTTGTTTATGTACCACATCGTGGTAGTATTGTCCGTTAGGACCTGTACCGACTGACCACGAAGGGAAGGGAGGAAGGCCTTGAGAGCCAGACGTACAGCCCGTAACTCTAACAGATTGATGTGAAACATCTGTTCCTCTGGAGACCAAAGACCTTTGATCTCCAGATCCCCCAGATGAGCTCCCCACCCTAGAGTGGAAGCATCCGTTATGACTGTGGCCACTGGTGGCGACTGCTGGAACGGCTTTCCTTGTGAAAGATTGTTGCTTGCAATCCACCACTTCAAATCCACAGCAGCATCTCTGGAGATCTTGACAGTACCCTCTAGATCCCCTTTGTGTTGAGACCACTGCCTTCGGAGGCACCACTGAAGAGCCCTCATGTGCCAGCGAGCATGCGTGACCAACAGAATGCAGGAGGCAAACAGACCGAGCAGACGAAGGACCTTGAGGACTGGAACTACCGCTCCATTTTGAAACATTGGAACCAAATCCTGAATATCTTGAATCCGCTGAGGCGGAGGAAAGGCCCGACCCAATGTTGTATCCAGTACTGCCCCTATGAACAGGAGGCGCTGAGAGGGCTCTAGGTGAGATTTGGGCTTGTTCACCGAAAAACCCAGGTCGAACAACAACTGGGTTGTTGACTGCAGATGATGCGACACAAGCTCCGGGGACTTGGCTTTGATCAACCAGTCGTCCAAGTAAGGGAATACTGCTATCCCCTTCCTTCTGAGTTCTGCCGCAACCACCGACATCACCTTCGTGAAGACTCGAGGTGCTGAAGAAGACCAAACGGAAGGACCGCAAAATGATAGTGTTGCGATCCCACCACAAACCGGAGATACTTCCTGTGTGACTTGAGTATCAGGATATGAAAGTAAGCATCCTGCAAGTCGACAGACACCATCCAGTCTTCCTTGTTCAACGCCAAAAGCACCTGTGCTAGGGTCAGCATCTTGAACTTTTCCTGCTTGAGGAACCAATTCAAGATCCTCAGGTCCAGAATTGGTCTCAAACGACCATCCTTCTTGGGAATCAGGAAATACCTTGAGTAACATCTTCGACCCCTTTCCTGCTCTGGGACCAACTCCACCGCGCCCTTGGAAAGGAGGGCTTGTACCTCCTGTTCTAGCAACAGGAGGTGTTCTTCTGAACAATAAGAAGGGCGGGGCGGGATGAGGGGCGGGAACTCCCGAAAGGGAAGGGTGTAGCCTTTTCCCACAATACTGAGAACCCAAGTGTCCGTTGTAACAGTCTTCCATTTGGTGAGAAAATGCTGTAATCTTCCCCCTACAGGAGAGGAGTGAGTGGGAAATGGTGGAAGCCTAAGGCTGCTTCCCCTGCTGCACCCCGCCAGAGGACGAGGAAGAGGCAGAGTGCTGCTGAGAGGCTCCTCTGGTGCGGACCCTACCTCTCCCCCTGAAAGATCTATAGGGATGGGAAGAGGCAGGTTGCTGATATCTTCCCCGAAAGGAAGAGGAGGAAGAGCCACGCCCAAATCCACAAAACCTCCTGAAAAATCTGGAAGAGGCCGTGGAAGAAGGAGCTTGGAGCCCTAACGACTTAGCCGTGGCCCTGCTTTCCTTAAAACGTTCCAAGGCCGAATCAGCCTTGGCTCCAAACAGTTTGTCCCCATCAAACGGGAGATCCAACAATGTGGACTGTACATCTGCAGAAAAGCCCGAGTTACGGAGCCAGGCCTGTCTCCTTGCCACCACAGTTGTGCCCATTGCTCTGGCTACCGAGTCGGTGGTATCCAGTCCCGTCTGGATAATCTGGGTCGCAGCAGCCTGGGCATTTGAAACAAGATCCAAAAGACCCTGGGGAAGCTCTGTAAACGATGAGGAAATGTCATCCATCAGAGCATGAATATACCTCCCCAGGATACAGGTTGCATTGGTGGCTTTTAACGCCAGACTGCAGGACGAAAAAATCTTCTTGGACTGCGCCTCTAGTTTCTTTGAATCTCTGTCCCCAGGCACCGTCGGGAAAGAACCAGGCGCTGACTTGGATGAACAGGAGGCCTGCACCACCAAGCTCTCCGGCGTAGGGTGCCTAGATAGAAAACCAGGGTCAGTCGGAGCCGCCCGATACCTCCTGGCCACGGCTCTGTGAACTGCTGGGGAAGATGCCGGCCTCTTCCACACCTCTAACACCGGATCCAGCAGAGCGTCATTAAATGGCAACAGAGGCTCCGCCGCAGCTGAGGCCGGATGTAGCACCTCTGTTAAAAGGTTTTGTTTAGCCTCCACCACCGGCAAAGGCAGGTCCAAAAAACTAGCTGCCTTCCGTACCACTGCATGAAAGGAAGCAGCCTCCTCAGTATATTCCCCCGGGGACGAAAGATCCCACTCAGGGGAAGTGTCCAGCCCACTGGCCGACTCCAGTCCACGCAGCCCATCACCCGAGTCCTCTAGCTCTCCTTCCTCTAGGGCTCGTTGGTACTCCTGCTCTTCTAATACATGGAGAGCACGTCTCCTCGAATGAAGTCGTTGTTCAATACGCGGAGTCGACAATGCCTCCGCCGAAGTCGAAGATCGGCGCCGATCTTCAGAAGCCACCGACGCCGCGTCCGGCGCCACAGGTAACTTCGGCGCCGACGAAAGAGCAGCTGAAGCAGATGGACCCACCGGAGTCACAGGCCGAAATCCCGACGTCGACGTCGACGGGATGGAAATCCCCGGGGCCAATCCTTCTGACGCCACCGGAGTGGCCACCGGCGCCGACACTGGCGCCGAGCCCACGTTCCCAAAAGGGAGAAAGGGCATAAAGGGTGCCGGCCGAAGAGGCGCAGGATCACCCAAAGAAAAGGCCAAAGGCCCAGCCGGAGCACCCCCTGGAGCCATCTGTTGGAAGATGGCATACATCGCATTCAAGAATGCGGAACTATCGGCTCCAGGGGTGGGAAAAGCCGGATACTGAGGTGCCTGTCTCGGAGGCGACCCCGACGCCGGCCTCGACGTCTGCGCCGGAGAAAACACCTGAGGCTCCAATACCTCAATCACCGACGCCTGTCCAGGTGAAGTTGGAGACGCCGGAGAGGGCAACGGCGTCGAAGGATGCGGCGTAACCGTGGGACTGATCTCCCATGTCCTTCGGCGCCGATCCGAAGACCTGGAACGAGTCTCCTTCGAATGACGCCGAGATTCTCTACGGCGCCGGGAGTCTCGATGACGCCGATGTCTTGGAGAAGAAGACTTCTTGTGATGCTTCTCCTTCGATGCCATAAACAGCTTCGCCTCACGTTCTTTGAGGGCCTTTGGATTCATGTGCTGGCATGAATCACAAGTCGAGACGTCGTGGTCGGAGCTCAAACACCAAAGGCAATCGGAATGAGGATCCGTCACCGACATCTTGCCTCCACACTCACGACAAGGCTTAAATCCAGACTTTCTCTGCGACATTATTACCACAGCGAAGAACTACGCAGCAAAAATACACTGTAACCACAAAAGTAACAGTTGCTCCCTCGAAGATAACCGTTTCGAATGCACGGAAAAAAGGGAACTGACGTCCGCACGTCGTCGAGGACCTCTTATTGCCTGTATGACGTCAGACGGCGTCGCGTGGGCTAGAGTGACGTCCTCGTCGACGTGCAGAGACTAGTAAGAAGATTTCCGTCGAATGCTGGCGCCATGGGAGTATTCATTAGGTGAGGAATCCACAGGTAGTTGTATCCATCAGAAATTTTCGGGTATAATTGTTTTTGCAAAGTGTGCTACAGACGAGGGCCAACCATATACAAATCGACCTTGGTCCTCCTCTAGAAAACATAGGAAAATTATTGTATCCAATTTGAATTCTGTCTAGACATGAAAATAGTGACTATACCGGTAACATACTGGCTAGGTGGCAACCCTAGAGGGTTGGCCTCCTTCCCTTGGCCTTGCAGCCACAGTCCAGCATTGCGAGGACCATGGAAGGGGCTGGTCAGTGAGTCAGGCTTGCAGAATTAATTGTTTGCTTTTGGGCGTGTGCTTTCCAGGTGTGCTGGAAAAGGGGAAACATCATTGTGAGCAGGTGAATGGAGATATTTCTCAAAACTGGTAACTGAATCTTCATCATGCTAATTTTCAAATAGAAATATACTCTGGATCCGCCTAAGTGAATGCCACTAATTGGTATTACATATTTTAAAGCCTGCAGACGAGGTTGATAGGGCTCTTGTAGCTATAGCTCCATGCACATACGTTTGAAACCTTTCAGGCTACATAACATTGCATTCTAGTAGTTACACATTTAGCAATGTAAATTTGGGCTGAAAACTCCTACAAAGCTAATCAATGTCAGAGAAAGCCCTTGTTAAGAATGTTTTGTTTGTAGAGCACTCTCCTGTCTTGATCCTAGGTCTAACCTATGCTTTATAATCTTTCAAATAAAGATCTATAATAAGAACCCAGATTTAGCTCACTAGTTTCCACTGCTTAGTTTTACAATGACCGAAGTGATGCCTTTAATTAAAGTCAAATTATGTTGAACTATTTTGGAGGCTATCTTATTGTTCTTGTTCAAAATTCTTCTGTGCCACACACCTTATCTTGCATTAGGGATTTTTGAAACCATTGTGAATTTAATCCACACTTCCCCCATAACAGCATCATGCCTGTTACAACACTAGTCATTAGGGCCTGAAGAAATATGACATCACCTCACCCTGAAGTAACTCCACAGGCTCTCCCTGTCAGTCGGCACCACCTTCAAAACCAGCTGCATTATCAACAAAGCCTTCATGACTGTCACCCCTACTGACTTGGGTGACACCATTGCCAGGGGCTATCTGCACACTTTTAGCAAGGACACCTTCAGCTCAGAGGCAAAGAAGTGTACAAAATTAAAACACAAACGGCCTTCTCCATGTATGTCCTCAGGGTTCTGGAACAGTATTCCCATTTCTATCTGCACTGCCCCATCCCTGATTCCTGATACATTTTAGGAAACAGCGACATACTCACCCCTTTAACCCCTTGTATGTTCTAGTTCAAAGCTTTTGCTTCCTTTGCTGTGGATCTTTGCGGTTTTGGCAGTAGTTGTCCTGCGGTTTGCATAGTTGCATGTTTTAGGTAAGTGAAAGCAATTTACTCCAAAGGAGTATTGTTGACATGCATGAATGACATGTTTGTAGGTGGTGTACTAAATGCAGTATTGTGTGTGAAATTGTCCTTAGATTTGAGCACAATGATATTTGTGTTGTCATATGTCTAATTTGTTTTTTTCTTTTTTCTTTTTAGTGGGATATCATTGGTGATTGCTGTGTCTGTGCAGAGTAGTTGCTGGTGAGTAGATTTTTCAGGCAAGTGAGTGGTATAGTTTTTTAGTACATAACTCTTTGTGATAAAGCTACACTTTGTTTATTACTTATTCTAGTGCTAGTTGTTGTTGGCTATCCATTTGTTGTTAGTGAGGATCATGGCTAGCCGCAGAGTGACCGCTCAGCAGGTTGTTGGCATGCTCTTTGATTCGTCTTCAGACCATGATTACGAGACTGACTCTGCATCTGAGACAGAGGAGGAAGTGAGAGATTCTGGCAGTGAGTTTTCTGTCCGAGAGTATTCTTCAGATGTGTGGACTGGCGTTTCTGCAGATGAAGGGCCTTTTGTAGAGGAGGACATTGATGTGCCAAGAGTGCAGCAGCCTGGGGCTGAAGGGTTTCCCATTAGAAGAACTGACACCTGGATTGCCCCAAACATGGAGCAGCCACAGTTACCTGCATTTACTGGTCTCCCAGGGTGTAGAGTCAATACGGAAAACTTTTTGCCTGTCCATTTCTTTCACTTGTTTATGGACGACGTATTTTTGGAAGAGATTGTGGAGCAGACTAATTTGTATGCAGAGCAATATTTGAGAGACAACGCTGCCAGACTTAGACCTCAGTCTAGAGCTACTCAGTGGGTTCCCACATATCTGGAAGAGATGAAAAAGTTTTTAGGTTTGACTTTTTTGATGGGGTTGATCAGGAAGCCGTCACTGGCTTCTTATTGGTCTACTAGCCCCTTGATGGCAACGGCTATATTTCCTGCAACTATGACACGTAATCGCTATTTGCTTCTTCTTCGTATGCTGCATTTTGTAGACAATGCTTTAGCCTTGCCACGAGATCACCCTGATTGTGACCGTCTTTTTAAGATTAGGCCTGTCCTTGATCATTTTGTAGATCGGTTTTCAGAGGTCTATGTTCCAGGCAAAGAGATAAGTGTGGACGAGTATTTGGTCCTTTTCAAGGGGCATTTAGTTTTTAAGCAGTACATTCCTAGTAAGAGGGCACGGTATGGGACTAAATTGTATATGCTGTCAGAAAGCAGTACAGAATAGGTGTATAATTTCAGTATCTACACTGGTAGGGATTCCAGTATTCACCCTCCTGGTTGTCCGGCCACTTTTGGAGTTAGCGAAAAAATTGTGTGGGAACTTGGTAGACGACTGTTTAACAAAGGTCACCATTTGTACGTAGATAATTTCTACACTGGAGTGCAGTTGTTCAAGGAGTTGTTTAGAGTGGACACTGTTGCTTGTGGCATAATCCGTTCTAACCGGAAAGGCTATCCAAGGGAGCTTGTCTGTAAAAAACTTGAGAGGGAACAGTGCAGTGCATTGCGGAATAATGAGCTGCTAGCTCTGAAATTTTCAGACATGAGGGATGTGTACATCCTATCTACCATCCATGATGAGAGTACTTCCCCTGTGACTGTTTGGGGTCAGGTTGCGGAAGTGCGCAAACCTGCATGCATTTTGGACTACAATAGGCACATGGGTGGTGTTGATAGAGTAGATCAGAGGTTGGAACCTTACACTGCTCTTCGTAAGTCTTACGTGTGGTATAAAAAGTTGGTCCTACATTTTTTTCATTTGGCAACTTTTAATGCTTTTATTGTGTTCAAGGATTGTTCACCTGAGTCAAGGATTATTGTGGTAGAACGGGCAAGAGTTCTAGAGTAGAGGTGGTGGAGGAAGTGGCTAAATTGAAAGATCGCCACTTTCCAGATCACATTCCTCCCACTCGCAAAAAAGACTTGCCCACAAAGAAATGTAGAGTATGTGCCCGGAGAGCAATCCGGAGGGAGAGCCGGATGTACTGCCCCGATTGCCCTTCAAAGCCTGGGCTGTGTGTGCCTGGCTGTTTTAGAAGTTACCATACCAGGAAAAACTTTTGGGAAATACCGTGAGTGTAAACTGCCTATTTTATATTTTCATATGTTCAGTTTCACGGTTGGCATTATTGTCATGTATTTAGTTAGAGCTTTTGTGTTTGTAGTTTTGTACTTATTTTATAATTAGTAGTTATTTATAAACAAAAAAAAAGTGATGGCGGTGTGCGTGGGGTGGCGCTTGGCTGGCGGTGTGCGTGGGATAGCGCTTGGCTGGCGGTATGGGTGGGGTGGCTCTTGGTTGGCGGTGTGCTTGGGGTGGCGCTTGGCTGGCGGTGTGTGTGGGGTGGCGCTTGGCAGGCAGTATGGGTGGTGTGGCCCTTGGCTGGTGGTGTGATTGGGGTGGCGCTTGGCTGGCGGTATGGGTGGGGTGGCGCTTGGCTGGCGGTGTGCTTGGGGTGGCGCTTGGCTGGCGGTGCGCTTGGGGTGGCGCTTTGCTGGCGGTGTGCGTGGGGTGGGGCTTGGCTAGCGATGCCAGCCAAACGCCAGTCCACACACTCATCAGCTGGTGTGATTACTGTATCAGGCATGTGGGCGTATGAAAGTGATGGGCCCTTGACTGGCACTGTCTGTCGATGCGAGTGTTGTAATGTGCTGGGCCCGTGGCTGGCAGCATGAATGGTCTTGTGCATGTCATGTATGAAAGGTGTGTGAATGGACTGTAAAGCGGTTGGTGCCTTGCCGTGGCTTTACAGCTCACGAGCTGTGAGTCATTGGTTCCGTTTTTGGCCTTTCAGTTATTACCTATGCATTTCACTTTTGTGAAATCTCTTGTTAATAAAATTTTATCTACTGAACCATCACTCACCCTTGAGCCAAATCCAACCAGTATGTGTGGTAAAAAATGTAAAACCTGCTCCGCTGTAATCAGGCATCGCAGCACACTTGTGACACGCTAGGTGTCTCAGGTGGGACCCCGATGATGAAGTATGCCACCAACTTGGTTGGTGGGTGAGGGGTCTTTTTCACATAACCTAAGTGCGTTTCTTTTCACAATTTTAGTGTTTGGCACATCACAGACATATGTGTACACATCAAAACGATATATTACAAAACTAACTGTGTTTGGGGGGGAGGGGGCACCTATGTTTTTGGTTCTGGGTGCGGCCTTCATCCAGGGAAACCTACCAAACCCAGACATTTTTTTAAACTAGACACCCCAAGGAGTCCAGGGAGGTGTGGCTTGCATGGATCCCCCAACATTTTCTTACTCAGACTCCTATGCAAACCTCAAAATTTGCTTAACAAAGCATATTTTCCTGACTTTTGTTTGTACGATCACCGCTCCAGCACAAAATTCCTACTCCCCAGCGTTCCCCTCAGTCTCCCAAGTAAAATGACACATTACTTGTGTGGGTCCCCAAAGCAGGGTCAGCCTAAAGATGTATAAAAGAAGATTATGTGCTTATCAACTCGCTGTGCTATCCCCATAATATCTACAAGTTTGTGGCCTTTTTCTGTTGCAGGCACCTGGCCCACCCACACAAGTGAGGTATCATTTTTATTCGGAGATTTGGGGAAACGCTGGGTGGACGGAAATTTGTGGCTCCTCTCAGATTCCAGAACTTTCTGTCACCGAAATGTGAGGAAAATGTGTTTTTTTAGCCAAATTTTGAGGTGTGCAAAGGATTCTGGGTAACAGAACCTGGTCAGAGCCCCACAAGTCACCCCATCTTGGATTCCCCTAGGTCTCTAGTTTTCATAAATGCACAGGTTTAGTAGGTTTCCCTAGGTGCCGGTTGAGCTAGAGGCCAAACTCTACAGGTAGGCACTTTGCAAAAAACACCTCTGTTTTCTGTAGAAAAATGGGATGTGTCCACGTTGTGTTTTGGGGCATTTCCTGTCGCGGGCACTAGGCCTACCCACACAAGTGAGGTATCATTTCTATCGGGAGACTTGGGGGAACGTTGGATGGAAGGAAATGTGTGGCTCCTCTCAGATTCCAGAACTGTGAGTAAAACGTGTTTTTTTAGCCAAATTTTGAGGTTTTCAAAGGATTCTGGGTAACAGAACCTGGTGAGAGCCCCACAAGTCACCCCATCTTGGATTCCCCTAGGTCTCTAGATTTCAAAAATGCACAGGTTTGGTGGGTTTCCCTAGGTGCCGGCTGAGCTAGAGGCCAAAATCTACAGGTAGGCACTTTGCAAAAAACACCTCTGTTTTCTGTAGAAAAATGGGATTTGTCCACGTTGTGTTTTGGGGCATTTCCTGTTACGGGCGCTAGGCCTACCGACACAAGTGAGGTATCATTTTTATCGGGAGACTTGGGGGAACACTGGGTGGAAGGAAATTTGTGGCTTCTCTCAGATTCCAGAACTTTCTGTCACAGAAATGTGAGGAAAAAGTGTTTTTTTGCCAAATTGTGATGTTTGCAAAGGATTTTGGGTAACAGAACCTGGTCAGAGCCCCACAAGTCACCCCATCTTGGATTCCCCTAGGTCTCTAGTTTTAAAAAATGCACAGGTTTGGTAGGTTTCCCTAGGTGCCGGCTGAGCTAGAGGCCAAAATCTACAGGTAGGCACTTTGCAAAAAACACCTCTGTTTTCTGTAGAAAAATGGGATGTGTCCACGTTGTGTTTGGGGGCATTTCCTGTCGCGGGCACTAGGCCTACCCACACAAGTGAGGTATAATTTTTAGCAAGAGACTTGGAGGAACGCTGGGTGGAAGGAAATTGGAGGTTCCTCTCAGATTCCAGAACTTTTTGTCACCGAAATGTGAGGAAAATGTGTTTTTTTAGCCAAATTTTGAAGTGTGCAAAGGATTCTGGGTAACAGAACCTGGTCAGAGCCCCACAAGTCACCCCATCTTGGATTCCCCTAGGTCTCTAGTTTTCATAAATGCACAGGTTTAGTAGGTTTCCCTAGGTGCCGGTTGAGCTAGAGGCCAAACTCTACAGGTAGGCACTTTGCAAAAAACACCTCTGTTTTCTGTAGAAAAATGGGATGTGTCCACGTTGTGTTTTGGGGCATTTCCTGTCGCGGGCACTAGGCCTACCCACACAAGTGAGGTATCATTTCTATCGGGAGACTTGGGGGAACGTTGGATGGAAGGAAATGTGTGGTTCCTCTCAGATTCCAGAACTGTCTGTCACCGAAATGTGAGGAAAACGTGTTTTTTTAGCCACATTTTGAGGTTTACAAAGGATTCTGGGTAACAGGACCAGGTGAGAGCCCCACAAGTCACCCCATCTTGGATTCCCATAGGTCTTTAGTTTTCAAAAATGCACAGGTTTAGTAGGTGTCCCTAGGTGCCGGCTGAGCTAGAGGCCAAAATCTACTGGTAGGCACTTTGCAAAAAACATCTCTGTTTTCTGTAGAAAAATGGGATGTGTCCACGTTGTGTTTTGGGGCATTTCCTGTCGCGGGGGCTAGGCCTACCCACACAAGTGAGGTATCATTTTTATCGGGAGACTTGGGGGAACGCTGCGTGGAAGGAAATTTGAGGCTCCTCTCAGATTCCAGAACATTCTGTCACCGAAATGTGAGTAAAACGTGTTTTTTAGCCAAATTTTGAGGTTTGCAAAGGAGTCTGAGTAACAGAACCTGGTCAGAGCCCCACAAGTCACCCCATCTTGGATTCCCCTAGGTCTCTAGTTTTAAAAAATGAACAGGTTTGGTAGGTTTCCCTAGGTGCCGGCTGAGCTAGAGGACAAAATCTACAGGTAGGCACTTTGCAAAAAACACCTCTGTTTTCTGTAGAAAAATGGGATGTGTCCACGTTGTGTTTTGGGGCATTTCCTGTCGCGGGTGCGAGTCCTACCCCCACAATTGAGGTATCATTTCTATCGGGAGACTTGGGGGAACGTTGGATGGAAGGAAATGTGTGCCTCCTCTCAGATTCCAGAACTGTCTGTCACCGAAATGTGAGGAAAATGGGTTTTTATAGCCAAATTTTGAGGTTTGCAAAGGATTCTGGGTAACAGGACCTGGTGAGAGCCCCACAAGTCACCCCATCTTGGATTCCCATAGGTCTTTAGTTTTAAAAAATGCACAGGTTTAGTAGGTGTCCCTAGGTGCCGGCTGAGCTAGAGGCCAAAATCTATTGGTAGGCACTTTGCAAAAAACACCTCTGTTTTCTGTAGAAAAATGGGATGTGTCCACGTTGTGTTTTGGGGCATTTCCTGTCGCGGGGGCTAGGCCTACCCACACAAGTGAGGTATCATTTTTATCGGGAGACTTGGGGGAACGCTGCGTGGAAGGAAATTTGAGGCTCCTCTCAGATTCCAGAACATTCTGTCACCGAAATGTGAGTAAAACGTGTTTTTTAGCCAAATTTTGAGGTTTGCAAAGGAGTCTGAGTAACAGAACCTGGTCAGAGTCCACAAGTCACCCCATCTTGGATTCCCCTAGGTCTCTAGTTTAAAAAAATGAACAGGTTTGGTAGGTTTCCCTAGGTGCCGGCTGAGCTAGAGGCCAAAATCTACAGGTAGGCACTTTGCAAAAAACACCTCTGTTTTCTGTAGAAAAATGGGATGTGTCCACGTTGTGTTTTGGGGCATTTCTTGTCGCGGGCGCTAGGCCTACCCACACAAGTGAGGTATCATTTTATATCGGGAGACTTGGGGGAACACTGGGTGGACGGAAATTTGTGGCTCCTCTCAGATTCCAGAACTTTCTGACACCGAAATGTGAGTAAAACGTGTTTTTTTAGCCACATTTTGAGGTTTGCAAAGGATTCTGGGTAACAGAACCTGGTCAGAACCCCACAAGTCACCCCATCTTGGATTCCCCTAGGTCTCTACTTTTAAAAAATGCTCAGGTTTGGTAGGTTTCCCTAGGTGCCGGCTGAGCTAGAGGCCAAAATCTACAGGTAGGCACTTTGCAAAAAACACCTCTGTTTTCTGTAGAAAAATGGGATGTGTCCACGTTGTGTTTTGGGGCATTTCCTGTCGCGGGTGCAAGTCCTACCCACACAAGTGAGGTATCATTTCTATCGGGAGACTTGGGGAAAGTTGGATGGAAGGAAATGTGTGGCTCCTCTCAGATTCCAGAACTGTCTGTCACCGAAATGTGAGGAAAATGGGTTTTTATAGCCACATTTTGAGGTTTGCAAAGGATTCTGGGTAACAGGACCTGGTGAGAGCCCCACAAGTCACCCCATCTTGGATTCCCATAGGTCTTTAGTTTTCAAAAATGCACAGGTTTAGTAGGTGTCCCTAGGTGCCGGCTGAGCTAGAGGCCAAAATCTACTGGTAGGCACTTTGCAAAAAACACCTCTGTTTTCTGTAGAAAAATGGGATGTGTCCACGTTGTGTTTTGGGGCATTTCCTGTCGCGGGGGCTAGGCCTACCCACACAAGTGAGGTATCATTTTTATCGGGAGACTTGGGGGAACGCTGCGTGGAAGGAAATTTGAGGCTCCTCTCAGATTCCAGAACATTCTGTCACCGAAATGTGAGTAAAACGTGTTTTTTAGCCAAATTTTGAGGTTTGCAAAGGAGTCTGAGTAACAGAACCTGGTCAGAGCCCACATGTCACCCCATCTTGGATTCCCCTAGGTCTCTAGTTTTAAAAAATGAACAGGTTTGGTAGGTTTCCCTAGGTGTCGGCTGAGCTAGAGGCCAAAATCTACAGGTAGGCACTTTGCAAAAAACACCTCTGTTTTCTGTAGAAAAATGGGATGTGTCCATGTTGTGTTTTGGGGCATTTCTTGTTGCGGGCGCTAGGCCTACCCACACAAGTGAGGTATCATTTAAATCAGGAGACTTGGGGGAACGCTGGGTGGAAGGAAATTTGAGGCTCCTCTCAGATTCCAGAACTTTCTGTCACCGAAATGTGAGTAAAACGTGCTTTTTTAGCCACATTTTGAGGTTTGCAAAGGAGTCTGGGTAACAGAACCTGGTCAGAACCCCACAAGTCACCCCATCTTGGATTCCCCTAGGTCTCTACTTTTAAAAAATGCTCAGGTTTGGTAGGTTTCCCTAGGTGCCCGCTGAGCTAGAGGCCAAAATCTACAGGTAGGCACTTTGCAAAAAACACCTCTGTTTTCTGTAGAAAAGTGGGATGTGTCCACATTGTGTTTTGGGGCATTTCCTGTCTCGGGCGCTAGGCCTACCCACACAAGTGAGGTATCATTTTTATCGGGAGACTTGGGGAAAGCTGCGTGGAAGGAAATTTGAGGCTCCTCTCAGATTCCAGAACTTTCTGTCACCGAAATGTGAGTAAAACGTGTTTTTTTAGCCAAATTCTGAGGTTTGCAAAGGAGTCTGGGTAACAGAACCTAGTCAGAGCCCCACAAGTCACCCCATCTTGGATTCCCCTAGGTCTCTAGTTTTCAAAAATGCACAGGTTTGGTAGGTTCCCCTAGGTGCCGGCTGAGCTAGAGGCCAACATCTACAGATAGGCACTTTGCAAAAAACACCTCTGTTTTCTGTAGAAAAATGGGATGTGTCCACGTTGTGTTTTGGGGTAGTTCCTGTAGCGGGCGCTAGGCCTACCCACACAAGTTAGGTATAATTTTTATCAGGAGACTTGGGGGAACGCTGTGTGGAAGGAAATTTGTGGCTCCTCTCAGATTCCAGAACTTTCTGTAACCGAAATGTTAGTAAAACGTGTTTTTTTAGCCAAATTTTGAGGTTTGCAAAGGATTCTGGGGAACAGAACCTGGTGAGAGCCCCACAAGTCACCCCATCTTGGATTCCCATAGGTCTTTAGTTTTCAAAAATGCACAGGTTTGGTAGGTGTCCCTAGGTGCCGGCTGAGCTAGAGGCCAAAATCTACAGGTAGGCACTTTGCAAAAAACACCTCTGTTTTCTGTAGAAAAATGGGATGTGTCCACGTTGTGTTTTGGGGCATTTCTTGTTGCGGGCGCTAGGCCTACCCACACAAGTGAGGTATCATTTTTATCGGGAGACTTGGGGGAACGCTGGGTGGAAGGAAATTTGTGGCTCCTCTCAGATTCCAGAACTGTCTGTCACCTAAATGTGAGGAAAATGTGTTTTTTTAGCCAAATTTGGAGGTTTGCAAAGGATTCTGGGTAACAGAACCTAGTCAGAGCCCCACAAGTCACCCCATCTTGGATTCCCCAAGATCCCTAGTTTTAAAAAATGCACAGGTTTCATAGGTTTCCCTAGGTGCCAGCTGAGCTAGATGCCACAATCTATAGGTAGGCACTTTGCAAAAAACACCTCTGTTTTGTGTAGAAAAATGGGATGTGTCCGTGTTCAGTTTTGGGGCAATTCCTGTCGCGGGCGCTAGGCCTACCCACACAAGTGAGGTATCATTTTTATCGGGAGACTTGGGGGAACGCTGGGTGGACGGAAATTTGTGGCTCCTCTCAGATTCCAGAACTTTCTGACACCGAAATGTGAGTAAAAAGTGTTTTTTTAGCCACATTTTGAGGTTTGCAAAGGATTCTGGGTAACAGAACCTGGTGAGAGCCCCACGAGTCAGCCCGTCTTGGATTCCCCTAGGTCTCTAGTTGTCAAAAATCCACAGGTTTGGTAGGTTTCCCTAGGTACCCGGCTGAGCTAGAGGCCAAAATCCACAGGTAGGCACTTTGCAAAAAACACCTCTGTTTTGTTTGCGAAAATGTGATGTGTCCACTTTGTGTTTTGCGGCATTTCCTGTCGCGGGTGCTAGGCCTACCCACACAAGTGTGGTATAATTTTTATCGGGAGACTTGGGGGAACAATGGGTGGAAGGAAATTTGTGGCTCCTCTCAGATTCCAGAACTTTCTGTCACCTAAATGTGAGGAAAATGTGTTTTTTTAGCCAAATTTGGAGGTTTGCAAAGGAGTCTGGGTAACAGAATCTGGTGAGAGCACCACAAGTCACCCCATCTTGGATTCCCCTAGGTCTCTAGTTTTAAAAAATGCACAGGTTTGGTAGGTTTCCCTAGGTGCCAGCTGAGCTAGAGGCCAAAATCTATAGGTAGGCACTTTGCAAAAAACACCTGTTTTCTGTAGAAAAATGGGATGTGTCCGTGTTCAGATTTGGGGCAATTCCTGTCGCGGGCGCTAGGCCTACCCACACAAGTGAGGTATCATTTTTATCGGGAGACTTGGGGGAACGCTGGGTGGAAGGAAATTTGTGGCTCCTCTCAGATTCCAGAACTGTCTGTCACCGAAATGTGAGTAAAACATGTTTTTTTAGCCAAATTTTGAGGTTTGCAAAGGAGTCTGGGTAACAGAACCTAGTCAGAGCCCCACAAGTCACCCCATCTTGGATTCCCCTAGGTCTCTAATTTTCAAAAATGCACAGGTTTGGTAGGTTCCCCTAGGTGCCGGCTGAGCTAGAGGCCAACATCTACAGGTAGGCACTTTGCAAAAAACACCTCTGTTTTCTGTAGAAAAATGGGATGTGTCCACGTTGTGTTTTGGGGCATTTCCTGTAGCGGGTGCTAGGCCTACCCACACAAGTTAGGTATCATTTTTATCGGGAGACTTGGGGGAACGCTGTGTGGAAGGAAATTTGTGGCTCCTCTCAGATTCCAGAACTTTCTGACACCGAAATGTGAGTAAAAAGTGTTTTTTTAGCCAAATTTGGAGGTTTGCAAAGGATTCTGGGTAACAGAATCTGGTGAGAGCCCCACAAGTCACCCCATCTTGGATTCCCATAGGTCTTTAGTTTTCAAAAATGCACAGGTCTGGTAGGTTTCACTAGTTGCCGGCTGAGCTAGAGGCCACAATCTATAGGTAGGCACTTTGCAAAAAACACCTCTGTTTTCTGTAGAAAAATGGGATGTGTCCACGTTGTGTTTTGGGGCATTTCCTGTCGCGGGGGCTAGGCCTACCCACACAAGTGAGGTATCATTTTTATCGGGAGACTTGGGGGAACGCTGCATGGAAGGAAATTTGAGGCTCCTCTCAGATTCCAGAACATTCTGTCACCGAAATGTGAGTAAAACGTGTTTTTTAGCCAAATTTGGAGGTTTGCAAAGGAGTCTGACTAACAGAACCTGGTCAGAGCCCCACAAGTCACCCCATCTTGGATTCCCCTAGGTCTCTAATTTTAAAAAATGCACAGGTTTGGTAGGTTTCCCTAGGTGCCGGTTGAGCTAGAGGCCAAAATCTACAGGTAGGCACTTTGCAAAAAACACCTCTGTTTTCTGTAGAAAAGTGGGATGTGTCCACATTGTGTTTTGGGGCATTACCTGTCTCGGGCGCTAGGCCTACCCACACAAGTGAGGTATCATTTTTATCGGGAGACTTGGGGGAAAGCTGCGTGGAAGGAAATTTGAGGCTCCTCTCAGATTCCAGAACTTTCTGTCACCGAAATGTGAGTAAAACGTGTTTTTTTAGCCAAATTTTGAGGTTTGCAAAGGAGTCTGGGTAACAGAACCTAGTCAGAGCCCCACAAGTCACCCCATCTTGGATTCCCCTAGGTCTCTAGTTTTCAAAAATGCACAGGTTTGGTAGGTTCCCCTAGGTGCCGGCTGAGCTAGAGGCCAACATCTACAGGTAGGCACTTTGCAAAAAACACCTCTGTTTTCTGTAGAAAAATGGGATGTGTCCACGTTGTGTTTTGGGGCATTTCCTGTAGCGGGCGCTAGGCCTACCCACAAAGTTAGGTATCATTTTTATCGGGAGACTTGGGGGAACGCTGTGTGGAAGGAAATTTGTGGCTCCTCTCAGATTCCAGAACTTTCTGTCACCGAAATGTTAGTAAAACGTGTTTTTTTAGCCGAATTTTGAGGTTTGCAAAGGATTCTGGGGAACAGAACCTGGTGAGAACCCCCCAAGTCACCCCATCTTGGATTCCCCTAGGTCTCTAGTTTTCAAAAATGCACAGGTTTGGTAGGTGTCCCTAGGTACCGGCTGAGCTAGAGGCCAAAATCTACAGGTAGGCACTTTGCAAAAAACACCTCTGTATTCTGTAGAAAAATGGGATGTGTCCACGTTGTGTTTTGGGGCATTTCTTGTTGCGGGCGCTAGGCCTACCCACACAAGTGAGGTATCATTTTTATCGGGAGACTTGGGCGAACGCTGGGTGGAAGGACATTTGTGGCTCCTCTCAGATTCCAGAACTGTCTGTCACCTAAATGTGAGGAAAATGTGTTTTTTTAGCCAAATGTGGAGGTTTGCAAAGGATTCTGGGTAACAGAACCTAGTCAGAGCCCCACAAGTCACCCCATCTTGGATTCCCCAAGGTCCCTAGTTTTAAAAAATGCACAGGTTTGGTAGGTTTCCCTAGGTGCCAGCTGAGCTAGATGCCACAATCTATAGGTAGGCACTTTGCAAAAAACACCTCTGTTTTCTGTAGAAAAATGGGATGTGTCAGTGTTGTGTTTTGGGGCATTTCTTGTCGCGGGCGCTAGGCCTACCCACACAAGTGAGGTATCATTTTTATCGGGAGACTTGGGCGAACGCTGGGTGGAAGGACATTTGTGGCTCCTCTCAGATTCCAGAACTGTCTGTCACCTAAATGTGAGGAAAATGTGTTTTTTTAGCCAAATGTGGAGGTTTGCAAAGGATTCTGGGTAACAGAACCTAGTCAGAGCCCCACAAGTCACCCCATCTTGGATTCCCCAAGGTCCCTAGTTTTAAAAAATGCACAGGTTTGGTAGGTTTCCCTAGGTGCCAGCTGAGCTAGATGCCACAATCTATAGGTAGGCACTTTGCAAAAAACACCTCTGTTTTCTGTAGAAAAATGGGATGTGTCAGTGTTGTGTTTTGGGGCATTTCTTGTCGCGGGCGCTAGGCCTACCCACACAAGTGAGGTATCATTTTTATCGGGAGACTTGGGGGAACGCTGGGTGGAAGGAAATTTGTGGCTCCTCTCAGATTCCAGAACTGTCTGTCACCTAAATGTGAGGAAAATGTGTTTTTTTAGCCAAATTTGGAGGTTTGCAAAGGAGTCTGGGTAACAGAATCTGGTGAGAGCACCACAAGTCACCCCATCTTGGATTCCCCTAGGTCTCTAGTTTTAAAAAATGCACAGGTTTGGTAGGTTTACCTAGGTGCCAGCTGAGCTAGAGGCCAAAATCTATAGGTAGGCACTTTGCAAAAAACACCTGCTTTCTGTAGAAAAATGGGATGTGTCCGTGATCAGATTTGGGGCAATTCCTGTCGCGGGCGCTAGGCCTACCCACACAAGTGAGGTATCATTTTTATCGGGAGACTTGGGGGAACGCTGGGTGGAAGGAAATTTGTGGCTCCTCTCAGATTCCAGAACTGTCTGTCACCGAAATGTGAGTAAAACATGTTTTTTTAGCCAAATTTTGAGGTTTGCAAAGGATTCTGGGTAACAGAACCTGGTGAGAGCCCCACAAGTCCCCCCATCTTGGATTCCCCTAGGGCTCTAGTTTTCAATAATGCACAGGTTTGGTAGGTGTCCCTAGGTGCCAGCTGAGCTAGAGGCCAAAATCTACAGGTAGGCACTTTGCAAAAAACACCTCTGTTTTCTGTAGAAAAATGGGATGTGTCCACGTTGTGTTTTGGGGCATTTCCTGTCGCGGGGGCTAGGCCTACCCACACAAGTGGGGTATCATTTTTATCGGGAGACTTGGGGGAACGCTGCATGGAAGGAAATTTGAGGCTCCTCTCAGATTCCAGAACATTCTGTCACCGAAATGTGAGTAAAACGTGTTTTTTAGCCAAATTTGGAGGTTTGCAAAGGAGTCTGACTAACAGAACCTGGTCAGAGCCCCACAAGTCACCCCATCTTGGATTCCCCTAGGTCTCTAATTTTAAAAAATGCACAGGTTTGGTAGGTTCCCCTAGGTGCCGGTTGAGCTAGAGGCCAAAATCTACAGGTAGGCACTTTGCAAAAAACACATCTGTTTTCTGTAGAAAAGTGGGATGTGTCCACATTGTGTTTTGGGGCATTTCCTGTCTCGGGCGCTAGGCCTACCCACACAAGTGAGGTATCATTTTTATCGGGAGACTTGGGGGAAAGCTGCGTGGAAGGAAATTTGAGGCTCCTCTCAGATTCCAGAACTTTCTGTCACCGAAATGTGAGTAAAACGTGTTTTTTTAGCCAAATTTTGAGGTTTGCAAAGGAGTCTGGGTAACAGAACCTAGTCAGAGCCCCACAAGTCACCCCATCTTGGATTCCCCTAGGTCTCTAGTTTTCAAAAATGCACAGGTTTGGTGGGTTCCCCTAGGTGCCGGCTGAGCTAGAGGCCAACATCTACAGGTAGGCACTTTGCAAAAAACACCTCTGTTTTCTGTAGAAAAATGGGATGTGTCCACGTTGTGTTTTGGGGCATTTCCTGTAGCGGGCGCTAGGCCTACCCACAAAGTTAGGTATCATTTTTATCGGGAGACTTGGGGGAACGCTGTGTGGAAGGAAATTTGTGGCTCCTCTCAGATTCCAGAACTTTCTGTCACCGAAATGTTAGTAAAACGTGTTTTTTTAGCCAAATTTTGAGGTTTGCAAAGGATTCTGGGGAACAGAACCTGGTGAGAACCCCCCAAGTCACCCCATCTTGGATTCCCCTAGGTCTCTAGTTTTCAAAAATGCACAGGTTTGGTAGGTGTCCCTAGGTACCGGCTGAGCTAGAGGCCAAAATCTACAGGTAGGCACTTTGCAAAAAACACCTCTGTATTCTGTAGAAAAATGGGATGTGTCCACGTTGTGTTTTGGGGCATTTCTTGTTGCGGGCGCTTGGCCTACCCACACAAGTGAGGTATCATTTTTATCGGGAGACTTGGGCGAACGCTGGGTGGAAGGACATTTGTGGCTCCTCTCAGATTCCAGAACTGTCTGTCACCTAAATGTGAGGAAAATGTGTTTTATTAGCCAAATGTGGAGGTTTGCAAAGGATTCTGGGTAACAGAACCTAGTCAGAGCCCCACAAGTCACCCCATCTTGGATTCCCCAAGGTCCCTAGTTTTAAAAAATGCACAGGTTTGGTAGGTTTCCCTAGGTGCCAGCTGAGCTAGATGCCACAATCTATAGGTAGGCACTTTGCAAAAAACACCTCTGTTTTCTGTAGAAAAATGGGATGTGTCAGTGTTGTGTTTTGGGGCATTTCTTGTCGCGGGCGCTAGGCCTACCCACACAAGTGAGGTATCATTTTTATCGGGAGACTTGGGCGAACGCTGGGTGGAAGGACATTTGTGGCTCCTCTCAGATTCCAGAACTGTCTGTCACCTAAATGTGAGGAAAATGTGTTTTTTTAGCCAAATGTGGAGGTTTGCAAAGGATTCTGGGTAACAGAACCTAGTCAGAGCCCCACAAGTCACCCCATCTTGGATTCCCCAAGGTCCCTAGTTTTAAAAAATGCACAGGTTTGGTAGGTTTCCATAGGTGCCAGCTGAGCTAGATGCCACAATCTATAGGTAGGCACTTTGCAAAAAACACCTCTGTTTTCTGTAGAAAAATGGGATGTGTCAGTGTTGTGTTTTGGGGCATTTCTTGTCGCGGGCGCTAGGCCTACCCACACAAGTGAGGTATCATTTTTATCGGGAGACTTGGGGGAACGCTGGGTGGAAGGAAATTTGTGGCTCCTCTCAGATTCCAGAACTGTCTGTCACCTAAATGTGAGGAAAATGTGTTTTTTTAGCCAAATTTGGAGGTTTGCAAAGGAGTCTGGGTAACAGAATCTGGTGAGAGCACCACAAGTCACCCCATCTTGGATTCCCCTAGGTCTCTAGTTTTAAAAAATGCACAGGTTTGGTAGGTGTCCCTAGGTGCCAGCTGAGCTAGAGGCCAAAATCTATAGGTAGGCACTTTGCAAAAAACACCTCTGTTTTCTGTAGAAAAATGGGATGTGTCCGTGTTCAGATTTGGGGCAATTCCTGTCGCGGGCGCTAGGCCTACCCACACAAGTGAGGTATCATTTTTATCGGGAGACTTGGGGGAACGCTGGGTGGAAGGAAATTTGTGGCTCCTCTCAGATTCCAGAACTGTCTGTCACCGAAATGTGAGTAAAACATGTTTTTTTAGCCAAATTTTGAGATTTGCAAAGGATTCTGGGTAACAGAACCTGGTGAGAGCCCCACAAGTCCCCCCATCTTGGATTCCCCTAGGGCTCTAGTTTTCAATAATGCACAGGTTTGGTAGGTGTCCCTAGGTGCCAGCTGAGCTAGAGGCCAAAATCTACAGGTAGGCACTTTGCAAAAAACACCTCTGTTTTCTGTAGAAAAATGGGATGTGTCCACGTTCTGTTTTGGGGCATTTCTTGTTGCGGGCGTTAGGCCTACCCACACAAGTGAGGTATCATTTTTATCGGGAGACTTGGGGGAACGCTGGGTGGAAGGAAATTTGTGGCTCCTCTCAGATTCCAGAACTGTCTGTCACCTAAATGTGAGGAAAATGTGTTTTTTTAGCCAAATTTGGAGGTTTGCAAAGGATTCTGGGTAACAGAATCTGGTGAGAGCCCCACAAGTCACCCCATCTTGGATTCCCCTAGGTCTCTAATTTTCAAAAATGCACAGGTTTGGTAGGTTCCCCTAGGTGCCGGTTGAGCTAGAGGCCAAAATCTACAGGTAGGCACTTTGCAAAAAACACCTCTGTTTTCTGTAGAAAAGTGGGATGTGTCCACATTGTGTTTTGGGGCATTTCCTGTCTCGGGCGCTAGGCCTACCCACACAAGTGAGGTATCATTTTTATCGGGAGACTTGGGGGAAAGCTGCATGGAAGGAAATTTGAGGCTCCTCTCAGATTCCAGAACTTTCTGTCACCGAAATGTGAGTAAAACGTGTTTTTTTAGCCAAATTTTGAGGTTTGCAAAGGAGTCTGGGTAACAGAACCTAGTCAGAGCCCCACAAGTCACCCCATCTTGGATTCCCCTAGGTCTCTAGTTTTCAAAAATGCACAGGTTTGGTAGGTTCCCCTAGGTGCCGGCTGAGCTAGAGGCCAACATCTACAGATAGGCACTTTGCAAAAAACACCTCTGTTTTCTGTAGAAAAATGGGATGTGTCCACGTTGTGTTTTGGGGTAGTTCCTGTAGCGGGCGCTAGGCCTACCCACACAAGTTAGGTATCATTTTTATCAGGAGACTTGGGGGAACGCTGTGTGTAAGGAAATTTGTGGCTCCTCTCAGATTCCAGAACTTTCTGTAACCGAAATGTTAGTAAAACGTGTTTTTTTAGCCAAATTTTGAGGTTTGCAAAGGATTCTGGGGAACAGAACCTGGTGAGAACCCCCCAAGTCACCCCATCTTGGATTCCCCTAGGTCTCTAGTTTTCAAAAATGCACAGGTTTGGTAGGTGTCCCTAGGTGCCGGCTGAGCTAGAGGCCAAAATCTACAGGTAGGCACTTTGCAAAAAACACCTCTGTTTTCTGTAGAAAAATGGGATGTGTCCACGTTGTGTTTTGGGGCAGTTCTTGTTGCGGGCGCTAGGCCTACCCACACAAGTGAGGTATCATTTTTATCGGGAGACTTGGGGGAACGCTGGGTGGAAGGAAATTTGTGGCTCCTCTCAGATTCCAGAACTGTCTGTCACCTAAATGTGAGGAAAATGTGTTTTTTTAGCCAAATTTGGAGGTTTGCAAAGGATTCTGGGTAACATAACCTAGTCAGAGCCCCACAAGTCATCCCATCTTGGATTCCCCAAGGTCCCTAGTTTTAAAAAAGTGCACAGGTTTCATAGGTTTCCCTAGGTGCCAGCTGAGCTAGATGCCACAATCTATAGGTAGGCACTTTGCAAAAAACACCTCTGTTTTGTGTAGAAAAATGGGATGTGTCCGTGTTCAGTTTTGGGGCAATTCCTGTCGCGGGCGCTAGGCCTACCCACACAAGTGAGGTATCATTTTTATCGGGAGACTTGGGGGAACGCTGGGTGGAAGGAAATCCGAGGCTCCTCTCAGATTCCAGAACTGTCTGTCACCGAAATGTGAGTAAAACATGTTTTTTTAGCCAAATTTTGAGGTTTGCAAAGGATTCTGGGTAACAGAACCTGGTGAGAGCCCCACAAGTCACCCTATCTTGGATTCCCCTAGGGCTCTAGTTTTCAATAATGCACAGGTTTGGTAGGTTTCCCTAGGTGCCCGCTGAGCTAGAGGCCAAAATCTACAGGTAGGCACTTTGCAAAAAACACCTCTGTTTTCTGTGGAAAATTGGGATGTGTCCACGTTGTGTTTTGGGGCATTTCCTGTCGGGGGCGCTAGGCCTACCCACACAAGTGAGGTACCATTTTGATCAGGAGACTTGGGGGAACATAGAATAGCAAAACAAGTGTTATTGCCCCTTGTCTTTCTCTACATTTTTTTACTTCCAAATATAAGAGAGTGTGTAAAAAAAAGTCTATCTGAGAAATGCCCTGTAATTCACATGCTAGTATGGGCACCCCGGAATTCAGAGATGTGCAAATAACCGTTGCTCCTCAACACCTTATCTTGTGCCCATTTTGGAAATACAAAGGTTTTCTTGATAGCTATTTTTCACTCTTTATATTTCAGCAAATGAATTGCTGTATACCCGGTTTAGGATGAAAACCCACTGCAGGGTGCAGCTCATTTATTGGCTGTGCGTACCTAGGGTTCTTGATGAACCTACAAGCCCTATATATCCTGCAACCAGAAGAGTCCAGCAGACGTAACGGTATATTGCTTTCAAAAATCTGGCATTGCAGGAAAACGTTACAGAGTAAAACGTAGAGACAAATTGCTGTTTTTTTACCTCAATTTCAATATTTTGTTTCCAGTTATTTTCTGTGGGAAACCCTTGTAGGATCTACACAGATTACCCCTTGCTGAATTCACAATTTTGTCTACTTTTCAGAAATGTTTAGGTTTCTGGGATCCAGCATTGGTTTCACGCCCATTTCTGTCACTGACTGGAAGGAGGCTGAAAGAACAAAAAATCGTAAAAATGGGGTATGTCCCAGTAAAATGCCAAAATTGTGTTGAAAAATTAGATTTTTTGATTCAAGTCTGCTTGTTCCTGAAAGCTGGGAAGCTGGTGATTTTAGCACTGCAAACCTTTTGTTGATGCCATTTTCAGGGAAAAAAAACACAAGCCTTCCTCTGCAGCCCCTTTTTTTGCATTTTTTTTTCTTAAACGACATTTTCACTGTATTTTGGCTAATTTCTTGGCCTCCTTCAGGGGAACGCATAAAGTCTGGGTACCTCTAGAATCCCTATGATGTTGGGAAACAAAGGACACTAATTTGGCGTGGGTAGCCTATGTGGACAAAAAGTTATGAGGGCCTAGGCGAGAACTATTCCAAATAGTCAAAAAAGGCCTGGCACAGGAGGGGGAAAAGGCCTGGCAGCGAAGGGGTTAAACAACACTAGATCAGGCTGCCGAAACAGTCTACAAACCTGCTACCCCTCCTAACATGTGCTGCATGTGTTCTTACCTTTGGCCCTGTACAGCTCTCTACTGTTTTTTCGGTTAGGTTTGCGCCATATGAATACAACATGCATACATTATTCTTCATGTTTGGAAACATGCTCACTCAGTCATGTGACAGAGCTATGCACTAAGTTTTTAAGTGGTTTGTGGGAAAAATTGATGGTGTGACCATGTATTACGTGGTGATAAAATACTCCATGGCATACATGATAAGGATATCGCAAGTTCTGTGTTCCTCTGTGTGACATCGTCATTGTTCCTCAATATGGTTGTAGAACTCCTTGGTACAATATTCTTACAATGAATGATATCTGCAGGGAGCTGCTTCTTGCACAGTTGCTTCAACAATGACAAAGGAGTGACTGTCAAGTTAAGCCACTATCGGTTATTTCTTGATATGTCATGTTGTAAGGAAATTGGTGGGCCTTTTTCGATGTTCTTCCCACATCTGTTTTACTTCTTCCTACCTCCACATGCTTTGTGCTCATTTGCGTTATTTCCGGGACTCTTTTTAGCTCTTGCTACATATCTGTTTGTCTTCTATTTCAAGGCAGGAGTGTTGCGCCTTTATTTGTTTACCTCTTTCTATATGTCGATATGCACATTATTTGCTCCCAAGTGTGTAACATTCTCATGTCAGTTTGCCCTCTTCGGTGTACTTACAGATGCTGCACTTACACTGTTCCTGGTAGTCAGTGCTTTAAATGGGCCGGTACTCACCGGTACTGAGTACCGGCACTTCTTATTTTTTTCACTCTGAGTACCGGCACTTCTCTGCTGCCAAGGAGAGTACCAGTACTCATGAAGGGTAGGCTCATTAGCTGTAGTGCTGGTGAGCACTGGGCTCTCAGAGTTGAAACCGCCTCTGACAGCAAAGGTGCTTCTGTCGCCCCGCTGAGCTATTCAGCGGGGATTATGTGCCTAATGTCTGGGTATTTACAATCACGATGTGTTTGTCAGAACAGGGTCCATTCAGGCCCTGTGCTGTCAATCACATTTACACACTTGTGTGCTTTTGTGTAAACACAGGAATTGAGGCAGCCCCGCTGTGACAACTAAGAAAGCCATGGGAGGAAAGTTTAAAATGGCTTTGATCCCACCTGAGTCTCTTGAACGAGGGTCTGCTTATGTATGTGTGTTTGCCTGCTGGTGTATGTGTGTGTCTTTGTGTGAGAGAAAAGCGAATGAAAGAGAATCAGGGCACTTTAAGGAGGACTGTGTGAAATGCTTTGAGTGTGCGCCTCTGCTTGTTTCTTTCTGTGTGTGCACATTCAAGAATATATAGTATTGTGCAAAACGACAGCAAATATGTTTGCCAGTAAGATAAATAGTTGTGTTTCCCTTACATTTCGTTTAACGAGTTAACTTGTTTTGTTTGTTCAAACACATTTTTCATGGGCCTTGGCATGTGCTGCAACTGGTATGTAAGTCAAAGTATCCCACGTCTTGCTCTTAGCCCCGCCCCTAGCCCCACCCACCACACTACTAGTATATGTTAATGAGTACCTGCACTTATTTTTTCCCATTTAAAGCACTGCTGGTAGTGTAACTTTCACACCTCTGACCGCAGGCGCCGCCTGGCTGCTCTCTCCGCGACTGCTCGCCCTCCTCGCAAGGAGTCTTCAAGTGTCATTTAAAAGAAAATGAAACGCGCGGGGCTTTCCCTCGCGCCTGCGCAGATCGTTAACGAGAGCTGCCCGTAAAACAACAAAACAGGCGCTGCCATTCCTCGCACCTGCGCGGAACGTTGCCATTGTCTTGAAACAGCACGGGATGATTTTCGTTGCTGCCCGTTTCTAGCCTATCTTTTTAGATTCGTTTGCCCTTAGTTGCTACGTTGCCATCGCTGAAAGGAGCTTGGAAAACAATCTCCGTGAACGACCACCAGCACAGGGTGACCAGAATTTTGAAGCCAAAAACCTGGACATTTCACACAAAAATAGAAGAAGGACTACATATTTTGCTTCAACTGATCGCAGAGAATGACAGCACTCATCAGCATAGAATTACGGAAGAGGCACCAAGGCCATAAACAAAATGCAATCCTTAAAGCCAGTATTATACCTGCTAATAAATTTGCTTTCTTATAACAGCTGCCGGCTGTTCCTGCTTTGGAAAACTTAACAAGGCACCCACCACCGTTTTCTGTCGATCCTCTTTAAAAACGGGGACACAAACTACATTTCTCGAACTCTGTCGGGACAGCTGGTGAAAAAACACGAATGTCCCGGCAAATTCGGGATGCCTAGTCACCCAACCACCAGCATTAAGTCAGAGACGAGCGAGGAGTGGCAAATCCGAGTAACCATAATTGTGGATGTTCAGGGTATTGTTGCTTGTGCCACATTAGGACTGTTTTCCTACTTCAGGTCTTTCAAAAACCTCCAGTCAAGGTATGGCGTTTAAAAAGGACAGTGATGTGAATCAACACGCAATTATAATAATGCAACTAACAGAAGTAGAGGTGGAAGAGCCACTGAAAGCTCAAGCTAGTGCCACATACATTGCTTTGGCTTATTCCGGGTTCCTCTTGCAACCTCATGCCCAAAACAGCTAAGCTTTCATTAGGCTTCTGCCTGCCACCCGCTCTCCAACCCAGATAAGCTTAAGGATTTCAGGGGGCATGGGCCAAAGGTCATTTGGTGGCCCCTGATTGGAACAGCTTTGAATTTACGAACCGGTTTCAGCTCTTACATGCCTTCTTTGGGTGTCCACGGACAGTGCAAAGCCACACTGGTCCAGATTCTAATGTTTACATCTAATACTGAAGGGTCATTTTCAATATTGTTATACAGCAGCAACTCACTAATATTATTGCAAGTAAGCTTTATGCCTCCCACCCATTTTTCATATGTGAGGTCCTCTTTTGATATAAAAGAAACTTTGCTTATGGATGTTCCATGGTTTTGAAAAACAAACACTTCTTTGTACAATGTCTCTTACAGACTCCTATACATCACTTACATTAAACACAAACTAAAGGGTATTAGTATTTAAAACAATCTTTTTAAGAATTATTAATGGTCATCAGGGCAAGACTCTTTGCAGAACACAGCTGGCTCTCTCAAAGGGTGCCCTGAAAGACTAGGGCACACTTTGCTCATGCCTTAAAACGTCTCTCCTCCAACCTATTGCACCAACATTTAAAGAAAAACATTAACCTTTGATTTAAAACAGGTAAGGCAAAGGAATATCCATCTCGTGGCTGAATGGCAATGGCCAATTTGAAATTTGAAAACCTGGGATTTTTCCTAGCTTCCTTGCTTGACCTTTTGTGTGAATTAGGCAAATAGGACTATTTTGCTGTGCTCCCTTTTTCCTTATTTCATTTGAAAGTACTTTGAAATACGTAAGTTCCGGGGGTGTGCTATATGCGCACCTCTCTTGTATCTGATTTAAATAGATTGTAATGTTCCTCCATCTAAAAATCTAGGCTACATATGGGGTTCACATGACAGCTGACTTGCTTCTTAATTCACTGATGGTGTTTTTTGTCATTGGAGGGGGCATGGTGACATGACCATTTTTAAGTTCATGTTTAAAAACTGATAATTGTAACAAATTCCTTTAAATGCAGCAATATCTGATTAAATGCTTCTGCATATTAAAGAAATACAATTTCAGGAGTTTGAAGCGTCTTTATCATGTTTTTGTATGGAGTTTGTTGCACAGAGTAGGTGCCAAACATTTTCATGACTCGGCTCATCCATGGGCTCTTTGAGCCCAGCCAGACCCTTGGTTCGACTCTGGCTCTTCTCTCCCTGTTACTTTGTTGGCTCACCCACCTCTAGATAGAGCAAATCACAGATGCCTGTACACAGCTAAGCATAAATTGCACTTCTGTCGATAACATTCCATCGTCCATCACACCACCAAGCACTGCACAGTGTCCAAGATGTTACAAACGTACAAAATCGCTTTCCATATAGTCTCAAAACAAAGTCACAGTTTCAAACACACCGTTTAACGTGCCACTGATGTAAGTAAATATTTCAGTAACCTCATAGTGATGTTAAGCGGTGTATAATACATTGGATTCTACAATCCCTGTATAAAAGCCTGTCTCTAAATTCTTTATGATCAGTAACTTGTGGCACAGCCAGTCACCGATTATAAAGAAATTGTCAGAACTCAACTGTAATGTTTTATTAAGGTCGAGTTCTGATGTCACAATGCCTGCTGCCAGTGCCAGCACCTGAGGGGAAAGGCAGATCAGATCCCAGAGCACAATTAAAGCAGCTGTTTCAAGAGGAAAAACCCAAACTTTGCTTTTCTTTCTTTTACTCTGGTTTTCTAGCTGTGCCATGACAAGCAGAAAGGGGAAATATATTTAAACATGTCCATTTTTGCACTCTTAAAATAGCTACAGAAAAGTTAAACATTTTCTGTTTGCTTTTGCTGCAACTTTAAAAAAAAAAAAAAAACTGACTTGTGAGGAAATGCTTTTTATTAAATGGTGTAGTTGTGCGACCTCACCATTAATAAACTCACAAACCTGTCTTCAATCCAGTCAGGCTAATTCGTAAAACTTTAGCCTAACCCTGGATAGCCATGACTTTGAGCAGTAAGGCTTTATGAAAGAAACAAATGCAAAGCATTTTGAAACCCCAAACATATTGATTAGGAAACATAATGCAATGGAAATTCAACACCAATTAAAAACAATAGAACTTATTTTTATGAATATTTAGAGACCAAAATGAACAAAATTCACCAGTGGGTTCCAGAAATATACATTTTAAATAGTAAATCACTGCTTTTCACTCAAAATGCAAACAGAAATTGGTGACTACCGCAGTTAGTGGCTACTTGAAAAATTTTGAAAAACATTTTATGAAGTTGTGTTTGGATACTTCGGTCCCACTTTGGAGGAACAACTCTTGCAGATAGCAAATTGTAGCCAGTCCAGTAAGGCCTAGCAGGACAGATATCTTGTAGTCAGAGCAGTCTCCTGTCCAGTTCTAGGCTCTATGGGCAAATTTCAATAGATATCAATGGAGTGGTTCAGGTACAAGAGCTAAAGGATGGTGAGGATGCTGATCTGGTCCACAGGGCTCCGCCTGGGGCCACCCCTCAGTCCATGAACTTGGTGGGGCGACTTTGGTCTGGAGGTCCATGTCTCTCTAAGTCCTGGTAAATACCAGCCAAAGATCAGTTGCCACTGGGCTCTGGTCTCAGCAAAACCAACGGTTCTTTTGAACTGCAGCTAGTGTTTTGAGTGACCAAACTGCACTTTGAGGACTCTCCCGGGTCCAGCAGACTCCGGTACAACTTTTGAGTGTCAGAGTTTGGTCTCCCCTGCTGTGCTTCGGTGGTTAGCAGCAAACAGCAGTTGTGGCTACCAACTCTGCCAAGGTGGCTTCTTCAGCTTTTGCAGCAGCAGGTGTAGCCAGTGTAGGACTGAGACTGAAAATAGACCCGGGCACCAAAATAAAAGAGACCTCCAGTAGTGAATTAGATAGCGAAAAAAGTGTCCCATGTTTGCAAATGGGTCCGTATTTAACCTGGAAAAACACGCTGTATAAGTGTTGTGCTAGGTGTGGAAGACTTTAAGGATTTCAGCTTGCTGCAGGCAATATTTGTTTTAATGTCAGTTAATTCAACAGTAAAAACACCCACTAGCCCATAAAATAGGCCCACAAACAGCCCACACACTGACCTGTCAGACCAGCTCATCAGGCACTGCTTGATTGCCCTATAGGCCAATCCGACCATGGGTGTTTTCCAGTCTTTGGGGTAGCCTCTCTTTGACAGGTCCAGGGAACAGCAGGGCAGTCCTTCTTTGGTCCATTTTCCAGTGTTGACATGATCCAAGGTCTGCCAGAGATGCCACGTTTATGCCCAAAACGTGCCCTTGGAGGATACAATGGGCTATCAGGTCCCCTCTCGCCTGACAACAACTTTCTACAACGTGTGGCATCTACCTATCCCAGTGCATTATTCTTCCCACTTCCATCACGGCAAAACCTTCTCTTGGTGTTTGGAGCTTGGTGGTTCACCTTAGAGATGTGACTACCTGAGGGCTACAAGCCGATGGGAAAACCGGTTTGGTAACTGTTTTCCCCTTGCTGTCCCCTATGCCAACCTGTCTACCAAAACAGAAGAGCAGTGTAAGGAAAGCGGTGTATTATATGGTATGGTTGTGTGACCTCACTGTGTAATACACTCATGATACCAAATTAAGTCTAGTCAAGCTTGTTTGTTAAACCATAGCTCCACGCTGGGTATCTGTGGTTTCAAGTGGTCAGGCTTAAACAAAGGGACAACTGTAAAACATTTAGAAGTAACAACAACAACATAATAAAAACATCACACAGCATGAAAGAAATCCAACACCTATTTATAAAAATAGATCATATTTTTGTGAATCATTAGACATCAAAATTAACAAAATCCACTTGGAGGGTTCCAAAGATATAGAATATAAAAAAATCCACAAAGGCCATGCTAAAAATCCTAGACACAAAAACTACTGTAATGGTAAAAAGAAAAAAAAGAGATTAAACGGCATACTTCTATCAGATTGAAACCTTCACCACCTTCCTTACATAAAACAATTTCTGAGGTAAGAATGGTGTCGACGGATGCCTCGTCGACATCCACCAAGTTGAGCCTGTCGATAAAAACACCAATGACAACAACATCGTGGGTTACATGCACAAGTCCATGGTTTTCTTGTCGATCACTTAAACTACGGCATCAACTATGACAATTACGTCGATGAATAAAAAAATCTTGTTGATACACATCGAAGGCTCCATTTGCGACTCTATGACACCATCGACGGGAGAAAAGCATGTGATGCTGATTACTGGAAAGGGCATTCCTGTTACCACAGCTCCAGAGCATACATTGCACAGCAAAATGTGTCCTTTGTCTCCCGCACATTTGTTAAATAGAGAAGACTGTGATGATGATGGCCTATTTAGAACCACTTCTAGTCCAACTCAGTTCAACGTAAAATGTCAGGATTTTAATGATGATGGCAGTACATATTTACAAGGGGATTTCTCTTTTCATGAACATCATATGAAACAAAGATCTATATAGGCTTTTGCAGAAGATGATGAGTATGATATGTATCATTATCAACAATATCAGGGAAAAATGAAGCAAATTCCAATGGCACTTATAATAGATCTCATCTGAGACTAATGTTAACAGATTATTATAAAAGGTTCTCTGAATCAACCTTTCAGCCTCTACCAGCTCAGACGCCACTGACCACTGCAAATGTTACCTCTCCTCACATTCCTACTGTGGTTAAAAACACAGATTTACCCTCACAAACCTTAACTTCATTTGGGAATCTGCAGTCCATCACGATTAACAATGACTATACAGATGAAGAAGATCCAGAGAAAGGAGAAATAACTAAAAATCTCAATGCAAATCCCACATCAAAGTGGGAGGATTGTTGCACCAATGTCTGCTCCACCTACACCAATTGGCAGCTAATTCACCACCAGACAACAGAGGACAACATAGGAGGATTCCACACACTGCTGGAAAGGGCTGCAAAAAGATTTGACTTGCCTGTTCCTGTGGAACAAACAGACTGCTTCCTTTATGATTTTAAGTAGCCCACAGGAAAAGCAATTGAAACAATACCTATAATTGACCATATTTGGGAAGAAGGACTAAAACAAATGAAAAATCCAGCAATGGTAATGACAATTGCCCCTCGTAAGAGCAAAAAAATATGAGGCCCCTGACAAAGCTCCAGTGTGCCTTATAAGTCACCCAGAGCTGGATTCTGTAGTGATGCAGGTTGTTCAGAGACAATCTAGCATCTGCTATTGCCTGGCCCCACCAGAAAAGGTAGGTCAGCGCATAGATAATATCAGGAAGCATTTTTTAGCCATGGCAACTACTACTGTTCATGCTTGTAGTGTGCTAGCCATGTTAGGCAAAAACGACAGACAAATGTGGTTGGACGTGGGAGCATTTGTCGATTTCTTACCAGAAGATAAGAAAAATTTGGATAAATCTATTCTTCAAGCAGGAGAAAGAACATCAGCAGAGATAATCAACACTGCCATGGATATGGCAACTATGGGCCATTTCATTCACTGGCTGGGGCATGAAGTACAGGCAAAAGTTTTTATTATGCCTTACCATGGGGAGACTTTGTTTGGCAAACATGTGGCTGATGCCCTTCGATACATCAAGGCGGGCACACGAACGGCAAGATCATTAGGGGTGTTACCGCTGAGGCCTTTTCAGCATATTTGAGGTGCTAGAGGAAGAGGTCTGTTGTTATCAAGGGAGAACAGTCAATCCTACAGATTTCAGCCATATTCACAAACCCAGCAGGGTTACCAGGCTCTTACCCGCAACAACCATATAGAACACCACCTTCCACAGCCCACTCTAGACAGGCTACTTGAAAAAGAATTGTTCAGTCAAATAGAGGTCAGGAATGTCCCAGGAGTCAAAGAGGTTTTTTGGCACTGGTCATTTCTTCTCCATGAACACGGGTGGGTGGAAGGCTTTCCAACTTTTTCAGCAATTGGAGCAATATTACATTGTATCAGTGGGTGTTGGACATTATTTGATTTGGCCCCACTTTTGAATTTGTTCACAAACATCCTCAACACCCACCATGAAGAAGGTTGCATCAACACCTTCACCTGGTAAAGGTGAAAATCATTTTGCTACTCCATAAGGAAACTATAGAAACGTTCCTTTAAATCAAGAAAACAAGGACATTTCATCAATATTTTTTGTGGTCAAAAAGAAATCAGGGAAATGGCAACAGGTTTTGTATCTTTGCCTACTGAACAAATATCTAAAGAAGCAATACTTTTGGATGGTTATACTACAGGAGATCTTACAATTAATGAATTGGGGAGATTTAATGACATCACTGGATCTTAAAGATGCTTACTTTCATATACCAATACATCCAAAGCATAGAAGATATCTAAGGTTTGAGGTGGTTGGTCACCATCAATTCAATGTTCTTTCATTTGACCTAAAGTTTCCTTTAAGGAGTTTCACAAAATGTATGGCTCCTATTGCAGCTTACCTACATCGAAAGGGACACTAGGTCTCTCCATACTTAAACGAGTGATTCATAAAAGGCCCTACTTGTTACATAGTCAACAGATCCACAAGGATATGTCTCTAGTTGTTTAAGGACTTGAAATCATTGTGAATGGAGAAAAATCAAGTCTCCAAAAAAGAGAATTACATTCTTAGGAGTGATCTTGGATCCTGTGTCCTGCAAAACATTTCCTACAAAGGAAAGAATGCAAAAGTTGCAAATCTGACATCTTTCCTACTAAAAAGGAAGTCAGTTTCTGTGCGAATGTTCAAATCATTCCTAGGAATGATGGCCTGCATTTCTCTAATTCCAAATTACAGACTTCACATGTGGCCTTTCCAGGAGGAGCTCAACAGGCAATGGGGTATTCAAAAACAGATAGCGTTGAAGGTAGAACATGTCCTGAGAATAAACAATCAATGGGCAGACTCTTTGAGCAGGATAAAAAAGGTATGGACACGAAGGGGAGATACTACAAAATCAATTTGACACAGTTTTTCAGACTTGGGGGCACCCACGATTGGATCTATTTTCAACAAGCAGCAATTGCAAAGGCAAGTTTTTTGCCAGCTGATACCCTCAGAAAGGGTAACGGGGAGATGCTTTCCAGATGAACTGGAAAAATATATTCAGTTATGCTTCCTTCCTCTTCCTCAAATTCCAAGAGTATTGAAAAAGATGAAAGACGACCCTTGTTGGCTTAGTCTGGCAGCCCCGGCTTTGCTTTGACAATGTTGGTTCACTGCTCTCCTTCGCCTATCAGAACAAAAACACGTTCTGTTCAAGCCAGTACTGAACATGTTGACAATGACCAGATTCTTCATCCAGTGGCAAAGTCTTTAAATTTAGCAGCTTGGCTCCTGAATGCGAGTTCAGTGAATTAGATATTCACGAAGATGGAAATAGCTTTTTGGTGGAGGCTAGCCAAAAACCACAACTTACACAGCTAAATGGACCAAGTTCTTCTATTCATAGAGTTCTTCAAATAAAATGCATCCATATTTATCTGCTGCAGAAAAAATATTACCTTATCTGTTGTCTATTGCATATTCAGGCCTCTTGCATAATTCAGTGAAAGTTTTTCTGGAAAAAATCCCAAGCTTTTGGAGAACTATGAGAAAAACATCTGGTTCATCAGAAATATCAAAGAGTTCGTGAAAGGGTCATTCAGACCTTTTCCTCCCTATTTGGAAATCTCCCGTTGCTTGTCCCCTTAATTTAGTTGTGTCTCAATAATGCCTCTTTTTGAGCTTATACATCAGACAGACATCAAATTTCTCTTCTGGAATGTAGCTACACTATTAACTATGACATCGGCTGGGAGGGTGAGTGAAGTTCAAGCTTTTACAATAAAAGAACCGTATTTGCAGTTCAAGAATGAAAGTCATACTACGAACAATCCTCATTTAATTCCCAAGGTTCATTCAGACTTTCATCTTAACAAATGATTATCCTCAGAACATATTTTCAAAACCCATCCATTGCAGCGCTTTAGACATTGGGTGTTGTTTAAACGTCTGTCTGGAAAGAACAAAGAAGTTTCAGAAATCTGATCAGCTTCTCACAGCCTACAGGCCACCACGGAAAGGTTATGCCTCATCAAAAAAAGGCATTTCCAGATGGATCTCCTTAACAATCTTGTTTTGCCATCTACAGCTGGATGTTCTTTTGATTGAAAAGTTAAGGCTCAAAAGTCAAGGCAAGAAAAATGTCTACTTCAACTGCCTATTTCGCAGGATTGTCACTGACAGACATTTGCAGAGCTACCACATGGAAAAACAGGCATATGTTTACATGCCATTATACCCTGGACAGCATTGTAAACAAGGAAACAGCCGTGGGTTAAGTAATCCTTGGCCATCTTTTTTAATAAGATGAGCTACTTAAAAAATGATTTTGTTTGATGCTTTCCATCTCCACCTATATGTAATTACTTGATTTTTAGGTTAATGCTTGTTAATCAAATTCAAGCATGTGAATATATGAAAGATTCAGTTCTGGAGAAAAAACAAGTTACCTGAAAACCGTGGTTCTCCAGTATTGATATCTTTCATAGGTAACTTGTTTTTTATACCTCCTGAGTATTCACAAGTTTTCATCCACATTTTGTAATAATTGAAGCCTTCATTTCATGGGGTTTATATTCCTTTGTACACTGTACATTACCATGCTGTTGATTTAAGTATTCATTGTTCTGGTTTCCAGTACTCAAGAGGTATAAAGGTGATTTCCTGGTTCATGAAATGCACAATATTGTCGGATAGCACACACAATGTACTGCAACTTGAGGGTGACCTAAGTCATTGTTTGGTTACTGGTGTTTGGACTTAGAATACTCCCAAGACCAGAGAGACTTGGGGACATGCCCTCATCTACACTCCAAGGAAATGGGATTGGATTGACAAATGAACACTGAGAATCAAGAGGAGAGTGCTAAGGGGGTTCTTTTTGCTACAAGCTTTTGGTATCTCTCAATCCTCTGGTTGTCCAGTATTCTCAGCATTGTCTGTCTAAAATGCCATAGTCTTGCCTGTGTCTAGACTCTCACAGTGGAGGAAACACTATTGGTTGGATTGCTACTCAGAGGCAGTTGCCAGTAGTTTAGACTATTACAAGAATTCTTACCATCACCTTTCGTGTGTTTGATGAATTCAGATTGACATGGATGTATCAAACCCGGAATAGCTGTTATGAGACACTTAGGTATTATTTTTGCCAACACCTTAGTTCCCATGTTTAAGAAGTAAATTGTATGATACATCGTTCAACACATTTGTTTTATACAATCAGTATAATACAGAATGGATTTGGATCCCGCATTGATAGATGTAATCAAGTGAGTGAGAGGTAAGATACAGTTGAAAACCAAATCATTATTTGATCCGTTTTCTTCTTTTACTGGAGCTGACCTGATCATCTTGTGGTAAAGAGTAAAACCACCATCACACCAACGAATAATTGTCCAGGCACGCATGTGATTAGAGGTCAAAAGAAAACAGCTTTGTGCCTTCCTTGTTTATCATTAATAAACACCTCAGTGGAGTCAGGCGTATTGGCAAATGAAATTTTTTTAATTATTCAACCTCTTCCAAAAACTCACCCTGAATGCAAAAGACTTTCCCAATTTTTGGTCAATATCACTGCTACCTTACTTGTCACCTCCCAGCGGCAGAGCTTTGCTGAGGATATCGACTTGCTTGATGCATTTCTGGCAGGTATTTGGCTGTAAGTGTATAAAGATAGCTGTTACATCTATGCTGGACGACCTTTAGTTGTTGATGGCTATGATGTGGGAGCTCTGACTTTGCTTCAATTGTCAGCAGCATTTACCAGCATCAATCATCTTCTCCTTACCTAGCTTAGTGGTCTTTTCATCCACTGAATTGCCCTCAAATGCATTAAATATTTTCTGAGTGGTGTAACCTATTCGGTCCTAGTTGGGTGGCTTCCGTTTCCCCAGCCTTTTTCGTTGAAGTGTCAACAAAGGAGTCCTTGTTCTCCCTCCTGCTTTTCAATCCTCACATCCACCTCTTAGGGGGTGTATTTTATCTGTTCCATAAAAGGTTATTGTATGCAGATAAAAATCAGATCCTCCCGAACTTGAAAGAAAATAATCTTGGTGGTGCGCATTAGCTCCACCGAGCCTTGAAGCCTGTGCACAACTTGATAAAGCTGAATTATCTGAAACCAAATCTATCAAAGATGAAGATTATGTTCACCAAACAACATACTAATGTATGGAATTCTAGATGGTGGCTAGATTTTCTGGGCCTTTGCCCTTGGCCTGCTCAGGTTGTTAGAAATGTAGGTGCTAATGTTTTCCAGTATGTTTTATATTGTACTACAGTAGTCCATCATCAGTGATGTGTAAGCTAGTAGATCAATAAGCTACCTGCTTCGTTAATACACATAAAGAAAATTATGAAAAAACATAAATCTCATCTATGTTCTGGTTAGGATGATTTCTAATTTCTATATACCTGAACGGATGTGTATAAACTATAATCAAAGAATAAAAAGACATTGCAGTGTAGAGTGGCTTAAAACTTTCTATCATACAAAGCACATAGGGGACAGAGGGTAAAGGTAGAGAACAAAATGGAGGGCAAACCATTTTAGAAACTGTGGCTTAGTCAGCAACAACTATATATGTATATACACGGCAAATCCTGTGGCCAGTGCCTATTCCATGAGAAATGTTAACAATACACATAAAATCCACGTTCTGCCAACATGTAGTTGTTGATTTCCTCTAATCGTCTCCCAGTCCCATACAAAAGGGACCCTGAAATCAGATAATAAACTTCCATCTGGCAGTTATAGTTCTCTCACAGGGTGCTATCCTTGCGAGTTCGATCAGCCAGTCATCAGCGGTAGGTATAGTTTGTTTTCTCCAGTGATGTAAAATGTAAAGATTGGCTGCAGCCATGGATGCATTGAGCTACCAACAGCTATGGTTAGTAAGTCCTTTTCTCTCTGTCATATTGTTAGACCTAACAACCTTAGGGTGGTCACCCCCAACTTTTTGCCTGCCTCACTCCACTTTTTGACACTGCTTTTGCTGGTTTGGGACTCTGCACACTTTACCACTGCTAGCCAGTGCTAAAGTGCATATGCTCTCTCCCTTAAAACATGGTGACATTGGCTCCTACCCAATTGACATATTTAATATACTTGTAAGTTCCTAGTAAAGTGCACTGCATGTGCCTAGGGCCTGAAAATTAAATGCTACTAGTAGACTTGCAGCACTGATTGTGCTACCCACATAAGTAGCCCCTTAACCATGTCTCAGGCCTGCCAATGCAAGGTCACTGTGTGCGCAGTTTCAATGCCACTTCGACTTGGCATTTAAAAGTACTTGCCAAGCCTTAAACTCCCCTATTTCTACATATAAGTCACCCCTAAGGTGGGCCCTAGGTAACCCATAGGTCAGGGTGCTGTTTAGCTAAAAAGCAGGACATATACCTATGTGTTTTATATGTCCTGGTAGTGGAAAACTCCTAAATTTGTTTTCCACTATTGTGAGGCCTGCTCCTTTCATAGGCTAACATTAGGGCTACCCTCATATACTGTTTGAGTGGTAGATTCTGATCAGAAAGGAGCAGACAGGTCATATTTAGTATGGCCAGAACGGTAATACAAAATCCTGCTGACTGGTGAGGTTGGATTTTATATAACTGTTTTAGAAGTGCCACTTTTAGAAAGTGAGCATTTCCCTGCACTTATAATCCTTTTGTGACTTACAGCCTCTCTCCAATCCACATCTGGACTGAGCTGGTTGACAGCTCCCTTGTGCATTTCACCCAGACAACCACAAGCACAGAATGTTCAGTCACACCTGCACACATCTGCATACTGAATGGGTCTTCCTGGGCTGGAAGGGTGGAGGGCCTGACAATTACATTTCAAAGGATAGTGGCCTGCCCTCACACAATGGACTGCCAAGCCCCTTACTGGGACCCTGGCAGACAGGATTGTACTGAAAGGGGACCTTGTGCACTTCAAAACCACTCTTTGAAGTCTCCCCACTTCAAAGGCACTTTTGGGTATATAAACCAGGTCCCTGACCCTACCAATTTAGACACTTCTTGGGACAGAACTCTGTACCAGAACCTGCAACCTGCCAATAGAAGCTGCCTGGCTGCCCAAAGGACTCACCTGTACTGCTTTGCTGTAAAGGACCGCTGCCTTGCTGTTGCCCTGCTGCCTTGCTGGCCTCTGGCTCTGCTGAGAAGTGCTCTCCTAGGACTTGGATTGAGCTTGCCTCCTGTTTCCTAAAGTCTCAGGGCCAAAAAGACTTCATCTCTGCGAAGAAACTCCTTGTGCAGCGTAAATCGATACACAGCCTGCCGGAATCGCTGCACAGCCTGTCTAGCGGTGAAATAATCACCGCATTGCAGAACCGGAACGACACAGCCCGGCTCCCTTAGTAGAGATCGGTGCAGCACTAGCGTTGCAACCCAAACTTCGATCCACAGCTCACTGGATCGACGCATTGCCGAGCCGGGATGATGCAGCCCGACTTCCTGCGAGAAGAATTGACGCAGCGCCTGCTGTGCAGCAGCAATTTAGACAAATCGCCCACTGGATTGACGCACTACCTGTGACTTTGCCCTGCAAGCCCAAGATTTCCACGCATCGTCCCTGGGCATCAAAAGACCCCACATTGCAAAGAGGATTCAAGCCTGCACGCCGTAATTCAACGCAAAGTCCTTGCTGCGTGGAAAAGAATCGACGCATCGTCTGTGAGTACCCGGAAATCCCACACACACCTACCTTTTTCCACGCATCTCCCCCTCTGCGGTCCACATGCGTGTCATTTTGACGCAAACCAGGTACTTTGTGCTTGCAAGAGACAATTGTTACTCTTAAGAGCTAAAGACTCTTCTTATCTTTACAAAAGTGATATTTCAACTTGTGACTATCAAATCTTGTTTGTTTTGACCTTCATTTATTCAGATAAATATCCTATATTTTTCCAAACCTGTGTGGTGTCTTTTTGTGGTGTTCTCACTTGTGTTATTGCATGATTTATTGCACAAATACTTTACACTTTGGCTTTTAAGTTAAGCATGACTGCTCAGTGCCAAGCTACCAGAGGGTGGACACAGGATAATTCGGATTGTGTGTGACTTACCCTGACTAGGATTGTGGTCCCCACTTGGACAAGGGTGTATACCTCTGCCAACTAGAGACCCCATTTCTAACATTGGTGGCAGCGGTGGGATAGGACTTGTGTTTGTGCAGTAACATATAATAGCTACGTGTACACTACATACCAACAGTTAAAGGTTAACTTGATTTTTTTTCTTTTTTGCAATTTCATTTTTCTGCTTGCCAGTTTAATCAAATCCTCATACAACATGTCTCTGGCTGGGTCTCAAGGAGGAGCTGGAGAGTTTGACTTAGCCAAGCTGGAGACATGCACTGTTAGCCAGCTGAAAGAGTACCTCCCTGGGGTGCCGCCAGGAAGGAGGAGTACCAAAAGGTGCTGAGGGCCTGGGCAGAAGCCCGTTCACAAGATAATGTTGAGGTGGAGGAGCCAGAGGATGGCCCCTCAGAGTGGGGGATGTTACCTCTGGAATTCTGCCTCCTGCTAAACCAGGAAGGAGTGTCTCCAGCCATGGCCTGACCACAGAGGAAAGGAGGGAGGAGAGAGAATTTGAACTGCAAATGGCAAGGTTAAGCATGGAGGCAGAAGGGAGGAAGGCTGAGAGAGAAGCTGAAAGGGCTTTGGCTAAGAATTAAACTTCTGTTGGCTCATGAACTGAGTCTCAAAGAGCTGGACATCAAGGCTAGGCAGTCTGAGTCCAGCAGTGATGGAGGCAGCACACATACAGGACCTGCTGGGGACAAGAAGGTTCGTATACCCAAAAATGTAGTGCCAAGTTATATGGTGGGAGATGACATTGATAAGTGGTTGGCTGCTTATGAAGTTGCACTAAGGGCTCATGGGGTTCCTGAGGAGCAATGGGGGGCAGGCTTGTGGGGATATGTACCAGTTGTGGTGAGGGACACATTCCTCACGTTAGACCCAAAGGATCAGAACACATACTCGCCCATGAAAACCACTTTACTTGCCAAGTTTGGGCTGACCCCTGAGAAGTATCGTCAGAGGTTTAGGGACAGCACCAAGCTCTCCACACAAACTTGGGTAGACTTTCTTGGGTGCAGGGCAGTAAAGTAGATGAATATGTGGGGTTGTATAATTTGATCCTGAGAGAGCATATTCTCAGTGTTTGTTTTACAGAGGTGTGCCAGCACCTAGTTGACAGTAAGCTGACTAACCCTAGGAAGCTTGCTGAGGAGGGGGACCTCTGGGTTAGCACCGGAGTGTCCAAAAAGGTATCTGGGTGAGACACCCACAAAGGTGGTCAAGGTTCCCACCAGAAGAAAGAGGGGGGAGGAAAGCTTAAACATAACAAGTTCTCAAAAGGCCCCCAAAACAATTCCAAAGGGGGTTGTGGTAACCAGTCCCAGCCTGAGTCTGAGAAGAGGAAAGGGTTCTTTGATAAGAAGAAAGGGAAGTTTGTACCCAAATGCTTAGACTGCACCAAGCATGGGCACTTCAAGGGCGACTTCAAGTGTCCCATGCGGGCACAGCACCCCACTGGTAGGCAGACACCTGGGTTGGCTAGCATAGCACTCAGGGAAGAGGTAGTCCCAGATAGCTCCGGGGAACAGATAGAGGTAACCCTAGTGTCCCTGGAAGATGAAGAAATGGTGCCAAAAGCCCAAACGCCTGCCAATACTTCCAAGTATAGGCAGTGGGTCACCATTAATGGACAAAGGGTGGAGGCTCTGCGTGACACAGGAGCCAGCAGGACCACTGTCAAGGGTCAGCTGCTATCAGCAGAGCAGGTCATCCCCAATACATTCCACCAGCTCGTAGTCGCTGACAATCATGAGAGTCACCTACCGGTGCTCTCATTCCCTTTGAGTGTGGGGGGGTCTCTGGTACTCTAAAAGTAGCTGTGAATCCTGCCATGCCTGTAGATTGTCTGTTAGGCAACAACCTTGAGCATACGACCTGGAGCTCAGGTCTCACTTGGAGATGTTAGGTTTGCAGAACGGGTCTGCATGACCACACGGTCCATGGCTGCCCAGGAAGGTAGTCAAGGGTGCTGGGAGCCTGGAACAATGGCCCAGACAGCTACAAAGAGGAAGGGCAAAGGGCGTGGGAAACTGGTCCCAGACATTCTTGCGGTGATTGACGTGGCCCCAGAGGAGGAGGCCCGAGCCAACTGTGGAGGACATCGCCGCCCTGGGTAACCTGCCTGAGCGTGCTGGCTGGCAAGTTGAGGGTGGGCCAACCAGGAGGAGTTCTGCAAAGTGCAGAAAGAGTGCCCCATTCTTGAGGGTTTGAGGCACCAGGCTGCAGCCCAGGCAGCAGGTGAAGCCTCTTTCGATCACCATATCTATTGGGAAAATGGTCTCCTTTACAGTGAGCCCAAGGTGCCAGAAGCTGGGACAGCACGTGTGCTGGTGGTCCCCCAGTGCTAGCGGGCCTTCCTACTGGGTTTGGCTAATGACATCCCCCTGGTGGGACATTTGCGACCTTCGCCAGACTTGTCACCCACTTTTATTGGTCCGGGATTCAGGTAGCCTCAGATGCTTTTTGTAGGTCCTGCCCAACATGCCAGGCTAGTGGGAAGACAGGGAAAAGGCTAAAGGCCCCCCTGATCCCACTCTCCATCTTTGGCACCCCCTTTGAAAGGGTGGGCATCAATGTCATTGGTCCCTTGGACCCCAAAACTGCCCTAGGCAACAGGTTTATCCTAGTTTTGGTGGACCATGCCACCCGCTGTCCAGAGGCGATCCCTCTAAGGACAGTGACTGCACCGGTGGGGACCAGAGCTCTAATGGGGATATTTACCCGTGTGGGATTCCCAAAAGAGGTTATGTCTACCAGGGGCACAAACTACATGTCTGCGTACATGAAGTCCATGTGGGATGCGTGTGGGGTGACTTACCGGTTCACCACCCCTTACCATCCTCAATCCAATGGGCTTGTGGGAAGGTTCAACAAGCCCCTAAAAGGCATGATCACAGGCCTACCTGAGGCAATGAGGCGTAAGTGGGACGTCCTCTTACCATGCCTTCTCTTTGCTTATAGAGATGTGCCCCAGAAAAGGGGTGAGGTGTTCAGCCCCTTTGAACTTCTCTATAGGTACACTGTCAGGGGACCCCTAAGCATAGTGAAAGAGGGGTGGGAGAAAGCTCCCAGGAAACCCCCCAGGATGCGGTCAGGTACATGCTGGCCCTCCGCAACCAGATGCAATGCTTCTGGAAACAGGCCACGAGCAACCTCGAGGCCAGTCAAGAGCAATGGTATGGCCAGAAGGCCACCCTGGTAGAATTCTCACCTGGAGACAAAGTAAGGGTAATGGAGCCAGTCGAGCCTAGAGGTCTCCAGGACCGCTGACTGGCCCATTCGAAATCAAGGAACGGGAGGGGGAGGCCACTAACTTAGTGGGCCTCACGTCCCCTAGAAACCTCCTAAGGATACTCCTTCAAAACCGATTGAAGCCTCATTTTGAGAGGTCTGAAGTCAGCATGCTTCTGGTGACAGATGAGGGTATGGAAGAGGAGAGTGAGCCTCTCCCCGACCTCCTCTCTGCTAAGAAAGGTGATAGGTCAGTGGAGGGTGTCAATCTCTCTGACTCCCTGACCCTAGATCAGAAAGGAGACTGCTACAAGCTATTGGAGCAGTTCTCTTCCCTGTTTTCCTTCACCCCTGGACTCACACACATGTATGTTCATGATATTGACACAGGAGGCAGTCCCCCTGTAAAGAATAAAATTTGCAGAATGTCAGATACGGTGAGGTCCAGCATCAAGGAGGAAGTTGCCAAGATGCTGGCTCTTAGGGTGATAGAGAAGTCCAGAAGTCCCTGGTCCAGCCCAGTGATGTTGGTTACCAAGGCTCCCGCTCCCGGTGCCAAGCCAGAGCTTAGGTTCTGCATGGACTACCGGGATCTCAACTCTGTCACAAAGACAGATGCTCACCCCATCCCCCGAGCTGATGAGCTCGTAGACAGGCTAAGCGCTGCCAAGTTCCTTAGTACCTTTGACCTCACGTCAGGGTACTGGCAGATCGCCTTGACTAAGGGAGCAAAAGAGATCTGCTTTTTCTACTCCTGAGGGTCATTACCAGTTCAGAGTAATGCCCTTTGCACTGAAAAATGCCCCCGCTACCTTCAAACGGTTGGTTAACCAGGTCCTACCTGGCAAGGACGCCTTCTGCGCAGCCTACCTAGACAACATCACCGTCTGTAGTTTCAGCTGGGAGGAACACCTGCTCCACCGCAAGGAGGTGCTTCAGACCCTGCAACTGGCAGGCCTCACCATCAAGGCCAGTAAGTGCCAGATTGTTCAGAGTTCCGTGGTGTACTTGGGACACCTAGAAGATGGTGGCAAGGTACAGCCCCTCCAGGCCAAGATTGAAACAATCAAGGCCTGGCAACCACCTAGAACCGAGACAGAGGTGAGAGCCTTCTTAGGTCTCACTGGATACTACAGACGATTTGTTAAGGGTTATGGAACCATAGTGGCCCCCTTAGCAGAACTCACATCTAAAAAGCAACCTAGGTTGGTGAATTGTACAGAGGCTTGTCAGAAAGCTTTTGACTCCCTAAAAGAAGCCATGTGCACGGCACCCGTGCTCAAGGCACCTGACTACTCCAGAGAATTAATCATGCAGACAGATGCTTCCGAGCATGGAATAGGGGCGGTCCTAGCACAGCTGAATGAGGAGGGCCTAGACCAACGGGTAGTCTCTATTAGCATAAGGCTATTACCATGGGAACAGAGGTGGAGTGCTATTGGAAGAGAAGCATGTGCTGTGGTCTGGGCACTGAAGAAGCTGAGGCCATACCTGTTTGGGACTCACTTCCGGGTTCAGACAGACCACAGGCCTCTCAGATCGCTCATGCAGATGAGGGGTAAAAATCCTAAACTCTTGAGGTGGTCCATTTCCCTACAGGTAATGGGCTTTACGGTGCAGCATCGCCTGGGGACTCACCACGCCAATGCTGATGTTCTCTCCAGATACTTCCGCCTTAGTGATGAGAGCTTCCAAGGTGTTGGGTACCTCTCCCATTTTTCAGCTAGGGGGGACACGTTAGACCTGACAGCCTTAGGGTTGTCACCCCCAACTTTTTGCCTGCCTCCCTCCACTTTTTGACACTGTTTTTGCTGGTTTTCGGACTCTGCGCACTTCACCACTGCTAACCAGTGGCTCTTACCCAATTGACATATTTAATTTACTTGTAAGTCTCTAGTAAAGTGCACTGCATGTGCCTAGGGCCTGAAAATTAAATGCTACTAGTAGACTTGCAGCACTGATTGTGCTACCCACATAAGTAGCCCCTTAACCATGTCTCAGGCCTGCCAATGCAAGGTCACTGTGTGCGCAGTTTCAATGCCACTTTGACTTGACATGTAAAAGTACTTGCCTAGCCTAGAACTCCCCTTTTTTCTACATATAAGTCACCCTTAAGGTAGGCCCTTGGTAACCTATAAAGCAGGGTGCTGTGTTGATATAAGGCACAATATATACCTGTGTGTTTTATATGGCCTGGTAGTGGAAAACTACTAAATGTGTTTTCCACTGCTGTGAGGTCTGCTCCTTCCATAGAACATTAGGGCTACCCTCAGATACTGTTGTTTGAGTCATATATTCTGATCAGAAAGGAGTAGACAGGTCATATTTAATATGGCCAGAATGGTAATACAAAATCCTGCTGACTGGTGAGGTTGGATTTGATTTAACTAGCTTAAAAATGCCACTTTTAGATAGTGAGCAGTTCCCTGCACTTAAAATCCTTCTGTGCCTTACAGCCTTTCTCCAATCCACGTCTGGTTTGGGGTGGTTGACAGCTCTCTTGCGCATTTCACCCAAACAACCACATACACAGGATGCTTAGTCACACCTGCACACATCTGCATACTGAATGGGTCTTCCTGGGCTGGAAGGGTGGAGGGCCTGACACTTACATTTCAAAGGACAGTGGCCTTCCCTCATACAGTGGACTGCCAAGCCCCCTATTGGGACCCTGGCAGACAGGATTGTTCTGAAAGGGGACCTTGTACACTTCAAAACCACTCTTTAAAGTCTCCACTACTTCAAAGGCACTTTTGGGTATATAAACCGGGTCCCTGACCCTACCAATTTAGACACTTCTTGGGACAGACACTCTGCACCAAAACCTGCAAGCTGCCTGGCTGCTCAAAGGACTCACCTACACTGCTTTGCTGTAAAGGACTGCTGCCTTGCTGTTGCCCTGCTGCCTTGCTGGCCTCTGGCTCTGCTGAGAAGTGCTCTCCAGGGGCTTGGATTGAGCTTACCTCCTGTTTCCTGAAGTTTCAGGGCCAAAAAGACTTCATCTCTGCAAAGATACTCCTTGTGCGGCGAAAACTGATGCACAGTCTGCCGGAATCTATGCACAGCCTGCCTAGCGGTTAAATAATCACTGCATCTCTGAACTGGAACAGGTAGCCCGGCTCCCTGAGTGGAGATCGATGCAGCACCAGCGTTGCGACGGGAACTTCGACGCACAGCCTACTGGATCGATGCATCGACGAGCCGGAACAACACAGCCCAATTTCCTGCAAAAAAATCGATGCAGCGCCTGCCTTGTGACAGAAATTTCGACGCATCACCCATTAGATCAACGCAGCAATTGTGAGTTCGCCCTGCACGCCTAGGATTTCCACGCATCATCCCTAGGCGTCAAAAGACCCTGGCATTGTAAAGTGAATTCAAGCCTGCGTGCCGGAATTTGACGCAAAGTCCTTGCCTTGTGGAAAAGAATCAATGCATCGTCTGTGAGCACCCTGAAATCCCACGCACAATTACCTTTTTCAGTGTATCAGTGCGGTCCTCGTGCATGTAATTTTGAAGCAAACCTGGTACTTTGTGCTTGCAAGAGACAATTGTTACTTTTAAGAACTAAAGACTCTTCTTATCATTACAAAAGTGATATTTCAACTTGTGATTATCAAATCTTGATTGTTTTGACCCTAATTTAATCAGATAAATATCCTATATTTTTCTGAACCTGTGTGGTGTCTTTTTATGGTGTTCTCACTGTGTTATTGCATGATTTATTGCACAAATACTTTACGCATTGCCTTCTAAGTTAAGCCTGACTGCTCAGTGCCAAGCGACCAGAGGGTGGGCACAGGATCATTTGGATTGTGTGTAAATTACCCTGACTAGGATTGTGGTCCCTACTTGGACAAGAGTGTATACCTCTGCCAAATAGAGACCCCATTTCTAACACATTTCGTATAGTATGGCTAGGAATACTTATGGACTGTCAGCCCATACGTTTGTGACAGTTTTGTCCAGATCTTTCTCCAATAGTACTGTATAGTAGGGCATTCAGAAACGATATGCAAAAGGTTGTGGTGCTAATAACTGCATGTCCCCCAGCTTGAGTGGGTAAGAAGGCATGTTTTATGCAGTTTCAGAGGAAACTAATACAATTATTTCATATTTTAGGCTACATAAATTTGAGATTGGCTTCTCTGGTGAATCAATCATATTCTAGCAGGAATGATGCTCAGTCTTCTGAGGTGTACTCTCTTCTTAAAATCATTTACCAAATTAGTTGTAGCACATTCAGTGTGCTTAGAAAATTATTAATTGATCAGTACACTATATAACATCGGGACCACCCTGAAAAAAGACTATGGCCCTCATTACAACACTGGCGGTTGGTAATAAAGTGGAAGTAATACTGCCAACAGGCCGGTGGTAATTACCGCCAAATTATGACCATGGCGGAAAGATCTCCGATAGACAGCCAATGTACCACACTGACCGCCAGGGTGGAAACAACAGGCACCGCGGCGGTTGCTGCCTACAGCCATGTGGAAGTCAATGTTCAGCCCACCATATTAAGACACAGCAAACAGCCACCTTTTCCGGGGCAGTACCAACGACATCAAAAGCCTGGCGGAAACAGACCTCAGAAGGGAAAGGACTTACCATTGGAGACACAGTGAAGAACCACGCCGCCATGGAGCCCGAGCTGCATGTCTTTCCCATGATCTTCTACGTGCTGCTCCACCACAAACATCAACGCTAGCGAAGACGACGACGGTGAGTATAGCCACCTAGCACACAAGGGAGGGAGAGAGGAAAACTACAGTGACAGACACACGTACCACACCCGCCACCCCCAACACCATACACACAATCAGCTGCATTACTAAAACATTTTTACCCCGTAACTTGAATGAATAACGCAAGGACAAAACATTTTTTTTAAAATGAATGTAATGAGAGCAACACATCAAGAAAAATAACTCAGGCAAGATAATAGATATATACATATGTACACAAAAAGGGACACAGCCCAGTCCACAATGTTCATAAGCCAAATGGCCACAGGCCAAAGTCCAAGGCCACACATGTCACTTGCATCAACACGGAGAGAACACTGCAGGGGCATCAGTTGGTAAAAAGGCAGGCACCTCAGAGGGACGGGGACACCTCAGCCGAGAGATGGAACAAGACCATTGGTTCTGGAGGGAGCAACATGCCCTGTGCTTGGTCCTGGGGAGTGGAAGGCCAAAGTCTCTCGAGTGGGTGACTTGCCCTCTTGCTTTGGCCTGTGCTCTTGATCCTGGGGAGTCTTGGCTATGTGGGTGTCTTAACCGTGCCCTGTGCTCTTGGCCCTGGGAGTCTTGGCTATGTGGGTGTCTTACCCACTGGTTCTGGAGGGGGCATTGTGCCCTGTGCTCTTGATCCTGAGGAGTCTTGGCTATGTGGGTGCCTTACCCACTGGTTCTGGAGAGGGCATCGTGCCCTGTGCTCTTGATCCTGGGGAGTGCAAGGTTAGTCTCTCAGGTGGGTGTCATACCCACTGGATTTGCCGAGGGCAGGCTGCACAGCAGCCCATGGAGGCAGGATTACATACCGTCCACCGGCAGTGACAGCTGCTCACTGGAGGTGGTGGTGCTGCTGTGGGGGAAGGGTCCTGCCCATCTCCTGCAACCTCGGACAGCTGCCCACTGGAGGTGGTGGTGCTGCTGGGGGGGAGGCTCCTGCCCATCCCGTGCAACCTCGGACGGTTGCACAACCATGGTTGGTGGTGGGGGCTCCGTCACAGTTTCTGCCCCAGGCCCCTTGCTCTTCCTGCCTGCTGGTGCAAGCGCTTGGTCTTCCTGGCAGCTGGGGCAGGCTCCTTTACCTTCTTATCAGCTGCTGGGGCAGGCTTCTTTACCTTCTTAGCAGCAGCTGGGGCAGGCTCCTTTCTCCTTCTGGCAGCTGAGGCAGGCTCCTTTTCCTTGATGCTGCCTGGTGCAGGCTCCTTCACCTTCAGGACATGTGGCCTGGATCCTTTACCACCATGAGTGGGTGTGGTGATGACTGGGCCCGTGGACTGAGGTGCTTGGCTGGATTCTTCCCACCCTGGCCATACATGCAGGATGGGGGAGGGGTAGGGAAGAGGTCAATTGTGGACAGGAACAGTTTTTTAGGGACATTGGCGCAGGAAGAGGGAGAAGGAATGGGAGTGGAGGAACAGGGAGTGGTTGTTGGAGGTGTCTGTCTGCTGATTTTGGATGCAGATGCATGAGCCGGATGCTGTTGTGAGGTGGATGGCTGTTGGGTGTCTGAGTGCTTGCGTTTGTGTACCTTAGGAGGGGGGACAGACACAGTGGTAGAAGACACAGTGGACGTGTGCATGGCTGTTGTGGAGGTGTCTGCCACTGAGGTGTGTGTTCTGCTTGGTGTGGTGATGCTGGTAGTGGATGATGATGTAGTGCATGCAGTTGTGAGTGTAGACGGAACTGGGAGGGAGGTGGAGGAGAAGGAGGAGGGGGAGACAGTGGAAATAGTGGATGTTGGTGTGTCTGCATGTATTTGCCCGTACCACTCTTGTGTGTTGTCTTGTGTGTATGCTCGTCTGCCTGTGTGCTTGGGATGGGTTGGGGTTGAGGAGAATGGGACTGGGAAGGGGAAGTTGGAGGGTAGAAACAGGGACAATGGCTGCCATCAGAGAGGAGGCTAGAGCCTGGATCGATCTCTGTTGGGCCGTTGAGCCAGTGTGAATGCCCTCCAGGAATACATTAGTCTGTTGCATCGGGGATGCCAGCCCCTGGATGGCATTCATAATGGTTGACTGCCCTACAGAGATGGATCTCGGGAGGTCAATAGACTCCTCCCTAAGGGCAGCAGGGCTAACTGGGGCAGGGCCTGAGGTGCCTGGGGCAAAGGAGATGCCCACCCTCCTGGGTGATCGGGCACGGGCAACTCGCTGAGGGGCTGCTGGAAGGGTGATGCTGGTATGGGGGTTGCGGATGTACCTGTAGCTGGGGTGGTCACAGAGGTATCTGCCACCACCAGGGAGCTTCCATCGGAGGAGGTATCTGTGTCATAACTGTCCCCTCCAATATCCGCCGTGGTGCTCCCCTCGCCCTCCATCCCACTGGTGCCCTGTGGGATGCAGCTCCCTCTGTCGCCGGTGCCTCCGCTCCTCTGTCAGATGATGCTAATGCAAATAAGGACAGGGTGACAAAACAAAAATGGGGGGAAAGAGACAAAGGATACACTTGGTCAATGGCTGCACCAACACCACTGTTGGCGTACACAGTACCCTCACACACAGGGAACAGCCCTACGCAATATGCCATACCACTTGCAGAGAAATAGTTAGCAGCCAAGCCATGGGAAGGGGCACACACTGCCAAATTCAGCACACCTCGAACTCACCCAGCCCTGACCAGTTGTGGATGCCTACGAGCCAGGTAGCAAGATTATCCCCTCTGAACCCTAGCCACCAGGGGACCTATGCTGCAATGTCAGGCCTGGCCTAGGGGCACCCACTGACACACATCCACCACCCAGATACCACCCTACCATGCTTACGTTGTAATGATGGGCACTGCACTCACCCCCTTGTGGCTGCTGTGATGCCCTCAAGTGCCCATCCAGCTCAGGATTGGCCACTGCCAGTATGTGGGCCATCAGGGGGGTCAGGGTTCGACAGGCACCCCTTCCTCGTTGGGAGGCCATCCCCAGCTGGGCCTCCGTCGTCTTCCGTGCCCAGCATCTCAGGTCCTCCCAACGTTTCCGATAGTGGGTGCTCCGCCTGCCGTAGACCCCCAGGGTCCGCACATCCTTGGCGATGGCACACCATATACCCTTGTTTTGATGGGCGCTGCCCTGCAGAGGAAATACACACATGAAAATAGAATTATTCAAACAGTCCTGCCTGTTGCACTTATGGCTCACCATACCTCTTCACATCACCATTTACACACACATGGCACAGCACACAACCAATACGCTGCGCAGGGGACATCCACCCACCCCCCTTACACGAGGCCTTCACACACACCACTCCATGCATTCATGCCACATGCATCATGCCCACAGAGTACTCACCTATTGGTCTGGAGGCCCATACAGCAGTCCGTACTGAGGTAGGACCCCATACACCAGTCTCGACAACTCCGCAGAAGTGAAGGCTGGGGCCCTTTCCCCAGTCACACAGGCCATGGTAGGTTCCAGACACAGGTCACAGCAGCACATGCAGTGTAGGTCCTCTCCTGTTGAAGATCAGGTAGCAAGTGAGGGATGAGATGGAAAATGGCGGTCACGTCTGCGGCGGTGTATACCGTCACCGCTGGCGTAGATCACCATTGGCCACTGTAACCCATAGGGCCCAATGTTAACCAATGAGGAGTTGCACGGCGGTTCCTACCCGCCTCCCGCAATGGCGCACAACGTCAGTGGAATTACTTCACTTCCACCTGTCCCTTCACACAGGACAGGCAGATGCCATTTCGGGGGGGGGGGGGCAGGCCCTGGATAATTGCTGCGTCACTGGTGAAATTAGGGCATACTGTACAAATCGCACTTACCCATTACAAGTTAACAGCATGCAAAGTTCTGTTGTAGCCCCATTGTTCAGTTTGTGATCGGCTCCTCACTCTTTTTCCCCATAGATTGCTACTGCTGCGGATGAATAGGAGATGGAGACATACCCCCGTGTACAGACCCCTGGTGGACTTAGCAACAATGGAGGACAGGCACATTATCCTCACCTATAGACTGGACAGGGCCATAATCACAGAGCTGTGTGCCCAATTGGAGCCTGACCTGATATCTGCTATCCGTCACCCCACTGGGATCCCACCTCTTGTGCAAGTTCTATCAGTGCTCCATTTCCTGGCAACTGGTTCTTTCCAAGTGACAGTGGGCTTGGCAGCAGGAATGTTACAGCCAATGTTCTCAATCGTGCTAAAAAGAGTGTTGGCCGCCCTGATTAAACACATGTGCAGCTACATTGTATTTCCCCAGGTTAAAGATTTGGCCACAGTGAAGGCCGTCTTCTATGAAATGGGACATATCCCCAACATAATTGGGGCGATTGATGGAACACATTTAGCATTTGTCCCCCCGTCAGAATGAACAGGTTTTCAGAAATCGGAAGAGTTTCCACTCTATGAATGTACAGATGGTGTGCTTGGCGGACCAGTAAATCTCCCTGAAGGCCAGGTTACAGTACCTCCATCTAACAGGTGGACCCCCGTGCTACTCACCCAAGAAGGTCTGCCAGATAGTAGTGGCATGCTGCATGTTGCACAAATTTGCTCTGAGACGCCATGTGCCTTTTCTGCAGGAGGAGGAGGCTGGAGATGCCCGTGTGGCAGCAATGGACCCTGTGGACAGTGAGGATAAGGAGGCAGAGGACGAGGATGAGGACAACAGAACATCAGTAATAAGAAGATACTTCAAATGACACACATGTAAGGCAGTGTTACTTCAAATATCAATGACATTTTATTGACTTTCTGTGGCACTGGCATGCTGTTATTTCCCACTTCTATGCCCACTTACTGTACCCTTTGGCAATTCATTTTGCAGATATTGGTGACCACACAAATGCTCCTGGTGTGATCACTGCAGCCAGCTACAGGTCATTAATCTATGCTCATTTTCTGTACAGTAGAATTACAATGTTTGTACCTGTTTATTGAATACATACTTGAAAAATTTGACATACTACAAACTTCATTTTTTTCCAAGGGTGTTTATTGAAGTGCTAAAATATTGAGGGGCAAGTGCAAGGGGATGGGGTGATGATGGAGCAACGTCCAGGGTATTGTTCCAGTCTGTTTGTAGCGCAGCTGCATTGTCCAAGGGGACATAGGAAGGGGCGCAATGGCAGTTCAAGGTGGACAGGGTGACTGAGTGGGACACAAGGGTGACAATCAGGAGAGTCTAATTTCCTGACGGGGTCTTGGCAAGTGTCTCTGGCTTCTGTCTGGGTCACAGGGAATGTTTGCGGGGTGGTTCTTCCCCTGCAAGGGGAGGGGTGCTGGTGGCCTGTGAGTCCTGTGGCAGGGCCTCCTGTCCACTAGCGGCAGCGGAGGTGGAAGGCTGCTGGTGGCAGGGGCCCGCTGTTGTGTGACTGCCTCCCACATAATAATGGCCATGTCTGCCAGCACCCCTGCTATGGAGATCAGGGTGTTGTTGATGACCTGCAAGTCCTCCCTGATCCCCTGGTACTGTCCCTCCTGCAGCCGCCTGTTCTCCTGCACATTGTCCAGGAACTGGCCCATCGTGTCCTGGGAATGTTGATATGCCCCCAGGATCTCTGAAAGTGCCTCCTGGAGAGTCAGTTCCCTGGGCCTGTCCTCCCCCTGGCGCACAGCAGTCCTCCCAGTGTCCCTGTTGGCCTGTGCTCTGTCCCCTGAACCGTATGCCCACTGCCACTGACCCCAGGTCCCTGATTGTCATGGGTTTGAGGTGTGCCCTGGGGTCCCTGTAGAGTTGGACACACTGCTGATTGATGTGTCCTGGAGACAGAGGCAAGGGTACGCTGGGTGGGTGCTGTGGTGGTGTTTCCTGATGGGGGAGGCTCTGTGGTGGTGTGTGACTGGGCCTGGGTAACCAGCTGTCCAGAGGGCCCTGAGGGGCCAGGTTGGGCATCCAGATCCTGAAGACCAGAGTTGTAGCATCACTGTGGGCCACTTCTGTTGGGGGACTGGATATTGCTGGCAACTCTTCTCCGCTGACATTGGCTGGGGTACCTGTGGGGATGTAAATTATGTGTTATGGTTTCTGTGTCTGACATATTGAGCATCCGTGGCTTGCCCTCATTGGTTGTATGTGCACTGGCAGCTTTCACTTGTGTATGTTGGTGTGTGGTGGGATAGCTAATTCTCTATAGTGTACATGCTTTAGTGAGGAGTGTCCATGCAGGGCTGTGAGTGGTGTCCGTGCATTGGTGGAGCATGCAGGGCTTGGCATTGGGATGAGTGAGATGTGATGGTGGGGTATGTGGGTAGTGGTGGAGTGATGGGAGTGAGGATGGGGGTATGTGAAGGCATGCAGGTGGGGGGGGTGATAGTAGTAGAGAGTTGACTTACCAGAGTCCAGTCCTCCTCCGACTCCGGCCAGGCCCTCAGGTTGCAGGATTGCCAAGACTTGCTCCTCCCATGCTGTTAGTTGTGCGGGTGGATGTGGGGGGTCCACCTCCAGTCCTCTGTACAGCAAGTTGGTGTCTTGCTGCAATGGAACGTACATTCCCCCGTAGGTCGTTCCACCTCTTCCTGATGTCATCATTAGTTCTTGGGTGCTGTCCCACGGCGTTGACCCTGTCCACGAGTCTCCGCCATAGCTCCATCTTCATAGCTATCGATATCTGCTGCACGTGTACTCCAAATAGCTGTGGCTCTACCCTGATGATTTCCTCCACCATGACCCTTAGCTCCTCCTCTGTGAAGCAGGGGTATCTTTGTTGTGCCAGGGGTGTTGTGTGAGGTGTGTAGGTGAGGGTGTGTTGGGTAATGTGTTGGGTGTGTGATGTGGGGTGCGTGAGTGGTGTATAGGTGTGAGTAGTGTGTGGCTCTGGTTGTGTCTGTGGTCTTGCTGTCTCTCTGGTGGCAATATTTTGTAATAGTAAAGGGTTGTGGGTAATGTGGGTGTGTTTTTTATAGTGGTGTGGGTGTGGTGTGAGTATGAGTGTCAGGTGTGTGTTGTTTGAATTGTCCAATGTATTTTTGTTTGTTTGTGTGTGTCCATTTTGAGCGCAGCGGTATGTACCGCCAATGGTTTACCACCATTGAATGACCACCGTGGTGATTCGTGGGTCATAACGTGATGGGCGTTGTTCTGTTAGCGTAACAGTTTGGGTTTTGATACCACCTGTTTATCACTGACCTTTGGGCTAGCGGATTTGTGTATGTGGCTCAATACTGACGGATTGGTGTGTGTGTGTGTGATAATATGGTGAATGGATATCCGCTGCGGCGGCAGTAAGTTTGCGGCAGTCAGCGTGGCGGTAAGTGGGATTTACCGCCAATGTCATAATGAGGGCCTTTATGTTTTGAGGTATTGTAGTATGGGGAAGCTTTGTAGGTCAGTTGTGGTGGGCCCAGACACTGTTTTATGTTATATAATTGTAAATATTGCCAGGAGCATGGGCTTTCTAAGTCAAAGTCAATCTGGAAATTCTAAAAGTCTCAAGAGATCAATGAAGGCTTAATTGGTTTAGACATAAGATCTCCTTTATGGATCCCTGTCCAGTTGGTGGGTGCAACTTCTACCAATAAGCCACCATTGTCTGAGATGGGGGCTGAGTAGTGCAATAATGGATTGATTTTCAGGTTTTGGTTTGCTGTCTTTAACTCAGTCAGCATAGCCCTTATGATCGGGTTGCCCAGAGATGGATGAATTTTTTTGTCATGTCTTTATGAACAAGATGTCAGAGTAGTTTCCTTTCGATACTCACCCATGGGTGTACATGTTGTGTTTGTGATAGAAAATATGGCAATTGCGATAAATTGAGTCCTTAGTCGTTGATATCATGTGGAGGAGTTGGATTCTGACAAGCTTTGTCTGTCCCCAAAGCTCTGTGCTTTCAGTCCAGGCCATTTCCCTCCACAAATGTACAATTTAATGTTTTGTGGATTATTACTGGCAACATGCCAAAGACATAATTGTATCCAGGGGCTACAATCATTTTAATACTCTGACCAACCCCACTTAGATGGAATTTTCCACCACTGTGCAAAACCATTCGTGGCCTAATTGATCGGGGTGGGGGTTTGGTTACATTTTGCCATCTTGTATAATATGAAGACCTAAATATCTGAGGTCTCTATGGGCTTATTCCTTTTTTGTATCAAAAGAGACTAGCTTTAATTGTGAGTCAAGATAGTAATAGATCTCCACAGTCCAGTTTTTTTTGTGCTCCGATACCCTGGAGAATGATTGTATCAAGGACATCAGTAAAGGGATTGATATGTCAGCTTGCTCTATGTTAGTAAAATGTCATCAGCAGAAACAAAGGGTTTGAATTGCGCAGTCTGCTTATGCATGCCCTGTATGTCTCCTTATTGTACTGTTGACAGTGGTTCTACTGCTAAGAGGGAATGAAGCGGGAACAGTGGACATCCTTAATGAGTGCCTAGGTTCTTGTGGATAGATAGAAACCACAGTCAATATTTGTGGTTGGTGAATGGAACAACTAGCAGACTTTGTAAAGAAAGTCAAAGTTTAGCCCTGCACCCTCTCTCTACAGGCTAGAGGCCATATCCCCCATTCCAGGTAAGTAAAGGCTTTTTCCATTTGAAGCAAAAGAGCCTGGGCATCCTTATGTAGGTCTTTGGTCTGCAACACAAAGTTCTCATATGGCTTCTGGACAATTGGACCAGTACAAATCCATTCTGCGAGTCATGTATAAGGGATAGTATTATCTTGTGTTGTCTAGAATCCAACACTAACAGTGAAATGGGAAGATCTTTGCCCTCTTTGGGAATACATTGTATGGTGGCTATGTTAGATACTGAGCCCAAGTTACCAGTATTCTCTGCTTCCTTGTATGCTTCAGATTGGGACTAGGATCAGTTTACCCGGTTTATAAAATCCCCCTGGAAATCCATTTTCACCGTGGGATTTACAGATGAGGAGTACTGCAATCACCTGTGATATTCCTTTTATAATCTCTCCCTCTATTGGGGCCCTATCCTCTGGCTTCAACACAAGAAGTCATTGAGATCAAATTAAGTCCTCCTCTTTGCCTTCTGTTTCTGAATTATTTTATGTTGTAGAGGGCTGCGTAGGAAGAGACAAACACCCTGGCTACTTCAGAGGGAGGGGTGAGGAGGTGCTCTTCAGAGTCACAGTGAATTCCAGTGGTTCCCTCTGGTTAATTGTCCAGTTAGCAGTTGCCAAGCCATTTTCCCATTTTTATAATGTCTCTGTCTTAAATTAACAAGAGCCCATTCTGTACCTTGTATAAAGAATGAAATGAGTGTTTAGCACTTTCCATCTTTTGTCTTGACTTGTGTGAGAGATTTGCTTTGTATAGCACAGTCAGATCCTCTACTCTTGTTTGGTCTGTTTTAGATTTCTATTTGGCTTTGTTAGAGTTCCATGTCTGAAGATCTAAAAGTTAATTTACTCGCTGCCCATTGCATCAAGGCTGAGGAGATTGATCTTTCATTTTCTGTAATGCATTTTCGTATCTGTATCCTAAAAGTATCACTAAGATTCCTCAGTCTAGTGGCGAGAAAAGTTCTTCATACATATTTCTTTTTTTCTTAAACATTTGTATTTATTACTGTAATGTTAACATGTCTAACATCGGTTGTTTTAACTGGAATAGTAACACAATACAGTTGCCAAAAAAAAGTTGTCAACACTTATTTCGCATTGTCCAATATGTTAACACACAAGTGCGTAATTTGAGATGTAAATTATCAATTCTTTCTGAAAATTAATCGTGACAACCGAGAAAAATAAAGTCACTCAATGTGTAGTACATTACATTGATAATTTCAACACCATCCTTTCACATACTTCTGATTCTCATACACTCAATTCTACCCTAAGAAAAGGGATACATATGTTTTTTTGCATTTCTTTCACTATCGTAAAGCTCATAGTTCTTAGGTCTTATACATAAATGTAAACGTATTAGTAGAATCATAAATCCTCAATATCTGGGTCTTATTGCGGTAAAGGTTGCATATATTAAGATGTCTTACCTCAAACTTACTGAGCCCACGCTATAATTTTAGCTTAAGTGGTAGCCTCATTCTAATTGACTCCACTAGTATTCAAGTCATAGAGTCATGATATGGTGATCGTAGAGCCTCCGTCAGTCCTATTTATGAAGTTGTCATTTCCGTATTAATTTGGTATGTTTTCTCATTAACACCCTCCTCAATTCCAGTGTTGTATACTGAGACATCCATCTCAGAAACTGAATAGGCATACCTTATAGTGTGTGGGCCTTGGTGTTGCCCAGTGACTGCTCATATTTTCCCCTAGCCTTTTGACTGGTGTATAAAGTTATGAGTTCATGTAAGCTTGTTTTAAACAAAACAAAAAAATGGGGAAACTCTTTAAAGCCACAGTTTACTGATTTTGTCAAAATACCAGTAATTTAATATTTACTATTTTAAATTCAGTGCCGCATTCTTTGGGTTGTCTCATCAGAATGGGCGCTACTGTTCCCTGATGCCTTTATATATTCTATGGCTATCTTTTGACCTAACAAAAAGAAGAACAGATTTGGGTAAAGAATAAAAGATTCCAGATACCCATTAGGGTTTGGTTAATGGTTTGTTACTGTGCATCCGGAGGCGTAATCTTCAGTGCAGTGTCCTTTTCCTGCCTCATATGCGCATTTGTTTGGGGAAGTAAGAGATTAAAGATGACCACCGATGCCATAAACTCATGCATCATAGCGTCATTTTGCTCCTCTCAGCTCTATGGTAGTAAGATTAGCATCAAGATTTTGCATCAGGAAGCATAGTCTTCGGTACAGTGTCCTTTTCCTGCCTCATATGTGCATTCGGTTTGGGGAATTAAGGTATTAAAGATGGCCACTGATGCCATAAATTCATGCATCATAGCATCATTTTGCTCCTCTCAGCTCTATGGTAGTAAGATTAGTGTCAAGATTATAGCCTGATGTGGCATCCTGATATCTAAAATGTACTTCTCTCTATGGTTGTAGTTTTTATCATTTAGTCTTCTTATTATTTTATATTTTGTGATTTCAACTGCAGTATGTTCATGTTTGATAGTGCTCTTTGCAATAGAGGATTTGGTACCAAATGTGTTTTATCACATTTGTACTCTTGATTATTTACTTTCAACATAATTTACTCTATGATAATTGTTCTTAACCTATTAAGTTCTGTGGACCTCACTAAATTATTAGTGGTACTGGGCGACCCCCACTGAATCGTTACTGAAAGCCAACGAACATGAGCCTAAGCATTTCCGATGATTTGAATACTGAAACAAGCATTCATCAAACAAAGGCATAAATGATGAAATATTTTATTTAATTCACAGTAAAATGTAAAAAAAAATCATTACATTTTAATGGGAAGGTTGGAACTTTTCTAAATTCAGTTGAGGTCACTCATCATCCATACCATATTATTTTTGATGCACATGCACTGCTCCCACAAATCAATCTGAGGATACTAACTTAGGGGGTCATTCTGACCTCAGCGGTAAAAGCCGTTTACCGCCGGTCAGAAGGCCGCCACAATACCGCCGCGGCCGCGGTTAGCCGCTACGGACATTCTGACCCACAACTGCAAAACCTCCAAAAATCCGACCTCCACTGCAGTCCGCCACATCAGCGGGCAGTGGTAAACTGGAGATGACCAAACCTCCACCGCCACGCCAACAGAAATACGCCCATGCCATTACGACCCGCAAATCCACACGGCGGTCTTTCAAACGCGGTAGTCCATTGGCGGTACACACCGCCGCGGTCAAAATACACACACCTTTACAAAACTCTACCACATTGGACAATGTGAAAGGCACACACCTGAAACACATACACACACCACACCCACACACCCAATACAATATAAAAGACACACCCACATCACCCACAAACCCCTACTAACAAAAATCAGAGACGAAGGAGAGAGAGAAACATCACAGAATAGAGAGCTACATCACACAGAGGCACACTACACCATCACACACACCACATAGAAGCACAAAGCACCACACACCAACACACACATCACCACATACAACACCCCACACCTCATACACACCACCCCATGGCACCCCAAAGGCACCCACGCTTTTCGGACCAAGAACTCCGGGTCATGGTGGAGGAAATTATAAGAGTTGAACCGCAGCTCTTCGGCTCACAGGTGCAGCACACCACCATAGCCAGGAAGGCGGAGCTATGGCAGCGGATCGTGGACAGGGTCAACGAGGTGGGACAGCATCCCAGAAATAGGGACGACATCCGCAAACGCTGGAACGACCTACGGGGGAAGGTGCGCTCGATGGTCTCGCGACACAACATCGCAGTGCAGAAGACTGGCGAAGGACCACCACCCACACCACCCGAATTCACAGCATGGGAGCAAGAGGTACTAAACATCCTGCATCCTGATGGCCTCGCTGGAGTATCCGGAGGAATGGACTCTGGTAAGTACAAGCTCAACTACTTCACCCCCCCCAGCATGCTAACCACCACCCCCACCCTCACCCCCAAACCCCCATCACACATCCTCCCTGAGAATGTCTCTCCAGCACAACCCACCCAACACCAACCCCTGCATGCCACCACAAACTATGGACACCCATTACCTAAGCATGACCACTGCACATACCTATCCCCCCCCCCACAAAACACCCTCACAACACCTCCCCCAAGGGAATGCCAGCACTGGGGGACAAGGGCACCCATAAATCGCACGCAATTGCACACACAGAAACAATAACTATACTCTCTTACCCTATGCAGGACCCGAACGACAACACACCGGTCAGGAGGGACCAGAAATGTCCATCCCACCCCCGGAAGAGGCCCCTAGTGATGACAGCAGCTCTGTCGACCTGGAACCTGATGACCAGCCCGGACCATCGGGGACCTCTGGACAGTCGGTTCCCCTCAGGCAGCCACAGGCCACTGCAGACCCAACCCCCTCTGGGAACAACAGCACAGCTCCCACCCAGCGGGCCCATGCCTCTGTCTCTAGGACAGGTCAATCAGCGGTGTGTCTGCCACTACAGGGCACCCAGGGTAACCCACCACCCCAACAACAACAGAGACCTGGGGGCAGTGGTAGTGGGCACACCGGCCAGGGGACAGAGGCCGGGGGAAACCGGGCAACTCGGAGGGCTGCTGTGCGACAGGGGGGGGAGGAGAGGCCCAGGGAACCCACTCTCCAAGAGGCCCTCACCACCATCATGGCAGCCTACCACCACTCACAAGAGACGATGGCGACGGTACTGGCCAGGTTCCAGGAGATACAGGCACAGCAGGAGGAACGCTACATGGGGTTCAGCGACCAACTAACCAACATCTCTACCGCTATGGGGAGCATAGTGCAGGCCCTCAACCGTATAGAGGACACGTTTCGGGACCATGTGGCATCACACAGGGCCCCTGTCACTAGCCCGGAACAGGAACAGCCTACCACCTCTGCCGGCGCTAGTGGACAGGAGGCCCCACCACAACGACAGGCCACCAGAACCCCACCTCCTCCTGAACAACAACCACCCCGCAAGAGGAGCCTGAGATCCAAAAAATCGACAGAGTAGGATGTTAAGACCCCCGCCAGCATCAGATACCCCCTGAAGTCCTCCCACTGTCCCACATTGCCACCCTGTCAAACCTTGAAATGCCCCTGCTCCATCCTTCCACAGGCATATGGACAATGCACCTGTGAGACTGAGAACTGGACTGCGCCATGGACATTACTCCACCCCCACCCATCACCGTTTGACTAGAATGTACCATCATCTTGCACTAAAAATAAATCACTCATTGCACTGAAATCAATCAGGACTCAGCCTGTATTATTTACAAATGTATAACACATTACATATCAATTACGTTCTGTTAACTTTGTGCTGAACACATACCGAGGTCACTTAGCATTAGTCCATGGGCTAACCAAGCAGAAGTCACGCAGTGGGTCATACAGCACTGAAAAGGGAATGGAAAATCAAACATCAGTTTTAAAGTTCTGGGGGGAAATAGACAAAGTTGAGATGCGGGAGGCTTTCAGGAAATGTAAAATGGCATGGGTGATTCTTACCTGTGTGCTACTGAAAATACTGTTCTATTACTCTGTCCCTGTTGTCTGTGTCGTCTTCTGAGTCTTCCTCCTCTTCACTCTCCGCAGGCTCCACAGCTGCTTCAACACCACCATCTGCACCATCCTCCTGCAGGAAAGGAACCTGACGTCGCAATGCCAGATTGTGAAGCATACAGCAGGCCACGATGATATGGCACACCTTCTTTAGTGAGTACATCAGGGATCCCCCTGTCATATGCAGGCACCTAAACCTGGCCTTCAGGAGGCCAAAGGTCCTTTCTATGATCCTCCTAGTTCGGCCATGGGCCTCATTGTACCGTTCCTCTGCCCTTGTCCGGGGATTCCTCACTGGGGTCAGTAGCCAAGGCAGGTTGGGGTAACCAGAGTCACCTATTAGCCACACACGTTGTCTCTGTAGCTGCTCCATCACATAGGGGATGCTGCTATTTCACATAACATACGCGTCATGCACTGACCCAGGGAACTTGGCATTTACATGGGATATGTACTGGTCAGCCAAACAGACCACCTGGACATTCATCGAATGGTAATTTTTCCTGTTTCTGTACACCTGCTCATCGTCTTTTGGGGGCACCAAAGCCACATGGGTCCCATCAATGGCACCAATGATGTTGGGGATATGTCCAAGGGCATAGAAATCACCCTTCACTGTAGGCAAATCACCCTCCTCTGGGAAAATGATGTAGCTCCGCATGAGTTTCATCAGGGCAGACAACACTCTGGACAAAATCTTGGAAAACATAGGCTGAGACATTCCAGATGACATGGCCACTGTTGTCTGGAATGACCCACTTGCCAAAAAATGGAGGACTGACAGAACCTGCACCAGAGGGGGAATGCCTGTGGGTTGGCGGATGGGGGACATCAGGGCTGGCTCCAGCTGGGCACACAGTTCATGTATAGTGGCACGGTCAAGTCTGTAGCGTAGTATTATATGGCGTTCTTCCATTGTCGACAGGTCCACCAGCGGACGGTACACGCGAGGATTCATCCTTCTCCTCGGAAGTCCCAGCGGACGGTGCCTAGGAAGGACAACATGGAGCACCGAGTCAGGCAAACCACAGGTACGTTCACACAGCTTGCACAGTTAAAGAATCGCAATGCATTGAAAGGCGTGTATGTGTGGCAATGCAAGGCCTAGGCCTGTGTGACGCAGTCAAATTTAAGGCATGTGGGCCCTTGAAATGGCGGCTGCCTGACCTGTGAAGTGGGACAATGGGATGTGAGGTCAATGCGCTGGCGTGGCACACCGTGGCGGTAGGCGGTCGAAGACCGCTGTACGAAGTCGTATTGGTTAACATTGAACCCTATGGGATTCAGGAGCCAATGACGATGTGCGCCGGCGGTCGCGGTACGCACCGCCGCGGTACGCACCGCCGCGGGCGTGACCGCCATTTTCTATCTGATTAATCACTCGAGACCTGATCATCCACAGGAGAGGACCTATACTGCAAGTGCTGCTGTGAACTCGGTCTGGAAGTGACAATGGCTGCTGCGACTGGGGAAAGGGCCCCTGCCTTCACGTCTGAAGAGTTGGAGAAACTTGTGGATGGGGTCCTCCCCCAGTATGCGCTACTCTACGGTCCTCCAGACCAACAGGTGAGTACACTGAGTGCTCCTTGCATGGTCTATGCCTGTGTGGAGTGGGGTGGCTGTCAGTTGGTGGGGTGGGGAGAAAATGAGGAGGGCAACGCACGACAGATGTGAGAATGGGCCACATGGCAAGGTTGGGGAGGGGGGGGCATTTACTCCATACATGCAGAAATGTGACGTTTTCTCTTTCCCACCCTGTACATGTCAAACAGGTGAGCGCCCATCAGAAAATCGATATTTGGCGTGCCATCGCCAAGGAAGTCCGGGCCCTGGGGGTCTACACCAGACGGGGCACCCACTGTCGGAAGAGGTGGGAGGACATCCGCCGCGGAACCCGTAAGACCGCAGAGACACTGCTGGGGATGGCCTCCCGACCTAGGAGGGGTGCCAGTCGTACCCTGACCCCCCTGATGTCCCGGATCCTGGCGGTGGCCTACCCTGAGTTGGATGGGCGCTTGAGGACAGCACAGCAGACACAAGGGGGTGAGTATCAGCACATTCTGCTATCCTTACGCGCAGTTGAGGCGTCTGGGTGGGGGAGGAGGCCTGTGTGTGACAGTAGGCCAGGGCGCTTTCCGTAGTGTAGTCCCCTCCCTTAGACATGGCCCTGTGCCCCCGCCCCCCACCTCTGTAGGGTGCCAAGTGCAGCTATCCATGGTCCTCCATCACCCATGTGCGCGTCTGTTGTCCCTAGACCTGTTGGCCTAGTCAGAAGTACTGAGTAGTATACCCCAAGTTCGCGGCTTAGTGCACGAGGCACCTGTGTCTGTCCTCTCCGCCAAGGGTATTGACAAGGCATACACTCAACATTGTTTTATTTCTCCCCCCACCCTTATTCTTTGTTTTCTTGTGCATTAGCATCATCAGGCGGAGGAGAATTGGCGTCGGAGCACGAGGGAGCTGCAGGTCACCAGGCCCCGGTGGGCACTGACACAGACACCGAAGGCACCAGTGATCCGGAGGGCGAGGGGAGCACCACAACGGGGGCCGGTGGAGACACCAGCGACACGGACACGTCCTCGTTTGGGAGCTCCCTAGCGGGGGCGGCAACATCTGTGCCCCCCGCAACAACAGGTACAGCCGCCACCCAGCGCACCAGCACCGCCCTCCCAGCAGCCCCTCAGTCTTCGCTCCGTGCCCGTTCGCCCAGGAAGGCGCGCATCTCCTTCGCCCCAGGCACCTCAGCCCCTGCCTCTGTTACCCCTGCTGCCCTCAGTGCGGAGCTCATTGACCTGGTGAGGTCGCTCATTGTTGGGCAGACTACCCTTTTGAATGCCATCCAGGGGGTGCAAAGGGAGGTGCAACAGAGCAATGCTTACCTGGAGGGCATTCATTCGGGTCAGGCTGCCCATCAACGAGCGTTCACTTCTCTGGCCTCAGCACTGACGGCAGCCATTGTCCCTGTCTCCAGTCTCCCTCTTCTAACTGCCTCCACCCTTTCTCTGTCTCCTGTTCCTCAGCCTATCCCATCCACACCATCAGACCAGCCTGCACACACCTCAACACCCAAGGCCAGCTCATCCAAACATAAGCACCACAGAACACACAAGCATTCACCCAAGCAACACCCAGATGCAGACATACCAACATTCACTACCACCTCTGTGTCCCCCACCTCCTCGTCTCCCTCCTCCCTCCCTGTGACGTCTACACTCACACCTGCATGCACACCAACATCAGCCAGTTCTTCCATCACCAGCACACCCTCCACTACAGTCCTCACACGTGCAGTCACCACCCCCACTGCCATCTACACGTCCCCTGTGTCCTCTCCCACTGTGTCTGTCACCCCCTCTTCCAAGACACATAAACGCAGGCAGCCACCCAAGCAACAGCCAACCACCTCACGACAGCCTACGTCCCAGTCACCTGCACCCAAGGACAGCACACCTGACTCTCCTACAACCACATTCTCTTCCTCCACTTCTATCACCACTACTCCTACCCTTTACCTTGGTCCAAAGAAATATTACCTCTCCAATCTTAACCTCTTTCCCTCCCCTGACCCACCCCCTCCATCTGGGAGAAGTCCCAAAGGCACCTCAGCCACCACCAGCCCAGCTGCTAAGGTACAAGTGGTGCATGGATTATGGAGCCCACCCTTTGGCGGCAGTGACACTTCACTGAGCAGCAAGGGGACTGCCAGCCCCCCCCCAGGCAAGAGGACCCGGAAAGTGAAGGGCTGCCGTGAGCAGACTGAGACGGCTGCCCCCAAGGAGGTAATTCCGGCCAGTTCACCTGCCACAACAGCCAGGGGAGGCAAGGGCCCGAGAGCCCCATCTAAGGAGCGGAAGGGCAGCAGGGCGGAGAGGCCAGCCAGCAGGAGCGCGGAGCAGGAGGGCCCCACACGCCCCATCCCGCCTGCAAGGGACGACACCAAAGGGCCCAGGACTCCGTCTCCGAAGGGGCCTGACACTGCACGTTCGGAGGGCGAGTGAGCAGGTTGTCAAGGCCAGGTCTGACTCCCTACACTGACTGGAAGAGCACCGCTGAACAGGGCCCCGCCGTGCAGAAGAGCACCGCTGAACAGGGCCCGCCATGAAGACAAACACCGCTGAACAGGGCCCCGCCGTGCAGAAGAGCACTGCTGAACAGGGCCCCGCCATGAAGACAAGCACCGCTGAACAGGGCCCCGCCGTGCAGAAGAGCACCGCTGAACAGAGCCCCGCCATGAAGACAAGCACCGCTGAAGAGGGCCCCGCCGTGCAGAAGAGCACCGCTGAACAGGGCCCTGCCGTGCAGAAGAGCACCGCTGAACAGGGCCCCGCCGTGCAGAAGAGCACCGCTGAACAGGGCCCCGCCGTGCAGAAGAGCACCGCTGAACAGGGCCCCGCCATGAAGACAAGCACCGCTGAAGAGGGCCCGCTGGGCCCCGCCGTCTCAAGCACCGCTCCGCTGGGCCCTTCCTGTCAAGCACCGCTCCGCTGGGCCCCGCCGTCTCAAGCACCGCTCCGCTGGGCCCTTCCTGTCAAGCACCGCTCCGCTGGGCCCCGCCGTCTCACGCACCGCTCCGCTGGGCCCTTCCTGTCAAGCACCGCTCCGCTGGGCCCAGGACTCCGTCTCCGAAGGGGCCTGACACTGCACGTTCGGAGGGCGAGTGAGCAGGTTGTCAAGGCCAGGTCTGACTCCCTACACTGACTGGAAGAGCACCGCTGAACAGGGCCCCGCCGTGCAGAAGAGCACCGCTGAACAGGGCCCGCCATGAAGACAAGCACCGCTGAACAGGGCCCCGCCGTGCAGAAGAGCACCGCTGAACAGGGCCCCGCCATGAAGACAAGCACCGCTGAACAGGGCCCCGCCGTGCAGAAGAGCACCGCTGAACAGGGCCCCGCCATGAAGACAAGCACCGCTGAACAGGGCCCCGCCGTGCAGAAGAGCACCGCTGAACAGGGCCCTGCCGTGCAGAAGAGCACCGCTGAACAGGGCCCCGCCGTGCAGAAGAGCACCGCTGAACAGGGCCCCGCCGTGCAGAAGAGCACCGCTGAACAGGGCCCCGCCATGAAGACAAGCACCGCTGAAGAGGGCCCGCTGGGCCCCGCCATCTCAAGCACCGCTCCGCTGGGCCCTTCCTGTCAAGCACCGCTCCGCTGGGCCCCGCCGTCTCAAGCACCGCTCCGCTGGGCCCTTCCTGTCAAGCACCGCTCCGCTGGGCCCCGCCGTCTCACGCACCGCTCCGCTGGGCCCTTCCTGTCAAGCACCGCTCCGCTGGGCCCGCCGTCTCAAGCACCGCTCCGCTGGGCCCTTCCTGTCAAGCACCGCTCCGCTGGGCCCCGCCGTCTCAAGCACCGCTCCGCTGGGCCCCGCCGTCTCAAGCACCGCTCCGCTGGGCCCCGCCGTCTCAAGCACCGCTCCGCTGGGCCCTTCCTGTCAAGCACCGCTCCGCTGGGCCCCGCCGTCTCAAGCACCGCTCCGCTGGGCCCTTCCTGTCAAGCACTGTTCACGGTTCACTGTGCCCACCATGCATCCTCCATGACCAGTGGACTCTGTTATCCACCTGATGGACTGTGGCTTTGCACTCCCCAGGATGGCACAGTGGGCAAGCCACCCACTGTAGAGACTTTGAGAGACTGTGGCTTTGCACTCCCCAGGATATGTCAGTGGGCATGGTGGGCCCTTCGTGGATCTGGCGTCGTGGACTCATGTGGCTGTGGTGCCCCCCCCTTCCCTTCCCCCTGAGGTGCCCGTAGTTTTGTCACCAGATGCCCCTGCAGTGTTCTCTCCAAAGGACTCAGGTCTCCTGTGTGGGCTTTGCCCTTGTTTCGCTACACTTTGGCCCACGGACATGATGAATTCGTAAGATGTGCAGGACTACTTGCTTCAGTTATCCACTGCTGTGTAAATACTTTTTTTTTATGAAATATTTTTTGATGGTTGAATAAGACTTTTCTGAAGCTATTTTGTACATAAATATTTATTCTCAATTTGGTTATGTCATTGTATTTTTTACGGGTGTTTGGGTGGTGTCACTGTGAGTTGTTGCTCTGCATTGGTGTGTACATCTTGGGGGGGTGGGGGTCGCATATGTGTGTGCCCGTAAGCTTTCGTCCTCCCCCCTCCCGTGTGTCGTAGGTGCAGTACTCACCGTTGTCGTCTGCGCCGGACTTCGTACTCGTGGTAGATGAGAAGGTAGACGAGAGCAGGTAGGATGTTTAATTCGGGTTCCATGCTGTCCTCCGTACTCGTGGAGTGCGTAGAGGTGAGCGTTTTCCCGTTCGTAGTCTGTTTCCACCGTGTTTTTATCGGCGGTGCTCCCGCCCCGGAAAAGGTGGCGGATTGGTGAGTTGTGATAGTGTGGGCGGTACATTGTCTGCCGCCTGGCTGTTGGCGGTGACCGCCGCGCTGTTTGTCGGTCCCGCCGTGGCGGTCGGAGTGTTAAAGTGGCGGGCTGTGTTGGCGGTTCCCGCAAGGGTCAGAATTCCATTTTTTGGACCGCCGGCCTGTTGGCGGTTTGGCCGCCGCTTTATCACCGACCGCCAGGGTTAGAATCACCCCCTTAATTTTTAGCTTCCAATTTCAAATTCCTTCACATTTACAGACCCTTTAAAAAATTTCAACTTTACATTTTGCTTCTTTATTTATACACACTTTATTAATGTGCTACGATTATTAAATTTTCAGAGCAGCTACAGACCCCCTGAGAAGGCTTTGTGGACCACACCAAAGGTTAAGAACCACTGCTCTATGATGTTAGTTAATTCTGATTTATTTTATTACACTGTTAATAAAAAATATTACAGACTTAAATCAATGCAGTTTTTGGTTGAGCTAAAAATCTATTCCCCTTTAGTGGCTTCATTCCCATAGAAGACATGATGGTATAGATGGCACTGTTGTTGCATATGCCAACTTAATTTATGTCTGTATCACTTGCTCAGTGGTATGAAATAATGTCATCTTGTTTTTTTATGACTTTTGATCATAGATAATATGGTGTAGTGTATTTGTAGTTTAAATGCGCATGGCGCCTTGAATATATACCTTTATATCCTATTTATGATCATGTTTCTAGGTACATTTAGATGTTATCCATGCACATTGTGGTGTGATAAAAACGCTGATGGTCTTAATTTCAATTTGTTTGCCAGGAGCAGTATGACATTGTATGATTCGATTTTAGATGCAATCATAATATTTATATATCACCTCATAGAACATGTTAAATTCATCACACTTTTTTATACATACAGGTTTATAATCTGTTCATCCCTCCTAATGTTCTTTCAAGAAGATTTGTAATTCATTAGCCACATTGATGACCAATTCCACTATATGTAGATTATTTACTCAATAGGATTTAATCCATCGCAGTGTATGTTCTCTTGTTTCCTATCTTTCGATGGTTCTGGATGTATATTGTATCAAAGACTTTTACTTTGTTCCACTGGCTCCTGCCATGATTAACCTCAAGGTGTATTGACATGACATATTTGTTATCTCCATTTCACAACACATGAAGGTGTTCCATCCACCTGTCCCTGACCATTCTCCTAGTTAAGCCCATGTACATTTTACCACAGATACATGTGATTCTATATACACAAAAATTTGTTTTACAATTCATAAAGACTATAATGTCATAATTGGACGTTTTGTTTTCCTATTTGATTTCCATATTTAAAGAAATCGTTTGGCTGACTTGGCAACCAGGTTTACAATATTTCCTCCCCTGTGTACCCAAATCAATCACTTAGACTGAGCATATTCTTAAATGTCCTATTTCTTTTGTACATTAGGTGTGGTTTAGTTCCAATGTATTTGTTGATGTAGTGATCCAATTCCAATATAGAATTAGCACTGTTAGGATCCGCTTTGATTCTGCTGAGTACTTTGTAATAAAGCAAATCTTTTGAGTTTGATCTTTCTTTTTCGAATTTGTTTGTACAAAGCTGTATTACATTTATCTTGTTGTGCTGCACTTTTATTCGAATAAGCTCTCTGTTTAAATCTATTATAGATGGTTTGTTTTTCTTTCTGAAAGACCAATTCCTAGCTTCTCAGTCTTTTCGCTCATAAGAGTTCACTGAATGTGATGCTTCTAATCTGATGTTGAAGTTGGCCTGACTTAGCATCAAAAGTACTACTGGTAGAGGTGGGGTCCCTGTAGAATGTGATCATTTCTCTGATTTACTCCAGTCTCAGTTCTATATATATTCAACTGATTATGATTCAGCAATTTGTGAAAATCCTTCAGATCTACTTCTCATATAAGAAAGACATCTATGAAGCATGTCCATGGTATCAAACTGTCCTCATATTTCTGTATGTGCTGTTTATTCATATTGTCACTCTCATATTTGCCCCTAGACATATTTTCATATGATGGTGCCAGTTGTGAAGCCTTCGCTGTCCTCTGTACCTGGTTGTAAAGAGTATCTAGGTACAGGAAAAAATATTGTCCATTGTGAAGATGCCAAATTATAGTAACATTTAATTTTGCATCAGATAATTAGCTCTTCTTGTATTGAGAAACTTATGCATTGCTGTTTTATTCCACCATTATGAGCTCCAGGCTTATATAGAGATATGACATCCTTTGTTACTATTAAGAACTCATGCTGTCACAGGATACCATTAATTCTCCAGAAAATTGTTTGCATCTTCAGGGGTGTGGAATTCTTGTAGCCCAACGCCCAGAACATATTGTTTAGGGTCAAGGACAACACGTTTTCAGACTTTTAGTCATGATTCATTAATGGAAAGCCTTTATTATTAGGGTGAGTGTTCTAAATACATGTTGTAAACTCAGACTGCACTACTGACGACGTTTCCAGTAAAAAAAATGTGTACAAGCACTTGCAAAGTGTTAAAATATGGGGTTATGTTTAATGCTCCCAAAATGCTGTTTGATGAAATGTAAATATTTGCAGAAGTTTGAAAGCAAGATGAATTTTTTGCTTTCAAAATAAAATGTTTACCAAAAAATGCAACTAGGGAAAAAGTTCTACTACACTACTGAGAAATTTCAGGTATAATTTTTTGCAAAAAATATTCATAATTGGAAGTCAGTGTTATCAATTTCAGCAAGATTGTGAAAAACATGAATATAAACAAGCAATGGCAAAGCCAATAGGTCTGACATTGGTGGTCGGTCTTTTAGTTTTGTCAATGCGTGTCTCGCCTTGTCATGGCTTTTGTAAAACGTTAATGTTGTGGGACCTGTTGGGCCATTATCATTGTAATACATTTTAGCAAAAACACACCACTGTAACACATTTCAGCAAAAAGCAAAAATATTTTTTGTTTGCAAACAGCACACTTTGCCACAATAGTTCCTGGCACTGAACAAAACTACTTTGTGTGTTGATATGCTCCTTGTGAAAGAGAAGATTGTGATCACTGTAATATAATGTAACATACATTTGTGCAGTGCAGAACTTGTCACCCGTAAGGGTATCAAGGCGCTGAGTAGGAGCGGGTTCTAAAAGTAGGATCAGTCACAGTGAAGCCAGACAATAGATGTAGAGAGAGAGAGAAATATAATTTTAATAAAACAAGAGGTCTTGGTTAACACCAAACCTAACTAGGGACCCAATTCTTAAAGAAAGTCACAATAGTCCACCCCTGGTGTATGTCTTTGCATTAGTGAAGATTTGTGTATTTCATGTATTCACAAGAATTCACAGAAGTGGACCAGGAAAGCATACTACTAGAAAATATTTGTGAACTATATTTTAGCACGAGCAAATATTATGCAGGTGTAGATTTGCTCATGTGAAAATTTTTGAGTGTTCAGAAGTTCACTTTCCCCTTAACCACTTTATTCCGAACTCTAGAAGAAGTTTTACTTCTGGCCCTTGTCAGGAGTAAATTTCCAATTTTTCTCATTATGGGAAATGATATGGGAAGACCTGATGAAAACCCTTAAAACATGCAAGTTAGTAGGTTTGAACAGACTCAAAAGGGCTACCTCCAGGCCCAGTTTGTATATCTGTGGAAAGGTGGCAAAATAAGGAAATTTCTAGTATTTAAGCCCTACTATAGTATTAGCCCTGATATAATCAGAGAGGCTATTATCAGAGCTCATCTAATGAGATTAAATCCATAACTTGTTGTCTCACTATATGGCACCAAATGGACAAGTAGAATTTTTTATAGAACAAGTAGATTTATGAAGCAACCTGTCCCATGGACAAGTAGATATTTTATTAAATTTCACACCCCAGATCTTTAAAAAGGGATGGTAAAGTTGCCACTAATGGTTGAAGTAAACTGTCAATTTATTGTGAAACACACTCTGTTAGGGACCCTGTACCTCATGTAATTGGCCTGCTAACCTGTGTTTTTTTTGTTTTTACGTATCTTTGGCAGCAAATCTATACAGGTATTGTGGAATATTCTTTCTGCAATTACAGATATTCCTAGTAAGTTAATATTGCTTTATCCTGCTGTTTCTGAAGCATTGGTTAAGTTGCGTTTTTTGATCTTTTGAAGCTTGTTATGTACATCGGTTTGTATCAATTGTTATCATTTTAGTTGTTTGTTTGCTTCTCTGTCATAGTCTACGAAATCCATAATGACATCATTGCCTCCTTTATTAATATTTCTGATTGCTATGCCCTTACCATTGCTTAGAGATTTTAAAGGCTCTTGTTTAGATAAGTTATTCTTCTTATTGTGTGTTATCATCTTGAAATCTGTCAGATTACATTCATAGAAGGCATCAATGTTGTCATGATTTGGTAAGAGTGAAACAATATCTGATTTATGTTTGAAACCACTGTCGGTTGATAGCATGTAGCTTTTGTTGAAATCTTGTGCCAGTTGTTTCAGAGATGTGCCCAGGAATATTATGGGGGCATATGTAGCTCTTTGTGAGGGACCCCTCCCTGATTCCCACACTTACCTGATGGCTGCACGGTGGATCCCTCCTTGTAGTCCTAGGTATGCCATCAGAACCTAAACAGGAAAGAAAAGACGGACATCAAAAGAGGTAAGGGGCTGGATTTATAACTAAAATCGCCAAGACTGAAGACACAACTCTCCTTTTTAGTTTCCTAGAGGCAGGGTGATCCTGACAAAAACATCACCGAAGCAGGAAACTTGCACGCAGCAGGTTTCTGAGCTGAATATCAGGAAGGAGCAGGATGATGCTAGACGACCAACTTAAGCAGCTGAAGGAGCCGGGCAGGACCATACGGAGGAAAGCGAGATCTGGGGGAAAGTAGCTGAGGACGAAGGGCCGAAGACACCCCGGGAGACGTGGACGAAGGACTGGTGGATGCAGCCAGGAGAGGTCTACATACCAGCCACAACTCAGGAGAGTTGTGGCAATGCGATGAGTGACCAGTAAGGGGAGGGAATGCCCTGAGGAGTAGGGGTTGAGTTTCCTTGTTATTTACCTGTTTGGATCTTTTGAAAATATGAGCTAGAATGGAACAGGTGAATGTTATATTTTTATAAAAGCGCATAGCAACCCTGGCACATGGTTTTTCCTAACACTCACAATAAGGCTCACTTGGCATAATTGCTCACGTTGTAGTAAAGGAGACAATAAAAACTCTGTTGACCAGAGCCCTAGGTTCACGCTCTTTACTTTAGGTTTATTTTCCTCCTCCTTTTTTCTTCCCGAAACCTTGGGGAAGGTTTCTTTGATTTTAGTGTTCCCTGGTAAAATTTAAAAGGGAATATTATTGCACTACCTTGGTGGCGAGGTGATTTATGCTGTCACATGTGGACCGAATCCTATTGTTTTCCTCACAGGTGTTATGGTGGAGAGAGCTCACAAAACAGTAGTGCAAACAGTATACTTACTGCATTCTTCTCAGATTTCCCTGAGGACCCTGCCGGTGACGACCTTGAAGGAAGTCCTGGAGAAGAAAGAGAAGAAAGAAAACATGCAATACCATTAATTTTCAAGAAGACAACACAACATATAGAGGGCAGCAGAGGCAGCTGCCAAAAGACCGCCATGTTGGCAGTGATCGAACCGCCGTATTAAGAGTCACAAAGCTAAGTCAACCAAAAAAACAACCTAAATACCGAAACCACCAGGACACTGGAGGACGAAAAAGAGGTGGTCCCACCACCAGCACTGCCAGCCCGACAAATATCATCCAATCATATTATGATCAACAAATCACGAGAGCGATTCTTCCATGGCCGAAAACCATAGGCAGTGCGAACCGCAGTGGTCTGAGCTCACATCAGTCAGAACACTACACCACATTGAATAGTTTGAATACCTCACACCTGGCACACATTCACACACCTGACACACCTACACACTGCACTATATAACACACTCTTACATAACCCACAATCCTTTGCAACCAGAACACCACACACAGCCACACACAAGCAACATTTTAGAGACACAAAAAGCAAGAATAGACACCCATACACATTATACAATGCACAAAACCCACACCTGCACAACATGCACAACACAAAATTTACTATCACACACAATACACAACAACCGCCACCCACTCACATCACAGCACCCACACCTCAACAATAACATTTTTCATCCTTTTTTCACTACCTCACCGTCTTTACCACCACTACCATGTCCCCACAAAGACATCCACATTTCACTGATGATGAGTTGAAGGTCATGTTGGACAACATTGTCAGGGTAGTGTGAGAAGCTGGCCTGGTTTGTAGTGGGTACCAGAGGTACTTATACCTTATAGGTGATCCACCTTAGTGAAATGTAGTCAGTGTCTAGCAGCTTAAGCTGTCTAGGGGTAGCGGTAGCAGAACAGCCAAGGCTGAACTAGGAGACATACAAAGCTCTTGCTATACCACTATAGTCACAAAGTAATGATACACAATAAAAGACAATACTCAGTGTTACCAAAAATAATGGTATTTATTTTAGTGACACAAGGCCAGAAATATCTTAGAGGCAATACTCCTACTGGAGGTAAGTATTATACACAATATATACACTAGTAACCAACGTCAGGTAAGTACACAGTCAGAAAATAGTGCAAACAGTGAAAAAACAATAGATTGCAATGAACCTAGGGGCAACACAAACCATATACTAAAATAGTTGAATGCGAATGTTGGTTCCCCCCTAGACAAGTGCAGTGTGTAGAGGGGCGCTGGGAGTGTAAGAAAACACCAAAGGTAAGTAAAATACCCCACCCCAGAGCCCAGGAAAGCAGGAGTAAAATACAGCAAGTGTCCTCAGAAAACACTAGGCGTCGTGGTAAAGGATTATGCAAAAACCAAGCAAAACTGCAAGACACCAATGATGGATTCCTGGACCTGAAGACCTGTGGAAAGAGGAGACCAACTCCAGAAGTCGATGAAGAGTCCAGGAAGAATAGGAGCTCCTGCTAACCCAGATGAAGGTGCAAAAGTGGAATCTCCGGTTAGAAGAAAAGAGCAGAAATGCACCAAAGAAAACAGCTGCGGATTCCTGCTTGGTGCAAGAGATGTCCCATGTTGAGTCATTGGATGCAGGCTGGTTTTCGTCATTGGATTCCACCAACAAGCCTTGGCTCACGCAAATGTTGCAGTTGGCAGGAAAAGGCGCTACTTGGGCCCAGGAGGCACCTGGGTGCCTCAACTTGGACTGAGGCAGAGGGGGCTCTCAGCACTTTAGAGAGCCCTTGGAAGACCAGGCAGCACCCACAGGAGTCCCAGAACACAGGGACAAAGGAGTTGTAGAATGCGGTCATCCCAGCACTACACAAAGGGACCCTACACCGCCAGAGAACAATTCAGGGAGCTGAGCATCGCAGGATAGAGTGCTGGGGACCTGGGCTACGTTGTGCATGATGAACTTTTGGAAGAAGTGGATAGAAGCAGAAGGAGCTGCAGAGGACGCAGTGCACAGGAGTACTGTCTGGCACGGGGAAGCAAGCCCTTACCTCCACCAAATTTGAACAGCTGGACCTTTGGACAGTCAGGATCACGTCAGTCCACCACCTGTGTTCCAGGGATCACACTCGTTGACAGGAGAGGAGTCCCAGAGTACCGGTTGTCATTGCAGAGAGGTGCCTGCTGAAGCAGGGAAGTGACTCTGTCACTCCATGGGAGATTCCTTCGGTCCTTCTGGTGCAGAATGAAGACAGGCAGTCCTCAAAGTGTGCACAACCTGGAAACTGTTGCAGTTGCTGGTTGGAGCTGAAGTTGCAGGGACACAGTAGCCTTCCTGGATACTTTATTGCAGTTACAGGGGTCCTGGAGCAGTCTGCAGTTGATCCAACGGTCAGAAGCTGAAGCAGAGAATGCAGAGGAGTCCTGGTGGAGCCTTGCAAACCAAATCCAAGGAAATACCCAGAGGAGAGACCCTAAGTAGCCCTGAGAGGGGGATTGGCTACCTAACCAGATATGTACCTATCAGGAGGGGTCTCTGATGTCACCTGCTGGCACTGGCCACTCAGATGCTCCTAGACGGTCCCCACACCTTGGAATCCAAGATGGCTAACGCGAGGGACACTCTGGAGGAGCTCTGGGCAGTACCCCTGGGGTGGTGATGGACAGGGGAGTGGTCACTCCCCTTTCCTTTGTCCAGTTTCACGCCAGAACAGGGACTGGGGGTCCCTGAACCGGTGTAGACTTTATTATGCAAGGAGGGCCCCGTTTGTGCCCTTCAAAGCATTTCCAGAGGCTCTGGGAGGATACCCCTTCCATGCCTGTAATACCTATTTCCAATGGAAGAGGGTGTAACACCCCTCTCCTAAAGGAAATGCATTGTTCTGCCTTCCTGGGATTAAGCTGCTCAGTCCCCAGGAGGGCAGAAACCTGTCTGTGAGGTGGCAGCAGCCGGGGCTGCAGTGGAAACCTCAGAGAGCTGATAATGGTGTCCATGCACTCACAAAGTCCAGGAAATTGGTCCTGGACAACGTGGGGGCACCTTTGCTAGTGCAAGGGTGCCCTCACACACAGTAACTTTGCACCTAGCCTTCAGTAACTGAAGGTTAGACATATAGGTGACTTATGAGTTACCTGATGCAGTGAAAATGGCTGTGAAATAGTGTGTGCACTATTTCACTCAGGCTGCAGTGGCAGTCCTGAAGGAGTGTTTGTATGTGCTGCTTATGGGTGGCAAAAGAAATGTTGTAGCCCATAAGGATCTCCTGGAACCCCAATGCCCTGGGTACCTAGATACTAGGGACTTATAAGGGGGTTCCAGTATGCCAATCTGAATTGGGATATGGAGTCCTAGACTATAATGACAAAGTTGGTAAACAGAGAGAGCATAAGCACTGGAGTTCTGGTTAGCAGAACTCAAGTGACACAGGCAAGCATACTGACAACACATATAGACCACAAACTATGAGCACTGGGGTCCTGACTAGCAGGATCCCAGTGAGACAGTAACAACACACTGACAAACACTGACAAACAGGTCAAAAATGGGGGTAACTTTGCTAGAAGAAACCCACCTTCCTACAGGTAGAGCCATACCTATTCGGAGCACAAAACCAGCAAACATCAATAGCCATGAAAATTGAGTTGTGGCAAAGAATAGTCAACACTGTGAATTCTGTAAGCAGTTACCAACGCACAATGGTAAACATTAGGAAGAGGTGGAACGACCTCAGAGGGAAGGTATGTTCCATGGCATCCAGGCACCAGCTGGCAGATCTTAAGACTGGCGGTGGGCACCACCTCCTCCCCCAGAGTTCCCATCATGGGAGGAGAACGTCTTGGGCATCCTGCATCCTGAGGCCCTGACAGGAATACCTGGGAGAGTGGAGTTGAGTAAGTCACTACAACATTCATATTACCAAACAGTTTTGTCTTGCATGCTCACTGATCACCTTTTCCCACCTCAATGACCAAACCATTCACCACCCCTCTGTCCAAATACCCCTCTCTGCCATGACACTTTTCAACTAAACTCACCTGGGGCTGCAGTGTTTTGGAATGGCATGTGAAGTACTGGGAACGGACAGCACTACAACTCCCATAAGGCACTGTTCCACCATTAAGAAAACCAGTACCATTACAAACAAATCACAGCTACAGCTGTGTCCCATAGCAAACTGGCCTCTGAGAAAAGCTTTCTCATAATGTCATATACTCACCTGGGAAGGGGGTGGGACAACTAAATGGCAAACTAGATGCACTTGCAGTACATCCAGACAGAGGCCCAGGTCAAATGATAACTCCACACCAGCTCTGACACCATTGTGCATTGTTCAGCGTTTCGTTGACTCAATGCCACCATACACCTTACTAGGAGAGAAATGTACATTGTCATGTCTTTACTCAGACAAGATATGAGAGTATCAGCAGTCATATAAACATCAACATAATCCCAAGAACTTGGAGCATTCTGTGTGCAATTGTAAATCTCTGTGTCCCACATTGCTCTAACCTAGATTTAGAAGCAGCTGTCATTGTCATTACAGGGGATCATGTAAAGGCAGTGTGTGCATCTCACATACCTTGTTTAGTTGTCAAATGTATACATCACTTGTTGCATCACTTACAGCAACTGTGTGTTCCACTTCTCTTACAGGTAACCTTGCCATTCTCAACATGGAGAGGACACCAGAGACTGCCACTAACCCTCTGAATGAAGGCCCCAGTGAGGAAAACACCCCTGTATGTTTGGACACTGGCACATCAGGGACACCTGGTCAGTCAACAATTGTCAGCCTCACCGTGCCCACATTGACTCCTTACAGTCCTGTTGCATCTTTATTACAGGCAACCATTCACCCCTAAACCTGTCACAAGGAAAGTCTCTTCCATCGTGTGCCCGCCCAGCACAGGTACCAGAGTCTCCTCTTGTCACCCCTGCCAATGATGGTCCTCCCACAAGTTGGAGTGGGCATCCTGTGCCGAGGGGCACAGGTACATGGGGGTAGGGTGCGTGGGATGGATGGTGTGGGCTAGAGGATGGGGGCTCCCAGGGACACAACTAACCAGGAGACCATCTCCCAAGTCTTGGGAGCCTAACAAAATTCCCAAGGCATGATGAGCCAGGTACTGACCATGGTTGGGGAGATCCAACAGCTGCAGAGTGACAACCACCAGGAAGCCATGCAGCAGTGGCAGGCCCAATATGCCATCCTGGCTTTCATTGCTGGGATGCTGAGGGACATAAACACTACCCTGATTAGGTTTAGCACCGAACATCAGGCCTCTTCGACTAGCAAGGAAACATCAGGCCCTTCTACATCTGTGGCTGCTAGTGGAATTGAGGCCCTGCCAGGGGAAGGGAGTGCCTCAGACACCCCACCCTCTGTAGCAGAACCCCCCGCAAACGCGGACTTCTACCCAGACATCCAGGAGGAGTAGATGACAAGACCAAACCCACTGCCAAGAAGTGAACCTCTCCTGATTGGTTCCCTTGTGGGTCGCTGATACACCCTGCTGACGGTTCTGAAATCGTGTAAGACACTGGACTTGTGTTTCCAAATGGTGTAGCAGCTACCCTGATGATTTCATCCACGATGTCTGCGCCCTTCACTGTTTACTTTGTATTATTTCTGTTTCAAATCACTCATTTTGTTGTGCACTCCCCAATAAATACCACTTACCCACAAATCTTGTGTAAGTGTGATGTATCAACCATATACAACTGTCACATATGACAACTATTGTAGGAAAATGTTCCTATCTAATGTCAATCCTTTGTTATGGTCATCACACATATATTGGATAAACAGGATACATATTGCATTGGGATTGTAGCATAGACATGACACAAATTACCTGTATTGTACATCTCCACATATTTATTTGGAGAATGGCAATCACCACATAGTGAAGTATTGCTGTGGACTTCAATGTTTCACCTTAGGGGGTCATTCGCTACCAACCCACAGAATACAGAAGTTAGGGACATGTCAGCCATTCACCATCCCAGGAGGCAGACAGATTGGGTATCATCAGCTAACGCTTTATCACATACCCATACCTTAGCTTCCAAATGAGCATACCCCATGAAACAGACAGAGGTCAGTACTAATCTCCCCAGTCATGAAGCCTTCCACTTACCATGGTAGTCAGTCTTCAGACACATGCACGTTGGTCTGCAATGAGGAAACATGCTGACAACTATGTACAAGTTAGTTCACATACAACACAAACTATAATGATGGTAGAGGGTCTGGGATACCACATTATGACATGTGTTAGACACAAATGGACACACCATGGCCCCAGTTGAGCCACCTCCAAAACCAAACAGGTCTTTTTTGCGGAAAAGGACACTTCCATCCCACTGTCCTGACAGTCTGGGCCTAGAATTCACACACCACATATCTCATGCTAAACAGTACCTGGTTTAATCAATGTCCACTTCTCATGTCAGTCTGTAAATCCCATCTGCCTGTGACACTGTCTGAGATTGCCAAATGAGGATGAGCCAAACAGCCAATCTGCAAATCTGCAAATCTGTGATTGACAAAGATAAGGTATAGGCCAGAGTGAAACACATACATCACATTGCCAATTCATAAGTACAAATGTGACTTTGATTGTGCTTTTTCAAAACAATAGACTATATACATAACAGTTCTGTACACAACTTCAAGTAACAGTCTGCATGCATATCTGAGTCATGGGCTTTGGAGCCACTTAAGATCTCACTGATGGTGATAAAAAGAACATTACATGGCATGCAACACCTCAACAATACCCCATGGAAACTCTATTGTAACATATCATCACATACCTTGAGACAGTTGAAGTACTGATTGATGAGATCTGCCCTGATGTCTCCAGCTTCATCCTCATCATGCTCATCCTCACTTGGCAAATCTGCATTTCCACCCATAGGATCTGCTGGCTCCCCCTCATCTGGTATGAATGGTATCATCTCAGGGCAAGGTTGTGGAGCATGCAGCAAGCAACAATTATTTTATATACCTTGTAGGGTGAGTAAAGGAGGGTTCATCCAGACTTGTCTATGCTGCAAAATTTTGCCTTCAGAAGCCCAAAAGTCTGCTCCAGGACATGCCTTGTCCTTCCGTTGGCCTCATTGAAGCGGACTTCCTCTGGTTTGGTTGGGTACCTCACTAGGGTCAATAAACAAGGACGGTTTGGGTAGCCAGAATCCCCTGTAAGATATAGTTACACCAATCCAAACTTTAATCTTGGACATCCACATATATGGCAGCAGGAAAAATGTACAGACATATATGACATATATAACTTACCAACCAGCCAGGCTCTCTCTGTGTATAGTTTTGTCATCAGCAGTGGGATTTTGCTGTTCTGCATGATGAAGGAATCATGGACTGATCCAGGATACTTTGCACAAACCTGAGAAATGTAGAGGTCGGCCAAACAGACCACTTGAAAAGTTATGGAGTAGATGTTTTTCCTGTTCCTATATACCTGTTCATTAGCATTCGGGGGACCGAAGGCTACATGGTTGCCATCTATGAATCTAACCACATGTGGAATGTGTCCCAAAGCATAGAAATCTGCCTTCACATGGGCCAGATCCTCCCTTTGGGGAAATCTGATGTAGCTGTCCAGGTGTTTTAACAATGCAGACAGTACAGCTTTCAAAACTAGACTGAACATGGGCTGAGACATACCTGCAGTTAGGGCCACTGTATTCTGAAAGGAGTCAGTGACCAGGAAGTGCAGCACTGACATGACTTGAACGATGAGAGGTATGCTATTGGGATTGCGAATGGCAGGCATCACACCTGGCTTCAACTGACGACATAGATCCATAAGTGAATGCCTATCCAGGCGATATATTTGGATAACATGTTGCTCCTCTACGCTCTGCAGGTCTGCTAGTGGACGGTACACTTGAGGTTGCCTTGCTCTCCTCAGGCCAGGGTAGCATGTGGAACAACACCAGAATGTACACGAATTACTCAATTTTTACATCATAAATATGATCACACCAACATGACACATATTCCTAAATCATATCTCATGAAACAGTGAATATGTGGTATTCAGCACATAACTAGGCAAAATATGAATGTTTACTGTATTCAGATCCTCTAAACCCTCGCATGCTCTTTAAATGAGATACATTTCACTGACAGTAAAAGTAACATTAACCTAGTTGATATGTAACACATTTTTGTTGCACCTATATTATACTCAGATTGCCATTAGTATGGTGACAACACTGTTTCATGTACATAACCCAAAATACCTCACTTGCACATCCTCTACTGTCATGCACATTGATACTTGTAAACATAAAGCCAGCACTTAACACATTATCATCAGTATGAGTTTTTAGTAAATGATGCACCTTTCATTACTTCACCGTATGTATATGAACCCTAAAATGGCAGCTGTCTGACCTATTGTACTGGACATCAGGAAGTGACCTGACTCCCCCAGTGGATGTTGTCATGGTGGTAGTCGATTACAACCGTGGTGGACATTGCCATTGGAACACATTGCTGCCTTTGGCAGACTTGGGCTAATGGCGACGTCCGCCGGTGGTAACAGTCCTGTGCGTGGTGGACGCGACCGCCATCTTCTGCAGAATCCCTCACTTGACTCCTTACGCTGCTGCCAGCAAGACCTCCATGACCTGAGCTGCTTTGTACTGCCTCTGGGAGCAATCATGTCACGTCCTGCAGGTGAGAGGGCCCCTGCCTTCTCTCCAGAAGAGCTGGACAAACTTGTGGAGGAGGTCCTGACCCTGTTGGTACAGCTATATGGTGCATCACAGGAGCAGGTGAGTCTATTGCAATACCAATGGGGGAAAGGTAGAGTGTAGGATGATATAGATTAAATGTGCAGGAATTAAGGATTGAGCTATTACGTGTGGGTAGATGGACATGTGCATGTATCCCTGATACATAATAGATATTATGTGATGTATGTACCCGGATCCACAAATATACATTACAGCATTAACATTAATGGTGGTGTGACAAATAGTTGTTGAGATATACCATTTTAAGGACATTCTTGTGGTCTGGTCATATGTTTCTAGCCAACACCTGCTACGGGTTATGCATGTTGTATGGCTGAGTCCACTTCACACATGACCTGACTGTAGATGGTAACTTGAAAAAGAGTTTGAAGTGTGAGGAAGGGTATGTTTGGCTACCTGCACTAACTTATGTTTTTATCCTACTTGTTTTGGGATGGAGCATGTGGACATGACTTTCTCCTTTTCTCTGTGTCATCCATCCAGGTCAACGCCCGTCAGAAAAAGGGGATCTGACGTACCATTTTCAAGAAAATGCAGACCCTTGGGGGTCCAGAGCCAGCAGAGCACCCACTGTAGGAAGCAGTGGGTGGACCTGAGACGCTAAGCCCGGAAGACCACAGAGGCCCAGCTGGGGATGTCCTCCCAAAGTGGAAGGGGTGCCTGTCAGACCTTGACACCCTTAATGGCTCGCATATTGGCTGTGGCCTACCTTGAGCTGGATGGGTGTTTGAGGGCAGCACAGCAGCAACAAGGGGGTAAGTACTGACTACACTCATTTACATCCCTCTGCTAGTTAAGTGTATGATGTGAAAGAATCTAAGCTGTGAGAATGTGGTAAATGCAAAAGGTAAAAGATCTCCTAGGGGCACATAGATTTATAGTCCTCAACATTGGTACACAGGTGTGCACATAGTATTGTGTATAGGGACATATTACTCACCTATGCTATCCCTTCTGTACAAAAGCATATGATGCACATGTGACTGTCATATGTGTACCACTATACAGCTCTATATACCCTGCTGGTTAATCCTTGCCACCTACAGATCCATACGTCCAATATCCTGATGGTAAGTTGTCCTAGTTTTTGCCCTCTATCCATTCCAATGCCCCTTGATCCATCTTTATGTGCAACATAGAGTTTGACAAGTTAAAAACAGTCCTACTATTCCTGAGGTTTCAAATGAGTGTCAGCTTATTGTGAGGCTGTAATCTCAATCTGACATTTCACATGCCACACTTGCTACACTTACTCAGACCTGTTAGGAGATGCCCCCATTGGTAAGTGAGGACTATACATTAGCACGTGTAATGTTTCATCAGAAAGGACATCCTACATGTTGGAAATCATGGTGGTATAACCTATTCTACCCACAGGCAGCACCACAGCAGACCCTCAGACATCCACCCCAGTCACCAAACCTGCAGACACCACAACCACTGACACACCTACATGCAGCACATCCATCATTCCTGCAGTCACCACCCCAACAGACAGTCACTCACCCTCCATGGATTCCCCCAGCACCTCCACACCCCTCATTCCAAGACACATAAACATCCTCACTCACCCACCTAACAGACACCCACCACCCACAAGCATACCTCCCACAAACATGCACCCAAGACATCTACGCCAACACCACTCCCTCTCCCTCCACACCAAACCTATTTTCTATGACCGTCCCCTTGTGCGCAAGAAATCTTTCCTTTCAGAGTTTGCCCTTTTCCCTACGCCCCTCCACCATGAGACCCCTAAACGTTCAATCCCCTCCCTAAGTCCATCCCTTCCACCTCCAAGGCCACCCCAACGCCCCCTGTAAGTACCCATGCCCCTCCTCCGCCAAGAAGTCTCCCCCTCCCAAGCCAAATCTCAAAGGCCCACCTCCCAAGCCTAAGCCCAAACCCCCCCTCTACCACCCACCAAGTTAATCCCTGAGGTGCTTGATTGCCCCCTTGATGCCACTACCTGTGGATGTTACATGGTAGTCAGGAGTCAAGTTCGGGACACCCATATGTGCATTGTGTGCACAAAAACTTACACTTATGGACTGGCTTATGGCCTTTGACTTTTACATTGATTATTTCTAAATATAACAAACCAATTTTTGGTTTTGAGGTTTGAGGTTACATCTTTGTCCTGCATTTCTTTTTCTAGGTAGAGTTGTTCCTGGCTGACACTGTTTGTGTGTCAGTATTTGTGTGTGTGTGGTGCTTGGGCTATCTGTATTGTCTGGGCAGTATGTGAGGTTGTGTGCAGTGCTTTTGTCCCCCAGTGATATGGTGTGAGTTGTGTGATAGGCATGTGTATGTTGGAAACATGTTGTTGTCATGATATTGAGTGGTGTTTGTGTTGACGTGTTTGTTGCTGTGTTGTGTGGCTTTGTGTGCTTTGACTGTGTGTGTTTTGTGCATGGTATGATAGATATGATGTGCTGTATGTGTGATGTGTATGTCGATTGGTAAGTTGTATGGTTGTGTGTGTTTGTTCCTTGTTGGTTGTATGTTGTGTTGTATGTGTGATGTATCCCTGGGTAGTGCCTATCGTGAGTGCCTGCCTATGTATCGATGATGGTGCGGTTGTGGTGTTGTTGTAACATGTTGTGTTGTATTGTGTGTGACTGGGCCTGTGCTCTGTTTCCGTATGTAAGTGTGTGTTTTTTATGTGTGTGTGTGTGAGTGGATATGTGTGGTGGCCGTAGTATGTCTACTGTGTAAGTGTCAGTGTAAAGTTACGTTTGAGTGTCGCCCTCGCACCCCCTTCCTGATGGTATGTTGTGTAAGAGTACAAACATTGACAGTATACAACAGTAACAGGTAAGTGTGTGTGCTTACGGTTGCTGTTGTCGTTGGTGGCAAAGATTCTGAAGTCTTTGGGCAAGTAGGATCAGTGGGATGATGTCTTGTTCTGGTTCGATGGCGGCTCCAGACGAGTAGGGCTGAAGGTAAGTGTCTCCTTTTATGTAGTTCGTTTCCGCCTGGGTTTCCCTGATGGTGTGACCTTGGTGGTGTGCAACCTTGTAATCAAACAACCTTGTAATCTGTCTGGCAGAAACATGGTCTCCGCTGCCCTGCAGGTGCCTTCCATCATCCGTGGCGGTCTGACTGCAGTAGCAGTGCTTGTGGTACTTTGGCTGTATTCTGTTGGGAATACCGCCATAGTCATAATTTGGCGGTCTTCTCCGCCAGCCTGTTTGCAGTACAACCGCCACTGTCAACAAACTCGTAATGAGACCCACAGTCATCTGTTTTAGCCTATACTGTACTGTGGCTAATAAACCTTCATAAAAAAAACTTGCCTCCAAAGCCATACATCCACCCATCTCTCCTACATTCTTGAATTGTGATGTTTTTTAAATTGTATATAGTTGTTGTTATGTTCTTCCTTGGAAGGAACCTTTTCAATTTCAAAAGCCTCACAAATTTTTAGGCATAAACTTGTAACTGAAAGTGATCTATATGTATTAGTCTGTACTCAGTGTTCCAAATCTATTAGTTTTTTGGTGGAGAGATTGACAACAATGTCTAGTTCCTTTGGTACCCATTCCTTGATTTTGCTCTAGTATTTTGTCCACTTGTTTCTTTGGTACATCCTGTTCGTTTTACTTCTCCATCCTCTACTTTTTTGTAATTTGTTGAGGGCTGACTCTTTTCCTAGTGTGATAATTGTGTATTTCTTTGTGCCGTCACATGTTTTTGATTTTCTCCAAAAAAACTCCTTTTGGTCATTGAGTTCTAATTAGTTTTACTTGATCCTTCAGTTTCAGTGTCTGATCGACTAATTTTTGTTGTATCTCTGGTGACATCATGGGGGTCATTACAACATTGGCGGTAAAAGCCGCTTACCGCCGTGCAGAAGACCGCCAACACACCGCCGCGACAGCGGAATTCCGCCACAGCTATTATGACCCACATCTCGAAATCCTCCAAAATTCAGACACCCACACAAGTCCGCCACACCAAAGGTCAGTGATAAACTGGTGAAAAAAAAACCTCCACCGTCACGCCAACAGAAATACGCCCACACTATCACGACACACGAATCCACGCGGCGGTCATTCAACCGCGGTATTCCATTGGCGGTACACACCGTAGCGCTCAAAATACACACACTTCTACAAAACATCGCCACATTGGACAATTCGAAATACACACACCTGATACACATACACACACCACTCCCACACACCCAATACTATATAAAACACACACCCACATCACCCACAAACCCCCACGACAAAAAATTCTGAAAGAAGGCCAGAGAGAGACACCACCATCCACAAACTAGCAGCCACAGGCACACAACATCATCACCCACACAACTTCCACGCACAAAACACCACACACCACTACATATCACCACACTTATCACCACACACACCACCCCACACATCACCTACACCACCCCATGGCACGACAAAGACACCCCAGGTTTTCGGAGGAGGAGCTCAGGGTCATGGTGGAGGAAATCGTCCGGGTAGAGCCACAGCTATTTGGAGCACAGGTGCAGCACACCTCAATTGCAAGGAAGATGGAGCTATGGAGAAGAATAGTCGACAGGGTCAACGCAGTGGGACAACACCCAGGAAATCGGGACGACATCAGGAAGAGGTGTAACAACCTACGGGGGAAGGTGCGTTCCGTGGTCTTAAGACACCACCAGGCAGTCCAGCGGACTGGCGGCGGACCCCCACCTCCTCACCCACAACTAACAACATGGGAGGAGCAGGTCTTGGCGATTCTGCATCCTGAGGGCCTCGCAGGAGTCGGTGGAGGAATGGACTCCGGTAAGTCAAACCTTTAACTACCATATCCCCCACCCTACCTACCTGCATGCTATCACATACCCCCACCCTCGCCCCCACCCCTATCAATCCAACTCCTCACAAATGTACCAATATCACAAACCACACATCCCAACACCAAGCCCTGCATGCAACAACAACGCATGGACACCCATCACTAAAGCATGCCCACTGCACATACCCATACACCCCCCTAAACCATCATCACACAAGCCCCCACACAGGAATGCCAGCACTGGGGTACACGCTCACCCACCCATTGCACACCATGACACACACAGATGCAATAATCATGCTTTTCCACCCCTGCAGGACCACTACCCAACGTCACCAGACAGGAGGGTCCAGACATCTCCACCCCACCCACAGAAGAGGCCCACAGTGATGACAGCAGCTCTGTCCAACTGGATCTAGATGACCAGCCCGGATCATCGTGGGCCTCGGGACAGTCGGTTCCCCTCACCCAGGCACAGGCCACCACAGACCTTCCCCCCTCTGGTAACACCAGCACAGCACCCACCCAGCGGGCCCATACCTCCGTCCCCAGGACACGTCAATCAGCTGTGTGTCCACCACTACAGGGAACCCAGGATAACCCACCACCCCAACAACAACAGGGACGTGGGGGCAGTGGTAGTGGGCACACGGTCCAGGGGATGGAGGCCCAGGAACACAGGGGAACTGGGAGGGCTGCTGTGCGACAGGGGGCGGACAGGCCAAGGGAACTCTCCACAAGGCCCTCTCCTCCATCGTGGGAGCATACCACCACTCCCAGGAGACGATGGCAACGGTACTGGCCAAGTTTCAGAAGACCCAGCGCATGCAGGAGGAACAATATTTGGGCTTCAGGGAGGAACTCAGAACCATCAGCTCCGCCCTGGGCACCATTGGAGGGGTGCTGAAGGAAATACTCAACACCAGGAGGGACACTGTGGCACTACAAGGGGCCCCTGACACTAGCATGGAGGATGAACTGCCCACCACCTCCGCCGGCGCTAGTGGACAGGAGGCACCGCCACAGGACCACCACACCAGCACCCCACCCCCTGCAGACGGAGAACCACCCCGCAAACGGTCCCTGAGATCCAGGAACAAGACAGAGCATGATGCCAAGACCCCCGCCAAGAAATTAGACCACCCTGATTGTCAACCCACTGTCCCACTTTGTCATCCTGTCCATATTGAAACTGCCCCAGCTCCACTTCCTATGCCAATATGGGCAATGCACCTATGAGACAAATAGACTGGACTCTGCCATGGACACTCCTCCGCCATCACCCCTCACCATTTAACTTCCCCCTCCAATATTTTGTATGTAAATAAACACACCTAAAGCACCAAAAGATCTGGAGTCTGTCTGTGATTTTGAAATAGTGTATTTGCAATTACAGTGACAAAATTTTCTTGAAATAGTAATGTCAACATACCTATGTCACACAGCTCTAGTCTATGAGGAATCTAAGCAGATGACACACGTTGGGACCCACACCTGTGAAACCGTAAGGGAAAGAGACAACTCAGTGACCATACACTGGGTGAAATCGACAGACAGGATAGAGGTAGAAGTGTAAAAGTACTTGTAGTAGGCAGGAATGTATTCTCACCTGTGTTTCAATGGAAATATTGCTGGATGACTGAGTCCCTGGTGTCAATCTCTTCTTCCTCTGCTTCCTCCTCATCACTGTCCACAGGCTCCACAGCTGCCACAACACCGCCATCTGGACCATCCTCCTGCAGAAAGGGCACCTGGTGTCGCAAAGCCAAGTTATGAAGCATACAGCAGGCCATGATGATCTGGCACACCTTCTTTGGTGAGTAGAATAGGGATCCACCTGTCATATGGAGGCACCGGAACCTGGCCTTCAGGAGGCCGAAGGTCCGCTCGATCACCCTCCTAGTACGCCCATGGGCTTCATTGTAGCGTTCCCCTGCCCTTGTCCTGGGATTCCTCACTGGGGTCAGTAGCCATGACAGGTTGGGGTAACCAAAGTCACCTAATAGCCACACACGGTGCCTCTGGAGTTGACCCATCACATAAGGGATGCTGCTATTCCGCATGATGTAGGCGTCATGCACTGAGCCAGGGAACATGGCATTCACATGGGAGATGTACTGGTCTGCCAAACATACCATCTGTACATTCATGGAATGATAACTCTCCCGGTTCCTGTACACCTGTTCACTCCTGTGGGGGGAGGGGTGCCCGTCGAACCATGACCCCCCTGATGTTCCGGATCCTGGCGGTGGCCTACCCGGAGTTGGATGGGCGCTTGAGGGCATCACAGCAGACACAAGGGGGTGAGTACACTCTCATTCAGCTGACTTTGCGCACAGTGGAGGGGTCTGGGTGGGGGAGGAGGGCTCTGGGGTTCCCTAGGCCAGGGCGAGTTCCGTAGGCTAGGCCCCTTCGTAAGGCATGGCCCTTCCGCCCTCCACCCCACCTCTGTAGAGTGCCAAGTACAGGTATTCATGCACCTGTGTCATCTATGTGTGCAGATGTCGTCCATAGCCTTGTAGGCCATTTCCCAGGAATTGCAATGTAGAGCCCAACAGCGTGACGTAGTGCAGGGGGCTGCTGTGTCTGTCTTGTCCGCCAACTGTAGCGGTAAGCCATGCACTCAACCTGTCTCTCTTCTGTTCCCCCCCCCCTTTTTTGCGGTCTCCCTGTTCTTGTGTGCATTAGCATAATCAGGTGGAGGAGCAGTGGCACCAGAGCACGAGGGAGCTGTGTCCCACATGGCCATGGAGGGCCACACTACGGACTCTGAATACACCAGTGGGACGGAGGGCGAGGGGAGCACCACGGCGGTGACAGGTGCTGAAACCAGCAACACGGACTCGTCCTCCGATGGGAGCTCCCTTGTGGTGGTGGCAACATCTGTGCCCCCCACTACTACAGGTACAGCCGCCCCCCCCCCACCAGCACTGCCCTCCCAGCAGCCCCTCAGAGTGTGCCCCATGCCCGCTCACCCAGGAGGGTGGGCATCACCTTCGCCCCAGGCACCTCAGCCCCTGCCCCTGTCACCTCTGCTGCCTTCAGTGAGGAGGCCATTGACCTCCTCAGGTCACTCACTGTTGGGCAGTCTACCATTTTGAATGCCATCCAGGGTGTAGAAAGGGAGTTGCAACAAACAAATGCATTCCTGGAGGGCATTCATTCTGGTCAGGCTACCCTTCATCGAACATTTCAAACTCTGGCCTCAGCACTGATGGCAGCCATTGTCCCTGTGTCTAGCCTCCCCCTCCAACTTCCTCCACCCAGACCCAATCCCCTGTACCTCTGCCTATCCCAAGCACACCATCAGACCAGTCTGCACACAAGGGAAGCTCGGGGAAACATAAGCACCACACATCCTAAAGGCACTCACGCAAGCATCACACACATGCAGACACACCAACATCCACTGCCTCCACTGTGTCCCCCTCCTCCTCGTCTCCCTCCTCCCTCCCAGTCTCATCAACACTCACACCTGCATGCACTACCACTACAGCCACTACGTCCCGCACCAGCACACCCACCACCACACCCCGCTCACGTGCACTCACCACACCCACTACCATTCACACGTCCCCTGTGTCCTCTCCCAGTGTGTCTGTGACGCCCCCTCCCAAGATACACAAACGCAGGCACACACCCACCCAACATACATCCACCTCACGACAGCCTCCAGCGCATGCACCTTTACCCAAAGCCACAAAAGTTACACCTCCTACAACCAACACCTCTTCCTCCACTCCCAAACCCCCTCCAGCTACCCGTCCCAGTGTCTCCAAACAACTTTTCCTGTCCACCCTTAAACTATTTCACACCATCCCCCCGTCCAACTCATAGGTCCCATACTAGCACCTCAGCCACAAAATCACCGGGACCAGTGGTGCCTGATGTCACAGGTATGTGGAGTGCACCGGCCACCAGGCCAGCCAGTGTATCATGGAGCCAGAGCACAGCCAGTCCCCCCCGTGAAGCACCAGAAGTTGGCCAGTGCCCGGCGGGAGAGGGGGAAGACTCCAGCAACCCAAGCCGCTCACAGGGTCCCGGGGGGAGTGTGGACTCAGCTGTGACTCCTCCCAAGATGGGGAAGGGGCAGAAGAAACCCGCAAAGTCTGTGAGGAGCAGCACGGCGGAGAAGACCGCCATCATCCCCGCTGGCCAGGAGGCCACCGCCAGCCCCATCATCGCTGCCCAGGACGCCACCGCCAGCCCCATTGTCGCTTCCCAGGACGCCACCGCCAGCCCCATTGTCGCTGCTCAAGACGCCACCGCCAGCCCCATCGTCGCTGCCCAGGACGCCACCGCCAGCCCCATCATCGCTGTCCAGGAGGACCCCGCCAGCCACAGCCCAGCTGCCCAGGAGGGCCCCGCCAGCCACAGCCCAGCTGCCCAGGAGGGCCCCGCCAGCCACAGCCCAGCTGCCCAGGAGGACCCCGCCAGCCACAGCCCAGCTGCCCAGGAGGAACCCGCCAGCCACAGCCCAGCTGACCAATGAAGGACCGCCAGCCCCAGCCCAGCTGGGCAATAAAGGACCGCCAACTCAAGCACCGCTGAACAGGGCAAGGACCGCCAAGTCAAGCACCACTGAACAGGGCAAGCACCGCTGAACAAGGAAAGGACCGCCAAGTCAAGCACCGCTGAACAGGGCAACGACCACCAAGTCAAGCACCGCTGAACAGGGCAAGCACCCCTGAACAGGGCAAGCACCGCTGAACAGGGCAAGGACCGCCAAGTCAAGCACTTCTGAACAGGGCAAGCACCGTTGAACAGGGCAACGACCGCCAAGTCAAGCACCGCTGAACAGGGCAAGCACCGCTGAACAGGGCAAGGACCGCCAAGTCAAGCACCGCTGAACAGGGCAAGCACCGCTGAACAGGGCAAGGACCGCCAAGTCAAGCACCGCTGAACAGGGCAAGCACCGCTGAACAGGGCAAGGACCGCCAAGTCAAGCATCGCTGAACAGGGCAAGGACCGCCAAGTCAAGCACCGCTAGCCCATGAGTGAGCGGCAGGGGCAGTGACGCAACTGGGACCGTCACGGGGTGAGTGATGCACTCTGGGCACCAGTCCCCCTCCAGAACCAGTGGAGACATGCATCCACTCCTTCTGTCCTGCACAGGATGAAGCACTCTGGGCACCAGTCCCCCTCCAGAACCAGTGGAGACATGCATCCACTCCATCTGTCCTGCACAGGATGAAGCACTCTGGGCACCAGAACCAGTGGAGACATGCATCCACTCCGTCTGTCCTGCACAGGATGAAGCACTCTGGGCACCAGTCCCCCTCCAGAACCAGTGGAGACTGTTATCCACTTGAGAGACTGTGGCTTTGCACTCCCCAGGATAAAGCAGTGGGCAAACCACCCACTGGAGAGACTTGAGAGACTGTGGCTTTGCACTCCCCAGGATAAAGCAGGGGCAAACCACCCACTGGAGAGACTTGTGAGACTGTGGCTTTGCACTCCCCAGGATGGTACAGTGGGCAAACCACCCACTGTTGAGACTTGTGAGCCAGTGGCTTTGCACTGCCCAAGATGAAGCAGTGGGCAAACCACCCACTGGAGAGACTTGAGAGACTGTGGCTTTGCACTCCCCAGGATAAAGCAGTGGGCAAACCACCCACTGGAGAGACTTGAGAGACTGTGGCTTTGCACTCCCCAGGATAAAGCAGTGGGCAAACCACCCACTGGAGAGACTTGAGAGACTGTGGCTTTGCACTCCCCAGGATAAAGCAGTGGGCAAACCACCCACTGGAGAGACTTGTGAGACTGTGGCTTTGCACTCCCCAGGTTGGTACAGTGGGCAACCCACCCACTGTAGAGACTTGTGAGACTGTGGCTTTGCACTCCCCAGGATACATCAATGGGCATGGAGCCCCCTCGTGGATCTGGCGTCGTGCACTCATCCGGCTGAGGTGCCCCCCTTTCCCTTCCCCCTGAGGTGCCTGTTGTATTTCTATCTGATGCCCCTGCAGTGTTCTCTCCGTCATGTTCGGGTATCTTGTGTGGGCCTTGCCCATGCATTTTGGGCCCAGTGGTCCACGGACTATGAATGGTGCAATACCTGGACTACTAATCGTGGTGTTTATATTGTTAATAGTGTATATATATATATATATATATATATATATATATATATATATATATATATATATATATATATATATATATATTTTTGCTTACTGAATTTTGTTATATTACAATGGTTACACTCATTTTCTTTGGTCTTTGCATTCTTCCGGGGGGCTTACGGGGTGTAACTAAATTGTATCATGATGTACTAGTGTGTGTGTTGTGGTGGGTGAGGGTGGGGGTGTTGCGTGTTGCGTGTGTGTGTCCCTGTTTTTTGCCTCCCCCCTCCTCTATGTCGTAGGTGCAGTACTCACCGTGGTCTTCACCGCTGGCGTTGGTGCTCCTGGTACAGGAGCAGGAAGACTAGCGCTGGAAGAATATGGAGTTCCGGCTCCATGGTGTCGTCGTTCCTCATGGAGTGTGTAGAGGTGAGCGTTTTCCCTTCGAAATGCCTGTTTCCGCCGTGTTTTTGTCCACGGTGAATCCGCCCCGGAAAAGGTGGCAGATTGGCCTGCCATAATAGTGTGGGTGGTACATTGTCTTCCGCCTGTCTGTTGGCGGTGACCGCCGAGCTGTTTGTTTGTACCACCGTGGCGGTCGGAGTGTTAAAGTGGCAGTCTTTGTTGGCGGTTTACGCCACGGTCGTAATTCCAAAAAAAAATCCGCCGGCCTGTTGGCGGTCTTACCGCCGCTTTAACACCGTCCGCCAGGGTTGTAATGACCACCCATGTCTTGTGTGAATTTTTTCTCTATTCCCTTGCATAGGAATATACATGATCAGTGCTATAGTCATGTTCATCACTGACGAATTTCACTGCTTTTTCGTTTTTGATCCTCTTGGTATTTGTCCAAAGTCTCATTCCATTCCCAGAACCTCAATTTCCTGAGCGACAGTATCAGTTTTCATTTGAAATTGGGTCACATGCTCTTCATCTTAGTCTCTTTATAGTCACATTAATGTGCATGATGTCCTTTCAAGAGCTTTCTACCATTTGTTTTCCATGGTTACACCTGTGTCACCAGCCGAAGGAGAGCAATTTATTGTCAGCCTTCCTGGGATTAGTTTCTTTTGTACATATTGTTTGAGACTAGTAGCTTCCCACCACTTTGCTGATTCCTTGTTTGTTAGTTTCTCCAATTTTATAAACAAATACTTTTTCCTGCAAGTTTGTTCTCCCCCATTCTTAGGTTGTGTGTTTTTTTGGTAGGTAGCTATGCCGGTTCTTCCCTTTTTTAAAAATGTTTTGACATGTTTGTTCTCCACGATTACTATGAAAATATATCAATGGAATTCTCAAGCTTGTGCCCCATCGTGGTATCACATTGGCACTTTGATTGGTACTCATGTAATATTTGTTTGATGCCCAAGGACATTTAAAAAAAAAAAAAAAAAAATGTGCTGAGCACTATCATTATTGTTAAGTTACCCTGTGTGGTGTCCGTTCTGTCTGATATCAGAGAAAAGTTCTTCACACGTACTGTTTTCTTAACATTTTGCATTTATTACTGTAATTCTGATATTTGTAATATCTGTTTTCTTCATCCTGAATAGTAATATAATATAGTTGCCAAAAATGTTGCCAACAAGTGTTTTGCAATGTGCTTTCTTAGGGCATTACAAACAATTTAATCCAATGTTATCTCATGAGTACATAATGCGAGTTGTAAATTCACTTGGCTCTTTTTGACTATTGTGAAAACAGAGAAAATGAATATTAGGCAAAATGACTCAGTATGTAGCACTCTTACATTTATAGTCTGAAAACCATAATTTCACAAACTTCTGATTCTAATACGCTCTCAATTCTATCTCAAGAAAAGGGATTCATGTGTTTTTTTGCATTGATTTATTTCACTGTCACATAATTCACCATTAATTAATCAAATACTTAAGTCTCACACATACTTGTGAATGTGGTAATACATTCATAATTCTTCAATGTCTAGGATTTAACTTGAAGTAATGTTTGCTTATATTAGTGTAAAGTTGATATATTTAAAGATTCAGTTCACAAAAGAGAAGTCAGTCATATGGGGTCATCAGCATCTTTATTCAGCTGTACTGAAGCAGGGATCTCTGAGCAATCACCAGAGAGTCTAATCTAGTTTACAAACTAATAAACTTTTATATTTTTTCAGTCACGTAGAAAGCAATGGAAAACGCCGATTAATTGGAAAAAAATACCAAGGAGTACAAACAAACATCCCTGCAAACATGCAACTTTATCAGGGTGGCTTACACAATTTTATGCTTGTAGCTGACAAAGTTTATCACTTTCCTTCCTCACTCATCGACTCTGGACACACACTAAACAACTTTTATTCCTGACCTGGACAATTGGAACAAATAGTTCAAAGCTATGACCATATCCTATGGAAACAGCTGCACCCCAACAATCTCTTAAAGAGTTCCTTGAACTATGGAAGAAAACATTCAGAATCAGAGTTATAATAGAAAGCACAGTGACAAGATTTTTGTAAGTGAAATGTCCCACTTTTAATACCTGTTCTACCCTAGAATACCATGCATCTGGACTCTCTCTCAATTTAGAAAAGTCTTTGGTGAACGTGTAAAAGTCCATCTTAGTTGAAGTGGTATGTATATAGTGTAATTTCTTGTCTGTTGTTCCTGGGACTTCCTTCATGGGGCAGCTCTTCTCTTTAGAAGTCCCATGCTCTTCCAGCGGATCTTCCTGAACTATCTTATCTACATCACTTATGATCCTGTGTCCTAAGTCTATCTTGTTTTTGCTATCTTTTACTGTTCTTTATCTCTTCATCCTGGGTGTCCTCCTGGTACCCCCATCCCCTTATCCTTGGACAGAGTTCTTCTATCCACTGTTGAGCATCCTCTCTTGTCCATTCTATCTACTTAATTCTCTGCAATCAGTCATTAATTCAGTGTCCCAGGGTTCCCCTAAAAGGTGTTCCTTATTGGTAGGGTGTTGCTGGGTAAAACAGGTGGCATCGTTAAATGCTCACCATCCAAAGTCTCCTAACTCATGTGCAACCCCATTCACCATATTTTCTTCCAATCTAAATAATATTGTTTTGTCTCCACTCCCAAGTAAGTGTCTGGGGAGCACCCTCCATTCTCTAGTCTCTTCAGGTGTCACTCTTTTTTGTACTGTCCGCCTTCTTTCTAATTTTTCATCCTACTTTTGTCACCCCCTTCATCGACTTTCCCAATTCCATCATCACCTGTCTTAACCTAGCTGTAAGCAGGATCAGGCCTTCGATCTAAAAGTCCCTCTATTATTGGATCTCCGCCTCCTCCTGTTGTGGCGCAGATGGTTGTGCTATGAAAGCCTTACTCTCTGCTAAGACAAAATCACACCAGTATTCCTTAGCCTTCTGCAAACTTTTAACTTGCCCAAACTCTTGCAATTCCTTTTTTACTATATTACATAGGCTCCTCTCACTTGTTTCACACACTTAAATTGTCGGTCATATATTTCCCATTTGTTCAAACAATCAAACTGTGCTAATCTAACCTTCTTGCGCTTTTTAATTATGCAGTCTTATTGTTGGACATGGCACTTCTTGGGGAATTTTCCTAAAATGTTTTGCTTTTTTTCTCCCAGTCTATGCTGACTTCCTGTGCTTGACCTTAGGATTCTGGATACTTCTCCACTGTATGGCAGTGGAGCAGGTACATCCCTTCCTACTAGGGGGATGTTGCACTGTGCGTGCCACCATCTAGAAGACCTTGTCAACCATGTCTGAGGCCCAATTGGATGGGTCAGGGGGCGCTAGCACACCTGCGCTCAGGGTGGCGGCCCCCATGTGGGGCCAACCCTGAGCCAGGCTTACGCCTCCCCTCTAGGGCCCTGAAGATGGGACAGGTGGTAGGCATAGGGCAGGGAAGGTATACGAAGGGTATTCTGCTCTGTTAGGGAAGATCCCCCACGTGGGTGTCCCCTACCTAGGAGTTTGGCCAGGCCCCTGGGATGGGCCGGTCCCCTCCCAGTGGCCTTTGGGCCCTGGGAACTGTCCCCATGTAGGGGCAGGGTCGATGTACAGGTGTATGTCCTCTACTGGGTAAGAGGTGGGGCTGGCCAATGTTGGTGGGACAAGCCATGGCAGGCCCCAGGCTGTGCACTTGAGCCAGAGGACCTTTAAACGCGCCAAGCCTGGCCCAATAGGCCATGGTATGCCCACTTACACGATGGTGGTTTTATATATATTGAGTCCAGCATAGCTGGCCTCTAGGTGACTACCTGCACATGTCATACCTATAGTGAGTCTGGCCCTAGCCCGTATGCGCATTCTGGCACATGGGTGATTTTCTATATATATAGATATTGATTCTGGCATCACGTGCCAGGGTGTGCACACTTGCACACTGGGATTCTAAAATAGGGGCTAAGCCTGATCGCGCAGGCCAGTATAGGCACACTTGCCCCCTTGTGGTGGCTGTAACCTAAGTGTCCAGCCTGCCTCTGCAGGCTTGTATGTGGGCCAGGGCTCATGTGCCCAGGGGATGCAGAACACCATGTGCGTTCGCACTGTCCATGAGAGCTGCTCTGCCCACAAGGTAACATGGGATGAAAGAGTCTTATGAGGTCTGACTGCAGTAGTGGATTGCATGATGTTTGGTATCACTGGATTCAGAGTGACAAACCCCCTCTAATGGTACAGGTGGTTTTATTATTAGTGCTCTAGAAATGCCACTTCTAGGAAGGGGGCATTTCTAGATTCTAAAATGCTTTGTGTGTCCTGTAAATTCAGCTTCATTCCACTGTGTGTGCAGCAATAGCAGATCTGTGCATTCCACAAGCGACAGCTATAAAACCTGGGCATCCAGAACGACAGACCGCTGTCATTTGGGGCCTGGGATAACTCTAATGGAGAGAGTGGTTTCTGACACTTGGCCTTTCGGAGCCAAAAAAATTAATATAAATAAAGATAAATATCTACATTCCACATCCTCAAGCGGAAGGGGAGGAAATTTAGGGGTGACATCTGTGGTTCTAAGGAGCATCCTTTAAACCACCTCTAACTTCAGAGGCACACTTAAGTAAAACTAGGGGTACTGTCCTTTAGAAAAGGAGAGTTACATCTATGGCACTGTGGGACTGGTGCGGCTGGACCGAGTGATGCGTACTGCCAGAGGAATCTGTTGTGCACAGGAGATAACTGTCCAAGGAAGGGATCCAGGCACCCTTCTCGTGTTGTGGCTGGCCTGAGCTAACTGCCTGCTGCTGTGTCATAACCCGAGGTGTGCTCCCCAGGGGCAGGTTGGCTGCTCCCTGTTCACTGCAGAGGTCTCAGGGACATCAAAGACTGCCAGCGAGGTATTTACATAATCTGCTGGTACCATCTGGAGAGTGGGGCACTCTTCTGCACCCACATCAAATGCTGGACTCCACTGGGCAGCAGCGGCGTGAGCATGGACTAAGTATTGTGTCTGGACAGAGGAATTACATGGTGCGGAGCCTGCAAGTACTACCTGGGCTGCAGGTGAGTGGCCCTTCATTGCCGGGACCGCTGTACACTGAGACATCTTGTGGTGTGAGTGGGATCACCCGTTGCGGAGCCCTGCGTGGCCCGCTGTTGTCAAGTGAGTCGCATTTCTCTCATGTGACCCTCGGCTGCACACGCATTGCGTGCTGTGCCCTGTTCATCGGTTGTGATCCTGAGAGGAGGGGGTGCAACCAGACTTGTGCTATATACTGCCTTGTATGGTATGGCTGAACTTGCGTCAAATTGTGTGACCAGGGAGTCTGGTGCGACTAAAGTCATCATGCACCAGTCATGGTGCCACATTCCAGGGATGTACTGAAACAAAGTTCCTTGTGTGATCCGATGATCTAGACCGATTCAAGTCATCGAGCACTAAACGTTGTGCGGGATCCCACGCCATTCCAGAGAGGTACAGGATCTACGTTCTTCGTGGGAGTGACATGGAGTGTCTGGTGCGGTTCAAGTCATCATGCACCAGACTAGTGCCTCCTCCTGAGGAGGTACTACATTGGGAGTTGACTTTGGAGTGATCGTATGGTCGGAGGCGATTCAGGCCATCGAGCCCCTGAAGATGTGCCTCATTTTTGTGGAGTTACAGCACTGAGCACTTTTTACGTGGGAGCATAACTTTCTGGTGCAACTCACGTCTTCATAAACAAGACACAGTGCCTCCTTGTAAATGGGATGCGGACCTAATAACTCATTGTGTGTAACCGGAATTGTCAAGGGCCACTCAAGTCAACAGTCCCAGATGGTGCACCTCTGTTCCGGAGGTGCTGAAATTGATAACTATTTTGTAACGCTGGTTGTGTGGCGGGCTGGGCACTGCTGTGCCTAACAGGCGGCCCCAGTGACTCTCCCCCTGTGTGTTGCAGACCTCTTAGTGAGCGTCATACTGGAAGCCCAACCATCTCCTTGCTAATTGTTCCTGGATCACTTGTTGTCCTTCCTTACCCACCTTCCCCTCATTTCCTCCCTGGGATGCTGCTCCATGTGATTAGGGACGCGAGTGGCCTATTATCCAGGGAGAAGGTTGACTCAATAAATGGTTTGTGGTGAGGCAGGATAGCCAAAGCTGTTTGGTGGATGGACGGTGGTTTGGGACCCAGGGTGCCCCCAAACACAGTGGCATTCCCACACCGGATATCAGGGCACTGCATCATGGTGCCTGGAGCGCATGATTATGACTGTGGGTGTGCAGGAGCCGACTGATACCCATGGCACTGCACAGGCAGTGTAGAGTGGATGTGCAGGAGTGAGTACGGGTGAATACGAGGGCAGCACCTTGGTGTTGCTGCTCACATTCTTCTGCTGGGGAATTCCAGAGTTGGTAAACTCTAGGGTGGGTTTTGTGTTGACAACGTTTGGCACTGCATGAGGGTGCAGGGAAGGAAAGTATCATTTTGTCAGTTATACATACTGTCATTGTTAGACACAGTTAGGCCGGAAATTGTAAACTCTATTGCTAAACATGATTTATGCCTGGATTTCCATGATACTCATGCTGTGTTGTCAATGTGTGTTGAATACAATTTTTATATACCTGCACGGTGTGTGAAGTCTGTGATGGGAAAGTGCTGTGCTCTTGCTTTAAACATTGCCTCTCTAATAAGCCTGATTGCTCTGGGCCAAGCTACCGAAGGGTGAGCACAGGTTATACAACAAGTGTAATCACCCACCCCTGATGGGAGTGGCAAGATTCTGCCTGGTGGGGGCCTTGCCGCAGCCAACCAGAACATGCCACCTCCAACTCTTAGATTCTGCAGTTCATCTAAATCAAATGTCGCAACCAAGGCAAAATGCAAATGGATATTTTTCTTTCTAAACTCATGCCATTGTTTCATAAACAGCCCTGTTGATACAGAAATCTTTGTTATAATTTCATGGGCTGGAGACCCTTTGGGTGGGGAAGGTTGACTCTGATCTAGTTGACAACACTTACTAAAGGGCTGACCCATGACCAGCACATTTTTTAGGCACACCAAAAATCCTAACAAACCGAGTGAACTTCAAATAGCATAATATGGAGGCACCATCCTAGAAAAGGTTGCTTGTTCACGTTTGGGGCATGCACTACACTCACTTCCAGAATCCCGCCCATTGCTTCACAAATGCATAACTCTCCAGATTAGACTTTATTTGGAAAGGACATCCTTATTAGGATGGTTATATCGCATTCTTGGAGCAGGTATTAGTTTGTAATACAGCTGCTAGTGACTGCTCTTTCCACCCAATTCCTGGTTCTAACCCTGGCTGGTGCCTCTTTTAAATAAGAGCAGGGTCTGAGCTTTTGGTATTAAGATAGTTTATAACTTTTTTGCACTCAGTGTAGAAGGACATGCTGTTGTGTGGCCAATATTTCAGTAGGGCACACAGACCCAAGAAGTTCAACTGATCAAGACTGCAGCAGGGTTAATTGGTGAGGGGTATCAGCATTGTGGTTAAAGGTATGGTGCAGTACTTGATAACCTACTTGATAGTCTTGAGAATTGCCCTCTGTATAAATGAATGTGTCTGTCAAGGATCTGTGGTACAACAATAACAAAAGAAGACATATGATTGCAGATATTAGAAAACTTTAGACAAGGAAATGTAGAAATGTGCCTTGAGTACCTCTGACACAACTGCAATCACCAGAGGTGTTCCACAAGGCTCTGTCCTCTCGCCCACACTCTTCAACATCTACATGGACCCCCTTACCGTCATTCTGAACAGAGACAATATCCCCTTCCATCTGTACGCAGATGACACCCAACTTTACATGGAAATATCCTCAATAGAGGACGTACACCGATTAAATGCCACCCCAAAGAAGTACAACTTTGGCTATCCTACAACCACCTAAAACTCAACCAAGATAAGACTGAAATTCTTCTCATATCAAAGACAAAGCAGCTCCCCCAGATGCAAGAATGGCTAAAATCCATAGACGCTCTTAAATGCAATCTTACTCCAACAGACTCTGTCAAGTCCCGAGGAATCACTCTGGAAGCCAATTTGACTATGAAGGACCATATGAAGAATAACGCGAAGAATGCTTTCTACAACCTGAAACTGCTGAACAAAATCAAACCATTCCTACCGCCAGATGACCTAAAAAATGCCACGCAAGCACTGGTGCTTTCTAGATTAGACTACGGGAACACCATCCGCACTGGCATGGCAAAAGTCCAGCTTGCACCCATGAGATCCACTCTCCATGCAGTGGCCAGAATGGTAACAGGATTTTAAAAATATGACCACATTTCCCCTGCCCTGAAAGGACTAAAGTGGCTCCCAGTTGAAGCTCTCTGCAACTTTAGAACTGCCTGTCTAACTCAGAAAGCCTTGCACACTGGGAAACCAGCATATGTCGCCGCAAAACTCATTAAGGCAGGACATACAAGAAAACTAAGAAGCTCAAACACCTTTCTCCTCATCCCGCCCAAATCTCATAAAGAAAAAACCCGGTCATGCTCCTTTTGAAAGCAATGCCCCTAAAATCTGGAACTCCATCTCAGTACACAGAAGGTCAAACCCCTCCCTCCAGATCTTCAAGAAGCATCTGAAGGAACTCCTCCTCAACCAACATCTTAGCTAGCAAGTCACCCATCACCCTAAGACCCATCCCCCTCCACCCCACTCTTGCTTACACTCCAACTTGCATGCTTATAAGAAACTACACCTGTATATAATTGATGTGTTTGATAAAAATGTACTGTTGTAAAGCGCTCTGATACCCTCAGGTTATGCCAGCTCTATAGAAAACTCTCTAAATAAATAAAAAATAAAATGAAGTGAGGAAGTAATAAACACGGTGAGTCCAGTGGGGTGAGGCTGCTAACTCATGGATTCTACAGACAATTGTCTTTCAGGAGCTCCTTTGAACTGGGAACTAACTAAAGCAGTGCAAGTCCAGACTATTTGGGCATGCGGAAAATTCCATAACTTTTCCTAATTATGTGGGGGAGATACGTCCTCACTGTAGCCAAAGATATTGGTTCTAAAATATGGTTCAGGGGTGAGAATGCTATGGTATAGGGATTACAGTTACCTTGGGATTCCCTATCTTGAGTCTGTTTTAGTATCCGGCAGTATAGTTGGGAGAATGTTTCTTTCCATGGGTGGGTGCAAGATTCTCTTCCTGAACCACTCCATGAAAGGTAGGGGGAAATAATAGGGGCCAGGGACACAGCTGTAACAATTTCCTACACCAGGGCCCAAGGTATTTATCCTGTGTCCACTGCAGTTGGCGCAACCCTCCTCACTTTAAACTTCAGGTTTAAGTCAGAGCTTTATTATTTTCTAAGATACATTAAACAGTTAAATGCTCTACTAATGAACTTTGCTTAAAAATTACACACACAGCACCACCCTGTGGTGGATTTCATTATAAGACCGGAGGCTACCACTATGCATCAGCCTTTCATTTGCCACTCCTGCAGCACCTTTAAAGAACATTCATTACAAAGATAAACTCCCAGAACTGGAATTCCAACACAGAATGAACCCTTAAACATTAGAACACACTTCCTCTTTTAAAAGCTGCTCCTGATCAGATAAGTGCCTTTCAGTACTATGGGGGTTATTACAACTTTGGAGGAGGTGTTAATCTATCCCAAAAGTGACGGTAAAGTGACGGATATACCACCAGCCGTATTACGAGTCCATTATATCCTATGGAACTCGTAATACGGCTGGTGGTATATCCGTCACATTTGGGACGGATTAACACCTCCTCCAAAGTTGTAATAACCCCCTATATGTGTGAATGCCTGATTGGTTTTATTTGTTACAATAAAGCTTCCTATTTTCAGAAACAGAGTGTGAGAGTAATGAATGTAGTTGAGATTGTTTTACTCAATTTGTAAGTTTTCTTTAAGGTTGATTATTTAATAAATTAGAATTTGTTGTATTAATGAAGTATCTAGGCATTTCAAAATATTTAAGATAGCGGGATTTAGTTAAACGGTGAAACTGGTTGATGTTTTTTTCTTTTAAACAACCAGAGTAAGCAGGGAAATAATATTGTTTTTCAAAGCCTTAGGCACGAGCCTTGTAACATGTGCGCTTGTGTCTCGCGGAAAGGGGAGCTAGAGAGATGCTTCCAGCGCGTAAGCTGAGGAGTACAGAGAGTGCGAGAAATGTCTTGCGGATTGCTTAATCACACTTCAGTCGTGTTGGTTTGAGTTACAACGAGATAGTTTGGATTGCTAAACAAATAAAAATAATATTTAAATGAAACTCACTGAGGGGGTCATTCTGACCCTGGCGGTAAAAGGCAGTTACCGTCGGACAGAAGACCGCCATAACACCGCCGCGGCTGCGGTAACCCGCCAGGGTCATTCTGACCCACAACTGGCAAACTGACAAAAACCCGACCTCCACTGAAGGCCGCCACATCAGCGGTCAGCGATAAACTGGAGATGACCAAACCTCCACCGTCACGCCAACAGAAATACGCCCATGCCATTCCGACCCACGAATCCACGCGGCGGTCTTTCAACCGCGGTATCCCATTGGCGGTACACACCGCCGCGGTCAAAATACACACACATCTACAAAACACTGCCACACTGGACAATTACAAATACACACACCTGATACACATACAAACACCACTCCCACACAATCAATACGATATAAAACACACACCCACATCACCCACAAACCCCCACAAATCGAAATTCAGAGACAAGGCGCAATACACAGAGAGAGAGCACAGGGAATGCAAACCACAACACACACAGGAACCCAACATCATCCCCCACACTACATCTACGCACAAAACACCACACACCACTACACTCATCACCACAAACACCACCCCACACCTCATCCACACCACCCCATGGCACCCCAAAGACACCCCAGGTTCTCGGACCAAGAACTCAGGGTCATGGTGGAGGAAATACTCAGGGTAGAGCCCCAGCTCTTCGGCACACAGGTGCAGCACACCACAATAGCCAGGAAGGCGGAGCTATGGCAAAGGATCGTCGACAGGGTCAACGCTGTGGGACAGCATCCCAGAAATAGGGAAGACATCCGAAAGCGCTGGAACGACCTACGGGGGAAGGTGCGGGCGATGGTGTCAAGACACAACATCGCTGTGCAGAAGACTGGCGGCAGACCCCCACCCACTCCACCCGAATTCACAGCATGGGAGCAAGAGGTCTTGAACATCCTGCATCCTGAGGGCCTCGCTGGAGTAGGCGGAGGAATGGACTCTGGTAAGTCTAATCTCAACTACTTCACCCCCCCCAACCACCAGCATGCCAACCCACACCCCCACCCTCACCCCCAACCCCCCAGCACATATCCTCCCTGCTAATGTCTCACCAGCACAACCCACCCAAACCAACACCAACCCCTGAATGCCAACACAAACCATGGACACCCATCACCTAAGCATGACCACTGCACATACCCATCCCTCCCCCCCAAACCACCCTCACAACTCCTCCCACAAGGGAATGCCAGCACTGGGGGACAAGGGCACCCACAAATCGCACGCCATGGCACACACAGAAGCAATAACCATACTCTTTTACCCCTGCAGGGTCCGAACGCCAACACACCGGCCCGGAGGGTCCAGAAATGTCCATCCCACCCCCAGAACAGGCCCCCAGTGATGACAGCAGCTCTGTCGACCTAGAACCTGATGACCAGCCCGGACCATCGGGGTCCTCTAGACAGTTGGTTCCCCTCAGGCAGCCACAGGCCACATCAGACCTACCCCCCTCTGGAAACCCCAGCACAGCACCCACCCAGCGGGCCCATGCCTCTGTCTCCAGGACAGGTCAAGCAGCGGTGTGTCTACCACTACAGGGCACCCAGGGCAACCCACCACCCCAACAACAACAGGGACCTGGGGGCAGTGGCAGTGGGCACACCGGCCAGGGGACAGAGGCCCAGGAACAAAGGGGAACTGGGAGGGCTGCTGTGCGACAGAGGGAGGACAGGCCTAGGGAACCCACTGTCCAAGAGGCCCTCACCACCATCATGGGAGCGTACCACCACTCCCAAGAGACGATGGCGACGGTCCTGGCCAGGTTCCAGGAGATCCAGGCCATGCAGGAGGGCCAGTACATGGGGTTCCGGGAAGAACTGCGCAGCATCAGTTCCGCAATGGGTACAATCGTGGTGGCACTCAACCAGATTGTCACCACATTGCGGGACCATGTGGCCCCCCAAAGGGCCCCTGCCACTAGCATGGAGGAAGAACAGCCCACCACCTCCGCCGGCGCTAGTGGTCAGGAGGCCCCGACACAACAGCAACGGGCCACCCGGACCCCACCCCCTGCAGAACATGAACCACCCAGCAAGAAAGGCCTGAGACCTAGGAAGAAGACAGAGTAGGATGTCAAGACCCCCACCATGCACGGATCCCCCCGGATGTCATCCCACTGTCCCACTTGTTCACCCTGTCCAACCTTGAACTGCCCCTGCTCCACCTTCCACAGGCATCTGGACAATGCACCTGTGCGAACGAGACTCTGGACTCTGCCATGGACATACCTCCACCATCACCCATCACCCTTTTTGAACTATACACCAATTTTTGCACTTCAATAAACACAATTATTGCACAAAAACCATCTGGAGTCTGCTATTTTTTTTTTTTAACCAAATGTATTCGATATAACCAACCAAAAATTGTCCAATTACATTGTGATGACAACATACCAGTGTCACACAGCGGTAGTCCATGGGGAAATAAACCAGAGGGCACTCCGTGGGGACCAGATCACTGAAATAGGAAGGCAAATTCACAACTAAGTTACCATACATTGGGGTGAAAGGTCAGACAGTAGAGAGCCAGTACTGTTACAGATATAATAAAATGCAGGAGTAAATTCTTACCCGTGTGTTACTGGAAATACTGCAGTATCACTCTGTCCCTGTTGTCTGTGTCGTCCTCTTCGTCTTCCTCCTCTTCACTCTCCGCAGGCTCCACAGCGGCCACAACACCACCATCTGGAACATCCTCCTGCAGGAAAGGCACCTGGCGTCGCAAAGCCAGGTTGTGAAGCATGCAGCAGGCCACGATGATATGACACACCTTCTTTGGTGAGTACATTAGGGATCCACCTGTCATATGCAGGCACCTAAACCTGGCCTTCAGGAGGCCGAAGGTCCGCTCGATCACCCTCCTAGTACGCCCATGGGCCTCATTGTACCGTTCCTCTGCCCTTGTCCTGGGATTCCTCACTGGGGTCAATAGCCAAGGCAGGTTGGGGTAACCAGAGTCACCAATTAGCCACACACGCTGTCTCTGTAGCTGTTCCATCACATAAGGGATGCTGCTATTTCGCATGACGTACGCGTCATGCACTGACCCTGGGAACTTGGCATTTAAATGGGAGATGTACTGGTCAGCCAAACAGACCACCTGGACATTCATCGAATGATAATTTTTTCGGTTCCTGTACACCTGCTCATTGTCTTTTGGCGGGACCAAAGCCACATGGGTACCATCAATGGCACCAATGATATTGGGAATGTGTCCAAGGGCATAGAAATCACCCTTCACTGTAGGCAAGTCACCCACCTCAGGGAATATGATGTAGCTCCGCATGTATTTCATCAGGGCAGACAATACTCTGGACAATACCTTTGAAAACATAGGCTGAGACATCCCAGATGAAATGGCCACAGTAGTTTGAAATGATCCACTAGCCAAAAAATGGAGTACTGACAGCACCTGCACTAGAGGCGGAATCCCTGTGGGTTGGCGGATGGGTGACATCAGGTCTGGCTCCAGCTGGGCACACAGTTCCTGTATGGTGGCAGTGTTGAGTCTGTAGGTGAGTATGACATGTCGTTCTTCCATTGTCGACAGGTCTACCAGCGGTCTGTACACGGGAACATTCCTCCGTCTCCTCGCAAGTCCCAGCGGACGGTGCCTAGGAAGGACAACATGGAGCACAGAGTCAATCAACCCACAGGTAAGTTCCCACAGCCTGCACAGTACACGAATCTCTCTGGATTGAATGGCTTGTATGAGTGTCGATGTAAGGCCTAGCCATGTGTGACGCAGTAGGAATTAAGCCATGTGGGCCCTTGAAATGGCGGCTGCCTGACCTGTGAAGTGTGACAATGTGAAGTGAGGTCATTGCGCTGGCGTGGCACGCCGTGGCGGTAGGCGGTCGGAGACCGCGGCGCAAAGCAGCATTGGTTAACATTGAACCCTATGGGTTTCAGGAGCCAATGACGATGTGCGCCGGCGGTCGCGGTACGCACCGCCGCGGGCGTGACCGCCATTTTCTCTCTGCTTAATCACACGAGACCTGAGCATCCACAGGAGAGGACCTATACTGCAATTGCTGCTGTGACCTCGGTCTGGAAGTGACAATGGCTGCTGCGACTGGGGAAAGGGCCCCCGCCTTCAGTTCCGAAGAGTTGGAGAAGCTCGTGGACGGGGTCCTCCCCCAGTATGCGCTACTCTACGGTCCTCCAGACCAACAGGTGAGTACACGGGGGCCAATGCATAGTGGGCAATGCCTGTGATGAGTGGGGTGGATGTACGATGGAGGGGAGGGGAGCGAATTACGAATGCATGGCACGACAGATGAGAGCATGTGCCACATGGCAAGTTTGGGGAGGGGGGGCCACACACATCGAGCATGCAGAAAAGTGATGATGTTTCTTTTCCCCCCCTGTACATGTCACATAGGTCAGCGCCCATCAGAAGATCGATATTTGGCGTGCCATCGCCAAGGACGTCCGGGCCCTGGGGGTCCACAACAGACGGGGCACCCACTGCCGCAAGAGGTGGGAGGACATCCGCCACGGGAGCAGGAAGCCCGCCGAGGCTCTGCTGGGGATGGCCTCCCAACCTAGGAGGGGTGCCAGTCGTACCTTGACCCCCCTGATGTCCCGGATCCTGGCGGTGGCCTACCCCGATTTAGATGGGCGCTTGAGGACATCACAGCAGACACAAGGGGGTGAGTACCAGCACATTCAGCTATATTTGCGCGCAGTGGAGGTGCCTGGGTGGGGGAGGAGGGCTGTGGGTATCCCTAGGCCAGGGCGATTTCTGTAGGCTAGGCCCCTCCGTGAGGTATGGTCCTGTGCCCCCGCCCCCCATCTCTGTAGGGTGCCTAGTAACGCTATTCATGGACCTGTGTATTCTGTGTGGGCAGTTGTCGCCCATAGGCTTGTAGGGCATGTCCCAGTGAATGAGTAGTGTACCCCAAGTGCGCAGCGTAGTGCAGGGGGCTTCTGTGTCTGTCCTCTCCGCCAACGGTGTCCCCAATGCATGCACTCAACTTGTCTTTATTTCTCCACCCCCCCCAATTTTCTTTGTTTTTCTGTGAATGTGTGCATTAGCATCATCAGGCGGAGGAGAAGTGGCATCGGCGCAAGAGGGAGCTGCATCTCACATGGCCCCGGAAGGCCATGCAACGGACTCCGACATGACCAGTGAGACGAAGGGCGAGGGGGGCTCCACCACGGGGACCCGTGCAGACGTCAGTGACACCGACACGTCCTCGGATGGGAGCTCCCTTGCGGTGGCGGCAACATCCATGCCCAACGAAACTACAGGTACAGCCGCCACCCAGCGCACCAGCTCCGCCCTCCCAGCAGCCCCTCGGCCTTCGGACCGTGCCCGCACGGCCAGGAAGGCGGCCATCTCCTTCGCCCCAGGCACCTCAGGCCCTGCCCCAGTCACCCCTGCTGCCCTCAGTGAGGAGGTCATTGACCTCCTGAGGACCATCATTGTTGGGCAGTCTACTCTTTTGAATGCCATCCAGGGTGTGGAGAGGGAGGTGCATCAAAGCAATGCATACCTGGAGGGCCTTCATTCGGGTCAGGCTGCCCATCAGCGATCGTTCAACGCTCTGGCCTCAGCACTGACGGCAGCGATTGTCCCTGTCTCCAGCCTCCCTCTTCTAACTCCCTCCACCCAGTCCCACTCCCCTGTTCCTCTGCCTATCCCATCCACACCTACAGACCAGCCTGCACACACCTCAACACCCAAGGGAAGCTCATCCAGACATAAGCACCACAGAACACACAAGCATTCACACAAGCAACATACAGATGCAGACATGCCAACAGCCACTACCTCCTCTGTGTCCCCCACCTCCTCGTCTCCCTCCTCCCTCCCTGTGACGTCTCCACTCACACCTGCATGCACACCACCATCAGCCAGTACACCCATCACCAGCACACCCTCCAGCCCAGTCCGCACACGTGCAGTCACCACCCCCACTGCCATGTACACGTCCCCTGTGTCCTCTCCCAGTGTGTCTGTCACCCCCGCTTCCAACCCACACAAACGCAGGCAGGCACCCAACCAACAGCCATCCACCTCACGTCAGCCTCCAGCCCAAGCACCTGCACCCAAAGACACCAGACTTGACTCTCCTACAACCACATCCTCTTCCTCCACTCCCAGATCCACTCCAGCTACCCTTCCCATTGTTCCTAAAAAACTATTCCTCTCTAAAGTGAACATCTTTTCCTCACCTGACCCACCCCCTCCATCTCGTAAGAGTTCCAAAAACACCTCAGCCACCACCAGCCCAGCAACTCCCAAGAACGTCGTGCCTGGTTTTTGGAGTCCGCCCTTTTCTTGGGCAGGGACATCGGCCAGCAGCAAAGGCACAGCCAGCCCCCCTCCCCCCCCCCTGGGAAGAAGAGCAAAAAACTGAAGGGCAGGCGCGAGAGGCCTGATACGCCTGCCCCCAAGGAGGGTAGCCTTGCACCGTCACCTGCCACATCGGGTAAGGGAGCCAAGGGCCACGGAGAGTCTGCCAAGGAGGGCAAGGGCAGCAAAGCACCGAAGGCAGGGAGCAGCCGACCTGGCCATGAGGGCCCCACCAGCCCCATTCCGGGGGTATCGGAGGAGACCCAGGGCCCCAGGACTCCATCACAGGAGGGCCCCGCAACGGAAAGGTCCGATGCTGACTGAGCGGGAAGTATTGGCCAGGTGTGGTTCACTCGAAACACAAGGCAGGCACCGCTGAACAGGCCCCGCCGTGAGAAGCACCGCTGAACAGGGCCCGCCGTGAGAAGCACCGCTGAACAGGGCCCCGCCAAGACAGGCACCGCTGAACAGGGCCCGCCGTGAGAAGCACCGCTGAACAGGGCCCGCCGTGAGAAGCACCGCTGAACAGGGCCCTGCCAAGACAGGCACCGCTGAACAGGGCCCGCCGTGAGAAGCACCGCTGGACAGGGCCCCGCCAAGACAGGCACCGCTGAACAGGGCCCTCCTGTCAAGCACCGCTCCGCTAAACAGGGCCCCGCCAAGAAAGGCACCGCTGAACAGGGCCCTCCTGTCAAGCACCGCTCCGCTGGGCCTTCCTGTCAAGCACCGCTCCGCTGGGCCCTCCTGTCAAGCACCGCTCCGCTGGGCCCTCCTGTCAAGCACCGCTCCGCTGGGCCCTCATCTCAAGCACCGCTCCGCTGGGCCCTCATCTCAAGCACCGCTCCGCTGGGCCCTCCTGTCAAGCACCGCTCCGCTGGGCCCTCATCTCAAGCACCGCTGGCCCATTGGCATGCCCGGTTCTGTGTCGGGCAGGGCTTCACGAGGCACTCTGCCCACCATGCCTCCTCCATGACCAGTGGACTCTGTAATCCACCTGATGGACTGTGGCTTTGCACTCCCCAGGATGGCACAGTGGGCAATCCACCCACTGTAGAGACTTGAGAGACTGTGGCTTTGCACTCCCCAGGATAGCACAGTGGGCATGGAGGCCCTTCGTGGATCTGGCATCGTGGACTCATGTGGCTGAGGTGCACCCCCTTCCCTTCCCCCTGAGGTGCCAGTATTTTATTATTGTGATGCCCCAGCAGTGTTCTCTCCAATGGACTCGATCTCGTGTGTGGGCTTTGCCCATGTGTTGCTGCACATTGGCCCACGGACATTTGAACTTTGCAAAACTGTGCCGGACTTTTGCTACTTGTATATATATAGTTCTAGATGTGTAATAATTCTGTATATATTGCTAAGTTCGCTATACTTCATTATTGCTATAATATAGTTCTATTTTTACAATCATTGCCTTTTGTCTTTGCATTTTTGTTTTGGGGGTTTGGGGGTGTCACTCAGAGTTTTTAATCTGCATTGGTGTGTAGGTATTTCGGTGGGGGTGAGGGTGAGGGTGGGTGTGTGGCTTATGTGTGTGCCCGTAACCTTTCCTCCTCCCCCCTCCCCTGGGTCATAGGTGCAGTACTCACCGTTGTCGTCTGCGGCGACCTTCGTGATCCTGGAAGATGAGCAGGAAGGCAATGGCTGGGAGGATGTGGAGTTCCGGTTCCATGCTGTCCCGATTCTGCGTGGAGTGTGTCGAGGTGAGCGTTTTCCATTGGAAATGTCTGTTTCGGCCGTGTTTTTATCGGCGGGGCTCCCGCCCCGGAAAAGGTGGCGGATTGGTGAGTCGTGATAGGGTGGGCGGTACATTGTCTGCCGCCTGCCTGTTGGCGGTGACCGCCGCGCTGTTTGTTTGTGCCGCCGTGGCGGTCGGTGTGTTAAAGCGGCGGCCTGTGTTGGCGGTTCCCGCCAGGGTCAGAATTCCCTTTTTTTGACCGCCAGCCTGTTGGCGGGTTGGCCGCCGCTTTAACACTGACCGCCAGGGTCAGAATGACCCCCTGAATAAAGTCAGAGAAGTCGCGCGGAATTCAGTTGCATTTAATTGGGCTTTAATGGCAGTGGTATAAATGATTATGAAGGGCTGTATAATTTGTTTATGAAGGAACACCTTTTAAATAATTGTTTCAATGATAAACTGCATCAGCATCTGGTAGACCTAGGTCCAATTTCTCCCCAAGAACTGGGAAAGAAGGCAGACCATTGGGTCAAGACTAGGGTGACCAAGACTTCCACGGGGTGTGACCAAAAGAAAGGGGCCACAAAGACTCCCCAGGGGAAGAGTGTTGAGACATCCAAGCGAAAAAGTAAAGAGTCTTCTACAGGGCCCCAAACACCTGCTCAGGAGTTTGGGTCCAAAGCCTCTTCACAATCCTCATTTGGGTACAAGGGTAAAAACTTTGATCCCAAAAAGGCCTGGTGTCGTAGCTGTAATCAGCAGGGACACCAAACTGGAGACAAGGCCTGTCCCAAGAAAGGTTCCACTTCTACTACTACTCCAGTTAGCACTGGAATAGCCAGTCTCCAGGTGGGATCAACAGTGTGCCCAGAGCAAATCAGGGTCCACACTGAAGCTACATTAGTCTCTGAGGGTGGACCTAGCCACACTTTCTGCCTGGCTGGCTAAAATGCAAAAATACAGGCAGCAGCTATTTATTAATGGGACTAGAGTAGAAGCCCTGAGGGATACAGGTGCCAGTGTCACAATTGTGACAGACAACCTGGTTTCCCCGGAACAATACCTGACTGGACAAACTTATCCAGTCACCAACGCTGACAATCAGACTAAAGTACATCCCATGGCTATGGTAACTTTAGAATGGGGAGGGGTCTCTGGCCTATAACAGGTGGTAGTCTCTTCTGCTATACCAGTAGACTGTCTGCTTTGAAATGATCTGGAGTCCTCAGCATGGGCTGAGGTAGAACTCAAAACCCATGCAGCCATGCTGGGTATCCCTGAACTGGTGTGTGCCATGACAAGGGCACAGTGCAAGGCTCAGGGTTAAAAAGAAGTGTTGGAGTCTGGATTAATGGCCCAACCTTCCAAGAGAAAAGGAAAGAAGACTGGGGAACCAGCTTCAGCACTGAAAAAGAAGCAGAAGCTCTCTTCTTAGGAAGACGTTCTATCCTCTGAGGGAACTGAGCCTATGGAGTTAGAACCTTATCAGGTTGAGCTCTTGGACCCAGGGGGACCCACAAGGGAACAACTGTGCAAGGGGCAAGAAGCATGTCCCTCTCTTGAAGGCCTAAGGCAGAAAGCTGCTGAGGAAACGAAAGGAAATGTCAGTAGAACCCACAGGGTCTATTGGAAAAGATGGACTCCTTTACACTGAGGCAAGAGATCCAAAACCTGGTGCCACTAGGAGAGTGGTAGTGCCTCAGGAGTTTAGGGAGTTCATTCTGACCTTAGCCCATGACATTCCCCTTGCTGGGCATTTGGGACAAACCAAGACATGGGAGAGGTTAATCAACCATTTCTATTGGCCCAATATGTCCCAGAAGGTGAAGGGGTTTTGTGCCTCCTGTGCCACCTGTCAAACCAGTGGTAAGACAGGTGGCCACCCAAAGTCCCCCTCATCCCACTTCCAGTGATGGGGGTCCCCTTTGAAAGAGTGGGAGTGGATATAGTGGGTCCACTTGAACCTCCCACAGCATCAGGGAATCAGTATATCCTAGTAGTAGTGGATCATGCTACTAGGTACCCTGAAGCAATTCCCCTTAGGTCCACTACTGCCCCTGCAGTAGCCAAAGCACTCATTGGTATTTTTACCAGAGTGGGATTTCCTAAGGAGGTGGTTTCTGACAGGGGTACCAACTTCATGTCAGCTTACCTAAAACATATGTGGAATGAGTGTGGGGTGACTTACAAATTCACCACACCATACCATCCACAAACCAATGGGCTTGTTGAAAGATTTAACAAGACATTGAAGGGCATGATCATGGGGCTCCCTGAAAAACTCAAGGAGATGGGATGTCCTCTTGCCATGCCTGCTTTTCGCCTACAGAGAGGTGCCTCAGAAGGGAGTAAGGTTTTCCCCCTTTGAACTTCTGTTTGGCCATCCTGTCAGGGGACCACTAGCTCTTGTAAAAGAAGGCTGGGAGAGACCTCTCCATGAGCCTAAACAAGATGTGGTGGACTATGTACTAGGCCTACATTCAAGGATGGCAGAGTACATGGAAAAGGTAAGCAAAAACCTTGAGGCCAGCCACCAACTCCAGAAGATGTGGTATGACCAAAAGGCTGCTCTGGTTGAGTTTCAGCCAGGGCAGAAAGTCTGGGTTCTGGAGCCTGTGGCTCCCAGGGCACTCCAGGACAGATGGAATGGCCCTTACCCAGTGCTAAAGAGAAAGAGTCAGGTCACCTTCCTGGTAGACCTAGGCACTAGCAGGACCCCCAAAAGGGTGATCCATGTGAACCGCCTCAAACTCTTTCATGACAGGGCAGGTGTAAACATGTTAATGGTTACAGATGAGGACCAGGAAGCTGAAAGTTAACCACTCTCTGATCTCCTCTCCTCTGACCCTAAAGATGGCTCAGTAGATGGAGTGGTCTACTCAGACACCCTCTCTGGCCAACAGCAAGCTGACTGCAGGCAAGTCCTCCAGCAGTTTGCTGAGCTATTTTTCCTAACCCCTGGCCAAACTTTTTAGACAGTCTGATCAAGTTAAGGAAAGTATCAAAGTGGAAGTCCACAAAATGCTGGAGTTGGGAGTAATTGATCACTCTGTCAGTTCCTGGGCTAGCCCAGTGGTCTTAGTCCCCAAACTTCACACAAAAGATGGCAAGAGAGAGATGAGGTTCTCTGTGGACTACAGAGGGCCCAATTCTGTCACCAAGACAGATTCTCATCCCATTCCAAGAGCAGATGAGTTAATTGACAAATTGGGTGCTGCCAAATACTTGAGTACCTTTGACTTGACAGCAGGGTAGTGGCAAATAAGAATGGCACCAGGAGCAAAAGAGAAAACTGCATTCTCTACACCTGATGGGCACTACCAGTTTACTGTGATGCCCTTTGGCTTAAGGAATGCCCCTGCCACCTTCCAAAGGTTCGTGAATCAAGTCCTTGCTGGCTTGGAGTCCTTTAGTGCAGCTTATCTTGATGATATTGCTGTCTTTAGCTCCAACTGGCAAGATCACCTGGTCCATCTGTAGAAGGTTTTGCAGGCCCTGCAAGCAGCAGGCCTCTTTATCAAGGCATCTAAATGTCAGATAGGGCAAGGTACTGTGGTTTACTTTGGACACTTTGTTGGTGGAGGCCAAGTTCAGCCACTCCAGACCAAGATCCAGACTATTCTGGACTGGGTAGCTCCAAAAACTCAGACTCAAGTCAGGGCATTCCTTGGCTTGACTGGGTACTATAGGAGGTTTGTGAAGGGATATGGATCAATAGTGGCACCCCTCACAGAACTTACCTCCAAGAAAATGCCCAAGAAAGTTAACTGGACCGTGGTATGTCAACAGGCCTTTGACACCCTGAAACAAGCTACGTGCACAGCACCAGTTCTAAAAGCTCCAGATTACTCTAAGCAGTTCATTGTGCAGACAGATGCCTCTGAACATGGGACAGGAGCAGTCCTGTCCCAAACAAATGATGATAGCCTTGACCAGCCTGTTGCTTTCATTAGCAGAAGGTTACTCCCCAGGGAGCAGCATTGGAGTGCCATTGAGAGGGAGGCCTTTGCTGTGGTCTGGTCCCTGAAGAAGTTGAGACCATACCTCTTTGGTACTCACTTTATAGTTCAGACTGACCACAGACCTCTCAGATGGCTGATGCAAATGAAAGGAGAAAACCCAAAACTGTTGAGGTGGTACATATCCCTACAGGAAATGGACTTTATAGTGGAACACAGACCTGGGACTGCCCATGCCAATGCAGATGGCCTTTCCAGGTTCTTCCACTTAGAAAATGAAGACTCTCTTGGGAAAGGTTAGTCTCATCCTCTTTCGTTTGGGGGGAGTTGTGTAAGGAAATGCCTCCTTGGTATGGTTACCCCCTGACTTTTTGCCTTTGCTGATGCTAAGTTATGATTTGAAAGTGTGCTGGGACCCTGCTAACCAGGCCCCAGCACCAGTGTTCTTTCCCTAAACTGTACCTTTGTCTCCACAATTGGCACAACCCTGGCACTCAGGTAAGTCCCTTGTAACTGGTACCTCTGGTACCAAGGGCCCTGATGCCAGGGAAGGTCTCTAAGGGCTGCAGCATGTCTTATGCCACCGTGGGGACCCCTCACTCAGCACATGCACACTGCCCCACAGCTTGTGTGTGCTGGTGGGGAGAAAATGACTAAGTCGACATGGCACTCCCCTCAGAGTGCCATGCCAACCTCACACTGCCTGTGGCATAGGTAAGTCACCCCTCTAGCAGGCCTTACAGCCCTAAGGCAGGGAGGGTGCACTATACCGCAGGTGAGGGCATATGTGCATGAGCACTATGCCCCTACAGTGTCTAAGCAAAACCTTAGACATTGTAAGTGCAGGGTAGCCATAAGAGTATATGGTCTGGGAGTTTGTCAAACACGAACTCCACAGTTCCATAATGGCTACACTGAAAACTGGGAAGCTTCGTATCAGACTTCTCAGCACAATAAATGCACACTGATGCCAGTGTACAATTTATTGAAACATACACCCAGAGGGCACCTTAGAGGTGCCCCCTCAATTCCAACCCGATTTCCAGTGTAGGCTGACTAGTTTTTGCCAGCCTACCACACACCAGACATGTTGCAGGCCACATGGGGAGAGTGCCTTTGTCACTCTGTGGCCAGGAACAAAGCCTGTACTGGGTGGAGATGCTTCTCACCTCCCCTGCAGGAACTGTAACACCTGGCGGTGAGCCTCAAAGGCTCACCCCTTTTGTTACAGCACCACAGGGCATCCCAGCTAGTGGAGTTGCCCGCCCCTCCGGCCACTGCCACCACTTTTGGCGGCAAGGCTGGAGGAGATAATTAGAAAAACAAGGAGGAGCCACCCACCAGTCAGGACAGCCCCTAAGGTGTCCTGAGCTGAGGTGACTCCTGCTTTTAGAAATTCTCCATCTTGAGAGTGGATGATTCCCCCAATAGGATTAGGGATGTGCCCCCTCCCCACAGGGAGGAGGCACAAAGAAGGTGTAGTCATCCTCCAGGACAGTAGCCATTGGCTACTGCCCTCCCAGGCCTAAACACACCCCTAAATTCAGTATTTAGGGGCTCCCCAGAATCTAGGAAACTAGATTCCTGCAACCTTAACAAAGAAGAAGGACTGCTGACCTGAAGCCCTGCAGAGAAGACGGAGACGACAACTGCTTTGGCCCCAGCCCTACTGGCTTGTCTCCCAACTTCGAAGAAAACTGCAACAGCAACGCATCCAACAGGGACCAGCGACCTCTGAAGCCTCAGAGGACTGCCCTGCACCCAAGCACCAAGAAACTCCAGTGAACAGCGGCCGTGTTCAAAAACCTGCAACTTCTTTGCAACAAAGAAGCAACTTTAAAGACTTCGCGTTTCCCGCTGGAAGTATGAGACTTCCCACTCTGCACCGGATGCCCCCGGCTCGACCTGCAGAAAACCAACACCTAAGGGAGGACTCCCCGGTGACTGCAAGCCCGTGAGTAACCCGAGACGACCCCCCTGAGTCTCGACAGTGATGCCTGCAGAGAGAATCCAGAGGCTCCCCCTGACCGCGACTGCCTGTAACAAGGGACCCGACGCCTGGAACCAACACTGCACCCGCAGCCCCCAGGACCTTAAGGAACCGAACTCCAGTGCAAGAGCAACCCCCAGGTGACCCTCTGCCTAGCCTAGGTTGTGGCTGCCCCAAGGAGCCCCCCGTGCCTGCTTGCATCGTTAAAGTGACCCCCAGGTCTACCCATTACTTCCTATACAAAACCCAACGCCTGTTTGCACACTGCACCCGGCTGCCCCTGTGCCTCTGAGGGTGTACCTTCTGTGCCTTCTTGTGTCCCCCCCCAGTGCCCTACAAAACCCCCCTGGTCTGCCCCCCGAGGACGCGGGTACTTACCTGCTGGCAGACTGGAACTGGGGCACCCCTGTTCTCCATAGAAGCCTATGTGTTTTGGCACCTCTTTGACCTCTGCACCTGACCGGCCCTGAGCTGCTGGTGTGGTAACTTTGGGGTTGCCTTGAACCCCCAATGGTGGGCTGCCTATGCCCCAACTTTGAGACTTGTAAGTGTTTTACTTACCTTCAAAACTAACCTTTACTTACCTCCCCCAGGAACTGTTGATTTTTGCACTGTCCACTTTTGAAATAGCTTATTGCCATTTTTACAAAGACTGTACATGATATTGTGTTCATTCAAAGTTCCTAAAGTATCTAAGTGAAGTACCTTACATTTAAAGTGTTTAATGTAAATCTTGAACCTTTGGTTCTTAAAATAAACTAAGAAAATATATTTCTCAATATAAAAACCTATTGGCCTGGAGTAAGTCTTTGAGTGTGTGTTCCTCATTTATTGCCTTTGTGTGTACAACAAATGCTTAACACTACCCTCTGATAAGCTTACTGCTCGACCACACTACCACAAAATAGAGCATTAGAATTATCTATTTTTACCACTATCTTACCTCTAAGGGGAACCCTTGGACTCTGTGCACACTATTTCTTACTTTGAAATAGTATATACAGAGCCAACTTCCTACAGTTATATTCCATGGTTATTGCAATTACACGTTTGTGAAAGCACAGACTGACTCCAGATTGTTTTGTGATTGAAGTGAGTTTGTTTCTGTGCAAATAAGTGGAGGGGGTTGTAAAATGGGCAGGGGGGATCGTGGAGGAATGTCCATGACAGAGTCCAGTCTATTTGTTTTACAGGTGCATTGTCCAAAGGGGCATAGGAAGTGGAGCAATGTCCGTTGAAGGATGGACAGGGTGACAAAGTGGGACAGTAGGGTGTCATTCAGGGGGGTCTCATTTCCTGGCGGGGGTCTAAGCAATGTTCTCTGTCTTGTTCCTGGATCTCAGGGACCGTTTGTGGGGTGGTTCACCATCTGCAGGGGGTGGGGTGCTGGTGTCGTGTTCCTGAGGCGTTGCCTCCTGTCGACTAGCGCCGGCGGAGGTGGAGGGCTGTTCATCCTCCAGGCTAGTGTCAGGGGCCCCTTTTTGTGCCACAGTGTCCCTCCTGGTGTTGACAATGTCTTGCAGCACCCCTGCAATGGTGATCAGGATGTTGTTAATGTACTTCAGGTCCTCCCTGATCCCCAGATAGTGTTCCTCCTGCAGCCGCTGGGTCTCCTGAAACTTGGCCAGTACCGTTGCCATCGTCTCCTGGGAATGATGGTAAGCTCCCATGATATTGGAGAGTGCTTCGTGGAGAGTGGGTTCCCTGGGCCTGTCCTCCCCCTGTCGCAAAGCAGTCCTCCCAACTTCCCTGTTTTCCTGAGCCTCTGTCCCCTGAACCGTGTTCCCACTGCCACTGCCCCCCAGGCCCTTGATTTTCTTGGGTTGGTGGGTTTGCCTGGGTTCCCTGTAGTGGTGGACACACTGCTGATTGACGTGTCCTGGGGAGAGAGGGATGGGCCCGCTGGGTGGGTGCTGTGGTGGTGTTTCCTGAGGGGGAGGCTCTGTGGTGGCTTGTGCCAGTGCCAGGGAAACCGACTGTCCCGAGGTCCCTGATGGGCCGGGCTGGTCATCTTGATCCAGTTGTGCAGAGCTGCTGTCATCACTGTGGGTCTCTTCTGTGGGGGGACTGGATATGTCTGGTACCTCCTGTCCGGTGACGTTGGGTAGGGGTCCTGCAGGGCCTAAAGGCATGATTATTACATCTGTATGTGCCATTGTGTGCAATGGGTAAGTGACCCTGTACTCCAGTGCTTGCATTCTTGGCTTGGTCCTTGTGTGATATTTGGTTTGGGGTCTGTTTGGGTATCTGTAGTGGACATGCTTTGGTGATGGGTGTCCATGCTTTGGTGTTGCATGCAGGGCTAGTATTGGGATGGGTGGGTTGTGATAGTGGGGCATATGTGAGATGTTGGAGTGATGGGGGTGAGGGTAAGGGTGGGAGTATGTGATGGCATGCAGGTAGGGTGGGGGGATAAGGTAGTAAAGAGTTCACTTACCAGAGTCCAGTCCTCCTGCTACTCCTGCGAGGCCCTCAGGATGCAGTATTGCCAAGACCTGCTCCTCCCATGTTGTTAGTTGTGGGGGAGGAGGTGGGAGTCCACCGCCAGTGTTGTGTACAGCAATCTGGTGTCTGGAGATCACAGAACGCACCTTCCCCCGTAGGTCGTTCCACCTCTTCCTGATGTCATCAAATGTTCTTGGATGCTGTCCCACTGCGTTGACCCTGTCGACAATTCTGTGCCATAGCTCCATCTTCCTTGCAATGGAGGTGTGCTGCACCTGTGATCCGAATAGCTGTGGCTCTACCGGGACGATTTCCTCAACCATGACCCTGAGCCCCTCCTCAGAAAACCTTGGGTGTCGTTGAGGTGCCATGATGTGGTGTGGGTGATGTGTAAGGTGGTGTGTGTTGTGATGTGTGAGGGGATGTGTTGGTGTGTGTTGTTTGAGGTGCGTGGATGTTGTGTAAGTGATGGTGTTGTGTGTCTGTGGATGGTGGTGTCTCTCTCTGGCGTGGTTTCCGAATTCTGGTAGTAAGGGTTTGTGGGTGATGTGGGTGTGTGTTTTATATTGGATTGGGTGTGTGGGTGTGGTGTGTGTATGTGTGTCAGGTGTGTGTATTTTGACTTGTCCAATGTGGTTGTGTTTTGTAAATGTGTGTGTATTTTGAGCGCAGCGGTGTGTACCGCCAATGGAATACCGCGGTTGAAAGACCGCTGAGTTGATTCGTGGGTCGTGATAGTGTGGGCGTATTCCTGTTGGCGTGACGGTGGAGGTTTTGTTATCACCATTTTATCACTGACCTTTGGTGTGGCGGACTTCTGTGGGTGTCTGTATTATGGCGAATTCCGAGCTGTGGGTCGTAATACCTGAGGCAGAATTCCGTGGCTGCAGCAGTATGTTGGCGGTCTTCTGCACAGCGGTAAGCGGGATTTACCGCCAGGGTTGTAATGAGGGCCATGATGTTAGATTATAACCAATAGGGAAATAAATATCTTAACTTTTGACTAAACTGGTGTGGTTATTGGTGACTGCGAAGTCAATGGTGTGTTCAAGAATGAATTTTTATTAAATGTTTATCGACTAGTGATTGTTATTATTGATTGTTTATTGATCTATCGATTGGTGATGCCAAGAAAATATTTAATACTGGGAAGTTCCCAAACGTGGTCCAAAGGTTTGTCGACCTAAACGCGTCTCCTGGTAAGTTTACTTATCAAGGCTCTGTCGCGCTAACAACTATAGTGTCAAAAGGAAGTAGTGCTGAAGTAAATACTTCTGAAATGGGTATCAAGGAGAAGAGTTCAATTCAAGATGAAGTGAGAGCTTATGTTAGAGAGGTTGTCAATGTTGTTTTGGAGAGGACATAGGGTCAGGAGAAGAATTTTGGTAATTATCTGATGATGAGGGTGTATAGAAGAACGTTACAAAGAGGAAGAAAGTTAAAATAATTAACATTTAGGAAAGGAAAGGAAAGATGGTTTGAATGCCGTTAAAAAGAGGGGTGTCCATGGCGACACACATGGTGAAGGTGCCTTCTGCGGCATGCAAAGAGAAAGTGTCCCTAAAGAATAGGGATTTCATTGAAGACACGGAGGCCAACATTATCCCACCCTCCTCACTCCAAATAAAAAATGATAATAAATATATAAACATTAGGGGTGGGTTGGTTCAGTAAAGTTAGGAAGCTGTTACTGTTAATGTAAATATGGTCTTGGATCTTTTTCGCAGGTTTTATTAAAAGAAAATTTGTATTTGAAGTTTAATGTTTATTTTTCTTTGCAGACATGCAATCATAAGAAGAAAGAAGGATGAAGGAGAGAGTTCAGTTCTTCACAGTTTGCACTTAAAAACGGAAGAGATTTCTAATGCTGAAGGGCTTATTCTCTATTGGCATTCCAATTCTGGAAGTTTATCTTTGTAATGAATGTTCTTTAAAGGTGCAGGAGTGGCAATTAAGAAGTTGATGCATTATGTTAGCTTCCATGTCTTTAATAAAAACCTGATTCTATTTTCATGTTAATCTGAGAATTGCTATTGTCATTAGTAGGTGACGGTGTTTACAAATAAGTGCTGGTGTTGAGCACCGGAAAACAACAGCACAAATTAACCCCTTGGGTGCCCAGGACCAGGTGATCTCGTCCTCGGTGCCAGTTCCCCAGTGCCGAGGATAAGACCACCTTGTCCTGCTATGGGCCCCCGGGGGGTGCGCTAGCGCTCCCCCGATGGCCAGGCACCCCCCTCCCCTGGGAAGGGATGGAAGGGAATTCGCTTTCCCTTCCACCCCCACCCCCCTGTAACCCCTGTGGCGTCTGATGACATCAGCGCGCTTTCGCACGCTGACCTCATCAGAGGCCTTCCCCTCAGCGCTGGAAGCTTAGCTTCCAGTGCCCGATCGAAGGCTCCTCCGATCACGTGGAGGGGGCAGAGAAGCCTGAAAGGAGAGGAAAGGCCTTTCCTCTCCTTTCAGGCTTCTCTGAGCATTTCTGCCGGGCAGCAGAAATGCCACTAGACACCAGGGAATTTTTTGTTTTTGTTATTTCAAATAAGGGGAGTGGCCCCTTGGGCAAGGGCCGCTCCTCGGGGGGGGGGCAATTTATTTCTTGGCATTTCTGCCCCTTAAAATTATTAGGCCGATCTGCCCCCGGGGGGGGGGGGGCAGAAATCCACTAGACACCAGGGAAAATGTTATTTATTGTTTTTTTAGTTTTTATTTATGTTTGGGGAGCGACCCCTTGGGCAAGGGTCGCTCCGGGGGAGGCAAATTATTATTAGGCCATTTCTGCCCCCACTGGGGGCAGATCGGCCTTGCGATCTGCCCCCAGGGGGAGCAGAAACCACTAGACACCAGGGAATATATTTTTTTGTGGGCTATTTGAAGTAAGGGGAGCAGCCCCTTGGGCAAGGGCTGCTCCTCGGGGTTAAATTATTTCGAGGCCATTTCTGCCCCCCCGGGGGCAGATCGGGCTAATATTATTAGGCCGATCTGCCACCGGGGGGGGGCAGAAATCCACTAGACACCAGGGATTCTATTTTTTTTTTTTTTTTAATGTTTGGGGAGCGACCCCTTGGGCAAGGGTCGCTCCGGGGTGCGGGGCAAATCATTATTAGGCCGATCTGCCCCCAGGAGGGCAGAAACCACAAGATACCAGGGAATTTTTGTTTTTTTATACTAACGCATAAGGGGAGTGGCCCCTTTGGCAAGGGCCACTCCCCGGGGGGGGGGAGGGCATAATATTTTTAGGCCTTTTCTGCCCCCCCTGGAGGCAGATCGGCCTAATATAATTAGGCGGATCTGCCCCTGGGGGGGCAGAAACCTCTAGACACCAGGGATATATATATTTTTTTATTTACTTTATGTTTTTATGTAGGGGGAGCAACCCCTTAGACAAGGGTCGCTCCCCTGGGGGGAAAATTGTATTTATTTAATTTCTGCCCCCCTTAGGGCAGATCAGCCTATTTTTGTTAGGCCAATCTGCCCCCAAAGGGGGCAGAAACCTCTAGACACCTTGGATTGGTGTGTGTGTATGTGTGTGTTTTGTTTGGAGGGGGCAGCCCCTTGGGCAAGGGTCTCCCCATGGGGGCACATTACTGTTGGCCATAACTGCCCCCCTTGGGGGCAGATTGGCCTATTTTGGAAGGGGGCAGAAAGCCCACTAGAGACCAGGGAAGATTTTTTTTCCAAAATAAGAGGTTGGGGGTATGGCCATACCCCCACCCCAAATAAATGGGGCCAAAGTTGTTCTGCCCACCAGTGGGCAGATTGGGCAATTACCCCTGATCCACACCCCAGGGGGACAGAAAGTCTACTAGATGCCAGGGAATAAAAAAAATAAAAGAAAATAGTGGGGTGTAGACCTAGACACATCTGAAAACTAAACATCTAGTTGATTCCAAAGTGGTGTGCTTCACATGCACCCCGCACCATTTCCTTACCCACAATGCCCTGCAAACCTGCAACTTTGCTGGAAAGCACACATTTTTCCCACATTTTTGTGATGGAACCTTTCGGAATCTGCAGTAATCCACAAAATTCCTACCACCCAGCATTGTCTCATCTATACCGATAAAATTTCTGCTGCACTTGTCAGCCTAAAAATGTTTTTTTTCAAACAGCCCTTTTGGACCCACTTTGGTTCCCCCTCAATTTCGACGTGTTTTTGGCTCTTCCCTGTCACAAACACTTGTCCCACCTACAAAAGTGAGATATCATTTTTACAGGGAGACTGAGGGGAACGTTGGGTGGTAGGAAATTTGTCCCGGTGCAGTGATCCCAGAAAGAAATGTGGGAAAATTTAGATTTTTTAGCTAAATTTGCGGTTTGATGAGGATTCTGGGTAAGAAAATATTGGGGGATCCAAACAAGTCACACCTCCCTTGACTCCCTCAGGTGTCTAGTTTTCAGAAATGTCTGGGTTTGGTAGGTTTCCCTAGATGGCTGCTGAGGCCAGGACCAAAAAAGCAGGTGCCCCCCGCAAAAACAGGTAGTTTTCTGTTTGATAATTTTGATGTGCCCAGATAGTGTTTTGGGGCACTTCCTGTCACGGACACTAGGCCTACCCACACAAGTGAGGTACCATTTTTATTGGGAGACTTGGGGGAACGCTGGGTGGAAGGAAATTTGTGGCTCCTCTCAGATTCCAGAACTTTCTGTCACTGAAATGTGAGGAAAAGGTGTTTTTTTAGCCACAATTTGAGGTTTGCAAAGGATTCTGGGTAACAGAACCTGGTGAGAGCCTGACAAGTCACGCCATCTTGGATTCCCCTAGGTCTCTAGTTTTCAAAAATACACACGTTTGGTAGGTTTCCCTGGGTGGCGGCTGAGCTAGAGGCCAAAATCCACAGGTAGGCACTTTGCAAAAAACACCTTTGTTTTCTTTGAGAAAATGTGATGTGTCCACTTTGCCACTTTGTGTTTTGGGGCATTTCCTGTCGCGGGCACTAGGCCTACCCACACAAGTGAGGTACCATTTTTATCGGGAGACTTGGGGAAACCATGGGTGGAAGGAAATTTGTGGCTCCCCTCAGATTCCAGAACTTTCTGTCACCGAAATGTGAGGAAAAAGTATATTTTTTGCCACATTTTGAGGTTTGTAAAGGATTCTGGGTAACAGAACCTGGTGAGAGCCCGACAAGTCACCCCGTCTTGGATTCCCCTAGGTCTCTAGTTTTCAAAATTGCACAGGTTTGGTAGGTTTCCCTAGGTGGCGGCTGAGCTAGAGGCCAAAATCCACAGGTAGGCACTTTGCAAAAAACACCTCTGTTATCTTTGAGAAAATGTGATGTGTCCACTTTGTGTTTTGGGACATTTCCTGTCGCGGGCACTAGGCCTACCCACACAAGTGAGGTACCATTTTTATCGGGAGACTTAGGGGAACATAAAATAGCAAAACAAGTGTTATTGCCCCTTGTCTTTCTCTACATTTTTTCCTTCCAAATATAAGACAGTGTGTAAAAAAGACGTCTATTTGAGAAATGCCCTGTAATTCACATGCTAGTATGGGCACCCCAGAATTCAGAGATGTGCAAATAAACACTGCTCCTCAACACCTTATCCTGTGCCCATTTTGGAAAGACAAAGGTTTTCTTGATACCTATTTTTGACTCTTTATATTTCAGCAAATGAATTGCTGTATACCCAGTATAGAATGAAAGCCCACTGCAAGGTGCAGCTCATTTATTGGCTCTGGGTACCTAGGATTCTTGATGAACCTACAAGCTCTATATATCCCTGCAACCAGAAGAGCCAGCAGACGTAACGGTATATTGCTTTAAAAAATCTGACATCGCAGGGAAAAGTTACAGAGTAAAACGTAGAGAAAAATGGCTGTTTTGTTTACCTCAATTTAAATATTTTTTTTATTTCAGTTGTTATTTTCTATAGGAAACCCTTGTAAGATCTACACAAATTACCCATTGCTGAATTCAGAATTTAGTCTCCTTTCAGAAATGTTCACACCCATTTCTGTCACTGACTGGAAGGAGGCTGAAAGCACAAAAAATCGTAAAAAATGGGGTATGTCCCAGTAAAATAGTAAAATACCACAATTGTGTTGAAAACATGGGTTTTCTGATTCAAGTCTGCCTGTTCCTGAAAGCTGGGAAGCTAGTGATTTTAGCACTGCAAACCCTTTGTTGATGCCAATTTCAGGTGAAAAACCACAAGCCTTCTTCTGCAGCCCTTTTTTCCAATTTGTTTTTAAAAAAACGAAATTGTCACTGTATTTTGGCTAATTTCTTGGTCTCCTTCAGGGGAACCCACAAAGTCTGGGTACCTCTAGAATCCATAGGATGTTGGAAAAAAAGACGCAAATTTGGCGTGGGTAGCTTATGTGGACAAAAAGTTATGAGGGCCTAAACGAGAACTATTCCAAATAGGCAAAAAAAGGCCTGGCACAGGAGGGGGGAAAGGCCTGGCAGTGAAGGGGTTAAGCACTGAAAAGGAGTACTATATGAGAGAGGAGACACTGGTAAGAATTCACTTGGCTGCAGGACCTGTCCTTCAAGGATTTATCTCACTCTAATCAGTGATTAAACTGTTTTGTATAGGTCTGCTATATGTGACTGCAGCAGGTGCATGTTAAGAGGTGTGTCCCGATTTCTACAGACCGTAGATGCGAGTAGTCTGGTGTTTGTGGTTGTTCTTGGTTTGACAGATGGGGGGTGTAGCTATATCCTTGGACGTAAGCTCTCCCAAATCTAGTAAGTTGTCCAGTTCCTCAGGTTTCATGTACTTCTTGGTCAGTTCCATCTCTTCAGTCTGAGGGAGACCACTAACAACTTCCTCTTTTTAAACTTGTTGCCTAGAGGAGTAAGCAGAAGATATGTATACAGATCGATTTTCACAATGAATGGGGCAATGTTTCTTTCTGGCAGCTCACATTACTGCAAATGTTTCAAAGGAAGCAGAAGATGATGGGACAGGGCTAAGTTTCTGTAATGGTCCGATGTGTTGGAACCCAGTGAGCCCTTTGAAATTTCTGTGGTTCTGAGAAGCATAGTTCTAGAAAGTGTGACATTGATTTATTCAGGAACCTTAGCACCTCATCTTTTTCTTCCTTCTTGGTGATGCTGTAAAAGTGGATATTATGTCATCTAGAACAATCATTCAAGAAAGTACTTTGTATCAGAGTTCCAAACATCTGGCCACAATGCTATGTTGTGTCTCTAGTCTATGTTACAGTCCATCAGTTTCTTGTTCTTCTGAATGTAGGCACCAGTTGAACATCATAACATCAGTATATAACACCTTTATTTCCATAGACATATTGGCCTCCTTTGAGTGCCTTTTTTCATTGTTGTTCCCATAGTAGAGAGTTCCTTCATTATGGAATCAAGTGTTGCTTCCGATATTTTTGCAGTATTCTTTTTATTTCATGACCCAGAAAGGACTGGGCACATCGAAGACATGAAGGATGAGCAATGCAATGTTGATGGTGCAAGTATTGTCCCGATCGCATAGGCATTAGAGATGAGGATTACAGGGGACTACAGTTGCTATGTTCCTTAGTGGTGTATTTAGGTCAAAGGTGTCTCAGGACAGGCGGGAGTCATATGGGGTCTGTGCATTAATACCAGCTTGGTTTGTTCCCTTGGTATAAACAGAATTTTAGTTTTATTGTTGGAAGTTAATCCATCAGAATATCTACTATGGGACTTGCCTAAACGTATAAGACCCCTAGTTGCTAGGTGACAGTCAAGGGAAAGCTAAGTAATCTTGTATATTATAGCAATCAAGCAAGTAATCTATGAAAAGGAAATTATACTTCATATAAATGATCATCTGCTCACTAAATAGTTCATTTGTTTGTCCCGATCTAACACAATTTCTATTAGGAGTGAAGCATATTGTTATTTCCAGTGGAAGGATTTTTACTCCTGTGTCCCAGTGCATGCAAGCTTTGCCATACCAGAGTAATAATGCTGGGTCTGGCTCCGCTACTGCAAGAAAGAACAAGGTCCATCCGTCATAGAAGACTTCTGGAGCCAGTTCCACGGGTGGGGCACACTACATTGATCAGGCCAAATCTGGTCTCAAGATGCCCCAGTCTGCTGGTCTGCTGGTCTGCTACAGGATCGATGAACATCTCCTCACCTATCAGCACCACAGGGTAACAGTCTGCAGAGTCTATTAGACGGCAATCCCACAGGATCCCAGTGAGTTAAAGAGCAGAGCCTTTGCAGAAAACCAATCATCCATGCACAGCAGGAGTGGGGTCCCCCATGCCCGCGCAATGTTACGCTTTACCGCTAGCACCAGCCAGATCCCTTGATACCTTGGCTACTGCACCTCACTTGCAGTACGGAGGAGGATCCATTTAGCCTCCAAAGGGTCTTTTAGTCCTATGACCTGGGCCATAATGTGTGTCACCCCCTCCCAGAAGTTTTGGATTTTGGGACAACCCCATAATATGAAAGAAAGTTCCCTCTTGCCCGCACTCCTTTAGACATAGAGAGATAGCTACTCTTCCCATTCGGTGTAGAAGTGTTTGAGAATAGTATGTTCTGTGTAGAATCTTCATTTGGTGTAGTCTAAAGCGGGTTTGTATGGCAACTTCCCTGGGACTCTTTATTGACTCACCCCAATTCTGATCTTCAAGTGCTCCTGCTTCCTGTTCCCATGTGGCCCTCAGGTTTACCAGTGGGTCTGAAGAGTTACACATCAGTTTCCTGTAGATAAGGGAGATAGCTTTTTCCGCCAGGGGATCTGATAGCAAGTGGTCCTCCAATGGGGCTGCCGGAGGCAACTGCTCTCCCTCCGAGATGCAACACCTCAGCTCATGCCCCAATTGCAAGTGACAGAACCTCTCTGAATCTCTCATTTCAAACTCCTCTTGTAGAGTCTTGAATGTTAGAAATGCCTGGTCCCTCCATACATCACCAAAATGCTCAAGACCTATCAGTGCCCATTTTGTAAAACCTCTAGGGCCTCACACTTCTCTCAGCATATCACAATCCCATAACTGGGTTAATTTCATTAACTTCCCCTCCCAGCCCAGGTGTTTGGTAAGATCAGTAAACTTTAATCCTTCATTACAACTTATGGGCAATACACTGAGCCCTGTGCAAACAAAAGTTTACACAGAGACCAGTATTAGGTATTGGGTGATAATTATCAGACCCTTGCAGTTTTACCCTAATGGATTCCTGCAGGGCTAACCTGATTACATTTATTGTACTAAAAAGTTCTGGGGGAAAAAAAGCGAAACGTAGTGAAGTTGATGTCTTAAAATTCTGCTTGCTACGCTTCATTCTTCTGTTAAAATCTTGAAATAGCAGCTATTTATCATATATCATATCTGATAAATACCTCACCCTAGGCTGATAACATACTTGTCAACTCACCCGCGCTTGGCAGCTGTTACATGCTTTATACCTTATGAACAAAATGCCTCCATGAATTTAATGGAGTAAATGTGATTTTCAAATCTATAACACCTTCCCAAAAAGTTTATTTACCCATTGGTCTAAATGGGATCACCCTCTAAGTTGGATGACTTCACCTGAATCTTTGAGACAAGAGGTTGACAGGTTTGTATTGAGGATTTTTATCCTGTGTGTTAAATTCTCCACTCTATTCTGCCTAAATTGTAATTAAAGTCTAAACTGTTAAAGTGTGTTCATATGATCTGGTAAAAATGGACAAAAAAAAAAATCATTTTTGGTCAGAATATTAATGTACTTAGCATATACTCTAGCTGTGCTAATGTCTTCTATCATTATAGTGTAAATATTTTACTTTTTTGAGAGTATGGTGAATCACTCGTGGAATTCGTGTTGCATACATCTACCCAGAGCTAAGAATTCACCTGCAAATTGCAGGTGTCATCAGCATTTGTAAGGAGGACACCAGTGCACCCGCAAATGTAACCTTTCACCCACAGTCTAGGAACTATTCATGACTCCAGCCTTAGCTATGTGTGCTCCTCCATGCCTACAAAAACAATAGAGACCTCCCGAGCAGGATCCTCTTTTTCTCAGCTCTGACCCATCTCCAGACTCTGAGGTCATTTTAGCGGCCAAGAAGCATTATGGTACTACTCTGTCTTCTGTGCCACCTGACAAGGACAAGGATAGCAAGAAGCTGGACTCAGTGGGCCACAAAGTATTCAGTACAGCTGCAACAACTATGAAAGCAGCAAGAGCATCAGCTTTTCTGGGAAGATACAATAGGGCCTTATGGGGCTCCATACAGAAGCCTGCCTATGATCTTCCCAGAGAAAAGCGTTTAGGATTTCCTAGAGGTCGTCATTGAGGGGATGATGGTCTCCAGTCAGATCATCCAATCAACATCTGCAGATGCTGCGATCGGAAGTCAACATCCCTCTCCAGAAGGAGGTGGTGGAGGCTGTACTTTCATACACCAATGGCCAAAAAGCATCTTAAGTTATTGAGGTTTGTGGTGGGTCAAGACCGTTATCAATACAAAGTGCTTTCATTTGGCCTCATGTCAGCACTCAGTCCTTTTTCAAAGCACATGGCGGTGGTAGCTGCCCACTTAAGGAAACATTGAGGGGGTCATTCTAAGTTTGGCGGGCGGCGGTCGCCGCCCGCCAAACTTATGCCGCCAAATGACCGCTCCGCGGTCAAAAGACCACGGGGGCCATTCAGACTTTCCTGCTGGGCCGGCGGGCGCCCGCCAAGAGAGCGCCTGCCGGCCCAGCGGGAAAGGCCCTGCAACACAGAAGCCGGCTCCGAATGGATCCGGCGGTGTTGCAGAGGTGCGACGGGTGCAGTTGCACCCGTCACGATTTTCAGTCTGCTATGCAGACAGTGAAAATCATGCTGGGGCCCTGTTAGGGGGCCCCTGCACTGCCCATGCCAGTGGCATGGGCAGTGCAGGGGCCCCCAGGGGCCCCAGGACACCCGTTCCCGCCATCCTGTTTCTGGCGGTGAAAACCGCCAGAAACCGGCTGGCGGGAAGGGGGTCGGAATCCCCATGGCGGCGCTGCTTGCAGCGCCGACATGGAGGATTCTCCCAGCCGGGGCTAATCCGGCGGGAAACCGCCGGACCCGGCTGGGCAACCGCGGCTTTACAGCCGCGGTCGGAATACCACATGAAGCACCGCCAGCCTGTTGGCGGTGCTTCCGTGGACAGCCACCCTGGTGGTCTATGACCGCCAGGGTTGGAATGAGGGCCTGAGTCTTTGTCTACCCCTACCTAGAAACTTGGCTCATCAAGGTGTGAACTCCTCAGGAAGCCCATTTTCATTACCAGTAGACAAGTGATGTCCTTCAAATATTAAGGCTCCATATCAACCACGCCTAGTCAGCGCCTACTCCTGTTCAGACGCTACATTATTTGGGGCCTTCCATTGACACCAGCCAAGCATGAGTGTGTCCTTCAGAGGAGAGACTGTTATCAATCCATTGGAAGTGTCACTCTCTCATGAAAGCCTCTCATCCCACAATGAGAAAAGTGTAATCTCTCCTTGGCTTAATGGCTTCATGCATCTTCAATAAAGGTTCATTTAGCTGCTCTTACTGCCTACAGAAAATGTCATTCGCAAACCTTTTTTTTCAAAATCCCAGTCATAAACAACTAGAGTGGTAAAAAAAAGTTGTTTCCTCCAATAAGGCATCCTTCTTCTCCATGGGAGCTCAATATAGTACTCTCACTCTTCATGCATCTCCTTTTGAGCCCATTCACAAATCATCCGTATAACATCTTTCATGGAAAACTGCTTTTATCGTAGCAATCACATCAGCATGTGGGGTTAGTGAAAACCAGGCATTGTGTGTTTGTAGGAAAGTACCATCTTGCCTGGCATGTTACCCCCATTTTTCACTGTATATATGTTGTTTTAGTTGTATGTGTCACTGGGACCCTGGTAACCCAGGGCCCCAGTGCTCATAAGTGTGCCTGAATGTGTTACCTGTGTAGTGACTAACTGTCTCACTGAGGCTCTGCTAATCAGAACCTCAGTGGTTATGCTCTCTCATTTCTTTCCAAATTGTCACTAACAGGCTAGTGACCATTTTTACCAATTTACATTGGCTTACTGGAACACCTTTATAATTCCCTAGTATATGGTACTGAGGTACCCAGGGTATTGGGGTTCCAGGAGATCCCTATGGGCTGCAGCATTTCTTTTGCCACCCATAGGGAGCTCTGACAATTCTTACACAGGCCTGCCACTGCAGCCTGAGTGAAATAACGTCCACGTTATTTCACAGCCATTTTACACTGCACTTAAGTAACTTATAAGTCACCTATATGTCTAACCTTTACCTGGTAAAGGTTAGGTGCAAAGTTACTTAGTGTGAGGGCACCCTGGCACTAGCCAAGGTGCCCCCACATTGTTCAGAGCCAATTCCCTGAACTTTGTGAGTGCGGGGACACCATTACACGCGTGCACTACATATAGGTCACTACCTATATGTAGCTTCACAATGGTAACTCCGAATATGGCCATGTAACATGTCTATGATCATGGAATTGCCCCCTCTATGCCATCCTGGCATAGTTGGCACAATCCCATGATCCCAGTGGTCTGTAGCACAGACCCTGGTACTGCCAAACTGCCCTTCCTGGGGTTTCACTGCAGCTGCTGCTGCTGCCAACCCCTCAGACAGGCATCTGTCCTCCTGGGGTCCAGCCAGGCCTGGCCCAGGATGGCAGAACAAAGAACTTCCTCTGAGAGAGGGTGTGACACCCTCTCCCTTTGGAAAATGGTGTGAAGGCAGGGGAGGAGTAGCCTCCCCCAGCCTCTAGAAATGCTTTCTTGGGCACAGATGTGCCCAATTCTGCATAAGCCAGTCTACAGCGGTTCAGGGACCCCTTAGCCCTGCTCTGGCGCGAAACTGGACAAAGGAAAGGGGAGTGACCACTCCCCTGACCTGCACCTCCCCTGGGAGGTGTCCAGAGCTCCTCCAGTGTGCTCCAGACCTCTGCCATCTTGGAAACAGAGGTGCTGCTGGCACACTGGACTGCTCTGAGTGGCCAGTGCCACCAGGTGACGTCAGAGACTCCTTGTGATAGGCTCCTTCAGGTGTTGCTAGCCTATCCTCTCTCCTAGGTAGCCAAACCCTCTTTTCTGGCTATTTAGGGTCTCTGTCTCTGGGGAAACTTTAGATAACGAATGCAAGAGCTCATCCGAGTTCCTCTGCATCTCTCTCTTCACCTTCTGCCAAGGAATCGACTGCTGACCGCGCTGGAAGCCTGCAAACCTGCAACATAGTAGCAAAGACGACTACTGCAACTCTGTAACGCTGATCCTGCCGCCTTCTCGACTGTTTTCCTGCTTGTGCATGCTGTGGGGGTAGTCTGCCTCCTCTCTGCACCAGAAGCTCCGAAGAAATCTCCCGTGGGTCGACGGAATCTTCCCCCTGCAACCGCAGGCACCAAAAAGCTGCATTACCGGTCCCTTGGGTCTCCTCTCAGCACGACGAGCGAGGTCCCTCGAATCCAGCGACTCTGTCCAAGTGACCCCCACAGTCCAGTGACTCTTCAGTCCCAGTTTGGTGGAGGTAAGTCCTTGCCTCACCTTGCTGGGCTGCATTGCTGGGAACCGCGACTTTTGCAGCTACTCCGGCCCCTGTGCACTTCCGGTGGAAATCCTTTGTGCACAGCCAAGCCTGGGTCCACGGCACTCTAACCTGCATTGGACGACTTTCTAAGTTGGTCTCCGACGACGTGGGACTCCTTTGTGCGACTTCGGGTGAGCACCGTTTCACGCATCCTTGTAGTGCCTGTTTCAGGCACTTCTCCGGGTGCTACCTGCTTCAGATAGGGCTCCTTGTCTTGCTCGACGTCCCCTCTCTCTGCTGGTCCAATTTGCGACCTCCTGGTCCCTCCTGGGCCTCAGCAGCATCCAAAAACGCTAACCGCACAATTTGCAGCTAGCAAGGCTTGTTGGCGTTCTTTCGGCGGGAAAACACTTCTGCACGACTCTCCACGGCGAGAGGGATCCGTCCACCAAAGGGGAAGTCTCTAGCCCTTTTCGTTCCTGCAGAAACCTCAGCTTCTTCTGTCCAGTAGAAGCTTCTTTGCACCCGCAGCTGGCATTTCCTGGGCATCTGCCCATCTCCGACTTGCTTGTGACTTTTGGACTTGGTCCCCTTGTTCCACAGGTACCCTAGATTGGAAATCCACAGTTGTTGCATTGTTGGTTTGTGTCTTTCCTGCATTATTCCTCTAACACGACTTCTTTGTCCTTAGGGGAACTTTAGTGCACTTTGCACTCACTTTTCAGGGTCTTGGGGAGGGTTATTTTTCTAACTCTCACTATTTTCTAATAGTCCCAGCGACCCTCTACAAGGTCACATAGGTTTGGGGTCCATTCGTGGTTCGCATTCCACTTTTGGAGTATATGGTTTGTGTTGCCCCTATCCCTATGTTTCCCCATTGCATCCCATTGTAACTATACAGTACATTGTTTGCACTGTTTTCTAAGACTATACTGCATATTTTTGCTATTGTGTATATATATCTTGTGTATATTTCCTATCCTCTCACTGAGGGTACACTCTAAGATACTTTGGCATATTGTCATAAAAAAAAAGTACCTTTATTTTTAGTATAACTGTGTATTGTGTTTTCTTATGATATTGTGCATATGACACTAAGTGGTACTGTAGTAGCTTCACACGTCTCCTAGTTCAGCCTAAGCTGCTCTGCTAAGCTACCATTATCTATCAGCCTAAGCTGCTAGACACCCTATACACTAATAAGGGATAACTGGGCCTGGTGCAAGGTGCAAGTACCCCTTGGTACTCACTACAAGCCAGTCCAGCCTCCTACATTGGTTGTGCAGCGGTGGGATAAGTGCTTTGAGACTACTTACCACTCTTGTCGTTGTACTTTTCATAAGAGAAAAATATACAAAACAAGGTCAGTGTATATACACATAGCCAAAAAGTTTTGCATTTCCTCTTTTCACTCTTTTCTAAGTGCTGAAAAGTACTTCTAAACTTTGAAAAAGTTCTTAAAAGTTTAAAAAGTTTTTTTCTGTCTTTCTAAAAAGTTCTGAAAACTTTTTTTCTTTTTCTATCACTTTAACTCTCTCTAAAAATGTCTGGCACAGGCCAAAATGTTGATCTGTCCAAACTTGCATATGACCACCTTAGCTGGAAAGGAGCAAGAAGTCTCTGTGTAGAGAGAGGTTTGAGTGTAGGGAAGAATCCTTCTTTGGAATTATTGCTTAACATGCTTAGAGAACAAGATAAGGCCATAGGGGCCACATCTGTTGAAAAAGTAGCAAATGGTTCCCAATCTGATCCAGGGACTCCCCCAGGAAAAGATTCAGGAAAGAAACTTCCTAGCCTGCCCATTACTAGACAGTCTAGCATAGTTGGTAATGATGATGAGCCACACCATATAAATAGTGTTGTCTCACATCATAGCAAAAGCATTTATTCTAACCATACTGGTAGTGATGTTTCTGTTAGCCAAGCTGTTAGGGTGGCTTCTGTAAGAGACAGGTCTCCTTCTGTCCATTCTCACCATACTTCTGTTTCAAGGCATGTCCCTCCCACCCACCCTGATGACAGATTGTTAGAAAGGGCGCTCAATAGATTGAGAGTGGAACAAACCAGACTGAAGCTCAAGAAGCAACAGCTGGATTTGGATAGACAGACTTTAGAAGTAGAGAAGGAGAGACAGAAACTGGGTTTAGAAACCCATGGTGGCAGCAGCAGTATTCCCCATAGTCATCCTGCAAAAGAGCATGATTCCAGGAATCTGCACAAGATAGTTCCCCCTTACAGGGAGGGGGATGACATTAACAAGTGGTTTGCTGCACTTGAGAGGGCCTGTGTTGTACAGGATGTCCCTCAAAGGCAGTGGGCTGCTATCCTATGGCTATCATTTAGTGGAAAAGGTAGGGATAGGCTCCTTACTGTGAAAGAAAATGATGCTAATAATTTCCAAGTTCTTAAGAATGCACTCCTGGATGGTTATGGCTTAACCACTGAACAATACAGGATAAAGTTCAGAGAGACCAAAAAGGAGTCTTCACAGGATTGGGTTGATTTCATTGACCATTCAGTGAAGGCCTTGGAGGGGTGGTTACATGGCAGTAAAGTTACTGATTATGACAGCCTGTATAACTTGATCCTGAGAGAGCATATTCTTAATAATTGTGTGTCTGATTTGTTGCACCAGTACTTGGTGGACTCTGATCTGACCTCTCCCCAAGAATTGGGAAAGAAGGCAGACAAATGGGTCAGTACAAGGGTGAACAGAAAAGTTCATACAGGGGGTGACAAAGATGGCAACAAAAAGAAGGATGGTAAGTCTTCTGACAAGGGTGGGGACAAATCTAAAAATGAGTCTTCATCAGGCCCACAAAAACACTCTGGTGGGGGTGGTGGGCCCAAATTCTCTTTTAATCAGAACAAGGAAAAGAAACCATGGTGCTATTTATGTAAAATAAAAGGCCATTGGACAACAGATCCCAGTTGTCCAAAGAAAGGCACCAAGCCTCCTACCACTACAACCCCTACTGCTACACCTAGTGTCCCTACTAATAGCAGTGGTGGTGGGAGCAAACCTACTAATAGCCAATCCAAGGGAGTAGCTGGGCTCACTATTGGTAACTTAGTTGGGGTTGGCCTTGTTAGGGAGGCCACAGAGGCTGTGTTAGTCTCTGAGGGGGCTATTGATTTAGCCACCTTAGTTGCTTGTCCCCTTAATATGGATAAGTACAAGCAGCTACCCCTAATAAATGGTGTTGAGGTTTAGGCCTACAGGGTCACTGGTGCCAGTGTGACTATGGTCATAGAGAAACTGGTCCACCCTGAACAACACCTACTTGGTCACCAGTACCAAGTAACCGATGCTCACAACAACACACTTAGCCACCCCATGGCTGTTGTTAATCTCAACTGGGGGGGGTTTACTGGTCCAAAGAAAGTTGTGGTAGCTTCAGATTTACCTGTAGACTGTTTATTAGGGAATGATTTGGAGACATCAGCTTGGTCAGATGTGGAGTTGGAGGCCCATGCATCAATGCTGGGCATCCCAGGGCATATTTTTGCTTTGACAAGGGCTCAGGCCAAAAAGCAAAAAGGACAGGGAAGCTTGGATCCTGGAACAATGGACCAAGTGCTCCCTAAAGCTAGGGCTAGTAAAAGCAAACCACTTCCTACTATCCCTCCCTCTACAGTGGATTCAACTTCTGAGGAAGAAGAATTCCCTCCCTGTGCAGAACCTACACCAGAGGAGCTGGAAGCAGACACTGCTGAGCTTTTGGGTGAAGGGGGGCCTGCCAGAGAGGAGCTGAGTGTGGCACAGCAAACCTGTCCCACATTAGAGGGTCTCAGACAGCAAGCTGTCAAACAGGCTAATGGGGATGTCAGTGACTCTCACAGAGTTTACTGGGAGGACAACCTCTTGTACACTGAGCATAGGGATCCTAAACCTGGAGCTGCCAGGAGATTAGTGATTCCTCAGGAGTACAGAAAGTTCCTCCTAACCCTGGCACATGACATTCCCCTAGCTGGGCACCTGGGTCAAATGAAAACTTGGGACAGACTGGTTCCATTGTTTCATTGGCCTAGGATGTCTGAGGACACAAAGGAATTTTGTAAGTCCTGTGAAACCTGTCAAGCCAGTGGCAAGACAGGTGGCACACCAAAGGCACCCCTTATTCCACTGCCTGTGGTTGGGGTTCCCTTTGAAAGGGTAGGGGTTGACATAGTTGGCCCCCTTGATCCTCCTACTGCTTCAGGCAATAGATTCATCTTAGTGGTAGTGGACCATGCCACAAGATATCCTGAAGCTATTCCTTTAAGGACCACTACAGCACCTGCAGTGGCAAAGGCCCTCCTGGGAATATTTTCCAGGGTGGGCTTCCCAAAGGAAGTAGTATCAGACAGGGGAAGCAATTTCATGTCTGCATACTTAAAGGCCATGTGGAAGGAGTGTGGTGTAACGTACAAGTTCACAACACCCTATCATCCACAAACAAATGGACTGGTGGAGAGATTTAATAAAACTCTCAAAGGCATGCTTATGGGTCTCCCTGAAAAACTCCGCAGGAGATGGGATATCCTTCTACCATGCCTCCTTTTTGCCTACAGGGAGGTACCCCAGAAAGGAGTGGGCTTCAGCCCCTTTGAACTTCTTTTTGGACACCCTGTTAGGGGTCCACTCACACTTGTAAAGGAGGGTTGGGAACAACCTTTAAAAGCTCCTAAGCAGGATATTGTGGATTATGTACTTGGCCTCAGATCAAGGATGGCTGAGTACATGAAAAAGGCCAGTAAAAACCTTCAGGCCAGCCAAGAGCTCCAGAAGCAATGGCATGATCAGAAAGCTGTTTTGGTTCAGTACCAACCAGGGCAGAAAGTGTGGGTCTTGGAGCCTGTGGCCCCAAGAGCACTCCAAGATAAATGGAGTGGTCCCCACACAATTGTTGAAAAGAAGGGAGAAGTCACCTATTTAGTTGACTTAGGCACTGCCAGGAGTCCCCTTAGGGTGCTCCATGTCAACTGCCTGAAACCCTACTATGACAGGGCTGATCTCACCCTGCTCATGGCAACTGATGAGGGACAGGAAGAAGATAGTGATCCTCTACCTGATCTATTCTCTTCCACAGAACAAGATGCTCTGGTGGAAGGTGTAGTTTTGGCTGATTGTCTTGCTGCTGAGCAAAAAGATAATTGCATAAATCTCCTAGATCAATTCTCTGAACTCTTCTCTACTGTGCCAGGTACCACTTCTTGGTGTGAGCACACTATAGATACTGGAGACAGTTTACCTGTCAAAAGTAAGATCTATAGGCAGCCTGACCATGTCAGGGACTGCATAAAGCAAGAGGTCCAGAAAATGTTAGAACTAGGAGTGGTTGAGCACTCTGACAGTCCATGGGCTTCTCCTGTGGTACTGGTACCAAAACCCCATTCCAAAGATGGAAAGAAGGAAATGCGGTTTTGTGTAGACTATAGAGGTCTCAACTTGGTAACCAAAACTGATGCTCACCCTATACCCAGGGCAGATGAGCTCATAGATACACTGGCATCTGCCAAGTATCTAAGCACTTTTGACTTGACTGCAGGGTATTGGCAGATCAAATTGTCAGAAGATGCTAAACCTAAGACTGCATTTTCTACCATTGGAGGACATTACCAGTTTACTGTAATGCCTTTTGGTTTGAAAAATGCACCTGCCACTTTTCAGAGGTTGGTGAACACAGTCCTGCAAGGGCTGGAAGCTTTCAGTGCAGCATATTTGGACGATATAGCTGTCTTTAGCTCCAGCTGGGATGATCACCTGGTCCACCTATGGAAAGTTTTGGAGGCCCTGCAAAAGGCAGGCCTCACTATCAAGGCTTCAAAGTGCCAGATAGGGCAGGGTAAGGTGGTTTATCTGGGACACCTTGTTGGTGGGGAACAGATTGCACCACTTCAGGGGAAAATCCAAACAATTATTGATTGGGTTCCCCCTACCACTCAGACTCAGGTGAGAGCCTTCCTAGGCCTCACTGGGTATTACAGGAGGTTCATTAAGAACTATGGCTCCATTGCAGCCCCTCTTAATGACCTCACATCCAAGAAAATGCCTAAAAAGGTATTATGGACAGCAAACTGTCAGAAAGCTTTTGAGGAGCTGAAGCAGGCCATGTGCTCTGCACCTGTCCTGAAAAGCCCTTGTTACTCAAAAAAATTCTATGTCCAAACTGATGCATCTGAATTAGTAGTAGGGGCAGTCCTATCACAACTTAATTCTGAGGGCCAGGATCAACCTGTTGCTTTTATTAGTAGGAGGTTGACCCCTAGAGAAAAGCGTTGGTCTGCCATTGAGAGGGAGGCCTTTGCTGTGGTCTGGGCACTGAAGAAATTGAGGCCATACCTGTTTGGCACTCACTTCATTGTTCAGACAGACCACAAACCTCTACTTTGGCTAAAACAAATGAAAGGTGAAAACCCTAAATTGTTGAGGTGGTCCATATCCCTACAGGGAATGGACTATACAGTGGAACATAGACCTGGGAGTAGCCACTCCAATGCAGATGGACTCTCCAGATATTTCCACTTAGACAATGAAGACTCATCAGGTCATGGCTAGTCTTATTGTCCTTCGTTTGGGGGGGGTTTGTGTAGGAAAGTACCATCTTGCCTGGCATGTTACCCCCATTTTTCACTGTATATATGTTGTTTTAGTTGTATGTGTCACTGGAACCCTGGTAACCCAGGGCCCCAGTGCTCATAAGTGTGCCTGAATGTGTTACCTGTGTAGTGACTAACTGTCTCACTGAGGCTCTGCTAATCAGAACCTCAGTGGTTATGCTCTCTCATTTCTTTCCAAATTGTCACTAACAGGCTAGTGACCATTTTTACCAATTTACATTGGCTTACTGGAACACCCTTATAATTCCCTAGTATATGGTACTGAGGTACCCAGGGTATTGGGGTTTCAGGAGATCCCTATGGGCTGCAGCATTTCTTTTGCCACCCATAGGGAGCTCTGACAATTCTTACACAGGCCTGCCACTGCAGCCTGAGTGAAATAACGTCCACGTTATTTCACAGCCATTTTACACTGCACTTAAGTAACTTATAAGTCACCTATATGTCTAACCTTTACCTGGTAAAGGTTAGGTGCAAAGTTACTTAGTGTGAGGGCACCCTGGCACTAGCCAAGGTGCCCCCACATTGTTCAGAGCCAATTCCCTGAACTTTGTGAGTGCGGGGACACCATTACACGCGTGCACTACATATAGGTCACTACCTATATGTAGCTTCACAATGGTAACTCCGAATATGGCCATGTAACATGTCTATGATCATGGAATTGCCCCCTCTATGCCATCCTGGCATAGTTGGCACAATCCCATGATCCCAGTGGTCTGTAGCACAGACCCTGGTACTGCCAAACTGCCCTTCCTGGGGTTTCACTGCAGCTGCTGCTGCTGCCAACCCCTCAGACAGGCATCTGCCCTCCTGGGGTCCAGCCAGGCCTGGCCCAGGATGGCAGAACAAAGAATTTCCTCTGAGAGAGGGTGTGACACCCTCTCCCTTTGGAAAATGGTGTGAAGGCAGGGGAGGAGTAGCCTCCCCCAGCCTCTGGAAATGCTTTCTTGGGCACAGATGTGCCCAATTCTGCATAAGCCAGTCTACACCGGTTCAGGGACCCCTTAGCCCTGCTCTGGTGCAAAACTGGACAAAGGAAAGGGGAGTGACCACTCCCCTGACCTGCACCTCCCCTGGGAGGTGTCCAGAGCTCCTCCAGTGTGCTCCAGACCTCTACCATCTTGGAAACAGAGGTGCTGCTGGCACACTGGACTGCTCTGAGTGGCCAGTGCCACCAGGTGACGTCAGAGACTCCTTGTGATAGGCTCCTTCAGGTGTTGCTAGCCTATCCTCTCTCCTAGGTAGCCAAACCCTCTTTTCTGGCTATTTAGGGTCTCTGTCTCTGGGGAAACTTTAGATAACGAATGCAAGAGCTCATCCGAGTTCCTCTGCATCTCTCTCTTCACCTTCTGCCAAGGAAGCGACTGCTGACCGCGCTGGAAGCCTGCAAACCTGCAACATAGTAGCAAAGACGACTACTGCAACTCTGTAACGCTGATCCTGCCACCTTCTCGACTGTTTTCCTGCTTGTGCATGCTGTGGGGGTAGTCTGCCTCCTCTCTGCACCAGAAGCTCTGAAGAAATCTCCCGTGGGTCGACGGAATCTTCCCCCTGCAACCGCAGGCACCAAAAAGCTGCATTACCGGTCCCTTGGGTCTCCTCTCAGCACGACGAGCGAGGTCCCTCGAATCCAGCGACTCTGTCCAAGTGACCCCCACAGTCCAGTGACTCTTCAGTCCCAGTTTGGTGGAGGTAAGTCCTTGCCTCACCTCGCTGGGCTGCATTGCTGGGAACCGCGACTTTTGCAGCTACTCCGGCCCCTGTGCACTTCCGGCGGAAATCCTTTGTGCACAGCCAAGCCTGGGTCCACGGCACTCTAACCTTCATTGCACGACTTTCTAAGTCGGTCTCCGACGACGTGGGACTCCTTTGTGCGACTTCGGGTGAGCACCGTTTCACGCATCCTCGTAGTGCCTGTTTCTGGCACTTTTCCAGGTGCTACCTGCTTCAGAGAGGGCTCCATGTCTTGCTCGACGTCCCCTCTCTCTGCTGGTCCAATTTGCGACCTCCTGGTCCCTCCTGGGCCTCAGCAGCGTCCAAAAACGCTAACCGCACGATTTGCAGCTAGCCAGGCTTGTTGGCGTTCTTTCGGCGGGAAAACACTTCTGCACGACTCTCCACGGCGAGAGGAATCCGTCCACCAAAGGGGAAGTCTCTAGCCCTTTTCGTTCCTGCAGAAACCTCAGCTTCTTCTGTCCAGTAGAAGCTTCTTTGCACCCGCAGCTGGCATTTCCTGGGCATCTGCCCATCTCCGACTTGCTTGTGACTTTTGGACATGGTCCCCTTGTTCCACAGGTACCCTAGATTGGAAATCCACAGTTGTTGCATTGTTGGTTTGTGTCTTTCCTGCATTATTCCTCTAACACGACTTCTTTGTCCTTAGGGGAATTTTAGTGCACTTTGCACTCACTTTTCAGGGTCTTGGGGAGGGTTATTTTTCTAACTCTCACTATTTTCTAATAGTCCCAGCGACCCTCTACAAGGTCACATAGGTTTGGGGTCCATTCGTGGTTCGCATTCCACTTTTGGAGTATATGGTTTGTGTTGCCCCTATCCCTATGTTTCCCCATTGCATCCCATTGTAACTATACATTGTTTGCACTGTTTTCTAAGACTATACTGCATATTTTTGCTATTGTGTATATATATCTTGTGTATATTTCCTATCCTCTCACTGAGGGTACACTCTAAGATACTTTGGCATATTGTCATAAAAATAAAGTACCTTTATTTTTAGTATAACTGTGTATTGTGTTTTCTTATGATATTGTGCATATGACACTAAGGGGTACTGTAGTAGCTTCACACGTCTCCTAGTTCAGCCTAAGCTGCTCTGCTAAGCTACCATTATCTATCAGCCTAAGCTGCTAGACACCCTATACACTAATAAGGGATAACTGGGCCTGGTGCAAGGTGCAAGTACCCCTTGGTACTCACTACAAGCCAGTCCAGCTTCCTACAGTGTTCATGAACCTTACACCGTCTTCCATTCCAATAAGGTTGTGATGAGGACTCATCTAAAATTCTTTCCAAAAGTGATTTCAGATTTGTACATAAATCAGACAATTAATTACCCTACCAACCTTCTTTCATTATCCTTCCACACCTGCTGAAATAATGCTCCATTCCCTTGACGTGAGGTGAGCCTTAAAGTTTTATCTAGACAAAATACAAGACTTTCGCAGATCAAACCCATTGTTTGTTAATTACAGTCTGGTCTGCCCAGGCCTATCTACTGCCAAATAATCCATCTCCCGATGGATAGTGTCCTGCATCCCTTTATGGTACCAGAAAGCTAACAACACCTTATCAGCTAGACCTAAGGCACATTCTACTTTGGGCAAAGTGGCTACTGCTGCGTTATTGAGAAATGTCCCTACAGCTGAAATTTGCAAAGCTACATGGAGATCTGTTCATATGATCACACTATTGCTTGGCCTCGGATGCTAGAACAGATGCTCAAGTAGGACAAGCCTCTCTCAGAAATGTATTTGCTTGAATTGCTAGTTTAGTCTATCCTCCGTCTTTTCCACAAATCTTGGTAGGGATGGGCTTGCTACTCTATTTGGTGCTTATAACTAACAGACATCCCCTAAGGGAGAAGGAATGGTTTCTTACCTGTAATCCCAGTTCTCTTCTAGGAGGAATCTTCATTGAAGTCATAGGCAACCCTCCCACCTCTCCAGTGGAGATGACAGAGGCCATTATAGGACCTACCTATCGCTGACACATCTCTTCAAAAGAACTGAAGTATCTGCCACCTGCTGGGCATGATGGGATACAGGTGGTCCCTGGGTCCTTAAAGGCACAAACTCTGTTTTAAACTCACATGATGACAGACTATAGGGCTACATGGTCCTGCTATCCTTCATCTCTCTACTTTTAGAAACAAAGGGTATGGTAAAGAGATGTAAGCTGTTTTTACAGTATATAAAGGCTAATATGGCTTTATTGGCCCTCTCTTAATGTTAGGGTTTGTGCACAGCAAAGAGCATGTCCCCTCTCACTGCACTAGTGGGTTCTGTAATAGCTCCCTTTTAAACTTACTATTGAAAGCCTTTCTTGGTATCTCACCTTCCCCCCCCCCCCTAGGCTTCTGTGTATGTTGTTTAATGTGCTGTTTTGTTTACACATTGGGCCTTGCTTTTACCAAGGCTTCTTTAAAACACTCCTCTCTAGGCCATGTGTTAATTTAACTCATTTGCATAATAACTGAAACTCTGCACACCTTTCAAGAACATGTGCAGCATGTGAGGACCACACCCAGCCCTGTCTATAAAAGGCAGCCCCGAGCCTCACCCAGTGCTTGTGCTCGTCTACCTCCCGCTTACCTGAGGACAGATCCCTCGGCGCTGGCACTCCTGCTCTACAGACTTTCATTGGCTTCAATGGGCGCAGCTGCTGGCTCTTCCTTCTTCCGGTTTCCGGTTCCTCCTTGCCTCAGCCTCTCTCCTACAAGCAACCTGCAAAAGAGAAAGAAGACAAGGTTAGACTGATCAGTATCTCTTGCCAGCAACAAGTAAGTGCAAAACGTTTATTACCTGAAAGAACTTTGACAACAATTTCTGGATTCGTGTATAGACAATTTGAAACAAGATACCTTCCACGAACATTGTGATTCAAACTCTTTGTTACAAGAATACTTTGCGGAACTTTGTGAAGCAAACATTTTTTTTTTATGGAACTTTTAAGAATCGAACCGTGGAAACCATTAACAGCAAGGCAAACAGTAAATCAAGGACTTGCACAAATTACATGCTGTATTTTGACGTAAAAGTACAGTATTTGTTTTATAAAAGATTCTGGAAATATGGGAAAAGTGAGTCTGCTATTGGGAATTTAGGCTTTAGTTATATTAAGATGAATGTCTGATATTGGTAATTCTGATAACGGTATTTGTTTAATGTTTTAGAAGCTTTAGAGTATTAGAAAGCACATCCCAGAGCAGTAACACATTCCAAACCTGGAAACTAGAGACCAGGATCCAAGAGGTACTTTTAGAAGAAAATTTCTAATAAATAAAGGGATAGTCAGGAACCCAGTTAGGAATAGGTTGTACTTATCTGTTCTTTGTTTATGTTTCATTAGGCACCAGTTTCTACAGAAGTCAGAGAGGGCCGCAGATTTGTGCAGCACTTCAACAGTGGGAACGCAAGAACGGTGTTGTCTCTTTATTTTATTTTATCCACTTCCCCCCTTCCCTTGAGCTTCTATTCTTAGTGCACTGTTTTAAAAACTAGTGTGCTGGAACAAGCAGTTTCAGGGTGGGGTCGGATTGTCTTCAACCTCCATCAGAACTAAACAAGGACTCAGGTGAGCTGGGCTTTGACAGAAGCACAAGCCTTAAAAAAAATTAAAAAAAATTCAGTTCTGGTGGACGATGAATATCGGGGAAGAAATAGAGGGCATTGACGTCACGGATATGGCGCAGGCCCTAAATGAGGACTTGGCTCATAATGAATCAGTGTCTGGCATCTTGCAACATATGCAAGAGGAAATAGAGAGATTAAAGATGGAGAATACCTCTTTAAAACAGGATTTAAGCAGGTATAAATTTAGGGTATCTCAGTGGAACACAGCTTTTACGCCTTTGTTTAAAACCTCCTCAGAGATAGGGGCGCCATCAAAACATACAACTTTGCCTCCCCCAGTTGAGGTCACTGTTAATGTTCCTAATGCTGTGCCCTTAGCAGCACCTGAACGTTTTCATGGAGATAGTAAAAAATTCCATGTTTTTATCAATCAATGTCAATTACACTTCGTTTGTAAGCCACAACAGTTCCCTACTGATGCTACGAAAGTGGCATTCGTCTTGTCTTATTTGGGTGGCACAGCAGCCAATTGGTCAATTCCTTTCGTGGAGAGAGATGATCCCATCCTCCATAATTGGAATCAATTTAAACGTACCATGACCAGCCTTTTTGCAAAACACACTTTCATGCAGGCAAGTGATAATGAGCTTTTAAATCTTAAACAAGGTAACAAGGATTTATTGACCTATCTCACTAGTTTTAATCGTTTACTCACCGAGACACAGTGGCCAGAAGAAAAGCGTGTCTCCCTTTTCTATAAAGGTTTGAGAGACGAGTTAAAAGACGCGCTGGCTCATATCGTTGATTTGCCAGAAGACTATTCGGACTTTGTAGATTTAGTTGTGAAATTAGAACATAGACTAGGAGAAAGAAAGGGAGATAAATACAAACTGGAATCACGGTTAACTTTTATTAGACACGAGAAGAAAGACCCAGATAATAAACTCCCTGAACCTGAGCCTATGCAAATAGGGACACTCAGAGGTCCACTCACATCAGAGGAAAAAGAAAGAAGGAGAAAACTTCAATTATGTTTATATTGTGGAAGGGCAGGTCACTTTGCCAGAGAATGTCCAGTAAAGCCTAAAAATCCACAAAAGGGTGCTGTTTCCTCCACCTCCTCAACTGAATCGGGAAACGATTAAGCTCGACAAGGGGAGAGGTTACTTGTTCGAGAAAACATCTTAATCAAACCTCTAATGCTGCAGCCTTCATGGTACCGCACATACCTAGACATTTCATAATTCAGGTCGTTTTAATTGTTACTACCCAAGTGAGGCATTCTCTCCCTGTCCTACTGGACTCAGGCGCGACAGGAAATTTTGTGGATAATAAGTTAGCTGAAAACTTAGGACTTCCTATGTGCCTAAAGCCTTGTCCAGAAGCAGTATGTGCAGTGGATGGGTCAGAATTGACCTCTGGATTAATCACAAAACAAACAAGTCCACTTGTTATGGTCTGTCAGAACGGGCACACAGAGGTGATTAGCTTTGATCTGATAGATACTCCTAATTTTGGTTTGATTCTCGGGGTACCCTGGTTAACAACTCATAACCCAAAAATTGATTGGGTTAATAGAACTGTTACTTTGGATTCCTCTCTCTGTAGAACCAATTGCTATCAAGAAGCAGGTACAGAACAGAGCACAGTATTACACTGTGCTAGTGTTACACAAGATGAACCAAGTCTCCCTCCTGAATATTCTGACTTTAAAGACGTCTTTGATCCAGTAAAGGCTAGTGTGCTGCCCCCACATAGGTCTTATGACTGTCGTATAGATCTTATCCCAGGGGCCCCTTTACCTAATAACAGAGTATATGCTTTGACTGACGAAGAAACCAAATACTTAAGAACCTACCTAGATGACCTACTACAGTCTGGGTTCATCCGTCATTCCACATCTCCGGTGTCATCTCCACTCTTTTTTATCCCAAAGCCGGATAAATCCCTGCGCGCGTGTATCGATTATAGAGGACTAAATAAGGCTACAATAAAGAATAAATATCCTCTTCCTCTAATACCTGTGTTGTTGGATCAATTAAGACATTCTACTGTATACACTAAACTAGATCTGCGGGGAGCTTACCACCTGGTCCGAGTAAAAGAGGGGGATGAGTGGAAGACAGCTTTCAAGACAAAGTTTGGTTTATTTGAGTACACAGTAATGCCCTTTGGGTTATGTAATGCCCCTGCGGTCTTTCAGTTCTTTATAAATGAGGTCCTACACGAATTCCTGGACGTTTGTGTCATAGTATACATAGATGACATCCTCATTTACTCTAAGAACTCAGAAGAACATACCCAACATGTTCGTGCAGTATTATCAAAGTTAAAAGAAAATCATCTTTTTGCTAAGTTAGAAAAGTCTACTTTTAATGTCAGCAAGGTGGACTTTTTAGGATACTGCCTGTCACCTCAAGGAATAACTATGGATGTAAAGAAAATCAGTGCTATTGCTGATTGGCCAGAACCATCTTCTGTAAAAGATATTCAGAAATTTCTGGGTTTCGCCAATTTTTATAGGTTTATTGCACATTTTGCAGACATTGCGGCCCCAATAACTACCTTGTTGCGGAAAGGGCAACGATTTCTTTGGACTGATGAGGCGGCACACGCCTTTCAACTCCTAAAACAAAAGTTCACTTCAGCCCCAATTCTGAAACATCCTGATCCTGACTTGCCTTTTTTTGTTGAAGCGGATGCTTCACAAGTAGCTTTAGGAGGAGTTCTCTCTCAACGAGATGCAGTAGATGGCCAGTTACATCCTATAGCCTTCTATTCCAAAAAGTTATTACCAGCTGAACAAAATTACACTGTGGCTGAAAGGGAACTACTAGCTATCAAAGTAGCCTTTTCAGAATGGAGGCACCATTTAATGGGAGCCAAGTACCCAGTTACAATCTTTTATGACCATAGGAACCTACAGTTTTTTGGATCACTTAAAGCACTAACACCACGTCAGATGCGCTGGTTAAATTTTTTTAGCACATTTGACTTTGTAATAACCTATAGACCAGGTGCACAACAAATTCAATCTGATGTGTTATCTAGATACGGACATACCTCAGACATGAAACAAGATAAAATAGGAGAACCCATTATTCCTCCCCAAAAGTTTCTGGCACCAGTACAACAGAAGGATTTCATCACAGATCTATATAATGCACACATGCAAATAGCACCTCAGGATTGGTTAAAGGATTCCCATAACACAATACAACGAGGATTATTGTATCACGACAACATGCTGTTAGTGCCCACCTCTGAATTACAAACACAGGTGATAATTTGGCATCACGCCTCACCGTTGGCAGGTCATCCTGGTTGGGTAAAAACCCTGGAAAATGTGCAAAAACACTTTTGGTGGGACACTATAAGAAAGGACATTAAGCAATTTGTCACTACCTGTCCAATTTGTGCAAGACATAAATCTTCTCATAAGGCCCCTGACGGCTTGTTAATACCAATGCCAACACCCAAACAACCTTGGCACACTGTGAGCGTAGACTTTATTGTAGGTTTACCACCTGTAAAATCTTTCACAACAGTGTTGGTTATAGTGGATTTTTTATCTAAAATGGCACATTTTGTACCATTACGGAAATTACCCACGGCGGCAGAATTTGCCGATATTTTTATAAGGGAAATTGTGCGTTTACATGGTTTGCCAAGCAAAGTGGTGTCAGACCGAGGGAGCCAGTTCAACTCTAAATTTTGGAAAAAATTATGTAAAAAACTGAAAATAGATGTGGCATTATCCACTGCTTTCCACCCAGAGACAGATGGACAGACTGAACGACTGAACCAAACCTTACTTCAAACGCTACGTTGTTTATTGGCTGATTATTCTAGTGAATGGTTGGAAGCTCTCCCTGTAGCGGAGTTTGTTTATAATAATACTGAGCATTCAGCTCTACTTTGCTCACCATTCTATTTCTTGCAGGGGTATCATCCAAGAGCTATACCCATTTTGTTAGAAGATTCTCTGTTACCTACAGTAACGGATAAACTAACAAGGTTAGGTGACATACAAGACAAAGCCAGGAAACATTTATTAAAGTACAAGGAAAGCATGAAAAGACAAGCAGACAAACACAGATCTGAGGCCCCAATGTATAAAATCGGTGACAAGGTATGGCTCTCCACAAAGAACCTAAACATAGAGGGATCCCGAAAGCTGCAACCACGTTTCATTGGACCCTTTAGTATAACTACCATAGTAAACCCGGTAACAGTAAAATTAGATTTACCAAAAGAATATCCAGTACATACTACATTCCATGTGTCCTTGCTTAAGCCGTACAATCCAAAAACCCGACTTGAACCACCACCTCCACCCATACCAATTAAGGGAAATCTAGAATATGAAGTGAAAAGCATAAAAGACTCAAAAAGAATTAGTGGACGTCTGTTTTATTTAGTAGAATGGAAAGGATATGATGAATCTGAAAATTCATGGGAACCAGCATCATATGTACATGCCCCACAGCTGATTAGACGGTTTTATTTAAACAATCCAGGAAAACCCCGTCCTTTAGGAGGGCCTTTGAGGGGGGCAACTGTTAGGGTTTGTGCACAGCAAAGAGCATGTCCCCTCTCACTGCACTAGTGGGTTCTGTAATAGCTCCCTTTTAAACTTACTATTGAAAGCCTTTCTTGTTATCTCACCTTCCCCCCCCCCTAGGCTTCTGTGTATGTTGTTTAATGTGCTGTTTTGTTTACACATTGGGCCTTGCTTTTACCAAGGCTTCTTTAAAACACTCCTCTCTAGGCCATGTGTTAATTTAACTCATTTGCATAATAACTGAAACTCTGCACACCTTTCAAGAACATGTGCAGCATGTGAGGACCACACCCAGCTCTTCAAACCACACCCAGCTCTGCACACCTTTCAAGAACATGTGCAGCATGTGAGGACCACACCCAGCCCTGTCTATAAAAGGCAGCCCCCGAGCCTCACCCAGTGCTTGTGCTCGTCTACCTCCCGCTTACCTGAGGACAGGTCCCTCGGCACTGGCACTCCTGCTCTCTACAGACTTTCATTGGCTTCAATGGGCGCAGCTGCTGGCTCTTCCTTCTTCCGGTTTCCGGTTCCTCCTTGCCTCAGCCTCTCTCCTACAAGCAACCTGCAAAAGAGAAAGAAGACAAGGTTAGACTGATCAGTATCTCTTGCCAGCAACAAGTAAGTGCAAAACGTTTATTACCTGAAAGAACTTTGACAACAATTTCTGGATTCGTGTATAGACAATTTGAAACAAGATACCTTCCACGAACATTGTGATTCAAACTCTTTGTTACAAGAATACTTTGCGGAACTTTGTGAAGCAAACATTTTTTTTTATGGAACTTTTAAGAATCGAACCGTGGAAACCATTAACAGCAAGGCAAACAGTAAATCAAGGACTTGCACAAATTACATGCTGTATTTTGACGTAAAAGTACAGTATTTGTTTTATAAAAGATTCTGGAAATATGGGAAAAGTGAGTCTGCTATTGGGAATTTAGGCTTTAGTTATATTAAGATGAATGTTTGATATTGGTAATTCTGATAACGGTATTTGTTTAATGTTTTAGAAGCTTTAGAGTATTAGAAAGCACATCCCAGAGCAGTAACACATTCCAAACCTGGAAACTAGAGACCAGGATCCAAGAGGTACTTTTAGAAGAAAATTTCTAATAAATAAAGGGATAGTCAGGAACCCAGTTAGGAATAGGTTGTACTTATCTGTTCTTTGTTTATGTTTCATTAGGCACCAGTTTCTACAGAAGTCAGAGAGGGCCGCAGATTTGTGCAGCACTTCAACAGTGGGAACGCAAGAACGGTGTTGTCTCTTTATTTTATTTTATCCACTTCCCCCCTTCCCTTGAGCTTCTGTTCTTAGTGCACTGTTTTAAAAACTAGTGTGCTGGAACAAGCAGTTTCAGGGTGGGGTCGGATTGTCTTCAACCTCCATCAGAACTAAACAAGGACTCAGGTGAGCTGGGCTTTGACACTTAAGTACAATCTGAAGATTGTGGCCATTGTAGCCTGTTGCTATAGGCTGCATAATGTTTTCCTTTTAAGTGATTCTGCAGGCCTTACCGAAGAAAGGGGAACATATACACTTAAGAAGCTATACTATGGAAAAGTTCTCCGGGATCCCCACACGTTGACAGAACTTTTCAGTGTTTATGACTTTAATGGCGATTCCCCTAAGAGAGAACTGGGATTACAGGTAAGAAACCTTTCCATCTCCAAGATTTCAAATCTGTGGTCAAACACAAATCTCTATATTAAAGGCATTATTCTACTGAGCCAACACACTTAACTACTTTATACACAATGTCCCATTTTGTTTGGTGGGGAATTTATTTAGCAGGAATTCAATTCCTGTTGGCAGTTGTTGTTTGCAGAACTCCCGGGTTTCCCCAGTCTATCTGTGAGTAGCTCATTTACTCCAGATTTTTGCTCGGATTTGGTAATGGAGAAACAGGACTACCACGCTCAATATGCAAGTAGAAAAACCTGGACTGGATGAGCAACACATGCATGAAACAGGTAAACCTCAAAGCTGTGTGCCCTTTTTTGGCCTTTGGCCCATAGAGGCTGTGAATAGGCTGTAGTCTCAGCTGTTCTCAGTGTTTTAAACATTTGACACCCAGATTGTGCTAAGGAGCATGCATTGCACTATGCTCCCCCACCTGGCTCAGTTTTTTGCCCTTTAAATTTCTTTTGTACACGCCTATGGTCAGATCTTGTAAACACCGTCCTGTGCGGCTGGAGTGTGCAGACAAGCACAGTTTTCAACAGTCGCTGCACATGCGGTATGAAAGGGAGCGGACACACGCAAAAGTAGACCTACAGATTCTATGAGTTCCAGCAACATTATATATACTTTTATATCATATTCCCAGTCTACGTGTAACAATATCTATAAATCATATTCATATGCAGTTTGGCCCAATGTTTCTTACCAAAAGTGTGCTAAATGCACAAATGTTTTCCCCTAGGGCTCCATTAAATACCAAGGTGTTTGGATAACTACAGATGCAGATGACATTATCAAACTCAACTATTGGCCGAGCCGTTAGCGAACTCAAAGATCAAATACGTCGCTAAAACCGGCACTCAAAGTGGCTGGGAGGATAGGTTTAATTTAAAAGATTGTACTCCCCAAGTTTCTGTACTACTTTATGAACATACCCATCACTTTACAAAAGAGTTTTTCTTGCAGACGTGTAAGACCTCCACAACATAGTGACTTGAAAGGGGATAAGAAACCCACACTGTCCTGGAATATGCAAGCCTAACCGTATAAACAAGAAATATACATAGCTTCCCATATGGAACTTGATTACCTATGCACACACAGCACATTTTGATCATTACTAACTCCATCTTCAGAAATAAGTAGCCCACCTAGCGATTGAACAAGACATGGCACATCCTGCTCTCATGGTGACTTTTATGCTGAGGAGGCATTCAAACAATAACATTGAAATTCACATGTTCCATGTACTCGCATAGCCTGACACAAATTCTGGAAAATGGATACATGTCCCCTACTATATTCTCCCAATGTCCCCCTGATGCTTCACCTGCATTTCTCTATGGTGACAGAGGCAAAATAACATCCCCAGTTTGTAAACTGAGAATAACAAAATGGGGACATCGTTATGAGGAAGGTAATAGATTATGCTATGCACATGCTGAGATCACCCCGTGAGATGCATTTCTCTGCCACAGGCTAAAGCCAATTAGTAAACAGATCACACCAGACTTCCCATGCGAGTTAAGCCATTACAGCTCATTCTTGACACCCAATTTTCCAGGAAACTCATTACTAGGCTGTACAGGGAGAAGCAGAAGGCACTGCCTGCTTGTGTGGTCTCTGCCAGAGCGGGTTGGGAGAAAGGCCAAAAGGTCCTATTTCAGATGAAGTCAGGGAGTACTGTTGTACCCAGACAAGGGAACTACTACCCAGCAGCCGACTTAGATAGATACATCTTAAAGATATACATTGAGCATACTACACCCCGGCAATGTTGTACAGGTTGGGTTTGTGGGAGGCTAATATGCGTGATAGATGTGTGGTGCCCAAGGCAGTTTTTTGCATCTAGCATGGGAATTTACAAGTATTAAGAGGTTTTGGGTTATGGTGGCACAGAACCTGCAATGTATAATTCACCTGCCCAATCAGGGAACTTCACACATGGCAATATCTGATAGAGGATTCTAGTCACAGATTCCCTACCTTTGACTTCTGCCCAGGCAGGATCTGGAAGATTTTTCGTGAGCTGTTGCCCTTTTGTGACTTTTTGTTGATGCTTTTTGAGGTATCATCCTGGTGTGTCAAGGAAATGTCATTGAGGAAGACAAGTTTTAAACCCTGTGGTGCTTGTCACTGCACCATGTTGATGACGGACCCACACCTTGTGCGCCTGTTGTGTCTGGAGCTCTACCATGACTCCAACTTGTACTCCGATTGCCGGGCAATGGAGCTGAAGGCTTTGAGGGAGTGGTCCTTGAAGCTGCTAGTGGGCCAGCAGGTGAGTCCACATTTTGCGACTCTATGGAACTCTCAGTCTCTGTCGAGAGGAAGGTCCCGGGACTGTTCCAGGAGTTCCCAATCCTCTTCATCCCATTTCAGGTCATTGGGACACTCAGGTACGAGGCACAAAAAAACACAAGAAGTCGAAGCATGGTTCTACTACTCCTCGTCCGTCAGCTGACACGACGAAGGAACATTGGCGTTCGAGGCATGGTTCTTTGGAGCCAGTATCTGGGCTGACTCAGCGCCTTCCCCAATTTTCCGGGAGACGGAGCGACCTCTGCTCAACTAAAGGAATTTTATGAGGTCAAACTCCTCCTTTTTGAGCGGTCCGATCACTAGTTCTAACATTTTCTGGACTTCTTGCTTTATGCAGTCCCTGACATGGTCAGGCTGCCTATAGATCTTACTTTTGACAGGTAAACTGTCTCCAGTATCTATAGTGTGCTCACACCAAGAAGTGGTGCCTGGCACAGTAGAGAAGAGTTCAGAAAACTGACCCAGGAGATTTATGCAATGGTCTTTCTGCTCAGCAGTAAGACAATCAGCCAAAACTACACCTTCCACAAGAGCATCTTGTTCTGTGGAAGAGAAGAGATCAGGTAGAGGATCACTGTCTTCTTCCTGTCCCTCATCAGTTGCCATGAGCAGGGTGAGATCAGCCCTGTCATAATAGGGTTTCAGGCGGTTTACATGGAGTACCCTAAGGGGACTCCTTGCAGTGCCTAAGTCAACTAAATAGGTGACTTCACCCTTTTTCTCAACAATTGTGTGGGGACCACTCCATTTATCTTGGAGTGCTCTTGGGGCCACAGGCTCCAAGACCCACACTTTCTGCCCTGGTTGGTACTGAACCAAAACAGCCTTCTGATCATGCCATTGCTTCTGGAGCTCTTGGCTGGCCTGAAGGTTTTTGCTGGCCTTTTTCATGTACTCAGCCATCCTTGATCTGAGGCCAAGTACATAATCCACAATATCCTGCTTAGGAGCTTTTAAAGGTTATTCCCAACCCTCCTTTACAAGTGTGAGTGGACCCCTAACAGGGTGTCCAAAAAGAAGTTCAAAGGGGCTGAAGCCCACTCCTTTCTGGGGTACCTCCCTGTAGGCAAAAAGGAGGCATGGTAGAAGGATATCCCATCTCCTGCGGAGTTTTTCAGGGAGACCCATAATCATGCCTTTGAGAGTTTTATTAAATCTCTCCACCAGTCCATTTGTTTGTGGATGATAGGGTGTTGTGAACTTGTAAGTTACACCACACTCCTTCCACATGGCCTTTAAGTATGCAGACATGAAATTGCTTCCCCTGTCTAATACTACTTCCTTTGGGAAGCCCACCCTGGAAAATATTCCCAGGAGGGCCTTTGCCACTGCAGGTGCTGTCGTGGTCCTTAAAGGAATAGCTTCAGGATATCTTGTGGCATGGTCCACTACCACCAAGATAAACCTATTGCCTGAAGCAGTAGGAGGGTCAAGGGGGCCAACTATGTCAACCCCTACCCTTTCAAAGGGAACCCCAACCACAGGCAGTGGAATAAGGGGTGCCTTTGGAGTGCCACCTGTCTTGCCACTGGCTTGACAGGTTTCACAGGACTTACAAAATTCTTTTGTGTCCTCAGACATTCTAGGCCAATGAAACAAGGGAACAAGTCTGTCCCAAGTTTTCATCTGTCCCAGATGCCCAGCTAGGGGAATGTCGTGTGCAAGAGTTAGGAGGAACTTTCTGTACTCCTGAGGAATCACTAATCTCCTGGCAGCTCCAGGTTTAGGATCCCTATGCTCAGTGTACAAGAGGTTGTCCTCCCAGTAAACACTGTGAGAGTCACTGACATCCCCATTAGCCTGTTTGACAGCTTGCTGTCTTAGACCCTCTAATGTGGGACAGGTTTGCTGTGCCACACTCAGCTCCTCTCTGGCAGGCCCCCCTTCACCCAAAAGCTCAGCAGTGTCTGCTTCCAGCTCCTCTGGTGTAGGTTCTGCACAGGGAGGGAATTCTTCTTCCTCAGAAGTTGAATCCACTGTAGAGGGAGGGATAGTAGGAAGTGGTTTGCTTCTACTAGCCCTAGCTTTAGGGAGTACTTGATCCATTGTTCCAGGATCCAAGCTTCCCTGTCCTTTTTGCTTTTTGGCCTGAGCCCTTGTCAAAGCAAAAATATGCCCTGGGATGCCCAGCATTGCTGCATGGGCCTCCAATTCCACATCTGACCAAGCTGATGTCTCCAAATCATTTCCTAGTAGACAGTCTACAGGTAAATCTGTGGCTACCACAACTTTCTTTGGACCAGTAACCCCCCCCCAGTTGAGATTAACAACAGCCATGGGGTGGCTAAGTGTGTTGTTGTGAGCATCGGTTACTTGGTACTGGTGACCAAGTAGGTGTTGTTCAGGGTGGACCAGTTTCTTTATGACCATAGTCACACTGGCTCCAGTGTCCCTGTAGGCCTGAACCTCAACACCATTTATTAGGGGTAGCTGCTTGTACTTATCCATATTAAGGGGACAAGCAACTAAGGTGGCTAAATCCATAGCCCCCTCAGAGACTAACACAGCCTCTGTGGCCTCCCTAACAAGGCCAACCCCAACTAAGTTACCAATAGTGAGCCCAGCTACTCCCTTGGATTGGCTATTAGTAGTTTTGCTCCCACCACCACTGCTATTAGTAGGGACACTAGGTGTAGCAGTAGGGGTTGTAGTGGTAGGAGGCTTGGTGCTTTTCTTTGGACAACTGGGATCTGTTGTCCAATGGCCTTTTATTTTACATAAATAGCACCATGGTTTCTTTTCCTTGTTTTGATTAGAAGAGGATTTGGGCCCACCACCCCCACCAGAGTGTTTTTGTGGGCCTGATGAAGACTCATTTTTAGATTTGTCCCCACCCTTGTCAGAAGACTTACCATCCTTCTTCTTGCCATCTTTGTCACCCCCTGTATGAACTTTTCTGTTCACCCTTGTTCTGACCCATTTGTCTGCCTTCTTTCCCAATTCTTGGGGAGAGGTCAGATCAGAGTCCACCAAGTACTGGTGCAACAAATCAGACACACAATTATTAAGAATATGCTCTCTCAGGATCAAGTTATACAGGCTGTCATAATCAGTAACTTTACTGCCATGTAACCACCCCTCCAAGGCCTTCACTGAATGGTCAATGAAATCAACCCAGTCTTGTGAAGACTCCTTTTTGGTCTCTCTGAACTTTATCCTGTATTGTTCAGTGGTTAAGCCATAACCATCCAGGAGTGCATTCTTAAGAACTTTGTAATCATTAGCTTTATTTTCTTTGACAGTAAGGAGCCTATCCCTACCTTTACCACTAAATGATAGCCATAGGATAGCAGCCCACTGCCTTTGAGGGACATCCTGTACAACACAGGCCCTCTCAAGTGCAGCAAACCACTTGTTAATGTCATCCCCCTCCTTATAAGGGGGAACTATCTTGTGCAGATTCCTGGAATCATGCTCTTTTGCAGGATGACTATGGGGAATACTGCTGCTGCCACCATGGGTTTCTAAACCCAGTTTCTGTCTCTCCTTCTCTACTTCTAAGGTCTGTCTCTCCAAATCCAGCTGTTGCTTCTTGAGCTTCAGTCTGGTTTGTTCCACTCTCAATCTATTGAGCTCCCTTTCTAACAATCTGTCATCAGGGTGGGTGGGAGGGACATGTCTTGAAACAGAAGTATGGTGAGAATGGACAGAAGGAGACCTGTCCCTTACAGAGGGCACCCTAACAGCTTGGCTAACAGAAACATCAGTACCACTGTGGTGAGAATAAATGCTTTTGCTATGAGGTGAGACAACACTATTTGTATGGTGTGGCTCTCCATCATTACCAACTATGCTAGACTGTCTAGTAATGGGCAGGCTAGGGAGTTTCTTTCCTGAATCTTTTCCTGGGGGAGTCCCTGGATCAGATTGGGAACCATTAGCTGCTTTTTCTACAGATGGGGCACTTCTAGCCTTATCCTGTTCTCTAAGCATGTTAAGTAACAGTTCCAAGGAAGGATTCTTCCCTACACTCAAACCTCTCTCTACACAGAGACTCCTTGCTCCTTTCCAGCTAAGGTGGTCATATGCAAGTTTGGACAGATCAACATTTTGGCCTGTGGCAGACATTTTTAGAGAGAGTTAAAGTGATAGAAAAAGAGAAAAAAGTTTGTCAGAGCTTTTTGAAAGACAGAGAATTTTTTTTTTTTTTAACTTTTAAGAACTTTTTGAAAGTTTAGAAATACTTTTCAGCACTTTAGAAAAGAGTGAAAAGAGGAAATGCAAAACTTTTTAGCTATGTGTACACACACTGAACTTGTTTTGTATATTTTTCTCTTATGAAAAGTACAATGACAAGAGTGGTAAGTAGTCTCAAAGCACTTATCCCACCGCTGCACAACCAATGTAGGAGGCTGGACTGGCTTGTAGTGAGTACCAAGGGGTACTTGCACCTTGCACCAGGCCCAGTTATCCCTTATTAGTGTATAGGGTGTCTAGCAGCTTAGGCTGATAGATAATGGTAGCTTAGCAGAGCAGCTTAGGCTGAACTAGGAGACGTGTGAAGCTACTACAGTACCACTTAGTGTCATATGCACAATATCATAAGAAAACACAATACACAGTTGTACTAAAAATAAAGGTACTTTATTTTTATGACAATATGCCAAAGTATCTTAGAGTGTACCCTCAGTGAGAGGATAGGAAATATACACAAGATATATATACACAATAGCAAAAATATGCAGTATAGTCTTAGAAAACAGTGCAAACAATGTATAGTTACAATAGGATGCAATGGGGACACATAGGGATAGGGGCAACACAAACCATATACTCCAAAAGTGGAATGCGAACCACGAATGGACCCCAAACCTATGTGACCTTGTAGAGGGTCGCTGGGACTATTAGAAAATAGTGAGAGTTAGAAAAATAACCCTCCCCAAGACCCTGAAAAGTGAGTGCAAAGTGCACTAAAGTTCCCCTAAGGACAAAGAAGTCGTGTTAGAGGAATAATGCAGGAAAGACACAAACCAACAATGCAACAACGATGGATTTCCAATCTAGGGTACCTGTGGAACAAGGGGACCAAGTCCAAAAGTCACAAGCAAGTCGGAGATGGGCATATGCCCAGGAAATGCCAGCTGTGGGTGCAAAGAAGCTTCTACTGGACAGAAGAAGCAGAGGTTTCTGCAGGAACAAAAAGGGCTAGAGACTTCCCCTTTGGTGGACGGATCCCTCTCGCCGTGGAGAGTCGTGCAGAAGTGTTTTCCCGCCGAAAGAACGCCAACAAGCCTTGCTAGCTGCAAATCGTGCGGTTAGCGTTTTTGGACGCTGCTGAGGCCCAGGAGGGACCAGGATGTCGCAAATTGGACCAGCAGAGAGAGGGGACGTCGAGCAAGACAAGGAGCCCTCTCTGAAGCAGGTAGCACCCGGAAAAGTGCCAGAAACAGGCACTACGAGGATGCATGAAACGGTGCTCACCCGAAGTTACACAAAGGAGTCCCACGTCGCCGGAGACCAACTTAGAAAGTCGTGCAATGCAGGTTAGAGTGCCGTGGACCCAGGCTTGGCTGTGCACAAAGGATTTCCGCCGGAAGTGCACAGGGGTCGGAGTAGCTTCAAAAGTTGCGGTTCCCAGCAATGCAGTCTAGCAAGGTGAGGCAAGGACTTACCTCCACCAAACTTGGACTGAAGAGTCACTGGACTGTGGGGGTCACTTGGACAGTGTTGCTGGATTCGAGGGACCTCGCTCGTCATGCTGAGAGGAGACCCAAGGGACCGGTAATGCAGCTTTTTGGTGCCTGCGGTTGCAGGGGGAAGATTCAGTCGACCCACAGGAGATTTCTTCGGAGCTTCTAGTGCAGAGAGGAGGCAGACTACCCCCACAGCATGCACCACCAGGAAAACAGTCGAGAAGGCGGCAGGATCAGCGTTACAGAGTTGCAGTAGTCGTCGTTGCTACTATGTTGCAGTTTTGCAGGCTTCCAGCGCGGTCAGCAGTCGATTCCTTGGCAGAAGGTGAAGAGAGAGATGCAGAGGAACTCGGATGAGCTCTTGCATTCGTTATCTAAAGTTTCCCCAGAGACAGAGACCCTAAATAGCCAGAAAAGAGGGTTTGGCTACCTAGGAGAGAGGATAGGCTAGCAACACCTGAAGGAGCCTATCAGAAGGAGTCTCTGACGTCACCTGGTGGCACTGGCCACTCAGAGCAGTCCAGTGTGCCAGCAGCAGCTCTGTTTCCAAGATGGCAGAGGTCTGGAGAACACTGGAGGAGCTCTGGACACCTCCCAGGGGAGGTGCAGGTCAGGGGAGTGGTCACTCCCCTTTCCTTTGTCCAGTTTCGCGCCAGAGCAGGGCTAAGGGGTCCCCTGAACCGGTGTAGACTGGCTTATGCAGAATTGGGCACATCTGTGCCCAAGAAAGCATTTCCAGAGGCTGGGGGAGGCTACTCCTCCCCTGCCTTCACACCATTTTCCAAAGGGAGAGGGTGTAACACCCTCTCTCAGAGGAAGTCCTTTGTTCTGCCATCCTGGGCCAGGCCTGGCTGGACCCCAGGAGGGCAGATGCCTGTCTGAGGGGTTGGCAGCAGCAGCAGCTGCAGTGAAACCCCAGGAAGGGCAGTTTGGTAGTACCAGGGTCTGTGCTACAGACCACTGGGATCATGGGATTGTACCAACTATGCCAAGATGACATAGAGGGGGCAATTCCATGATCATAGACATGTTACATGGCCATATTCGGACCATTGTGAAGCTACATATAGGTAGTGACCTATATGTAGTGCACGCGTGTAATGGTGTCCCCGCACTCACAAAGTCTGGGGAATTGGCCCTGAACAATGTGGGGGCACCTTGGCTAGTGCCAGGGTGCCCTCACACTAAGTAACTTTGCACCTAACCTTTACCAGGTAAAGGTTAGACATATAGGTGACTTATAAGTTACTTAAGTGCAGTGTAAAATGGCTGTGAAATAACGTGGACGTTATTTCACTCAGGCTGCAGTGGCAGGCCTGTGTAAGAATTGTCAGAGCTCCCTATGGGTGGCAAAAAAAATGCTGCAGCCCATAGGGATCTCCTGGAACCCCAATACCCTGGGTACCTCAGTACCATATACTAGGGAATTATAAGGGTGTTCCAGTAAGCCAATGTAAATTGGTAAAATTGGTCACTAGCCTGTCAGTGACAATTTGAAAGAAATGAGAGAGCATAACCACTGAGGTTCTGATTAGCAGAGCCTCAGTGAGACAGTTAGTCACTACACAGGTAACACATTCAGGCACACTTATGAGCACTGGGGCCCTGGAGAACAGGGTCCCAGTGACACATACAACTAAAACAACATATATACAGTGAAAAATGGGGGTAACATGCCAGGCAAGATGGTACTTTCCTACACTCCGGAGTGCATTTGGGCCCCATGGGCTTGATGGGGGCCGAATCTGATTCCATGCCGGTGGCACTGACCCCGGCTCCGATGGGCCCCCATGGATCTGGTCATGGATTTGGATCGGCACAGGTCATGCTACTGCCACCTTCCCCAACGCCGGCCCCGAAACCAATGCCCACCAGTGGCGCCAGCCCCATTGTGATCCCCAAATCTGACACCGAGCCTGTGCCGCATCTACCTGATGCCCATTCCGGCACCAAAAAGACCCCTGTCTCCTAGGTCAGTGCCTGATTGTTATGCTGAAGGGCTAGGCCTCAGAGAGGAATGGGAGGGCTTGCTGGACCCTCTGAAATATCAGCCTGAAGAACAATATATGGAGTGGTGTGAGGAACTGCGTGATGCTGGCAGATACTGGCATGCTTTCTCCTCATACCATGGTTACAGAGGAGGGAGCTACCTACCCAATACTGGTGCTGAGGGTGGCTGAAGTCCTTGACTTTCAGTTGCCCTCTGTGGCAGTCACGAACAACATCTTGACAGAGGTGCTGCAATCGGGGCCTCTTCTTCTGAACCCCTGCTCCTGTTCAACAAAGCCCTCACCGACATCCTTCTGAGGACCTGGTCCAAACCTAGCACGGGGGCTCCTGTGAATAGGACAATAGCCTGCTGCCACTGTCCCGTCCCAGGGAACCCAGACACCCTCATCCAACACCCTTTCCCACAGAGCTTGGTGGTCCAAAGCTTCTACTTCCCAAGGTGCGTTCCCTGCTGCACCCCGAGACAGGACAGTTTGGGTAAGAAAATGTTTTCTTCCTCCAGCCTTGCATTGCGGTCAATGAACAACTCATGCTTATTGGGCCTCTATTCCCTCTCACTGTGGGAAATGGTTGCACAAGTGCTGCCGCAGGTCCCAGAGGAGGCATGGGCCATTCTGTCCCAAGCAATCATGGACAGGAGAGATGCAGCAAAGTTTGGAAACAACTGACTTGCCGAGCAGAGCGGTTTCAACGGCGTGACACTTAGACACCACGTCTGGCTTAGAGCATCTGTTTTTTCGGGGATGTCTAAGCTTCCCTCATGTACATGCCATTTGATCACACCCGTCTCTTTAGAGACAAGGCAGGCTCGGCGCTGGATCACTTTAAGGACTCGCGGGCTATGGCCAAGTCCTTGGGCCTCTCAGCTGCCCCATATCATCCCCAGTCTGCGTTTCACTCCTTCTGTGGCCATGGAAGAGGGTTTCAACCAAGCTGGCCCGCACAAGCTTCCTAGCCTCTGCATGGATGAGGGCGTGTGTAGGAAAATACCCTCTTTCTTGGCATGGTTACCCCCATTTTCTGCCTGTTGGCAGTGTGTTTGACTGTGTTCGCTGACATCCTGCTAACCAGGACCCCAGAGATTATGCTCTCTCCCTTCTAACTTGGTAACTTGTACAATTTTTACCCCACATTTGGCATACTGGTGCCCACATGTAAATCCCTGGTATATGGTACACAGGTGCCAATGGTATTGGGCTACCAGGGGATCCCCATGGGTTGCAGCATGTACTATTCCACCCATGGGGAGCCCAAACAAGGTGTTCTGCGGGCCTGTGAATGCAACTTGCGTGAAAGGGTGCATGCACCCTTTTTCACCGTAGGTCACTGCACCAGGTCACCATATCTCACCTCTATGGCAAGCCCTCCTAGCCCAGAGGGCAGGGTGCAAGTACCTGTGTGTGAGGGCACCCCTGCACTAGCAGAGGTGCCCCCCACAAACTTCAATGCCATTTTCATGGACTTTCTGAGTGTGGGGATGCCATTTTATGTGTGTACTGGACATTGGTCAGTATCTATGCTACATAATGGTAACTCCGAAACCTAGGCATGTTTGGTATCAAACATGTCAGAATCATACCCCATTACTGTTGCCAGTATTGGAAATATGATTCCTTGCACTTTGGGGGCTCCTTAGAAGGCCCCAGCGTTACTCCTATCAGCCTTCTGGGGTTTTCTGGGCTGCCCAAACTGCTGCCACTCCTTACAGGTTTCTGCCCTCCTGCTGCTTGAACAGCTCAAGCCCAGGAAGGCAGAACAAAGGATTTCTTTTAGGAGAGGGAGAGGGAGGTAACACCCTCTCCCTTTGGAAATAGGTGTTATGTGGCTTGGGAGGGGTAGCCTCCCCAAGCCACTGGTATGCTTTGAAGGGCACATTTGGTGCCCTCTATGCATAAACCAGTCTACACCAGTTCAAGGACCTCCAGTTCCTGCTCTGGTGCGAAATTGGGCAATGGAAAGGGGGAGTGACCACTCCCCTGTCCATCACCACCCCAGGGGTGGTGCCCAGAGCTCCTCCAGTGGGTCCCTGGGTTCTGCCATCTTGAATCCAAGGTTGGCAGGGACCTCAGGGAGCATCTGAGTGGCCAGGTCAGACAGGTGAGGTCAGAGCCCCCTCCTGATATGTGGTCACCTGGCTATGTGACCAATCCCCCTTTCAGGGCTATTTATGGTCTCTCCATTGGGTGGGGCTTCAGATTTCGCTTACACGATTCCAGCAGGACCCCTCGTCAACCTTACTTTGAGTTCTAGCCACTGGAACCACGACTGGACCCTTCAGGAACTGACAATCTGCATCAACGACGAAGACTCTGCTTGGAACATTGTTTCCGCGGCTCCTTCCAGCTTCTGCAACATTTCCCCGGCTGTGCATCTTCTGAGGGAAGCAAGTCTTCAGTCTGCATGAGAAGGAAGAAGGAATCTCCCTTGGAGTGAAGGAGTCACTCCCCTGCATCCGCAGGCACCAACTGCAACGACGACCGGCTGCGTGGATCTCCTGTCATCCTGAGCTGAGTGGATCCTGCATCACGGGTGGTGGTCCGGAGCAGTCCTCTTGGTCCTGTCTGGCAGCTGTCCACCTTTCATGTAGGTAAGCCCTTGCCTTCCCACGCAGGACAGTAGCCCTGTGCACTGCATCACTTGCAGCTGCAAAACGCTTGTTTGCATCTCCTCCAAGGGATCTTCAGGTGACATGTAGCTCCAGCCCCCAGCACTCCTTCCTGCAAAGCACAGCCTCCTGCGTGGTTCTCCTGCGATGTGGGACCCTTCTCCAGTGGTGCTGTGTGGGCTCTCCTGTGGCTCCTTTGTCCCTATCCTGTGGGACTCCTGTGGGTGCTGCTTCTGCTCCTGTTGGCTTGCTGAGGGCCCCCTGTGATTCCCCCCCCCCCTGTGTTGAGTCCTCTTGGACCTTGCTGGTCCCCAGCAGCTCAACTTTTGCTTCACCGCGTCTTCTGCCTTTGCCAAGGCTTGTTGGTGGCTTTTCCACGCCTCTGACTGACTGCAATCTTCCATCCGGTGTTGGACATTGACTGCATCCTCCAGGAACTCTTCACCTGCCCCAGGATTGCATTCCTGACCATCTTCGTCTCATTGTCGACCAACTCCTGTATCCACAGCTGGGTGGGTAGTAGCTCCTACTCCTCCTGGACTCTTCTGTGACTTCTGGACTTGGTCCCCTTCTTCCACAGGTCTTCCTCTTCAGGAATCCACTGCTGGTTTCTTGCAGTCTTGTCTGGGTGTTACATTTTCTTCCTTTTGGGTGGTTTTGGGAAAATCTAGTAATTTACTCATTTCCTCCTGGTCGCTAGGGCACACTGTGATATTTACCTTTGGGGTTTCCTAGTATCCCCAGCTCCCCTCTACACATTCGACTTACCTAGGTGGGGGTCCTGTGTTCGCATTCCATTTTTTTAGTATATGGTTTTGGCTCCCCTTAGGGTCACTATTGCCTATCTGCATTTGCAGTGTTTTCTATCACTTTCTATGCCCATTGCTGATAACTAGTGTATATATTTAGGGTGTTACTTACCTTCTTTTGGAGGGTTGCTTTTCTAGTACTTTTTGGTATTGTGTCACTAAAATAAAGTACCTTTACTTTATAACACTGAGGGCCTGATAACGACCTTGGCAGAGGGGATTACTCCATCCTAAAAGTGACGGATATCCCGTGCACTGTTTTACAAGTTCCATATAATATGATGGAACTCATAATACGGCAGGCGGGATATCCGTTACACTTGGGACGGAGTAATACCCTCCGTCAAGGTCGTAATCAGGCCCTGAGTATTTTCTTTCATGTTTATATGCGCTGTGTGAATACAGTGGTATTGAATGAACTTTGCATGTCTCCTAGATAAGCCCGGCTGCTCATCCACAGGTACCTCTAGAGAGCCTGGCTTCTAGAGACACTAATAGGGGATACCTGGACCTGGTACAAGGTGTAAGTACCATAGGTACCCACCACGCACCAGGCCAACTTTCTACAGCGTGGTTCCTACCAATCCCATGGGTCGGGTAGCCAGCAATCTGATCCACCCACCCCCTGCCTCCACCCCAGTAGTTGCAACCTCAAAACCTTCCTTAGATCATGGGTATCCAGTTGGTGGCAGAATCTGCCATCATCTCCACCTCTGGCAGGCAATAACATTGGATAGGTGGGTTCTACAGATAGTTCGATGGGGCTACCCCCACCTCCCCTTGGAAACTCCATCTTACGGCCGGCTGAAGGAGGATCATTTGTCTTTGCTTTATGAGAAAATCATGGCTCTCTTGACCTAGGGAGGGTGCTGGTGCCAGAAGTAGGCTGTGGTTTCTATTCCTGCTACTTTCTTGTCCCCAAAAAGGACAAAGGTCTTCATCCTATCCTAGATCACCAAACCCTCAACTAGTCCCTAAAAAAGATGTTCAGGATGCACACATTGTCTCAGGTCTTGTCTGCCCTCGACCCCTGAGACTGGATGGTACCATTGGACTCACAGGACAGCTTTTTCCACATCCCTGTCCCGCCTGCCCATTCGTACTACCTTCGGTTTATGGTAGGTCTTGAGCACTTTCAGTTCACTCTGCTCCCTTTCGGCCTTACCAGCACCCCTTGGGTGTTCACCAAGGTGATGGCAGTGGTTGCAGCTCATATGCGGAGATCAGGGGTGCCAGGCTTCCCCTATTTTGATGAGTGGCTGTTGAAGGTGGGCTCGCCCTGACTGTTGTCTCCCATCTCCAGACTATGACGAACATCCTGCATTTGCTAGGGTTCACTATCAACGAGCCAAAGTCACACCTTATTCCCTCTCAGATGCTCCCTTTAATCTGAGCTGTTCTAAACAGTGCAGTTTTTGGGCTTATCCTCCAAAGCAGCGAGTCCAGGATATTCAGGCTATGATACCGATATATTGGTCTCTGTCCTGGATTTTGGTGAGAGTGACCCTGAACTGCTGGGCCTCATGACCTCCTGCATCCTACAGGCTACACCTGCCAGAAGGATTATACAGGCTCTGCAGTGGGACCTGAAGTTCCAGTGGGCACAGCATCAGGGGACTCTCTCTGATATGGTCCAGATCTCATAGGGAACTGCAATGGACCCGCGATTAGGTCAGAGGCAAACCCCTCTCCCTTCCCCAACTAGATCTCGCAGTAGTGACAGATGCGTCACTCCTTTGATAGGGCGACCATCTGGGAGAGGTGGAGATCAGGGGACTCTGGTCTCCGGCAGAATCCGGACTCCACATAAACATGCTAGAGCTCCTTATGATCCAACTGGCATTGAAAGGCTTCCTACCCCCCATCAAGGGAAGGTTCATGCAGGTGTTCATGGACAGCACCACTGCCATTTGGTACTTCAAAAAGCAGGACAGGGTTAGGTTGTGGATCCTTTGTCAAGACGACCTACGTCTCTGGACATGGCTGGAATAGAAGGGCATATCCCTGGTGGTTTAAAACCTGGCAGGTTCCTTGAACGCCAGAGCGCATTAACTCAGCTGTCAAAGCCTAGCAGATCATGTGTGGTGTCTCCACCCTGTAGTGGTGCAACATCTTTTTCGGCAGGACACGAGAGCCTTGGTTAGATCTGTTCACCTCTGCAGGGAAAATCCCAGTGTAAGCAGTTTTGTGCTCTGGAGTTTCCAAGGTGTCTCTCGCTCAGAGGCACTTTTTGTCTTGAGTGGAGCTTGGGCCTCCTGTATGCTTTTCTGCCCATTACACTCCTGCCAAGAGCTCTCAAGAAGATCAGGAATGATCTTGCCCAAGTTATCCTTGTGGCCCTGGACTGGGCACGTCTGGTATCTCGAGCTTCTGAATATGAGGGTGAATCCTCCGATCAGCCTGCCCCTTTGGGAGGATCTTCTGTTTGAGCAACAGGGGAGGGTCCTCCACCCGAACTTTCCAACACTTCTTGCGTCAAGATTGAGCAGTAAAAATTGATAGCTTTTGGCCTTCCTTGCGAAGTCTGCAGTGTTATTTTGGCAGCCAGGCGTCCCTCCACAAAGACGGTATACACCTGCCATTGGAAGCTATTTGTATCATATTGTACAGAAAAGTGCATTGACCCACCTTCTGCTTCTCTTTCTGACATTTTGCTTTTCATTATTACCCTTGCCCAGCAAGACTCTGCTCTGGGAACTCTAAAGGGTTATCCTTCTGCTCCGTCTGCCTTCTTATGGTTCTTATGGCTACCTGACCAACCCGTTTTTCTGGACAAACTAGTGCTTCAAACTAGGGCCTCTTTCCTGCCGATAACTCCATTTCATGTCAGCCAATCTGTCACCTTGCCCACTTTCTATGCTCCTCCACATCCCTCTAAGGAATAGGAGAAACTCCACCAGCTGGACCCAAAAAGAGCGTTGTTCTACTTTGACTGCACATAAGAGTTCCGGGTGGACAACCAACTATTTGTGGGGTATGTTGAGACAAAGAAAGGTCAGGTGGTGCAGAAACACACTATCTCTAGACGAGTTGTTCTCTGTACCAAGATGTGTTATGCACTGGCAAAGAATCAGCCTCCTGAGGGCTTACGCGCTCACTCCACCAGAGCTAAGGCTGCAACCACTGTGCTAGCATGTGGAGTTCCAGTCCTGGACATCTGCCAAGCAGCAACGTGGGCTTGCCTGCACATGCTTACTAACTAGTACTGCTTGGACAGTCAGGTCCACAGGGACAGACATTTCATCCGTTCAGTCCTACAGGACTTCTTAGTTTGATTTTGTCCACAGACCCACCACCGGGCATGGTATTACTTGGGTATGTATTCAAAATAAGGAATCTGCGGTTAGAAGTCTCTATCAGATGAACAAGTTACGTACCTTTGGTAATGACTTATCTGGTAGACATTATATCTAGCCTCAGATTCCTTACCGACCCACTCATCCTCCCCACTCTGCGGACATATTTCTAGGGTCAGGGCTCATCCCTTTTTAGTGCCCCAGCTTGGACACATCAGTGTCAGTGCACTTCATGGTCCACGCTTCTGGCGTGGACAGTAGTGAAAAGTAACTGATGTCAGTTCACCAAAGTGCCACCTACATAGATGTAGTGGACTTAATTGTCTGTGCAGATGCTGCTGCAGCCATGCAAAGGTGACCGACACCACCTACCTGTGCACAGGGGTACTTCTCACGAAAATTCTTACGGATCCAGTCTGACATCTGGGAAGAATTCAAAGGTAAGGAATCTGCAGCTAGATATAGGGAGTCATTACAACCCTGGCGGATGGCGTAGAACCGGCGGTAAGACCGCCAACAGGCTGGCGGTCTAACCTTGGTGTATTATGACCATGGCGGTTACCGCCATGGTCAACCGCCGGTTCTCCGTCCCGCCCGCCAGGGCGGAGACGACCGCCGGGCTGGAGACCTGGGTCTCCAGCCCGGCGGCTGTCAGTATACCGCCGGCGGTATTTGGACCCGGCTTACCGCAGTGGATTTCCAGCGGTTTCAACCGCCATGAAATCCATGGCGGTATGCACTATCAGTGCCAGGGAATTCCTTCCCTGGCACTGATAGGGGTCTCCCTCCCCTACACCCCCCCCCACCCCTGCCACCCCCCAAAGGTGGCAGGGCCCCCCTCCCCACCCCGACCCCCAACATAACATTTCTCACACACACCCGACACGCATGCAAGCACCACCAACACACACGCGCACACACCCCGACATACATGCCTACATCCACACACACAGTCAGACACGCACACCCACATTCAAACATACATGCACACATCCATACAGACATACCCACAGCCATACACGCACTCATTCCCATACACACAACACCCCCGCAAGCATACACGCACTCACACACCCCCTCTACATACACACACGCACACCCCCACGCACGCACACAACACACAACACCCCCCTCCCCTAACGGACGATCGACTTACCTGGTCCGTCGATCCTCCGGGAGGGGACGGGAGCCATGGGGGCAGCTCTGCCGACACCACACCGCAAACAGAACACCGCCACGGCGAATCACAGGACGTGATTCGCTGGGCAGTGTTCTGTTGGCGTGGCGGTGGAGGTGGAGCAACCTCCACTTGCCTGCCGCCCGCAAGTATGGCTGTTGGCGGCTCTCCGTCGGAATAACGACGGAGAGCAGCCAACAGTCATAATACGCCGAGCGGCAAACCGCCTGCACAGGCGGTCTTCCGCACGGCGGTCCATCAGCGGTCTTGCAAAAAGACCGCCGAGGTCGTAATGACCCCCATAGTCTCTACCAGATAAGGTGTTACAGAAGGCAAGTTACTTGTTCTCTGAGCGGGGTAAATGGCAAACCCTGCACCAAAAGGATATTTGCTGCCCTAGCACTTCTGTTAGGCACACTTCTTGTAATGAAGCACTGGGTCAGAGGACAAATCCTACCAAAAAAAACAATGGCTGGGTGAACTAACGTACTGTGATGATCAATTAAAAACCTACACATAACTGCTACCAGCAGCCTCTGGCCGGGGGTACCTTTCTGAGGATCTCCGTTTGCAGAAGGCATTCAAGAGAATCATTAACGTATTCTAAAGTTCACTCCCTGCATCGGGATGTATCATTGCAAGGAGTGTTCTGTGCATGCAAATGATCACTATTATTTGTGCTATGTGTGAAATATGTTGAATAAACTTTATAAAAAATGTTTTCATTTTTAACAAACTTTAATTACCAATTAAGACAGCTTTAGAATACATTTTAAAATTATTTCTTCTTATATTTACTGTTTTTATTAAGTGATGATAAAGGGGAAAATGCTGTATTTTGGTGCAATTCCTAAATATTGTATTTGTTAAGACTTAAAATTACTGGTTATGCAGATGAAAATAACAGCCAGGTGGCAACCTTATCTATGTGTGGATATCTGAAAAGTTCTAAAAATCCTTTGATGAATCCAGCAGCCCCCAAACAAATTGTGTCTTCAAACTCTCTACAGTTATGGTCAAACTTACTGGCATGGTTTAATTTAAAATGTATAATTTCCTACCTTGTTAACGAATGTTCTTTGGAGGAAACAGCCCAATGCCCCTCCTGCAAGTGGTCTTTAAGCCACACTACTTAGGATCAGTGCTAATGGTCAGATGCCATTACCTTTGTGAAATTAGTGTTTTTGCCACATTTGTTACAGTCCTCTCCAGAGTTGCTATAAGACGCTATATGGTCGATGTTCCCACAATAACACTCACTCTTCTCTGGCTCATTAAGCTTGGATCTACTCGTAGACAGCTGTTTTTTGTACTTTCAGTGTTGTTTCTTGGCTGCTCTAGGTTAACCCCATTAGACTGCACTGCTGTTTTTTTAAATATATTTTATTCTCTTTTGCTGAATGTTAAATGATTTTGATTGTGCCAATTGTAGGAAAGTACCAATTTTGGCATGTTTACCTCCCACTTTTTGCCTGATATCTGATGTTAACTTGACTGAGTGTGTGCTGGGAACTTGCTAACAAGGCCCCAGCACCTTTTCCTAAACTGTACCGTTGCTTCCACAATTGGCACACCCCTGGCACACAGCTAGGTCCCTTGTAAAAAAGTACTAGTGGTACCAAGGGCCCTGTGGCCAGTGAGAGACCCTAAGGGCTGCAGCATGTATTATGCCACCCTAAGGGACCCCTCACCAAACACATGCACACTGCCATTGTAGCTTGCGTGTGCTGTGGGGAGAAAACGGGTATGTCAACATGGCATCCCTCTCTGGGTGCCATGCCCACAAACCACTGCCTGTGGCATAGGCACGTCAACCCTCCAGCAGGCTTTACAGCCCTGGGCAGGGTGCACTATACCACAGGTGAAGGCATAGTTGCATAAGCACTATGCCCCTACAGTGTCTAAGTCCAAACAGTGTTTGGTATCACATTTCTGAGTTCAATAAACCCACATTGATGCCAGTGTTGGATTTATTGAAAAATGAACACAGAGGGCAACCTGGATTTCACTCAACCTTTTAATGTAAGGCTGGTCAGTCTGTGCCAGCCCACCACTAACTTACATGTTTCTGACCCCATGGGGTGAAAGCCTTTGTGTTCTCTGGGGTCAAGAACAAAGCCTCACACATCCCCCTGCAGGAACAGCAGCAGTGAGCCTCAAAGGCTCCTGCCTTGGGTTACACTGCCCCAGGGCACTCCTGCTAGTGGAGATGCCTGTCTCCCCAGACCAAGCTCCACTTTTGGCAGCAGGTCCAGCTAGAAAATTAGCAAACACTAGGAGGTGTGCCCACCCCAGCTAGGACCACCAATAGGGTGCCCAAAGCTAAGGCAGCCCCTTCCTGGAAAAACCTCCATCTTGCTTTGGAGGATATTAGCCAACAGGGTTAGGAATGTCCCCCACTCCCTAAAGGGAGTGGGCACAGTAAGTGTGTAACCACCCTCAGGGACACTAGCAATTGGCTACTGCCCTCTGACCCCTGTAACACCCCTAAATCTAGTATTTAGGGGGATCCATGAGCCTTTTTCTTCAGATTCCTGGCAACCTGAAAAAGAAGAAGAAGGACTGAATAGCCGCACCACCATAGAAGGCTCCAGGCAACAACTGACTTGGTCCCAGCCCTAATGGCCTGTCTGCAGCTTCAAGACTCTTGCTACAAGAAGACAACTTGTCCTGCAGGACCAGTGACCTCTACAAACCCCCAGAGGCCTGCCTGCCTACCCAAGGACCAAGATCTCCAGAGGACAAAGACCCTGTCCACAAAGTAACCTCCAAGAGGACAAAGACCCTGTCCATAAAGCAACCTCCAAGAAGGACTCTAGAACTGCTGCGGATCCGTGAGTCATGCCCACTCTGTACCCGACGCCCACAGCCCGGGTCGAGGTGGCCCAACCATTCAGAGAAGGTTTCCAGGCAATTCTGATCTCAAGTCCAGCCTGGGTTGATCTCTCCTGACAACACCACAATGCCTGCAGCATAAATGCAGAGGGCCCCTCCTGACCGCAACCAGCTCCGGTGAAGATTTTCCGACACCTAGAAGCACCCCTGCACCTGCAACCCCCTGGACTTAGGGAATCCAACCGTCAGTCCAGCAACATCCAGTGGGATTTCTACCTACCTATCCAGCAGTTGGTTTTCTTCATTCGACTCCCTTGATAATGCCTGCAGCATCTTTGTGACCCCCGGGGCTCCTAATTGAAAAGCATTGGACGCCTGATGCTGTGTTTGCACCATGCACCCGGCCGTCCCAGTGCTGCTGAGTGTGTGTGTTTGGTGCTGACCTGTGACCCTTCCACCCGGTGCTGATCTAAACCCCCCCAGGTCCGTGCCCTGACGTCACGGGTACTTACCTGCATGTTGTTTCTCTCTGAGTGCCCCTTGTCTCCATTGGATTCCATTGGGTGCCCAACACCAACTTTGACCTCTGCATCGGGCCGGCCCTGCATTGCTTTCTATGAGAAAAGGCCCTCATTTTGACATTGGCAGCAAATGCCGTCACAACAAAGGCCGCCAACATACAGTCGCCATGGCTACTGACCGTCAATGCCATTATGACTGTAGCCGGAATTCCGACAGAAGGCTGGCAGAATTCCGGCGACGCCACGCCAGCAAAACACTGACTACCATATCATGTTCCATGATACGGCCTGGCGGTGTTTTGCTGGCGGACTATGCTGCTGGCAGCAGCGCCGCGTCCCGTCTCCTGCTGGAGGGCTCCCTGCAAGAAGGTAAGTCGGGTTTTCCGACAGGAGAGGGGTGGGGGGTGTTGTGTGCGTGTGTAGGGGTGTGTGTGACTGTGTTTGAATGCGTGCATGCGTGTGTAATGCCTGTGTGCATGAGTGGGTGTGTGTGTACGTGCATTTTGTGTCATGTGATTGTGTGTATGCCTGGATGTATGTTCGTGGGTGTTGCTGTGAATGCGTATGAATGTATGCATGCGTGGGTGAATGTGTGTATGCATGTGTGTATGGGTGTGTATGTATGTGCGTGTATGTATGTGCGTGTATGTGTGTATATGTGGGAGGGCGGGAGGGGGAGGATTCTGGGGAGGGGAAGGGGGTTAGGGGAGACCCCTATCAGTGCCAGGGAAGGAGTTCCCTGGCACTGATAGTGCCTACCGCCATGGTTTTCGTGGCGGTACAGAAACCACGGAAACCATGGTGGTGGGCGGGGTCATAATGCCATGGGTGGCCTAGTGGCGGCCGCCGGATTGGAAACCACTGTTGCGGTCGGTGTGTTAACTTGGTGGTTTGGCTTTGGCCAAACCGCCAATGTCATAGTAGTAGAGGTATGTACCGCCAGCCTGTTGGCGGTATTACCTCCACTATTCCACTGACCGCCGGGGTCGTAATGACCCCCTAAGTGTCCACTTTTGAAACGGAAAAGTATTACTTACCTGTAAACCGTTTTACCTGTGAAGTCTTAACAAAGTGCATTTGAAACTTTAAAATAATACATTCTTGAAACTGTACTTACTTGTAACAAAGATCCTTTTGGTTCTAGAAATAAATTAACAAGGTATATGTTTTATACATAAAACAGTGGCCTTGAGTTAGTCATTGAGTGTGTGCCTCATTTCCTGACTGTGTGTGTACAACAAATGCTTAGCACTACCCTCTGATAAGCCTAACTGCTCAGCCACACTACCACAAAAGAGAACATTAGTATTGTCTACAATAGCCTCTGAGAATCCACTGGTCTTTCTGCACACCATACCTTACTTTGGTATTTAATATACAGGGCTAGCTTCCTACACTAATGACTTTGTTCAATCCAAGGTTTTTAGGACATAGCAATATTTCTTGTGCTTTTGTAAAACTACACATTATCACCTGGTTGTGTATCATTTCGTTAATATCTCTGAAAGCATGTTGATGCCAACATTTACTGTCTCAGCATAGGCTACAATTAGTTATCTAGGAGCTTGATACCTGTAATATAAGTTATGATGCTCCATCATTATGTTGAGAGTGGTATTGATGTGTTCCTCCATTCTCTTTTTTTGCCTCAATGTACTGGTCCTATATCACTTTTCACTCAGGTTTCTCCAGAGTGTTACATTTTCAAATAAGCCCCTAGACAAGTGTACAATGGTGCCCATTTAATTTGGGCATTATATTCTGTTTCAGCAATATGGCCACCAAATGTATTTTGAAGCTCTTGATCCATCTATTCCAGCGTTCTCTTGTTCTTTGTAACATAGTAAGAGAGACAGGGGGATGTGCAGAGCGTGGCAGATTGTGTGACAGCTTACTGTGGGAAATATGACATGCAGAGAGATCCACAACAACTCAGTACAATATACAGATCCCATCTTTGTCGCCAAATTATGTTTATTGATGACAGAAACCACAAGATGAGAGTATAACACCTTTGTTCTCAATGGTAAGACACCTCCTGAAATAATAAGTAACTGCTCCTGCCAACCCTCTCTCTCACCCCCCAGTTTGTGGTCTTGAGCATTTACTGTATTGTTTTGAAAGGGATAGATTGAACTGTGTGCCTTTCAGTTGGATAAATGGGATAAAGGAGGCAAGACCTTGGAGAGGATGATTGTGAGTCCATAGCAGTCAGAAAGGTCCGGGATTAGTCAGAGTGGAGGTACAAGCAGAGTTTAAAAGGGAAGAATATATAATTATTTTTTCTAGTAAGTTAAAATGTAAATATACAGGTATAGAGACATACTTATGTATCTATGAATAAAGCAATATGTATATATTCACTTATAAACACTTTTATATACAAAGCAAAAACTTCCCTATATATACACACACCCATATGCACCCATTCACTAATCTTAATGGTCAGACATTTATATGTATATTGTGCAAACATTCATGTAGATTGTGTAATCATTGTTGTTCTCTCTTTTTCTTCTATATTTCTTTAACTCCTTATAAAATGAAGCATAATACCATCTACATAGAGAGAAGTATATAGACAATATAATCTACGTACATAGGTTGTCATGCTTGAGTATGCATGCACTTAATATATATATTTAAATATCTTATTTATGTTTACTTTTTGAAATATCTAAATACATTGTTGTACACTTATAGTTATCTTCCCTTTTATCATATTTACATACTGTTTATCATCAAAAGAAGCATAAAACCATGTGTCTTGTTATATGTTATCTAAATGCTATAACATACATTAACCGTAAACTTAAATTATTTTGTTTGTTTATTTATATATTTATTTTTGAATAACTAAAAAGCAATATATGCTTGTATGCTGGCAGACTGATGGCTAATTCTATAGGTATGCATATACACATTAGTAATATTTCTGTACAGTGAATTGATCCCTATATATCTATACCCATGTGACGTACATGTAATACTCAGCATACATGGGCATATTGTTCATAATTATACATATGCTGTTATATTTTTATATCTAAAATGTATTGTTATACTCTTACGGGCTCCTTCACAGTAATCATATGTACATACTCAGGCATAAATGTATTATAGAAAGGACCACAAACTCCTATACAGACACTCATGTAGACAAATGTTACCAGTATGCAAAGGCATACTTATAGCTTTAATGTAGATCTCCGTGGAGGAGGTGGGTACCTACATAGATATGCACATGCATACAGCAACTATATATATATATATATATATATATATATATATATATATATATATATATAACCCACATCCCTGTTGTAATCTCTCTTTGGGCCTGTAACCACGGCCAGGTTTGTGGGCTTGCATTTTTAAATCCGCTTGCTTTCATTAGTGAAAGGCATGCATACATCATGCCTTTTCTGGTGTTTAGCCCTCCTCAAGCGCACCGGGCAACTACTAAAAACATACAAAGCTCCATGTTTTCAGCATGGTTTCTGGACTACTTTATCTTTTTATTTTCCATTTAACATAGTGTGATCACGCTCCTTTTTTGTTTTCTATTTGTGTGGCAAGAAAAGTCTGATTAGGAGTTTACAATGCTAATACCTCTAACTCAGCAAATGTGGACCTGTTGCATTACAAATGCTTGGTTTATTAAATCTTCTAAGACTGTGCACTGGAGAAGCCTTGTTGTGCAGATTTTATTAATGATCTTGACCAAGTATTAAAGTTCAGGATTTTTTCTTTTTCTCCCCATGATCCCTTTTTAATAAAGTAGAGATGGAGCTTGAACAAATTCTGGAATGGTAATAGCTGCAACAACTGCCCACTGTTTTTTTTTTGCCAATTTATATAACACGAACTTGACCCTAGAGTATTGGATCCGAATTCTATGTCAGGACCGGAGGCTCAGATTATGCTTCTCTTTGTATGCTTTAATCTTTCCAGCAGCCAATCCAAGAAGATTACAAAAAACAAATCATATCCCATGGTTCAATATATATCACGTGACAACCATAGAGATGAACATGTATATAAACCTAAAATACTAGAGTCCTTCCTCTTTCTTTGCTGCTTCTGCAGCCAGTTAAGTGCCTTTCGTTTTCCGCTTGTTCTTTCATAATTGCATTGCATATTTACATATAATGGCGCTTGCGTTTATCTGTGCTATTTATAGATGTGTTGATATTTTCACTGGTGGAGTGGGAGCAGACTGCTGAGCGTTTTGCCCGCAGTCCTATTTTTAGTCACTCGGGTCTGTTTACTGCTCGCTTGCAGCATTACGGTGGTTTTTCAGGTCGGGTGATCACGTGGTCAGCTTTTCGAGTGAAGACAAGGTTCTCCTTTTCCTGTGGCCCTATTTGCTTGGCCTCCAGTAGTTTCCTCACTGACGTGCTCATATTTTTTCCTTACCATTTGGCTCCCTTACGCCCTGAGGTTGTAAAATTCGCATAGGCCTTGCCTAGAGCGCTGCAGGCTGCTCCCTCTGCGTTTTATTGTGTTTCTCAAGCCTGCTGGGGTTTTTGCACTCCCCCTGACTGTAGCCTTTGGCTACCACAGAATTGGCAGTCCTTTGGACCTGTGTGAAGAGATTATAGCTCATTCATATGCTTATGATGAGGATGAATATTTTGGGGCTGACGCTCCCACTTTAGAGAAAAACCTAGTTGGGGCTCTTGACAACAGGGTACAACTCTCTGTTAATAGAGCCTTGGCGGAGGCTCTTGGACCTCTTACTCATCATTTTGAGAGTTTTGCCTGTCATAGAGGTTGGCTACCCACCCTCACGCCATCAGATGACGCACAAGCTGGGCAGCCCACTTCCTCTAAAGGTAAATCAAAAGCCAAAAAATTGGCTCACTCAGAGATATCTGATAAACTATCTGCATCCATTCAAAAGGAACACAGCTATAGTTCCTCCCAACAGCGAGAATGGCAAGGGACTGATCAGTCGTCAGACCATACATCGTCAGACCCTACATCAGACTCGGACGCAGATCAAGAGGACCGTCCCGGTCAAGCAAACAAAAAAAGTCCAAAAAGTCTAAAGGCCAAGCCTCTAAGGTTTCCAGAGTCTTGACATTTAACCCTGAGGACAGTGTCCATCCTCGTTCTTTGAGTTGGACCCCACCCCCTGAAGTGGCAGCAAACATCCAGGAACACATCAGAGCAGGTTTTGTTAAGGAGTGAGAGCCAGACTTCGGACAGAATGCCCTAGACCGGACCTGGAAGGAAGGGTCACAGACACCCAGTGGCGGCCGGCAGCTTTAGGAGGGAGGGGGGCGGGCGGGGCACACACACACACACTCATTCTTTCACACACACACATGCACGCATGCACGCACATCCATTAACAACACTCATACCATTCAAACATGCACGCACGCACCATACATTCATTTTAAAACATCACACACACTCATTCTTTCACACATGCACATCCATAAACAACATTCATACCATTCAAACATGCACGCATGCACCAAACATTCAATTTGAAACATCACACACATACACACACACACTTACCTTCAGCCTCCAGGTCCCAGGTCAGCCAATGAGGGAAGGTAGCAGTCCCAGCCTCGTCACAGAGTGGGATGGGGTCAGTGAGACTGCTGACCCCACCCCACTCTGTGACGAAGTGTCACTGATTGACACTCGCCCTGGGCACTTCAGGGCTTAAACTGAAGCGCCCAGGGAGAGTATCAATTGGTGACACTTTCCTCGTCACCCAGGGGAGGGCCTCGAGGCACCTTTGCTGGGCAGAGGAGGTCACGCCCATAGGAGCTGTGGTCTCCTCAGCTCAGCAAAGTTCAGCTCAGGCAGCCAGGAGTCTGCGCAAATCGCGCATGTCTGCTCCTGGCTGCCTGACATGAACATGAAGAGTGTCTGTCAGGCTGACCTTTGTCCAGCCTGACAGACACTCTTCATGGGGGGCAAAGGGTGGGGGGGCGTGGCCCCTCCACCCTAAAGGACGGGACGCCACTGCAGACACCCTAGATATCGATCCCACGATGGTCACATTCATTAAGAAATGGTCAAAGGACCTTAAGAAGGGCCTAGACTGTGCTTGGAGGTCTTGCAAAATAAGTTACTTGATCTCTCTGGCCTTCTTGCTAAGATTCTAGAGCTGGTCTTCTTGGCTAAAGAATCTAACTCTACTATCGACCTAGATGTTTTAGTGGGATGGGCTCAGAGAGCTATTTGCCACCTGGGTAATGCAATGTGGCAATCTCCACAGAAAGGAGATGGTCTATCTTAATGCGCATAGACCCCAAGCTAAATGAACTTAGGAGGTCGGTCTAGATACCGGAAAAACTACTATAAAGGACAACAGGGTGTCACCCAAGACTCCGCCAATGCAGGTAAGAATTATTCCTTACACAGAGGTTACTCTTGGGACAGAGTTCAGCTATTTCTGACAGAATGGCTAAAATTGACAAAGGACTCCTGGGTGTTGGAGACTATACAGGGTTTCATACTAGAATTCTACCAATCCCCTTGTCAACGCTCCTCCCCTCCCCTTCCCCATTTTTCCCTTCACGACCAAGAGAACATAAGCTTAGAAGTACAAGCTCTTCTCCAAAAAGGGGCCATTTGTTAGGCCTCCCCTCATCCCAGGGGTTTTATCAGCCCCATTTTTCTGGTAGAGAAGAAAGGAGGAGGTTCAAGGTTAGTCCTAAACCTAAAAGAATTCAATGCCTGGATAGTCTACAGGCATTTCAAAATGGAAGGAATTCATCTTCTGAGAGATATCCTTCAAGAAGGAGATTTGTTGGTCCGTTTGGATCTAAAGGACGCATATTTGAGCATTTGGATATTTCCCCCTCATAGTCGTTTTCTACAATTCATACGGCTAGGCAAATGCTTCGAGTTCCAGGTCCTTCCCTTCAAGCTTTCTTCTGCTCCTTGGTGCTTCACTAAAAGATGAGACCTGTGGTAGAGTCCCTTTGCGTCTGAGGGGTGTGGTTGATCGTGTACCTCGATGATTTGATTCTCATGGCCCAGGACCCCTTAGTTATCCGCAAACACCTGTTGTGGACGATCCAGCTCCTCCAACCAACCCAAATCTTGGCTCCTCCCGTCCCAACAGATAGACTTCTTAGGATTCCAGATAGACTCTGTGAAGGCCCAGTTGATACTACCCCAACAGAAGGTTCGCAACATAAAGAAGGAATTATGCCTCCTTTTGGCCAAACAACTTGTGTCCTTGAGGAATCTAGCTCAGACGGTGGGACTTTTATCGTCCTAGATCCAAGCTATCTTTCCGGGTCCCCTCAACTACAGAGCTCTTCAGCAGCTCAAGATATCTCACCTTCAGAAGGGGTTAGAGAGCGAGAGAGAGAGGCTTTTTTCGGTCCATTGACGATCAAAGCAGCACAGTACAATAAATAATCACAATTAAATACAATCATCTATAATCTAATAAAAACATTGATACATATGAATAAGATCAAAATACACCTAAAAATTACATCTGGATCAACATCATAAATCCTTAATTTTTTTAAAACAGCGATGTATATGCCACGCAACCACTAAAAACGTACTGACTGCAAGAATAAGATCATATGAGCTGTGACTTTTTAAAATCCTTAGTGCAGAAGTACAATTATTTAATCCCATATCTCGGCAAATTTTTCGGATCCATTTTGACCGTGGTGTAAAATATGCAGGACAAAAAAACATAAAATGATCAACAGTTTCTGAGGCACCTCCACAGACAGGACATATATCAGAAGTAATGGACGGCCCCCAGCTATTGGTTAAGGACAACAACGACAAGGTTCCAAACCGAAATCTTGCAAACAAGCCCTTTCCTTGCAGGTCGGATATGATATCTAAATAAGGTTCATATTGCGGTAGCCATTTAAAATCGATGTAGAGGTTCGGCAAGCGACCATGTGATTTACAGATTATATAATTGTCCCTTACATAAGACCAATAAACTGATTTTAAAACATTTTTGTGGCGTCTCTCTAGAATATGAGGCTTTTCCCAATAATCACCCAGTCCCAACAAACGGAACCAATGAGACACATGTCTAATCCATGGAATTGTAGCAACATTTTGGCTTTTTAGTAGATCAAGTAACGAAACCTTATATATTTCCAACTCAGGGGTAGTCCATATCCTTATCCAGTATAGAAGAGGTCTTAAAACAACTATGTCGGCTGCTCGATTTATCCCCAAGTAAAATAAAAGAGGAATCAGAGGTGTGCTGCGGGGACATACAATTAGAGCCCTCGCAAAATTATTTTTGCACACTGATATCTTACTGCAATTGCAATATCCCCATACTTCCGCCCCATACAGGGCTGCACTCTGTGCTTTAGCAATATCAATTTTAATTGCATGAGATACTGCCTTTATTGTAGAACTTTTATAAAAACGCAGTATGGGCACAGCTCTATATTGTAGCAAACCCGCACTCTTCGAAATCTGATTTTCCCAAGATAATTTACTGTTTAGCCTAACACCCAAATAATCTATAGAGCTAACCTTGTTCAAAGGGAGTCCATCAATGTTGATAGTGCATCTTTTACTGGAACCTGTACAAAGCACCATCAATTTGGTTTTACTAATGTTTACCTCCAACCCGTGTTCTCTACAGAATGAATTGAATCTGTCAACTAGAGTTTGCAACCGTCTTGGTGTCTTTGAGATGAGAAGTGAGTCATCTGCAAAAAGGAGAATAGGGATCTTTTGTGCATCCAGAGATGGGGCATCATTCTGGCATGTGGTTAAATCCTTAACCACTTCATTAATGAAAAGGGTAAATAATAGAGGGGCCAGCACGCAACCTTGGCGAACTCCTCTTTTAACTGGGATTTTTCCAGTCAACTCACCTTGCTTGCCTCATCTCACTTGTGCGTAGGTATTTTCATGGAGTCGCTTTAGCAAAAGTAGAATGTCGGCTGGAACCCTCAGTCTACCTAACACTTCCCACAGTTTAGCCCTGGGGACCAGGTCAAAGGCAGATCGTAAATCTATAAATGCTACATATAGGGTCTGTTTAGAAAGAACAGCATGTTTCCAATACAAAACAGCCAGCCTGAAGACCTGATCCACCGTGCTGGTTTTCAAATGGAAACCAGCCTGAAGTGGGGAAAGAATCTGGTGGTCTTCGACCCAGCTGGTTAGCCTCTGCAAGATTTGTTTAGCAAAAATCTTTTGTAAATTATCAATGAGGCTAATCGGTCTATAGTTGGTGGGAAGGTTTACATTGCCTTTTTTATAAATTGGTATAATTTAAGCCCCTTTCCATGTGTCCAGAATTTGCCCCCCTGCAGCTATACTGTTTGAGATTGCATTTATATACCAGGACCATATTTTTGGTTCTGATTTATAAAGATCTCCTGGGAGCTTGTCCAGCCCAGGGGCTTTGCCGGGTTTTAGAGAATCAATAGCATCAAGAGTTTCTTTGATGGTGAAAAAAATGTAATCATCAGTGGCATATGCACCTCCCCCGGATAGAGACAGACTAGAATGTAAATGTTGACTTACTTGGGAATAATCTTCATCGTATGCCATCAGATCTGCTGGCAGAGCATAGAGGTTGGAAAAATGCTCCACCCAGCTTTCTGGTTGTATGTAATTATCGGGAGAATTCCTGCCACCATTTTGTCTTTTGGTCAAAAGTTCCCAAAAGTACTTATTATTTGATCTTGAGGCATATAATAATTCCTGCCACAAGTGGTCCTCCCACAACCTTTTTGCTTGTGTTATGGTGTCTTTGTATATACATCTAGCTTGTTGAACCTCCCCCTGGGAGCCTAAGATAACCGCTGCTTTTAGCCCGGACTTTGCCCTTGAGCAACTCTCATCAAACCATCCCTTACCAACCGCTTTCCTCCCACTATGCCTAGGGCCAGCCTTATTGCAGAGAAAAAAACTCTACAATTGGTTGGCCAAACTGTCATGTATATTGAGAATTGGAATGTTGTCAACAGCCTGATCCTCATATGCTGACAAATTATCTAAAAAGACTTGGTAGATCCCTTTTAGCAAATGGGGGTTGGACATCACTTTGGGCCAGGCAACTTTCGTGAAATTATTGTTCCAGCAAGGTAATGGAACCGCTGTATGTAGATTGTTTAAAGTCCTCCTAAACATCTCCCCGGACAGTGTGAGAAGCAATGGAAAATGATAACTCTCGGATCTCACTTCCACTCTCATATCCCTCAAGTGAGGCCACAGCCTAACATCCACAAGAAAATAGTCAATGGTACTTGTAGACATACCCCGTTTAAAAGTCAGTGCGGTGTTTAAATCAGAAGATGTTCTGCCATTGCAAGCCCTGAGTCCATATTTTAAACATAATGTGGCCATTTGTGTAGCCACTCGAGAACATGCAGAGAACCGTGTGCTAGTTAACTGTGGTATCCCCCATAGCTCATCTTCTTCATCAATTAAACCACTAAGCAAGGGGGAAGGTTCGAAAGTGCAGTTCATGTTGCCAGCAATAATTAGGAGAGTAGAAAGTTGGAGACTGTCCAAAAAGTCGGACAATAAAACCAATGTCGGGGACTCCGAACCTCGTGAAACAGAACGAATATACACATTAACAATAACAATTGTAAAATCCTGTTTAGACTTAATTTGTATAACCATTAAGTCAGCAGAATCAATATTCAATAACAAAAAGTCACATTGCAATTTCACATTTAAAAGCAACAACAACCCGCCTTTAGCACGGCCCGTCCCTTCTCTGGAGGTAGGGCTGGAACACAAAATGAAAGGAATCCATCTATATTATTGGGACCCTCAGCCCAAGTTTCCTGGAACAGGCAGATGTCCATGTCTTTAATATAAGCAACCAATTCTGGATCGACCAATTTCTTGTCTAGTCCAGCTATGTTCTATGACAATAGAGACAATGAACTTTTAACTGGGTCGTTTTCAAGAATCGAACTACCTGGATCCCTCATATCCATATCATTACCACAAATACCCAGCAACGGCACTCTACCGCTCTCTTTAGTATGTAGGTCCTCAGGGCTGGACTCCAGACAAGCTGCCAGATTGGTGGCCAGTCACACAGTGTCAGGCAGCTGGCAGGAATTAATAAATAACTTAGATGTAGCACCTCTCCGGGGGCAGTTTAAACCACCCAAATCCTATATCTTGACAGGGGCCAAATGGATTCAATGTAAGCCTTATCCCCCCCCTGCTCAATACTTTGTTCGAACGGGTACGGGTGTCAAAATCCATAAGTTGAGTCACCAATGTCTTGTCTACAAGGTGGATAAAAATTGTGTCGAAATTAGCATCTGGAATACCGCTTCTAGCTACTGCTAATATATCTGAGCGAATGACAGAAAGGCAGTGACGTCGGAAACGTAACCAGTGTATTACCTTGTTTATTAAAGAATCATGGCTCTCGACTAATCCTGGTGATAATTTTGGGACATTAGCCAGGTAAATTATGTTATCTCCACCTCCCATGCCCATGTCCTGCTCCTTGTTGACTGAGCCACCAAAATCATTACATAAAGGGGTCTTGCTTGTATGGGGAGGTTCGGATGTCCTAAATGACGGTGATGAAAGTCTGCCCTCCTGACCAGCTATTTTCGGGGAGTTGTCTCCCCTAGCCCTTTCGCTATTAACATCAGGAGGGTCAGAATTGCTTGTCCTGATCCCTGAATGATCTCTGCGTCTGAGTGCTCTATCGGTCACTCCTCTATGTCTCCAAGTGTCTTTGGTATAGGTTGGATATTGACCCTCTCTGCCTATTTGGTGCAATTTCCCACCATCGGAGGAGGCCATAACCCCCCTTGCCACAGGCCCCGTTGATGGTCTAATCCGAGTGGGGGCTTTACTTTCCCTTGCCTCCCCACTAGCCCCTTGACATTTACATCCGCAATAATGCAAGGGTTTTTCCTTCATTAATCTTGTTAATGCTAAAACCAGATTCCTGACTTCCTCCACTCTCTGGAGGACTGAGGCCAGGTTAATACTACTGTCTGGTGACTCATGACCTTTCAAATCGCACAGGGGAGTAGGTAGACTGGCAACCGGGATAACAGAACCAGGCAGAGATTGAGGCATACCCGTGGGCATAAGCTGATACCCTTTTCCTGACAGTGGCTCAAAACGATTGTTACATAATAATGGTGAAGCCACCTTAATCACCGGACTCAGCTGTAGAAAAGATGGCTTGGTTACCTCAGAGGAAAGCCCCTTTTATGGTATTGGAGGACAGGGTACACTGCAGGATGAGGACAGCGTAGGTGCTACAACAAAGTGCCTGTGAGTATGCAACCTCTCACTTCGATCAGGCTCTAATAGGGTATCGGGAGTTGGTCTTTTTCCCTTTTTAACAAATATTTCAGGAACTTTCCTATCCCTGGAAGAGTCCTTCTCTGGATGCCTCGGCCCCGTTGGATTAATACTTAGTATAGATTCGACCTCCTCGAAGAGGAGGTTGATTACATCAAATGAATTGGGCCCACTCAAAGAGACTGGATTCAAGGATTTGCCTAAGCGATTTTTAGCTTTCTTAGTTCCCTTAGCTGGGGCTGGTATATCTGCGGCCTTTCTTTTCCCCATGTTGCACAAGCAGACACAAGCAATCACAAAATGTCACAAGTCCACAAGATACAATTGTACAGTTTTCCTTACTTGCATAGTATGTTCTCCTGCAACCGAGTTGGTCAGCCCTACCCAGCCTTTTGTGGGCGATGACAATGGTGCACGAGCCCTGAGATCAAATCGAATCCTTTTGCTGGAAACAATGATCCAATTTGCAGAAAAATCACAGGGTTCGTCCAGCACAACCCGTCCCAGGTGATGGTAAGTATATTAATCAACAGCTCCTTCCCGGGATATCACATAACTCGTAGTGGTAAAAATGAAATCCTGGACCCGCTTAGTATTGCCACGAGGAATTCAGAGGGGTTGCCCATCCCGGCCTCTGACGGTCTTTGGCGGGCATGGATGGGCCCGCCCTTGGCCCGGGCTTTGCGTTATGAGCGCCCACGTCCGAGTTCAGCCCCCTCTAGAAAAGCAGATGTCTCCTGGGACAGCGAGTCCCAGCAGGAGATAAGGGCAACAAAGCAGGAACGACCGGCAGCGAGGCGGCGCAGTGCGTTATGAGCGCCCACGTCTGAGTCCAGCCCCCTCGAGAAAAGCAGATGTCTCCTGGGACAGCGAGTCCCACCAGGAGATAGGGGCAACAAAGCAGGAACAACCCCCAGAAGGGGTTATCATATGCGGACAAAGTTCCCCTCTCAGTAGAAGCAAAGACGGAGATAGCCTGGTGGCTAGAACACATGGAGGCCTGGAATGGCCGAGCAATCTTCGTCAACTCCCCAGATGTAATTCTGGAATCAGATGCCAGCAGATGGGGCTGGGGAGACCGTTGCGGGTCCCTGACCACGGGGTCGGTGGTCAGAGGAGGAGCTTCAGCTCCACATCTATTGCTTGGAGCTTCTAGCCGGTTCGTTTGTGATCCGGAGCTTGTCGCCACTGCGGTCAGATTGTTGCATTCTGTTGAGGATGGACAACATCTCAGCAGTCAGATATGTAAACAAGTTGGGTGGTACGAAATCACAGGTTCTAGCACAGATTGCCAAGGAATTCTGGCAATTCTGCCTACAACACCGAATTTTGGTGATTGCAGAATATCTCCCAGGGGTGAACAATGCAGTAACGGATTAGAATTCCAGGTTCCTTCGGGATGGCAGCAATTGGAGGCTACATCTGAAGGTGTTTCATTATCTCAACCAGAGCTGGGGCCCATTCTCGATGGATCTGTTCTCCTCTCGGCTGAACCATTAACTCCCACAATTCTTCAGTTGGAGACTGGATCCGGAAGCGATAGCCACGGATGCCTTACTTCAGGACTGCTCCCTTCTCCTGGGTTATGCATTTCCCCTTTTCAGCATTATTCCTCAAGTTCTGGTGCAGGTTCACCGACAGAAAGCAGAAATTGTTTTAGTGACTCCGCTTTGGAGGGCTCAAGTTTTGTTCCCTCTATCTCAGGAGTTGTTATGCGACTTTCCCCTTCTAATTCCCCTTCTGTACAATCTATTGCAGGACCCGCTGGGGGATCCTCATCCCTTGATTGTGACAGGCAAATTACGTCTGGTAGCAAGAAGAATTTCCAGCAGCAATGGCTCCTGATGAGCATTTCATTCTACATCCACCAGGCTTGGTCCTCTAGCACACAGAAACGATATACTTCCGCCTGGAGACAATGGGTTCATTGGTGTCCGATCCCTTTAGTGCCAATGTCAATCTAGTGGTTAACTTTTTGGCATCTCTAGCGACTTCTGGTCTAGCTTACAGATCTGTTAATAATTATAGGTCGTCGATTTCTGCCGGGCATATTCCTGTCTCTGGCAAACCTATTGGCGAACACTTTGTGGTTTGTAAACTTATGAGAGGTATTCGCTTGTCTAATCCTCCTCAACCTTATTACTCATCTCTTTAGGACGTTAATGTAGTATTTATTTTCTTATCTCTTGGCCAGATAATATATATTTGTCACGTAAACAGCTGTCAGCCAAACTTACTTTGCTGTTATGTCTTATTTCTTGCAAGAGAGTGTTGAATGTTAGAACTTTGGATTTGTCAGGGAGTATTTTTCCCCTAATGGGGGGTCTCTTTTTCCATTTCTAGATGCACTAAAACAGGCACTACATTGGTGTCCAACCCTGCGTTTTCACATAATTCTAAGTTATGTGTAGTGCAATGTCTAAAAGCATATGAAGCAGCTACTAGTGAGCTCAGGAGAGATCCTGGAGGTCAGGTGTTAATTGCTCTACAAAAACCGTTTAACCCGGTTTCATCTGCTACTTTGGCCAGATGGTTTAGATGGCTTCTTTCAGAAGCCGGAATTGATATTTCCATTTTTGGGACCCATTCAGTTATAGGGGCTATGGCCTCCAAATCTTTTAATTTGGGGATAAGGTTGGAGGATATTATGAAAGCGGCAGACTGGTCTTCTGAGTCTACATTTAAAGCCTTTTATTACAAGCCTATTTTGGATATTGCATCTGTGGTGGTGAATCAGCTTTGAGCTAGCATAATCTGAGCCTCCGGTCCTGACATAGAAAAAAATAATTCAAGCTTTCGCATCAAGAATTTTCAATTCTAATAAGTACACGGAGGCGAGGATTATCCCACCCTTTTTATACTTCAGACATCGACTTACGAGTTAAGTATTATTTTGTATTATACTGTTTAATTGTTGTTACCCACCCATGTTGTAATTTATGGTATGTAAATGATTCTGACAGTTTGAGTTTTTTTCTTTTAACCTTTCATGTATCTATGATTGGTTTTATGTAATTTTTCCTAGGATTTGAACAGAAATAACGCTGGAGTTAGCGTTTCGTGGTGGTCGTTGGCTGATGTTCCCTTTTCTGGAATGGCGCATTTGTTATGGACAATTTGCTGTGGATCCTAGTTGAGAATTTCCCTTGGAATTTATGGGTCGATTCATAGACTGGTTCTTATTGACTCTTTTGCCTTTTGAAGCGTTCGCAAAGAAAGATGAAGGACGCTAGTGTTTTAGGCTTATATACATGTTCATCTCTATGGTTGCCATGTGATATATCTTGAACTATGGGATATGTTTTGTTTTTTGTAATCTTCTCTGATTGGCTGCTGGAAAGATTAAAGCATAGAAAGAGAAGCATAATCCTCGCCTCTGTGTCCTTAATAGAATTGAAAATTCTTGACACAAAAGCTGAAAAAAATGGTATTCGACCCAAAGATATTGGAGCACTTTACATTAGGACCTGTAATATTACACAAGTCCACATTCATTTTATTAAGTTTAAGTGATTTGCCCACAAACACAGGTGTTCAAACCTGTTTCCCCGATTCAAAAGCGGGCAGCTGTGGCCATTACACCACAACCTCCCCTTTGTTAATACTGTGCTACTTTCCGCAAATGTAACTTAACCCAATAAGTGCGGACTACCTGGTGTGGGTCACGACCAGTGGCCGACACCAGGGAGGGGGTTAAAAATCCTCCTTTTTCTTTTTTTTTAAACAACTTCTGCGTGTTCCCCCTGCTCCCCTCCCGCCCCTTTGTGATGCGCGGCACGCTGACGTCACATTTTTCCCCACCGGAGCAGCAGAGGAGCAGGTAAGCGTCCTCTTCTACTCCGGTGGGGAAAAAAAGGCCAAAACGGCCTTCCCAGATGCCAGGGAGGCATCGATGGAAAGGGGAGTCTCTCCCCTTTCCATCAATGCCTCCCTGGCACCGTTTCCTGACCATGGATCGCAGCGCGGCTGCGATCCATGGCCAGGAAACGCCCCTAGACACCAGGGATCTTCTTTGGGGGGGGTCGGCTCCCTTGTAAATGGGCCGCCCCGCCCCATGGGGGCGCTATTTTTAAAATATAACTTTTGTGTTGCTTTGGGGGGTGATCGCGCCCCCAGATAAAAAAATAATAATAAAAATAAAAATAAATAAAAATGGCGGGTCGGCCCTCCGAACACGGGCCGACCCCTGGGGGATGAAAAAAGAATCTAGTTTTCCCTGGGGGCCCCGATCGCCCCCCCAGGGAAAAGTAGATTCTATTTTTTAAAAAAAATAGGCTGACCCTCTATGCGGCAATTTTTTTTTTTATACGTGAGTGCTTTGCCAAGGGAAAGCACACATGTATGAAAAAAAAAGTTATGTAGAGAGTTAGGGGGTCATTCCAAACCTGGCGGTCGGTGTTAAACCTGCGGCCAAACCGCAAACAGGCTGGAGGGGTAAAAAATGGAATTCCGACCCTGGCCGAAACCGCCAACAGAGACCGCCACATTACCACACCGCCCGCCACGGCGGCACAAACAAACAGCGCGGCGGTCACCGCCAACAGACAGGTGGGAGACAATGTACCGCCAACTGTATCACAACCTACCAATCCGCCACCTTTTCCGGGGCGGTAGCCCCGCCGATAAAAACACGGCAGAAACAGCCATTTCGAAGGGAAAACACCCACCTCCATATACCCCACGAGGAATCAGGACAGCATGGAACCCGAACTCCACATACTCCCAGCGATAGTGTTCCTACTCCTCTACCAGGAGCACGAACGCCGACGCAGAAGACAACGGTGAGTACTGCACCTACGACAAAGGGGAGGGGGGAGAAGAACATATTACGGGTACACACATACGCGACACACCCACCCTCACCCACTACAACACACACATCAATGCATAGCAACACATCAGAGTGACACCCCCCAAACTGCCCGGAAGAATGCAAATACAAAAGGAAATGATTCTAAACATTGGAATATATTGTATAACTGGCTTAAAAATATATCTACACATCAAAAAATCTGATATACATAAATGTACAAGTCCGAGCATTGTAGCATGCATTGTCCGTGGACCACTGGGCCCAAATCACATGGGCAAAGCCCACACAAGATACCTGACTCCAACGGAGAGAACACTGCAGGGGCATCAGATAGCAAAACTACAGGCACCTCAGGGGGAAGGGAAGGGGGGGCACCTCAGCCAGATGAGTGAACGACACCAGATCCACGAGGGGCCTCCATGGCCATTGTTCAATCCTGGGGAGTGCAAAGCCACAGTCTCACAAGTCTCTGCAGTGTGTGGTTTGCCCACTGGACCATCCTGGGGAGTGCAAAGTCACAGTCTCACAAGTCTCTGCAGAGGGTGGTTTGCCCACTGGACCATCCTGTGGAGTGCAAAGCCACAGTCTCACAAGTGGATAACAGTCTCCACTGGTTCTGGAGGGGGCTTTGTGCCCAGAGTGCTTCGTGCAGCCCTGCCCAACACAGATGCGGGCCAGCCCCTGCCGCTCATGTGGCAGCGGTGCTTGAGACGGCGGTGCCCAGTTCAGCGGTGCTTGAGATGAAGGGCCCAGTTCAGCGGTGCTTGAGATGAAGGGCCCAGTGCAGCGGTGCTTGAGATGAAGGGCCCAGTGCAGCGGTACTTGAGACGGCGGTGCCCAGTTCAGGGGTGCTTGAGACGGCGGTGCCCAGTGCAGCGGTGCTTGAGATGAAGGGCCCAGTGCAGCGGTGCTTGAGATGAAGGGCCCAGTGCAGCGGTACTTGAGACGGCGGTGCCCAGTTCAGCGGTGCTTGAGATGAAGGGACTAGTGCAGCGGTACTTGAGATGAAGGGCCCAGTTCAGCAGTCCTTGAGACGGGGGTGCCCAGTGCAGCGGTACTTGAGACGGCGGTGCCCAGTTCAGCGGTGCTTGAGATGAAGGGCCCAGTTCAGCTGTGCTTGAGACGGCGGTTCCCAGTTCAGCGGTGCTTGAGATGAAGGGCCCAGTTCAGCGGTGCTTGAGATGAAGGGCCCAGTTCAGCGGTGCTTGAGATGAAGGGACCAGTTCAGCGGTGCTTGAGACGGCGGTGCCCAGTCCAACGGTGCTTGAGGCGGCGGTGCCCAGTGCAGCGGTGCTTGAGATGAAGGGCCCAGTGCAGCGGTACTTGAGACGGCGGTGCCCAGTTCATCAGTGCTTGAGATGAAGGGCCCAGTGCAGCGGTACTTGAGATGAAGGGCCCAGTTCAGCGGTGCTTGAGACGGCGGTGCCCAGTTCAGCGGTGCTTGAGATGAAGGGCCCAGTGCAGCGGTACTTGAGATGAAGGGCCCAGTTCAGCGGTGCTTGAGACGGCGGTGCCCAGTTCAGCGGTGCTTGAGACGGCGGTGCCCAGTTCAGCGGTGCTTGAGATGAAGGGCCCAGTGCAGCGGTACTTGAGACGGCGGTGCCCAGTTCAGCGGTGCTTGAGACGGCGGTGCCCAGTTCAGCGGTGCTTGAGACGGCGGTACCCACTGCAGCGGTGCTTGAGATGAAGGGCCCAGTGCAGCGGTACTTGAGACGGCGGTGCCCAGTTCAGCGGTGCTTGAGATGAAGGGCCCAGTGCAGCGGTACTTGAGATGAAGGGCCCAGTTCAGCAGTGCTTGAGATGAAGGGCCCAGTGCAGCGGTACTTGAGATGAAGGACACAGTTCAGCGGTGCTTGAGACGGCGGTGCCCAGTTCAGCGGTGCTTGAGACGGCGGTGCCCAGTTCAGCGGTGCTTGAGATGAAGGGCCCAGTGCAGCGGTACTTGAGACGGCGGTGCCCAGTTCAGCGGTGCTTGAGATGAAGGGCCCAGTTCAGCGGTGCTTGAGATGAAGGGCCCAGTTCAGCGGTGCTTGAGACGGCGGTGTCCAGTTCAGCGGTGCTTGAGATGAAGGGCCCAGTTCAGCGGTACTTGAGATGAAGGGCCCAGTTCAGCGGTGCTTGAGACGGCGGTGCCCAGTTCAGCGGTGCTTGAGACGGCGGTGCCCAGTTCAGCGGTGCTTGAGACGGCGGTGCCCAGTGCAGAGGTGCTTGAGATGAAGGGCCCAGTGCAGCGTTGCTTGAGATGAAGGGCCCAGTTCAGCGGTGCTTGAGATGAAGGGCCAGTTCAGCGGTGCTTGAGACGGCGGTGCCCAGTTCAGCGGTGCTTGAGATGAAGGGCCCAGTGCAGCGGTGCTTGAGATGAAGGGCCCAGTGCAGCGGTGCTTGAGATGAAGGGCCCAGTGCAGCAGTACTTGAGACGGCGGTGCTCAGTTCAGCGGTGCTTGAGATGAAGGGCACAGTTCAGCGGTGCTTGAGATGAAGGGCCCAGTTCAGCGGTGCTTGAGACGGCGGTGCCCAGTGCAGCGGTGCTTGAGATGAAGGGCCCAGTGCAGCGGTACTTGAGACGGCGGTGCCCAGTTCAGCGGTGCTTGAGATGAAGGGCCCAGTGCAGCGGTACTTGAGATGAAGGGCCCAGTTCAGCGGTGCTTGAGACGGCGGTGCCCAGTTCAGCGGTGCTTGAGATGAAGGACCCAGTGCAGCGGTACTTGAGACGGCGGTGCCCAGTTCAGCGGTGCTTGAGACGGCGGTGCCCAGTTCAGCGGTGCTTGAGACGGTGGTACCCACTGCAGCGGTGCTTGAGATGAAGGGCCCAGTGCAGCGGTACTTGAGACGGCGGTGCCCAGTTCAGCGGTGCTTGAGATGAAGGGCCCAGTGCAGCGGTACTTGAGATGAAGGGCCCAGTTCAGTGGTGCTTGAGACGGCGGTGCCCAGTGCAGCGGTGCTTGAGATGAAGGGCCCAGTGCAGCGGTGCTTGAGATGAAGGGCCCAGTGCAGCGGTACTTGAGACGGCGGTGCCCAGTTCAGCGGTGCTTGAGATGAAGGGCCCAGGGCAGCGGTACTTGAGATGAAGGACACAGTTCAGCGGTGCTTGAGACGGCGGTGCCCAGTTCAGCGGTGCTTGAGATGAAGGGCCCAGTGCAGCGGTACTTGAGACGGCGGTGCCCAGTTCAGCGGTGCTTGAGATGAAGGGCCCAGTTCAGCGGTGCTTGAGATGAAGGGCCCAGTTCAGCGGTGCTTGAGACGGCAGTGTCCAGTTCAGCGGTGCTTGAGACGGCGGTGCCCAGTGCAGAGGTTCTTGAGATGAAGGGCCCAGTGCAGCGGTGCTTGAGATGAAGGGCCCAGTTCAGCGGTGCTTGAGATGAAGGGCCCAGTTCAGCGGTGCTTGAGACGGCGGTGCCCAGTTCAGGGGTGCTTGAGACGGCAGTGCCCAGTTCAGCGGTGCTTGAGACGGCGGTGCCCAGTTCAGCGGTGCTTGAGATGAAGGGCCCAGTGCAGCGGTGCTTGAGATGAAGGGCCCAGTGCAGCGGTGCTTGAGATGAAGGGCCCAGTGCAGCAGTACTTGAGACAGCGGTGCTCAGTTCAGCGGTGCTTGAGATGAAGGGCCCAGTTCAGCGGTGCTTGAGATGAAGGGCCCAGTTCGGCAGTGCTTGAGACGGCGGTGCCCAGTGCAGCAGATCTGGCCATGGCGTGGAGGTCATTTGCCACCTGTCCTGTGGCTGGCGGAGCCTTCCTGCCCATCTGTCCTGTGGCTGGCGGGGCCCTCCTGGGCTGCAGTGCCGGGCCTGTTGGTGGCCTCCTGCCCACCTGGGATGGGGCTGGCAGGGCCCTCCTGCCCACCTGGGATGGGGCTGGCGGGGCCCTCCTGGCCAGCTGGGCTGATGGCGGTGTTGTCGGGCGTGCTGCCCTTCCCAGCCTTCCCTGATCGCCTGTGTCCCTTCCCCACCTTGGGCGGTGTGCCAGCTGTCTCCACACTTCCTTCCGGAGCCATGATAGGGGTTTTAGTCCCTGCTGTTTTCACCCTCTCGCGCCGGCCACTGCCTATCTTTGGATGTTTCTCCGGGGGTGGGCTGCCCGTGCCTTGGCTCCATACTGAACTTGCTGCACTGGAGGGTGGGGGACTCCACAGTCCATGGCAGACTGTCATGACAGGGCCCGGTTTTGTCGTGGCTGAGGTGCTGACTATAGTCCTATGACATGGACGGGGTGGGGGAGTTGGTGGAAAGAGGTTGAGTTTGGACAGGAAAAACTTCTTAGGAGCAGTGGGACGGGTAGGTGTAGTGGGTATGGGAGTGGAGGAAGAGGTTGTGGTTGTAGGAGTATGAAGTCTGGTGTCTTTGGGTGCAGGTGCTTTGGCTGGAGGCTGTCGTGAGGTGGATGGCTGTTGGGCGGGTGGCTGCCTGCGTTTGTGTATCTTGGAAGAGGGGGTCACAGACACACTGGGAGAGGACACAGGGGATGTGTAAATGGTAGTGGGGGTGGTGACTGCATGTGTGCGGGGGGTTCTGGTGTGTGTGCTGGTGATGGACGTAGTGGCTGAAGATGTTGTGCATGCAGGTGTGAGTGGAGACGTGACAGGGAGGGAGGAGGGAGACGAGGAGGAGGGGGACACAGTGGAGGCAGTGGGTGTTGGTATTTCTGTATGTGGATGTTGCTTGGGTGAATGCCTGTGTGATCTGTGGTGCTTATGTCTGCCTGAGCTTCCCTTGGGTGTTGAGGTGTGTGCAGGCTGGTCTGATGGTGTGTCAGGGATAGGCAGAGGTACAGGTGATAGGGTCTGGGTGGAGGAAGTTGGAGGGGGGAGGCTAGAGACAGGGACAATGGCTGCCATCAGTGCTGAGGCCAGAGTGTTGAACGATCGCTGTAGGGCAGCCTGACCAGAATGAATGCCCTCCAGGTATGCATTACTCTGGTGCACCTCTCTTTCTACACCCTGGATGGCATTCAAAATGGTAGACTGCCCAACAGTGAGCGTCCTCAGGAGGTCAATGACCTCCTCACTGAGGGCAGCAGGGGTGACTGGGGCAGGGCCTGAGGTGCCTGGGGCGAAGGAGATGCCCACCTTCCTGGGTGAGCGGGCACGGGGCAAATGCTGAGGGGCTGCTGGGAGGGCTGTGCTGGTGCGGTGAGTGGCGGCTGTACCTGTTGTTGCGGGGGGCACAGATGTTGCCGCCACCACAAGGGAGCTCCCTTCAGAGGACGAGTCCGTGTCGCTGATGTCTGCCCGAGTCCCCGCTGTGGAGCTCCCCTCGCCCTCCATCCCACTGGTGAATTCGGAGTCCGTTGCATGGCCCTCCATGGCCATGTGGAATGCAGCTCCCTCGTGCTCCGATGCCACTTCTCCTCCGCCTGATGATGCTAATGCACACATGAACAGGAAGACCACAAAAAAGGGGGGGGGAGAAAATAAAGACATGTTGAGTGCATGCATTGGCGACACCGTTGGCGGACAGGACAGACACAGAAGCCCCCTGCACTACGCCGCGCACTTTGGGTCGACTACTCAATCCGTGGAACACGGCCTGCTAGCCTATGGACGACATCGGCACACATAGATGACACAGGGCCTTGATTAGCTGTACTTGGCACCCTACAGAGGTGGGGTGCGGGGGCACAGGGCCATGCCTTACGGAGGGGCCTAGCCTACAGAAATCGCCCTGGCCTAGGGATACCCACAGCCCTCCTCCCCCACCCAGACACCTCCACTGCGCGCAAAGTCAACAGAATGAGAGTGTACTCACCCCCTTGTGTCTGCTGTGATGTCCTCATGCGCCCATCCAAATCGGGGTAGGCCACCACCAGGATCCGGGACATCAGGGGGGTCAAAGTCCAACTGGCACCCCTCCCACGTTGGGTGGCCATCCCCAGCTGAGCCTCCGCCGTCTTCCTGCTGCAGCGTTGGATGTCCTCCCATCTCTTCCGGCAGTGGGTGCCCCGTCTCTGGTGGACCCCCAGGGTCCGGACGTCCTTGGCGATGGCACGCCAAATATCGATCTTCTGGTGGGCACTGACCTATGTGAAATGTACAGGGGGGGAAAAATAGTCATCACCATCTGCATGCTTAATGTGAGTGGCCCCCCATCCCTACCCTTGCCATGTGGCACATGCTCTCACCGTCGTTTGATGCATGCCTCAATCGCTCCCCTCCCCACCATCATTCATCTACCCCACTCAACACAGGCATTGCCCACAAAGCATGGTCCCAGTGTTCTTACCTGTTGGTCTGGAGGACCGTAGATTAGCGCATACTGGGGGAGGACCCCATCCACAAGTTTCTCCAATTCCTGAGCAGTGAAGGCAGGGGCCCTTTCCCCAGTCGCATGAGCCATTGTCTCTTCCACACCGAGGTCACAGCAGCACTTGCAGTGTAGGTCCTCTCCTGTCGAAGATCAGGTATCGAGTGATTACGCTGATAGAAAATGGCGGTCACGCCCGCGGCGGTGCGTACCGCGACCGCCGGCGCACATCTCCATTGGCTCCTGAGACCCATAGGGTTCAATGTTAAACAATGGTGCTTAGCGCCGCGGTCATCGACCGCCTACCGCCACGGTGTACCACGCCAGCGCATTTACCTCACATCCCATTGTCGCACTTCACAGGTCAGGCAGCTGCCATTTCAGGGGCCCACATGGCTTTCTTTCTACTGCGTCACACATACCTAGGCCTTGCATCAACACTCATACAAGCCATTCAATGCATTGGGAATCGTGTTATGTGCAAGCTGTGGTTACGTACCTGTGGGTTGATTGACTCTGTGCTCGCTGTTGTCCTTCATAGGCACCGTCCGCTGGGACATGCGAGGAGATGGAGGAATCTTCCCGTGTACAGACCGCTGGTGGACCTGTCGACAAAGGAGGAAAGACATGTCATACTGACATACAGGCTTGACCGAGCCACTATCCATGAACTGTGTGCCCAGCTGGAGCCAGACCTGATGTCACCAATCCGCCAACCCACAGGGATACCCCCTCTAGTGCAGGTGCTGTCAGTGCTCCATTTCTTTGCAAGTGGGTCATTTCAAACAACAGTGGCCATATCATCAGGGATGTCTCAGCCTATGTTTTCCAAGGTGTTGTCCAGAGTGTTGTCTGCCCTGCTGAAACTCATGCGCAGCTACATCGTTTTGCCTGAGGTGGGGGATTTGCCTACAGTGAAAGGTGACTTCTATGCCCTTGGACATATCCCCAACATCATAGGTGCCATTGATGGGACACATGTGGCTTTGGTACCCCCCAGCAGGAGTGAACAGGTGTACAGAAACAGGAAGAGTTATCATTCGATGAATGTACAGATGGTGTGTTTGGCAGACCAGTATATCTCCCATGTGAATGCCAAGTTCCCTGGCTCAGTGCATGACGCGTACATCATGCGGAATAGCAGCATCCCTTACGTGATGGGTCAACTCCAGAGGCACCGTGTGTGGCTAATTGGTGACTCTGGTTACCCCAACCTGTCATGGCTACTGACCCCAGTGAGGAATCCGAGGACAAGGGCAGAGGAAAGCTACAATGAGGCCCATGGGCGAACTAGGAGGGTGATCGAGCGGACCTTCGGCCTCCTGAAGGCCAGGTTTCGGTGCCTCCCTATGACAGGTGGTTCTCTCTACTACTCACCAAAGAAGGTGTGCCAGATCATCATGGCCTGCTGTATGCTTCACAACCTGGCTTTGCGACGCCAGGTGCCTTTTCTGCAGGTGGATGGTCCAGATGGTGGTATTGTAGCAGCTGTGGAGCCTGTGGAGAGTGAAGACGAGGAAGCCGAAGAGGACGACATAGACAACAGGAACACAGTAATACAGCAGTATTTTCAGTGACACACAGGTAAGAATCCACACCGGCATATTACATATACTTAACCACTACTATGTCTCTACTGTCTGTCCTTTTCCCCCAGTGTATGGTAACTGAGTTGTGACTTTCCCTAACGATTTCAGAGATGTGGGCCCCACTGCGTGATATCTGCTTTGTTTCCCCATGGACTACAGCTGTGTGACAGTGGTATGTTGGCATCACAATGTAAATATGCATTTTGGCACAGTAATCTCTAATACATTTGTACTAAATCACAGCCAGGCTCCAGAATGTTTTGTGCAATGACTGTGTTTATTTCTGTGCTCTATATTGGTGGGTGGTTGCAAATCGGTGAGGGGTGATGGTGGAGGATTGTCCATGGCAGAGCCAAGACTAGTATTATCACAGGTGCATTGTCCAAATGGCTGTGGGAAGTGGAGCAGGGGCAGTTTAAGGATGGACAGGGTGACAATGTGGGTCAGTGGGATGACAATCAGGGAGGTATCCTTTGCTGGCGGGGGTCTTGGCATCTTACTCTGTCTTCTTCCTGGATCTCAGGGCCCGCTTGCGGGGTGGTTCTCCTTCTGCAGGGGGTGGGGTGCTGGTGGCCTGTTGGTCCTGTGGCGGGGCCTCCTGTCCCCTAGCGCCGGCAGAGGTGGTAGGCAGTTCTTGGTCCATGCTAGTGTCAGGGGCCCTTTGTGGTGCCACAGTGTCCCGCAATGTGGTGACTACCTGATTCAGAGCCCCTACAATGGTGCCCAGGGCGGAACTGATGGCTCGTAGTTCCTCCCTGAACCCCAAATACTGTTCCTCCTGCAGGAGCTGGATCTCCTGAAACCTGGCCAGGACCATCGCCATCGTCTCCTGGGAATGATGGTAGGCTCCCATGATGGAGGAGAGGGCCTCGTGGAGAGTGGGTTCCCTGGGCCTGTCCCCCCCCTGTCGCACAGCAGCCCTCCCAGTGCCCCTGTTTCCCTGGGCCTCTGTCCCCTGGACCGTGTGCCCACTACCACTGCCCCCATGTCCCTGTTGTTGTTGGGGTGGTGGGTTAACCTGGGTGCCCTGTAGTGGTGGACACACCGCTGATTGACGTGTCCTGGGGACTGAGGTATGGGCCCGCTGGGTGGGTGCTGTGCTGGTGTTCCCAGAGGGGGGAAGGTCTGCTGTGGCCTGTGGCCTGTGGCTGTCTGAGGGGAGCCGACTGTCCTGAGGTCCCCGATGGGCCGGGCTGGTCATCTAGATCCAGGTCGACAGAGGTGCTGTCATCACTGTGGGCCTCTTCTGGGGGTGGAGTGGACATTTGTGGACCCTCCTGCGCGGTGACGTGGCGTTCTGGTCCTGCAGGGGTATAAATGGATGGTTATTGCATCTGTGTGTGCCATAGCGTGCAATGGGTGGGTGCCCGTGTACCCTAGTGCTGGCATTCCTGTGTGGGGGCTTTTGTGATGGTGGTTTGTGGGGGGGGGGATGTTGATGTGCAGTGGGCATGCTTTGGTGATGGGTGTCCACGCTTTGTGGTCGCATGCAGGGCTTGGGATGGGTGGGTTGTGATGGTGGGACATTTGCAAGGAGTAGGTGTGATGGGGGTGAGGGTGAGAGTGGGGGTATGAGTTGGCATGCTGGTGGGGTGGGGGGGATGAAGTAGTGAAGATGAGACTTACAAGAGTCCATTCCTCCAGATACTCCTGCGAGGTCTTCAGGATGCAGGATCGCCAAGACCTGCTCCTCCCATGTTGTAAATTCTGGGGGAGGAGGTGGGGGTCCGCCGCCAGTCTGCTGCACCGCGATGTTGTGCCTGGATACCATTGAACGCACCTTCCCCTGTAGGTCGTTCCACCGCTTCCTGATGTCGTCCCTATTTCTTGGGTGCTGTCCCACTGCATTTACCCTGTCGACTATTCTGCTCCATAGCTCCATCTTCCTGGCAATGGAGGTGTGCTGCACCTGTGTTCCGAAGAGCTGTGGCTCTACCCGTGCGATTTCCTCCACCATGGCCCTGAGTTCATCCTCAGAAAACCTGGGGTGTCTTTGCGGTGCCATGGGGTGGTGTGGGTGATGTGTGGGGTGGATTGTGTGGTGCTAAGTGTGGTGATGTGTATTGGTGTGTTGTGTGAAGTGCGTGGTAATATTGCTGGGTGAAAGTAAAATGCTCGTCTGGGTGCTCGGATCTCTATTTCTCTGTGCGTGGTCCCGATTCTGGAGGAGTGGGGGTTTATGGGTGATGTGGGTGTGTGTTTTATATTGTCTTGGGTGTGTGGGAGTGGTGTTTGTATGTGTATCAGGTGTGTGTATTTTGATTTGTCCAATGTGGTTGTATTTTGTAAGTGTGTGTGTATTTTGAGCGCGGCGGTGTGTACCGCCAATAGAATACCGCGTTTGAAAGACCGCCGCGTGGATTCGTGTGTCGTGATAGTGTGGGCGTATTTCTGTTGGCGTGACGGTGGAGGTTTGGTCATCGACAGTTTCTCGCTGCCCTTTGGTGTGGCGGACTTTTGTGGATGTCTGTATTTTGGCGGTTTGCCTGTTGTGGGTCAGAATGACCGTGGCGGTTTACCGCGGCGGTATGTTGGCGGTCTTCTGACAGCGGTAAGCTGATATTACCGCCAAGGTTGGAATGACCACCTTAGTGTCTTGCTTTCTTTCTCTCTCTCTCTCTCTCTCTCTCTCTATATATATATATATATATATATATATATATATATATATATATATATATATATAATTTTTTTTTCCTTTCATGTGTTGTTTTCCGGGAGCCACAATTGGCCCCCCAGGGAAACAACACATATATATAAAAGTGATTATATCTATCTATATATATATATATATATATATATATATATATATATATATATATATATATATATATATATATGCAACACAAATTGGTCAAAAGACTGTTGCACAGCGCACTCCACTGCCGGTGCTCGGTGACAGAGGAGACCAACCTCGAAAATATTTTGTGAACAAGAATCTCACTGCACTCCACGAGGTTCAAATTGACATGTTTTATTGCAAGTATAAAAAATGAAAGAAAAGAGGGACTCATTTACGGGGATCAAGACTCCTTGAGAGTCTAAACGCATAGGTGGCTGTTGCTTGCAATAAAACATTTCAATTTGAACCTCGTGGAGTGCGGTGAGATTCTTGATCACAAAATATATATATATATGCATGTGTGTATGTCTTTTCTCTAGTGGCAGTTGCCATAAAGTAGCGAGGATGGTTTATTGTCCTGCTGCAAAGGATATACATTTATATGTATTTAGCTGAGTGGATTAGTAAAGGCAAGCGTTACCTGCGCTTTAAAACAAATGTTATGCGAGGGGGACTATGGAGATATGAGCGACACGTTTGCTGGGTGGTACTGAGGGAATTAGAAGAGGAGGTAATGGGGGGCAGAGCACCAAAAATGACTGTCGCACTGGGTGCCACCAGCGCTGAAGGCTGTGATGATGGGTATGTGGTAAGGTGAAGTAATACATTCTTTTTTGTTTTTTTCAGTGTTTTCAGAGAATCTGCCAAATTGGAGAAGAAGCGAAGGTAAGGTGACGACATTTCCTATTGTACACATCAAACATACCCACGAGCAATTTTGTGATTATCTGTCTTCTACGTAGGCTAGTAAATTAGAGGGACAGTTTAGCCAGTAGCAGAGATGGCGTCTCATTGGATGACTGCTGATCAAGCCCTAACTCGGGTTATGGAGCACAGTTCTGATGTAGGCTCAGAGACTGAGACAGCAGATACTGAGACAGCATCTGTGGGAGAGGACAATGGGGCAGAATCTGAAGTGAATTTTCAGTCGGCGGTGTCCCATCCGACGACACCTCTTCCAGAGAGTCTGAAGGAGACAATTACGACAGCCGTGCTGTCCTTTCGCACTCAGAGAGCAGGTGCTTGCGGCCGCAAGCACAGAGAGAGTGCTCTCTTGTCAGCCCCCCTGTTTAGTTCAGCCCCAAATTCCACCTTTAACTGGTGACGCTGGATGTAAAGTTGATACAGCTAACTTTTTGCCAGTCGACTACAATCATCTATTTTTGGATGTTGACTTCCTTCAGAAAATTGTGCAGCAAACAAATTTGCGTGCAGACCAATTTCTGAGGGAGCGTGGAGGCACTCTAGGGGCCCGTTCTAGGGCACGCCAATGGACTCCCACCTCGCTGGCAGAGTTGAAGATATTTTTGGGCCTTACGCTCAAAATGGGGTTAGTGCAGAAACCCACCTTGCAGTCCTACTGGATGACTCGTACGGTTTGGGTAACTCCCATCTTCGCACCATATATGAGCAGAAATCGTTTTTTGCTACTGCAGAACATGCTGCATTTCAGTGACAGTTCTGCTGCATTGTCCCGGGACCATCCAGACCATGACAGGTTGTTCAAAATTCAGCCTGTCGTGGAACATTTGTCTGCCAGGTTTCGAGAGATCTATACTCCTGGAAAGAAAATAGCAGTCGATGATTCCTTGATCCTGTACAAAGGACGGCTGCTTTTTAGACAGTACTTTGCGAGCAAAAGAGCTTGCTATGGCATAAGGCTGTACATGTTGTGTGAGAGCTCTTCTGGCTATGTGTACAGCTTGAGAGTGTATACCCTAAACCCTGTAGGTTGCCCTCCCGCGTTAGGGGTCACAGGTAAGATTGTATGGGAACTTGTCCAGCCACTTCTTTACAAAGGTTATAACCTTTATGTGGACAATTTCTATACAGGAGTAGAGCTGTTCAGTAAGCTCTACAAAAGGATTCCTGCAGGAGCTTGTTTGCAAGAAGCTCTAGAAATCAGAGAGTACTGCATTGCGTTCTAACGAACTGCTCGCAGTCAAGTTCTTGGATAGGCGTGATGTATACGTTCTCACTACAATTCATGAAGAGAGCACTTCCCCCATCACGGTTTGGGGTCAGATGGCCGAAGTCCACAAGCCCATCTGTATACTTGATTACAATAAGTACATGGGTGGAGTGAACAAGAACGACCAGGTTCTTCAACCATACAATGCGTGTCGTAAAACTCGCACTTGGTACAAGAAACTGTTTACCCACCTGATTCAGATGGCAACATATAATGCGTATGTTGTTTACCGTCAGACAACCACAGGAAGACTCATGACTTTCCTTGACTTCCAGTTGTCTGTAATTGAAAGCCTCACTGCTGTTACAGAAGCAGCAGCAGCCTCCACCTCATATGTTCTGGAGGATGTGGCAAGGCTGCAGGACACTTTGCTGATCGCATTCCTAAAACATCCAAAAAGGATCGTCCATGTCGTCGCTGTAAAGTGTGCTCGAAGCATGGAAAGTGGCAGGAGAGTCGGTATTACTGTCCCCAGTGTCCATCACAACCAGGCCTCTGTATCCCTATTTGCTTTACGTTGTGTCATACTAAAGCAAAGTTCTGGGAAATCGACTGAGGTTGAGCTGCCGTTGGGTAATCCTTTCAGTGGCAGTGCATGGATACCGAACGTCCATGGGCCACTGCTTCGTTAGGCAAGGAGCCACAGAATTTTACTTCATCTACTTCATCATGGACTTCCTTGTGGACTGCTTGAGAGCTAAATCCACCGTCAGAACATGGTCGGTGTTCTGTTCAATTAACATGCATTATATTCCCCATACTGCATATACTAGTGGACAGAACATATGCCACATTGTCACAGAGTACCCTGTCTTCACCAGCATGTCTACCTTACTTTCAACTGTAGATATGCTCTCTCAGTTCGAGGAATCACTTTGTACGGCATACTTGGAAACCCCCAACTTGCATCCACAAACTAGTATAGGTTCACTTGGCAATTATACAGGATTAGTCAGGACTCTGATGAGAACAGAGACATGAATGGGTAAGGAAAACTTATGGTAGGTGTGCCTTCACAGGGATATTGCACAGGTAGAAGGCAGATAGTAAAGGTAGTACAGATGTACATCACCTACACCTATGGATTCAAACCCATTGGTGCCATCCCAGCACTGAAAGAGAATATCTTGTATAGGTCAGTGTTTGACCTGCTTTTCATGTTCATCCTCCATCAGAACTTAGTAGATGTTCAGTTTGCTGTATAAGTGCATTACAGCCACATCACTGCACATAATGTTGGCTGGGACATATGCTACGTTCTCATGGACTCCCCTGTGTGCCAAACACTACCCTTTTTCATAGCCTATGACCTTCCCTTTAGGGAACATCATGAGAAATCCCCAGCATGTCTCTCTTAGTTTCAAAGGTAGATATGCTCACTCAGTTCGAGGAATCGCTTTGTACGGCATACTCGGACACCCCCAACTTGCATCCACAAACTGGAAGGAGTTGGATTTAGCACAGAGAGTGCGTTAAAGGCGCATGAAAAACATGTCTTCCTGAGCCTCAGGTGGCTGTCACAGGAGTCATTAGTAAAGGTTCGTTACGAATGCATTTGGTAATGTTAAGGAAGAAGGAGGCAGTTACTTGACAGGTGGTAAAATGTAGTCAAACTTATTCCGTTCTGTGGCGTGTGAATGTGATGGGCCCTTGTCTGGCATCGGTAAGTTAATGTGAGTGCAGTGATTGGTTGGATTGAGCCCGTGGCCGGCGGTATGAAAGGGTTGTTTTTTGTGCGTGAATGGCATGTGAATGGACCATAAAGAGGTTGGTGCCTGGACGTGGCTTTATGGCCCACCTTCAGAAGGCTTGGTTTCAATATTCAGATACTTTGATAAGTATTCATGCTTTGAAACCATAATTTCTGGAGGTGCTAAAACCAACCAGTGTGAGTGGTGGGTTAACTTTAATAAACTAGTACCAGGGGAGTCCAAGGGTGCAGGACTTGCGTGGCTCTCACCAGTTTTCCTTCACCCAGAATCCCCTTGAAATCACAAAATGTGCTTAAAAAACACATTTGCCTTGCATTCCAATGAGCAGAAGTCCAGGGATCTGCAGGGAGCCACAAGTTCCACTAAGTCTCCAGCGAAAAAATTACCTACCACAAAACAGCCTCGTTTTTTAAGACAGTCACCTAAGTATTTGGTCCTGAGTTCGGCAGACATATAGGGAAACATACCAAACGCAGACATTTCTGAAAACTAGACACCCAAGGGAGCCCACGTAAATGTGGCGTGTTTGGATTTAACAAAGTTTTCTTACCCAGAATACCCTGCAAAAGTGAAACATTGATTAAAAACACTATTTTTCCTTTCTTATTTATCACAGAAACTACAGGAATGTGCAGGGATCCTCAAAATTCCTACCACCCAGTGTTTCCTCACTTGACCTGATAAAAACACAACCCCGCTTGTGTGCCTGCGCCTAGTGCCTACTTCAGGAATGGATCACTCCAGGGTTAACAGTAGCCCTCATGCAAGGACTACCATTGACCCTTGTGTGATCCATTCCTGTTGCGGGCACTAGGCCTACCCACACAAGTGAGGTACCATTTTTATCGGGACACTTGGGGGAACGCTGGGTGGAATTTGTGGCTCCTCTCAGATTCCAGAACTCTCTGTCACCGAAATGTGAGGAAAGAGTGTTTTTTAGCCAAATTTTGAGGTTTGCAAAGGATTCTGGGTAACGGAACCTGGTGAGAGCCCCACAAGTCACCCCATCTTGGATTCCCCTAGGTCTCTAGTTTTAAAAAATGCACAGGTTTGGTAGGTTTCCCTAGGTGGCGGCTGAGCTAGAGGCCAAAACCCACAGGTAGGCACTTTGCAAAAAACACCTCTGTTTTCTTTGGGAAAATGTGATGTGTCCACGTTGTGTTTTGGGGCATTTCCTGTCGCAGGCGCTAGGCCTACCCACACAAGTGAGGTACCATTTTTATTCGGGAGACTTGGGGGAACACAGAATAGCAAAACAAGTGTTAATGCCCCTTGTCTTTCTCTACATTTTTTCCTTCCAAATATAAGAGAGTGTGTAAAAAAAGACGTCTATTTGAGAAATGCCCTGTAATGCACATGCTAGTATGGGCACCCCGGAATTCAGAGATGTGCAAATAACCACTGCTCCTCAACACCTTGTCTTATGCCCATTTTGGAAATACAAAGGTTTTCTTGATACCTATTTTTCACTCTTTATATTTCAGCAAATGAATTGCTGTATACCCGGTATTGAATGAAAACCCACTGCAGGGTGCAGCTCATTTATTGGCTCTGGGTACCTAGGGTTCTTGATGAACCTACAAGCCCTATATACCCCAGCAACAAAAGAGTCCAGCAGACATAACGGTATATTGCTTTCAAAAATCTGACATCGCAGGAAAAAGTTACAGAGTAAAACAAAGAAAAATGGCTGTTGCTTTCAGCTCAATTTCAATACTTTTTTTATTTCAGCTGTTATTTTCTGTAGGAAAACCTTGTAGGATCTACACAAATGAACCTTTGCTGAATTCAGAATTTTGTTTATTTTTCTAAAATATTTAGCTTTCCGGGATCCAGCATTGGTTTCACACCCATTTCTGTCACTAACTGGAAGGAGGCTGAAAGCACAAAAAATAGTAAAAATGGGGTATGTCTCAGAAAAATGCCAAATTGTGTTGAAAAATGTGTTTTTCTGAGTCAAGTCTGCCTTTTCCTGAAAGCTGTGAAGCTGGTGATTTTAGCACCGCAAACCCTTTGTTGATGCCATTTTCAGGGGCAAAACCACAAGCCTTCTTGGGCAGCCCTTTTTTCCAATTTTTTTGAAGAAAAAAAAAATGTTTGCTCTATTTTGGCTAATTTCTTCGCCTCCTCCAGGGGAAACCACAAACTCTGGGTACCTTTAGAATTCTATGTCAGGACCGGAGGCTCAGATTATGCTTCTCTTTCTATGCTTTAATAAAACACAGCAGCCAATCAGTGAAGATGTTATTGAAACAAAACATATCCCAGAGTTCAAATGATACACAACAACCATAGATAACACAACGTCTATATAAGCTACAGAGGCAATGGAACTTCCTCTGAAATAACGCTGTAAATCATGGATGTCGTGAGGGAGAAAGGTGTGCAGCACCCGCGCTGTCTCGTCTTCTGCTGCGCCGTTGTAATTTTGAAAATGGGCGCCAGAACAAAACGAGCGGGAGCGTGACTGCCAGAGTACGCGCGTGCACGTGCAAAGCCCAAGACTAACGAATGCTGAATCAGCCTCTACCAATGGAGGGAAAACCCCGACCCTGCTCCCACTCCACTGAAACACAGCGTGAGGAACAACACAAGCGCGAAATATAAACTTGGCAATAACAGTATAGAGAAAATAAACGGAGCAATGTACTTAACTGCCTGCGGAAGCAGCAAAGAAAGAGGAAGTTCCATTGCCTCTGTAGCTTATATAGACGTTGTGTTAACTATGGTTGTTGTGTATCCTTTGAACTCTGGGATATGTTTTGTTTCAATCACATCTTCGCTGATTGGCTGCTGTGTTTTATTAAAGCATAGAAAGAGAAGCATAATCCTCGCCTCCGTGTGCTTAAAAGAATTGAAAATTATTAATGTGTAAGCTTGAAAAAATTGTACCCCTAGGATGTTGGGAAAAAAGGACGCAAATTTGACATGGATAGCTTAGGTGGACAAAAAGTTATGAAGGCCTAAGCGCGAACTACCCCAAATAGCCAAAAAATGGCTCAGCACTGGGGGGGGGGCAGCAGCTAAGAGGTTAATTTCCTTTGTGTACATGCTTAAGGGGCGTGTGTCGAAAGATTCCCGTTTCCTTCCAGTTCGCTCACTATCAGAGCTTTTGTTAGAACGCCGCGAACCCAGCTTTCATTCTCACGCCAGACATGGTCCCCTGTCCTTCGTTTGTTTCCACTGCATGACCCTCCCTCTCGCCTCATCCCTATGGCTGCAACATTCCATAGTCCGTTCTCTCTTTCGCTCTTCAGAATCGCCTCCTCCAGCTGGGGGCGTGGTCGCGCGGTGACGCAGTAGCGCGTGACGTCGCCGGGAAAGCGAGCCGCCGTGTTATGTGCTTTGGAGGGGGCCGCCGCGCGCCGAAACATCAAACCAGCCCCCCACCCTTAATGTCTGTGACCCCCCTTGGATCTGGATAGAAAGGAGACTCTTCCAACGTACACAAGGGTACCCTCTACTGACGGATTACACGGGAGGGGGCCTTCCGGGAGCTTTGGTTTCACTTCAGAGGACGGAGGAGGAGGCCTGGGAGCGGCGACGGAGCCTGGAGCGGCGCAGCTCCCCGCTGAAAGGTAAAGTGTGCCCTCGCTACCGAGACGAAGACTCCGTCTCCCCCGCGAACACCGCTGTGTTCGTCCGCCAGAGGCCCATGGTTAGGGCTAGTGCCCCCGTCTCAGACAGTTAAGGGGAGTGAGAAGGATCCTGGAGGGATCGGTGCGAGATAACCCTGTTAAGTTGGGGACAGGAGTAGGAGAACGGCAGGAGGTCAGCCCTGCTCCCCACTTGCCCTTAGGCAACCAGCGCGGTCTGCATTGCGCAATCTCTCTCCGCCCCGGTCACCCCGCCTGGCCCTCCCCTTGGGCTCTGTGTGGAAGGGAAGCAGTCTTCGGCTTTGACCGGGGAGGCATTGCGCCGTTGTATTTCTTCGATCCGTGGGGCCGACTCCGACCAGCATCTCTTCACTGCGGTGCTACCCGGGTCAGTGACAGTTCTGCTCGCGGGCTGCTGACAGCTCCCCTACACCCGCCTGGAGCAGCCTGGCCGGATGCGCAGCACCGGCAGCATCCTCCGCGTTAGGGCGGGGCCTGCGTCGCATTCTGCCGGGAGGGGTCCCCGAGACGCATCCCCCCCTTTCCCGAGCACCGCTAGGCAGGGCTCGGGCCCATACACCCACCGCCATTTTGTAGAGAAGAGGCGGGGCCGGGAGGGGTCACCGGTCATAGTTGCCTCGTTTCCACATTGTGGCCAGCGGCGACTGTCCTGGGTCTTGAGATTTGTAGCCAGCCCCATGTATGGTTCTCGCTTAATGAATCTCTAACCGCTTGCTAAATCCTGTGTGTTTTGGGTACTTTATTGTACGTGAAGGCTGCAATTTTCCCGTAGGAACATTTATGCTGTTTATGGTCCGCGTGTTATTGCCTATTAGAATGTGCTGTACATGTAGCATTTTCGTGGTTGCCTCTTTTGCTTTTACATTCTTGTGTGCTTTGAATGCTGCCATGCGCTGCCAATGTGTTTGTTGTATGTTCTATGTACTTGCATCCTTTGTGCTGACTGAGCCTGCTTATGTGTTTTATGCCAATGTGGGCTCCGTAAGCAGTCATGTATACAGACGTCTTTGTGAGGCGTTAATTGCAGGCTTGATCCGAATCGGGCAAACGTTTTACAGCGTTTATATCCTGTTGGGCTCCTTGGTGTTACCAGGAGAGTTTATGTCAAACCATAAGGCGTCTACGACGTTAGAGCAGCCCCGAAAGGGAGCTTGTACCGTTTGCAGTGGTTAGGATGCCTACAGTATTGTATTGCTCTTGGGATGCCCTGGGTCAAGTTGGGCTGCTTCGGGAACCCATTAATTTTGATATAACCTGTGTATTCGGTGGAGTCGTAACGATCTTAATACAGTTCCATTATCTCTACGAATTGTGGTTTTGTGAGGGCTAACTATATTCATGAAAGTTGTCATTGTACAACCATGCCTTTTCTCTGCTGTGGGGTAGAACCCACATCTCTCTCTATGTACTATTCCAGCCTAAATCATTTATACTAGTTACTTGTAAGTCCACGCTTTATTGCAGAGTGATAGAAATCTGAATATCTGGCTCCAATCGTTCATAGCATTTGTATTCATACGACTTACCTGCTTTCTTCACCGACAGCCTTAATAGCCTTCTTCCGTGGCCTTTTTAAATTGTGGACTGTCATCCGAGGTGCTAATTGATGGTTTCTGTTTGAAAGCAGAATATATACTCTTGTTTTGGGTTTGCACACAACATTTGCATGTTTTTCTTTTTTTAATTGGCTTGATTTGGCTATATACATTTGTTGTTACTGCCCATAGCTCAGCTAATTGTATTGGGTGTTAGGCTGCAGCCAGTCTCCCTCCTCGTAGCACTGTTGGTGGTTTGCGCCAACTGCTAAACTCAGACTGGTAACTCTGGGTCGTGTTTTCAATCACAAATCCGACGTTAATACCTGATCCGTATTTGGGGTAGCAGTTCTTTGGACCCTGGCTAGAAGGAAGCAGGAGTGGAAATGAGTCAGGCGGAGGAGCGAATAAAGAAACATGATCGGGTGGCCGGGAATGACGGGGGACCCGGCCTGAAATCAGGGCGCATTGTTTCAGGAATACTCTAGCAGTATAGGGCGCTGTCGCCGCCTCACCTTTCTACAAAGTCAACTCTGTAAGCCATAATGGTATCAATTTGCCTCTATTTCGTTATATCTTGATTCTGTGGCCGTAAGATTCCAGTGAAACCTTTAGAGGTGGTTCCTTGTCAAATCAGGGATCTCAAAAATATGTTTTACTAAAAGCCTGTGGAAGGTACATTTTGGAACCTTGTGAGCATTGTTTTGACATTATGGACCGTGTAGTGGAAGATGCGCCTTGTTGGTGATCGAAACAGTGCTTTCCTTGCAGTGACTTATTTGTACAAATTACCGAGCCCGTAGTTAGCTTCTTTGCGGGGGTTCGGTGTTGGAGATACTCATTGGGCACGGTGTTGCACATGGTATGAAGAGCTGGCCGAGGTATGACTCAAAAGCTTACTCAATGTGCTTGCTCTGGCGTCTTATACGTTTAATTAGCAAGCATTTCTCTTACCCAAATAGCAGTTTTTTTTTACGTATAACACTATGAATGCGAAATTTAAAAATGAACGTAGTTGTGCAGTATTTTATTTGCTTGTATTTCAGTAATTTTGTTGGCTCATATTCTTGAATTGTTTAAAATACTATGTCGCGTTTGCATACTCTAACCCCTTTATGCTTTAGTGTTTTAGGAAAAAATAGCTTAGTGCTAAGCAAGTTATGGACTTCCGCTTGTGTGGGGGCATGGAGTGAACTGATGCTTTTGCCCTCTAAACTGGTGTTTTTGTATGTTTAATTGTACACGGATATACACATAAAAGGACTGAAAGTACGCTAGTGCTCCTTTCTGCTATGCAGTACTGTCCTTCGCTCTTTAAGGCTGTGTTTCTGGTGGCTTTTCTTGTGGGTGATGCAACTGGATAGTAACATTCGATGTGCCAATATTACTGCTTTAGGAAAGTATCTACGCTTCACGGTATTTTATCAGTGTTTTGGTGCTTAAGCAACACTCCAGACTTCTGAGCAAAACAATTTCTTATTGAGATATTGCCAGGCAGAGAGATTTTGGAGGTGCTTGATATTCGCAGAAATGTAATTTTTTGTAGAAGCTGCATTATCGTCAATCAATTTTTTTTTGCCTAAAAACAAATATATTTTTCGGTCTCAAAAGCACATATTGCCAAAGTAGTTGCTGCAACTGAAAGGAACTACTTTGTGGTTGGATGTGTTCCTTGTGAAAGGACAATATGCTGTTGCGCACAGTGAAGATAGCCAGTTGCAGAAGTGATCTTACAAATTGCCTCACACTGTATTCTGCAGTTGACGTAAGAAAAATGTCAATTACATGTTAAGACCAATGAATGAAGAGAGCTGGTTGAAAACCCCTATAAGTATGCATGTTATTTACACTGTTTTAGTAAAATCAAAAGGTCTTTGCTAATGCCAGATGTAAGCAAGCAGTGACACAGCCAGTAGGCCTCACTTTTGGGCCATACTGGCTTTGGCAGCTCCTTTTTGGCGATACAGTCAGTGCTTTTTTTATTTTTTGCCATGGTTTTGAAAAACATAATTGCTTGGCATCTGCTTGGCCCCCCACCAATATGAAAACAATTGGCTGAAAGCAAATTTAGATGTCTGTTGCATTGCATAGTTTGCCCTGCCACTTAATGTAACTACTCTGTGTGCCAACATGCTCCTTTTAAAGGAGCAGAATCCCACCACTCTCACTGAGGTTAGCCAATGGTGGAGGTGGTCTGACTCACTCCTCCATGCTGTAATGGGTAGAAAAAGTACACAACTGACCAGTGGATGAAGAGGGCTGACGAAAAGGCTCTACATATAAGTAATTACATACCTACTTTTCATAAAATCAAAAGGTCTTGACTGATGGCAGACTTAAAAAGCACGTGAAGCATGTGCACTTCCTCTTCCCTTCTTGACCATCATCCTGATGTATGTACATCGAGAAGTGATTCACTGATGGTCGATATTGGTTTATTTGACACATACAGAAAAATAGAGGAACTTCATTTCAAATTTAATTAATCATTTATTATTATAAAATATAAAGAGACTGGAAAGATCAATTGACTGTGTATTTAGATGCAATATGTGCTCTAGTCCCTGACTTTAGTACAGTACGTGCACCGTGCTGCAGTGCTGTCTCATCAAAGGATGTCTGTAGGGGAAATGTATATATCCTCACTCTTGCCCATCATTCTGATTATTATCTAAGTGACTTATTGACTCTATTTTCTCACAGGCAGGTGAGTTTTCAGAGAGAACCTGCCTGTGTGTCTGAATTGTTAGTTGCATGTATTTTAAAAGTAACAAAGGATGTAAAGTAAACGCATTTATTTATATATATATATATATATATATATATATATATATATATATATATATATATATATATATATATATACATAAAATACAGACCCAGAACAAAAGCTATGGTTTATGCCTTTCATTAAAAAACTAAGTATTGCAAATGCATCATGCTGATAAAATGTGCACGTTTGCCATACGTTTTTAGTATTTTTCCCAAATTAAGAAGTCATTAAACTGTATTTTCTTGTAAAATGCTAAGTACTGTTGCAATAAAATGCAATAAAATACGTTGAATGCGCTGTTTGGCTCCATTGTTTAAAAAGATCCAGGGAGAAACTGATGCCCTCTTGGAATGGTGTAACTTGCTACCTTTGCTTGCTCACACAGTGAAATTTAGGGCAGCTGTTCAAACCCACCGTTTAGAAGTTTCACCATCTGCCGCTGCATAGATTTGTTAATTTAAAGTATTATTTCTCTTACATCATGGAATTCATTTGGGGTGAAAAGGCCTATGGTGTTACTAGGAAAGTTGGGGATACACCTGCTCCAGTTAACATTCTTTTTAGCCGCCACCTCTTGATGAGCTCTTGCTACATAATTCCCTCTGCACAGCAAGCGGACAGCACCACATCAGCCAATTTAGAGTAGTCTACACTCAACATCAACGAGGCCACCAACAGAGGCGGATGCTTTTCAAGACAACTACATCAACTCTCTGTCAGACACACCTCTTCCTCAATACACAGAAAAGTACAGTGACATAAATGTCAGTGAAAAAATAAGGAAGATCAGACCGCACATACACAGCACCAAGCCTGTTTCATTTCTCAAGCCCACCCCTTCCAGTAGAATCTCACAATGCTTAGCCTTCAAAGCCCTATCTCTGCGATCTCACTGAAATACTCCACTCCCTAAATGCCACTAATTATGAAGATAATGTCTTACCCTCACCCTTCATCAAGACTTTCTTATGACTACTTACTATTGTAATGTCTCCATTATTCAGAGCATCTTCCTAGGATCTCTCAAGACAGGGCAGAGACCCCCTTTGAAGAAACCTACGCTAGACCCTGATGACATCGCTAACCACTGTCCCATCACTCACCTACCATTACTCTGCAATGCAATTGAAAGTTTTGTATATGTTCATTCCCAAGAACACATCAATGCTAGTAATCTTATGCAAGCCTCACTACTGCACAGAGACTGCTATCATACACATCGTAGAAAGGTGTCTGTTAACCTTAGATTAAGTATAGACCTGTCTCCCGATATTACTGGACCTCTTTGCTGCCTTTGGCACAGTCAACCATCCTACACTTATAAGCAGCCTGTAGACTCGAAGGAGATTCACTGGCTCTGTCTTTCACTGGCTTTTCTAGTACTTTTCCAACCAGTATTAGTCTTCTCTCATGGGCATCACCTATTCACAAGATTCCAACCACCTGCACCGTCCCCCCCCCATGGTTCTAAGTGTCTGTTGTCATCTTCATCCTCTACATGGAGCCACTTTGTGCTCTTCTCACCGATAACCGCATCAAGATTCACAAATAGCAGGCGATACACACCTTTACTTGAAAGTCTAATTTGTTTTAGACATCTGATGCCTCAAACACAGCATTCACAACTCGCAGACTGGGGTGTCCAGTGACTACCAAAAGCTAATTCCAACAGAGACTGAATTCTTGTTATTGCCAACAAATAATAAATAGTACAACCTGGCTCAGTTATATGAATTTTGACTGTTTCTAACTACAGCTTTCACTGAATGCCAGGTCACTTGAATACACCCTGAACACCAGCCTTAACTACAAGAAACGCATTTCCAAAAACTGAGACAACCTGGCACCTCTTCTTGTGTCTAAAAAAAAGTGAAACAATTTCTTCCAGAAAGTGACTTTGAAACTGCTGTACAAACCCTCGTGCTCTCACAACTAGTTGGTAGTAGTCCCCTCCCCACCCCCAACATACTAGACCCTACACTGGCACCCCTTAAGTGCTTCCTTTGCACTGCAGCATGTCTCGTCCAGAGCATGAAGAAATATGGATCGCGTTGCCGCCCATCCCACACATCCAGCACCCATGCTGATGGCGCTCCTTTGTCTCTCCTTGCTGACCTGCACCATCTTCAAAACCGGAGGTGTCACTTACAAAGCCATCATGACTAGTGTTCCCGCTTATCTTGGACACAAGCTCACACACTCTGGTAGTTCTCTGTACATTCGCAGCCTTGCATGATCAGACTGCAGACTAAATAGTGTTTAAAAAAAAAAAAAAAGAGCCTACATACTTTTTCCATCTAGTCAGTCAGGATCTGGAACAGCCCAGGTTCGATCAGGACTGCCCCTAATGCTGCTCGAATTCAGGAATATATTGAAGATTAACCTTTTTAAAAGAAACTACATTAACTGTCCACTATCCAGCTACCTCTCCTATTACTCTTTGGCTAGTCCTGTGCTATAAAAAAATAACATATACATAGATAGATCTTGGCTTGAATTGTTGCGCCTTGCAGCAGTCTTGGCGTCTCAGAAATTAATTTGTTCTAGTTGTATTGTAGAGTATGACAATAGCCTACCTGTCCCCAACAGTATATAGAGGTAAAGGTACAACACCATGAAAGGCACATTGTTGTAAATTTCGATCTCTTTACTGATTTCTGAGCAAAGAAACAAAAAGAAAAACAGTCATGATACAGCAGTACACATCACATTTTGTTAGAAGCAGATATAGAACATCAGTCTATTGTATAAAGATAGATAAATTGAAAAACAGCTCATAAAACAAACCATAAAATTCTATGTAAAATATGGGAATAAAAAGGCTGCAGTCAGTAAGATGTCTACCAATAGGCTGCTATTACTAGATGTCCTGATCTGTGGATCTAAGAAGCCTTGGATGAGTGAGATAAAATCACGCATTAACAGGATCCCAAATAGGGACCAGATAAAGTTGAAAGCCTGGTCCCAAATTGGGACACAGTCCTGCAGTAGAAAAGTAGGTGTGGTTGAGCACCGGTGACTTTATTGCAGTTTTCACACATAGGGACGCCTCTAAGAGATCTATTATGGGGATGAGAGGGAGTCCAAAATGTCCAAGTAGGAGTGAATATTTAGTGTGGGACAAAGAGGGGGTAATTTTATGGCAGACCAGCAATTTCCAAATCAGGCCCCAGTGTTCTGAAGATATGGTATCTGATGTGTCCCACTACTTTAGTGAGTTGGAGGTCAATAGTGTACTTACGGGTTGTAGGATGTGGTAGAATTTGGTAGTTTGGCAACCAGATTTGTTGAAGGAGGAGATGATTGAGGGGAGCGAGGGGTCAACATGAGAGCACTTTGCCTTGTATATACTAGTTTTGAATTTTAGGAAATCATAAGCCTCCATCTAGAAAATTATATTGTTGCTTTGCTCTAGAGGAATAGGGGCTTGTGCGCTTAATTGCTTCAAGAAATGGATGCCCTTGGCTGACCAGGAGTGGCAATATATGGACATGCCTTGTATTCTAAATTTAGGGTTATTCCAGAGCAAGATCAGGTTAGATTGGTTAATTAGGGTCCCCAGAAGCTTATCAATTTTCATAAGAACAGTCTGTGTTGTTAAAGATACATGTGGCTGGCAGAGAGGACTTGGTTTTGATGGATAGGAGCATTGTGGGTTGCAGGTCTTCAAGGATTTCATTTTCAGTTGAGAGCCATGTGGGAGTGTAATCTAGACATTAGAAAAACCACAGGGAGCCCCGTCTAGCTAAAAAAAAATGGTTTGATAGTTTCTGAAGTGAGCCAGATTAACTCAGCCTAGATTCGTGGGAGGTCTCCGTTGTTTGATGGAAATTCTGGAGCACTTATTAGCCATGTAAATCTTGTTAGCGACTTGTCTAATTTTGATGAAAGTCTTTGGACAGAGATAAGGGAAGCATACTTATAATTAACTGTTGGGGTCACCATCATTTTGATTTTCTATTCAGCCCCACCAGGTAATACATTTGAAGTTCCACCCATCCAGCAGTTTTCTTTAATGTCAGCTTTTCGTTGTATTGCAGGGTTTCTCTCAGGTCCGATCCATATTCTATGCCTAGATATTTTATGAACGGAGGTTGCCAAACTGAGTTATCTTAAAAGGAACCTAGTACAGAATTTTTTTAACTCTTTAACTTCAGATTTGTACTTGTTAAGTTTATATCCTGCGACTTGTGTATAGTCATCAAGTGTTTGTAATGATGCAGTAGTGGAGTCACGTTCATTCTTGGTCACAATCAGAACATCGTCGGCATAAGGTGCCACCTTTACAGTGGTATTATTGAAGGTGATACCGGAGATCAAATTGTTAATATCGATATTATGAAGTGGCGGTACAAGGGTAAAGATGAATAAGGAAGGGGATAGAGGAGGGCCCTGCCTAGTTCCTCTTTCTAAATTAAAGGGAGGGGGTCAGAAGACCACTGACTCGTACTCTATTGGAAAGGACCACTATAGAGAGCCATGACCATCCTTGTAAAAACCTCACCTAAGTTGAATTTTTAAAATGGGTTTTAAGTAGCAATGTCTGAGAATTCTAGGATCTTTTGGGTGTTTGTATGTGTTACATTCAACATACCTTTGTGTGCAGTGATGACCTTATGGTTGTGTTTATGCTTTATGCTTCAGATGTTATGCCAGCATTTTACCGACCTTATTTGATCCCCATAATTCTAGGCTTTTGTATCTATTAATACAGATCCCAGCTTATTCGCTGAGAATAACAATTCTCAAAGTTTCAGTGTCAAGAGAATCTGAATTTCATTAGGGCTCAGAGACTAACATTATGCATAATTTTTTTTTAATGCCACTCCAGTGCAGCACTTGAAAGTGCATTACATGATAAAACCAGAACAATCCAGAACAACACCATTTCAACATATAAAAGGTCCATGCTTGGACCCATCATCCTCCTTTAAGAATACCGGACTTGACAAACTACTTGGATTCTTCTCTTTGTAAAGGGAAACTTATACTTCAAACTGGAAGTGAAATCGCATGGGAGGTTAGCTTCACTGTGAGTTGTCTGTAAAAAATAAATAAAAAATAATAATAATAATTATGACAGAATAATCAGGGAAAGAAACATAGTCAGAAGATATTTCACCAGCCTTAATATAGCTCATTAAAATGGATAAACAACAAATCTTTGTCAATTTTAATTTCATCTATCAATAATACAGTCATTAATTTTTTTAATGATATACTTGAATTGCCCTCTCAAAATAACTAAAAGGAGGAGAGGGAGGGATAATGTTAACCTCTGTGTCCTTAATGAAGTTCAGATTCTCTTGACATTTAAACTTGAGAGTCGCTACTTCATTACAGGACCGGAGGCTGCCATTATTCATGTTGGTAGTTCTCTAACACAACATTCAACAGGTGCTCAATAGGTTTACAGTAGTGTTTGGTGAAAGTAGCAGTATTCGCCAAATCAGCCACTTTTCATAATATCCTCTAATCTAGTAGGTTACCGTAAGGCTTGACTGGCCATAGCACCCCAAAGGTATGTGCTTGGAATTTTTGTAAATCCACACCGGCCTCTTGCATAATACATTTCACCTATCTTGCAGGAGTGGATGTGGAAACCGCATGAAAGGATTTGACAGCTGAAATTAGCAACTGATTGACACCATCAGGTCTAAACTCAATCAGATGTGAATCGTACTCCCTCATGCATTCAACAACACATAACTTTTTGCATGCAGCAAACCTTGGATAGAAGATGGTATTGGACATTCTTTGTTTTGGTAAGATCAAAGATGACCCCAAATGGATCGTAAATTCTATTACTCACCTTTAAAGCCTTGACATTTGAAATCCTGTGACAAGAAATACAAAGTTTCTAGATAGCTACTAACTGACCAACTTAAAAACAAGGAAAGTTCTAAACTTACAGCCCAAAGAGTCTGATAACTTTGAATGACGGGATGTTCTTCGTAACCTAATGCTCTTGAAGACACAACAAACCAAAACTTTTTCCCTCCACACTCTTAACATTGGCCATATTGTGACCTGCAGAATAGTGGATCTGTAACAGTAATAGTCCTCTAACTGAGGTCCTTATTGAACTGAATCACTAGAAAGTTGACCACTTCAGCTATAGGAGGATCAATGGGATCCAAGTCCCTTTCTAAGCACCAATGAACCCCAGATCTTTCTTGATATCTGTATTGAGTTCCACGAGCCCAACACTTTTTGAGGAGCTCAGCAGCTCTTCCCGAAAGGCCTGACAGCTCACCAGGTCGCCTGACACATCCCAGGCAAGAAGGTTCAAAGTCCACGCCTGTACTAAAGGATGTTCTCTTCCATCTATGTCTTTCAGCTGACCCTCTGTGGCAGGAAGAAAGAAGGAAACGTTGCAAGCAAGTTTCAAAGTCTTTAGAAACCACGCCTGCAAGGTTCAAAACAGTCATCAGTATAAGGGAGAAACACTCGTCTCACTTTATGAAGGACCCTCTGAATCATTGCAAATGGAGGGATTGCGTAAGCTTTCATATGTTCTTAAGTCTGAAGGAATGCTTTCACTGCCAGAGCACCTGGGTCCGGCTTCCAGCTGTAACACCCGTTCAGTTGAAAGGTTAGTCTGCTCACAACTGTCCCCAAATGTATGATATTTCTCTGAAACATACTTCGTTCAGTTTCCAATCTCCATAGCCCTCTAACAAAACTGGAATTCCAGTCTGCAGAAACATTCTCCTTCCCAGGCAGATATTCTGCTCTTAGACGGAACTTATGCTTTAGTCACAATAACCAAAGCGTCTTTGCTAACATAGCTAGAGCCATGGATTTGGTACCTCCTAACCGATCGATATAAGGTACTGCAGAGACATTGTCCAGTTTCAGTAGTACTGCTCTGCTTGTAAATAGCATTTGACCTCAAGAGAGCGTAGAGTCCTACAGTCAGTTCTAAATAATGTATATGATGTAGCCTCTCTAAGTTTGACCATAATCGACCAGTCTCATGAGCATCCAGACGTTGCCCCCAGCCAGCCATACTTGCATCCAGTTCCAGCAAGTCTGGTGAACAACCAAAAATTGCCCAGCCATTCCAAGCATCCAAATTCTTGAGCCACCAATTCAACTCCTCTCTTGCTGCTTGATCTGGAGAAACCTGGTCTCCGTAGCAAAGGCCTCAACAGGGAGCTATCACTTATCAGTTGTAATGCACAGTAGTGCAAAGAGTCTAGTAAGATGGCTTGGATGGAGGATGATGATAATCCCAAACTCTCCAGCAGGGACATGACCAAGTTCAAGTCTTCTAATATCTGTAGATAACTTTGGGACCTTATCAAAATGCTGTGTAGATAATCATTCAGACATCTCTTTCCCTTAGATAGGAAGCTACGAGTCTCAGTACTTTGGTGAAGCACCAAGGAGCTAAAGAATGTCCGAATGGTAGTGCACAAAACTGATAAAGGTGCATCCGGCAAATTAACTCAGGGTAGTGTTGGTTCTCCAATGCCACGGGGATTGTGAAGTATGCGCCCATCAGGTCTGACTTCACCAACCAATCATCTTTCAGTAATAAATCTCTTAAGAGATGGACACCTTCTATCTTGAAGTGCCTGTAGATTAAGAACCCCTTCAGTTCTCATAGGTTAATCACTGTTTTCTAATTCTGGTCCTTCTCTTCTACCAAAATAAGAGCACTTGTGAAAACCCTGTTTTCTAGACCGACTTCTTGAATGCCACCTTTTAAAAGCATAGATTCCACTTCCTTGTCTTCAATTACCTGTTGTTCATTTTTTGAATACCAGCAGCATCCTCGCATTGACTGGTTGAGAGGGAGTCCCCCAAAATTCTATTCTGGAACCTTGAACAGTTTGTAACACCTAGGGATCCTGGGTAATTGATTCCCAGTTTTTGAGAATTTCTTTTAGACATTCCCCACCACTCTTTCTTGGAAAGAGAAAGGAAGACGGTTGATGACACTCACCTTGGAGACTGGGGGCTTGCTCATGACCTCTGCCTCCTCTACCCTGATGGAATCATCCCTTCTATGGGTAGAAATTAGACTGTTCACTGCTTTGGTATCCCCTGCCATAGCCTCCTCTGGTTCTGGAAGTGTAGAAAAACGACCTTTAGTGATATAATCGTCTGACAGAAAGGCCCCTTCTGCTGGCCCTGCCAAAAATTGGGTTAAATACCTTGCACGTTAGTCTGGACTATGTCAAGCGCTGTGAATGTGGCCACATATTTTCCTAGGCTCTTGACCATATTGTCACCGAAAAGCAGACCCTTTGAGTTTTCTGAGCTTTCCTTCTCTGGGATGGGGATTTCCTGACGTGATGCCTGAGACATATTGTTTGGTGTCAAGGGCAACACGTTTTAATGTTTATTTTGTCATTGGAACAAGATTGCCCAACCCCCTGCAGCACAAACCCTTTGGCTGCCAGTTTACAGAGAAAGGATCTGTCTGCATTTGAAGTAATGTGTGTCCATATGTAAATGGAAACACTGTATGCATTAACATATTTATGGTTTAATAATGAAAACTTGTATTTATGGTTCATTAATGAAAAGCCTTCAGTAAAGGGTGAGCGCTGTTAATAAAAGTTTTAAGGTCACACTGCACTACTGAAAGTGGTTTGAGTTAAACTTTTCAAACGTGTGTACATTTTATTTTAACCTGAGGCTAAGTATAGTGCTCCCAGAATGCTCTGATCAGATGCAGATGTTTGCAGAAGCTTGTAAGCAAGAGTGATGATTCTTTGCTTTCAAAATAAAATGTCCAAATAAAAATGCAAGTAGGAAAAAAAAAAGTTTTGCTACTATTAAAATTTATGTGCTATTTCTTTGAGGCATCATTTAGTAAAATATGTTGATGCATGCTACTATTTCCCAAAAATATTCCTAATGGAAAATCAGTGTACCCGTTTTCAACAAGATTATGGGAAACATGAAAATAAACAAGCACTGGTAAAGCCAACCGATCCAACGTTTTTTGTGAGTCTTTTGGTTTTGTCAATGCGTGTCTTGTTTTGACAAATATACACGTGTAGATTTGCTAATGTGAAAATCTATTGAGTGTTTACAAGTTCACTTTCCCTCCAACCACTTTTTCCCAACCCTGGAAGAATTTCAACTTCTGCCATTGTTGGGAGTAAATTTCCAAACCTTCTCATTACGGGAGAAGATTAGAGGAAAACTGGTGAAAATCCTTAAAACGTGCAAGTTAGGTTTGAAGACTCAAAGGCATTCCAAAACTGGAACTATTGCTTACTGCTTCCTCCAGCCCCAGTGTGTAGATCTGCAGAAATGTGGCAAAATAAGGAAATTGGTATAGTAGGGATTGAAATTGCAAGTGTTCAATCCCCACTATAGTAGTAGACCTGCCATAATCGGAGTGGCTATTATCAGAGCGCTTACATAATGAGATTACTGCCATAATGTGTCACTGCACTATATGCCATCAAAGGGACAAGTAGGATTTTTTCACAGGACAAGTAGATTTAAAAAGCAACCTGTCCCATGGACAAGTAGATATTTTATTAAATTCCACACCCCTGCTTCTCCGCCAGGTCTCCAAGTTTAAAATTAATCTTAAGAAGCACTGTCTTGCGCCTTTCGCGATAAGCCCAGCGTGCCCAATAACACCATGGCTCATTGACTCCAACCTCGCAGGAGATCCTTGTATTTTGGAAGACCCTAAATGTAGGCTTCCTCTGACATATCAATTATCATTTGCCAAAGGACTAACAACATTCAGAAGACAGCCCTAGCAGAGCTTAAGGGACCTCTCCTTGTTCTTGTCCCATCTTGAAAAGAAATATGATCAGCTCAGGATCAAGGTTGGGAATAAGGCATACTTTTTCATCAAAAAGCAGGTTACCTGCCTCCTTTTTAAAATGGGTTTTTAATCTACTTCCTGATAAAATTGCCCATATGTTCCATGGGCAACCACTCTGAGCTCCTTGGGTGTCTGATGATGTTTGGTGAAAACATCTCCTCCCCTGGGTTTTTTATTGATATCTTGTGAGGTAGATGGGGATGATGGGTCATCAAAAAGATCATCAGTATACAAGTCTCCTTGGTCCAAATTGAGAACATATCCATCATACAGGTTCTCATCAGGGTCCTGATCCCCAAACTCTAGGTCTAGGGTCCAACTTTGTTTTGTGCTGCAAAGGACACGCAATATTTTTGTGCCACGAGAGACACCTCTCTTTTTTTGAGCTGCAAGGGACACTACTTTTTTGAGGTGCTTGGACCTCCAATCTTTCTAAAGGCGCTCTGACCAGCATTCATAGCAGCGGATAACAGCTGTTTGCTCAAGTGTTCAGTTTTTTTTCTTCTCCCCCGTGGTGGTAAACTCACACTCGTCATCAGATGTGGAGGATCTCACATAATCTAAGCTTTAGACTGCCTCTTTCTGCTCAGAACTTATTGTCTCCCAAACACAAGAACACATTTCATGCTGTATGAACTTTGTAATTAGCTCATCATTAATTTTACCCTCAGGCGTCGCGGGTGGATTAGCTTTTCGCAATCAGACATTTTTTAAAAGATGTAATATATACATTGTAAATTGGGAGTCAGAACGTTTGAGGATTTAAACAAATATAAATTACACAGTATGTTTATAAGAGGCAGAAATCGACAGTGCTCAAAATATGTTTAAGATTTTAAATTAAATGACTACTGCCCAAAATACACAGGATGTATATGCCTAACTGAAAGGTGCTATCTAATCAGCTGTGGGGTGCGAACTGCAACTGTCAGCTGTAATGGTTGCAGCTTGCTCTAGTGCATGTGGATAGAGAAAAAGGGCATTAAGCCCAAACCAAAATGGAGGCTGCTCTCGCAAGAACCGGCAAGATTAGGGGCAAGCGCACACACCCTCAGTCCGGGACACCAGAAGGAATTTAGACTCACTTGGGCAGAGGGAACATCCGCTGTAAAAGACACGTTTGGGCAGGGGAATTGTCCAAGAAACAGACGGCTGTGTAAGATAGCAGATTGCGGCAAGTCCTTGAGCAGTGCTCACTTCAGGACTTCCGCAATGCGATTCTGGAACAGCCGGAGGCCGCGACCCAAGCCGTAGATTCACAGGGCTGCACTCAGTACGGGCTGCGCGGTGAAAGTGCCCTGAATTGGCAGCGGGAGACGGAAGGTAGTCCACAAGCCTTAAATAGAGGATTGTAAAGAAAAAATAAACTATAGAGAGGCAGTTGCACACATCACCGTAAATTGGAGATGAGTGAAACAGTCAAAGCTGGGTAAAATCTAAGCCAGCGTACCAGTACAAAACCACAGTGTTCTAATGTAGAGACATTTTAAAGTACTACCTATCTGGTGAGGAGCAGCATTAAAAAGAGGATGATTGTTCCACCCATGGACCTTTTATGAGTTGCTATGATGTCATTCTGGATTGTTTTGGTTTTGTGATGTAATGTACTTTCAAGTGCTGCATTGGAGTGGCATTAAAAAGATTTATGCATAATGGTAGACTCCGATCCTGTAATGAAATTCTATTATATTTGTACTTTTTGTTTGTGAGGAGAGTGTGTTTGGGTGTCTAAATTGGAGATATAACTAGCCTCTAGAGTCGTCATCTCTTTCTCTAGCTACAACAGCTTGTCAGTTTGTTTTTGTATGTTTTCTTTAGATTAAATTTCAATAAATGAGCCTCTAACGGTTGTTTAAGTGAATCCCAGTAAGTGAAGGGCGCGATATCTATTGCAGTACAATCTGTATTGTAGTTTAGTGTGATGTCTCTGGATGCATCTCGTTAAGTGATGGATGAGATGTTTATCACAGTATTGTCCTAAATGTAGTTTAGTACTGTGTTTTAGGTTATGTTTCTGTATGCAACATCTTTAATAGACTTGTTGTTGAACCGCCAGATTTTACAAGATGATCTTGCTCTGACCACCATGATGAATAAGGATATGGGTGAGGACTGATCTGAGATCAGTTTAAGAAGAATGTCTGTTTGGTCAATGAGGTGTGTCTGTGTTGGAGATCGGGGAGGGGGGAGCGGTCCTAGAGTATGATTTGTGTGGGTTGGAGCATGTTACTCTAGATAGACAATCAATAGCCTGGTTTCAGCCCCCTCTTTTAAACTATTCTCAAGATTCAAACTTCATGACTCTTGGAGACTGCTACACCCTAAAACCAAGGACATGGCTTAGTGGGATAGATGAAGAGTCCCAGAAATCTGGGTTGTCAGTATTTGGACCATATGCATTGAGGACATGGAAGGAATCAGATTTTTTTAATTTTTTTTAATTTTTTTTTTATAAGGGTCCATCTTCTGTCATATGTGATTCTATATATAATGCTGATTTGCTTTTAATTTTTTTAATGCAGTTATTGCCCCCTTTTAGGGTTGAGCCTGCGTCACATGCGCTTGCGCATGCTTTTCGCTTGCGAGACGCTTTAGGAGTTAGATAGAAAAGGGATCAGAACCCCGTCCATGTCACGCCAGTGTCCTTCATTGGTTCGTGGGCTTGCCTGTTAAAATGGGCTTGCTTTCATTAGTGGAAGGCACGCATACGTCATGCCTTTTCTGGTAGTTAGCCCTCCTCGAGCGCAGCGACCAAGTACTGAAAACATGCGAGGCTCGCTGTTTCCCGTCAGGTTTGTGGACTACTTTTTATCTTTTGCGGAAGTCGATTGCTTTGCATAACATCGACCCTGTTGCATAGTTATTGCACTTTTGCCGGTTACATAGATAATTGCACTTTTGCCAATAGGTTTCACTATGAGTGAACTGTAGCAACGCAATAGCGCTTTTTTTCATTCAATGTGGCAAGAAAAATCCAGTTGGGAGTTTACAACTGCTAATAGCTGTAACACAGAGAAATGCGAGACCCTATTAGATTGCAAATGCTTGTTCTTATTTGTGGTGGGAGAACATGGAGTTTCACTAATCCAGTTATTTCCAGATGTTTGCGGCCAATCTTCGTTTCTTGCAGTAGAATTACATCAGCTTAGAGTTTATATAGAAAGTGGTCTACGTTTTTGCATTTAACTGGATGATTGAGTCCTTTGATATTTAGGGAGATCACCTTTAGGTTTCTGTCAAGGGGATTAGTTGTATGTTATAGGGGTGTATGTACAGTTATGAAACATATGAGCAGAGGGAGCAACTTGGAGTTGCAGTGTGTCCAGATTACTTGGGGTTGGATCATGAGACCAAATTGGTACCCATGTTACTCTTATGAAGATCTGCTTGAAGGTGTCTCGTTGCCAGTGAGTAGGTAGCAAAAAAGACAGAGATGATCTGTAAAGCACTGAACTCGAGCAGGGCAAAAGAAAGGAATACACTAAAATATAACAAAACACAAACATAAAAAAGAAACCCATCCTATAAACCCCTAACCCCCTTCCCCCAATCACACCCCTAATACTGGATGTGAGGGAGACAATAGGGGGCTAACAGCCCGGCCATCACGGAACTAAGAAAACAGATCAGAACAAATAAATGTAGTAGCAGTCCTGTAATAAGGAACATACTGCTAAATGTAAAACATTGTCAATATAGCATAAACTTAAAACATGACCTTTCAGTGCAAACATGGAGACTTGGAAAATGTCTCAAAATCTGATCAAGAAAGGGTAACCTATTATGTAGGGTTTGGAGCATTAACTAAATAAAGTCTACATATTTTCACCTGTAGTAACAAGACCAGGCTGTGTAGTGAAGGGCCTAAGTCTACCAGCAGCTTAGAATGGGTAGCTATCTCGGTTATAAGGGCTCCTGTATAAGAGATTATTTCTAACTTTACTCAGTAGATATGTATGTAGGATTAGTGATCTGAGCACTTAGGGTTTAAAGGTACCAAGCTTTCTAAGTTGGTATCTCAGATAGTATGAGGTCGTGAGAAGAGAATCAAAAAATGTCATAGTACTGGATAGTGCATGGACCAGAAGTGTAATCTTTCAGGTAAATGCATCCGAGTAGTCAGTCGAGGCCTTGGGGGCATCCCCGGTAGGTTGTACAGCGTAATGAGTGTGAGTTTGTGAAGTATCTGCAACATGTGTATTAGCTGTTGCAATAAGGCATGAGAACATAGGTCCCAAACTAAAGCAATATTAGGCAAATACCTAAGGGGCAACAAGATCAGAAGGTATTCTTATCTTGCAATAGTTGTATAACACATACAAAGAGTTAACTTTCAGTAGTAAAAATGTTTGAGACAACACCGTCACGGGGAGAAGGCGTGAATTGAGTAAGGCTTATAACACTTATCTATAGTGGCATCAGAAAAAGCTTTGGCTCACTGTAACTGAGTAGATAAAGAACATGATTACTAGAATGTCTGTAAATACGTGTCATGATTTCTTCTTGATGGAAGCTGTTCGCTGGGTATCCATCAAGATACCATCCTTTTCATCCAAGCTTTCAGGTCTTTATGATTAGCGAAGATGGGGGTGTTTCCTGTCGACTAAGACCCTGCATTTTGCAGGGCCGGTAAAGGAGGACTGAAGGTATGAGTTCTTGAGCCTAGGTATGAGAGCTAGAAAACCTTTTCTAACTTTCACTGTCGATGTGGAGAAATCCTGTGCTATGAATATTTTGTGACCGTTCCATATGGTGTGTTTGTTTTTATGCATATAGTTTAGTATTAATTTAGTGTGCTGGTATCATAACGAACAGCAGACAATCTTAAATGAAAATATTTTGTTGACTAGTTTGAATAATGGGATATTGTCTGCCGTTTCTAGTTCAGAGTCTTTTTCGAAGGACAGGCCCGTCATTTCTGGAGTCCATCTTTCCAAAAAGGTAATGCAATAGTCTGATGAATCCTCTGCACCCTCAGGAATTCCCAAAATTCAGATTCCCTCTACAATTTCTATCCTCAAATTCTGCCATGTCTCTTTGTAAGGACTTGATTGAAGCTTGTAGATTCTGGACATCTTTATTCTAGATAGTGGTCATAACTTCCAGTGTACTGCTCCTTGAATTTGCTTCAACCAGTTTGGTGTTAATGGTGATGCCTGCTCTTATTGCACAAATTTCTAGTTGTCTCAATATCTGTGTTGGACTATGCAGATTTAGCCAGAAAACATTCAGGGATTCTTGTAGGATTATAAGAGGTTAGGAGATTAGGTCCTAGCTTCTGCTCTGTGACTCTTTTTTTTTTTTTTTTTTTTTGGATGGTTAGCAGAGCTGGTGTAGTAAGCATGCGAGGAGGATGCATAGCAGGCCCACTTCAGTAGATAGAATAGGTTGCAGCCCATATGTTACATTAGTGCTTTAAGATAAAGGGGAAATCAAATGTTTGGCAACATCTCTCGGCATGATTATCTTCCTCATCGGAGTTGAAGAGTAAAATCTCTTTTGCCAGGAGCAGTCGGTTGAGATAATTGGAGCATCAGCCAAAAACTTTTAAGAGGACCAGCGTCCCTAATCTTTGAGGGACTCATGCGTTGTGCCTTGATGTAACGAAGGCAAGACAGACAGCTCATATTGCTGGTTGGTACCTGCAGAGGTCAGGGTGCTGCATAAGTTTAAACTGTACCAATGGACCCGTAGAGTTCAGACCTACAGAGCATTGCCAGGATTTGCCAAGGTATGCCAAAGAGTATTGCAGAGGATTTTTCATGGGGTATTTAAAATATTATGCAGAAATGCATGTTAGGAGAGATTCAAAAGATAATTCAATGCCACATGGTACACTATCATTTTAGGGTCGGACAAATTGAGTTACGACTTCCAAGTCGTCCGATATCAGTTCCTAGGTGCCAGTGGTGGAAAACGTGGTGTAGGCTATGGGAGACCTACAGTGGTGGTAGAAACTGTAATAAAAGGTGTTTACCTAATGTTGGGTTCTTGGAGCCTTCAGGAATCTGCAGCCTGATCTCATTGGTCCCCAGCGGCCATTTTGAATCGGAGAACAGTTGTGCTGAGTGAGCGGATACTTGGGTGAATTTTGGAGGCAGGTGTTGTTTTTCTCTGTGTTGGTAGGTGTCTTTGGATGCCTCTGGTCTTCATACGGTTAGATATGTTTTTTGGAATATGTGAGGTGCATTAGAGACTGCTGCAAAAAGAACAAATTAACAAATGATGGACAGAATGCTCAACAATACAAAGATTCACCCCCAGTCACAAAGATGTGGGTTTAATCCATAGTTTTTTTGCCCACCATGCCACCCCAGTTTGGACCCAGCCATATGCAAATCAGTCTTGACCCTGTTCCCTATGGGAACAGTCCAGCCCGAACTGCCAGGCCAGGTACTCCCTGGACCAGAATCGAGCATCCTCTGACCGGTTTCTGGGTACCACCTTTCATCAGCCAGGCTAGCTTGAATCCAGTGTCGCAGTGAGCAAGAAACCCACATCTGGGCATACCCTTCCCACTTAGGGCCACAAAAGCAAAAAGAACAAACGATGGACGGAATGCGGAACAATGCAAACATTCACTGCTGCAGCACTGATATTTGGTCCATGACGGTGGGAGTATCGGACTCAAGCCACCATTCAATGCTCAGTCCAACCCATCCTGCTACACTTTGGTTTTAAGTTAATTATGTTCTACTACTGCCGGTAAAACTCTGTCCTAGCATATATTGACTCCTGGGTGGTTTTGTTGGCGGTGGGTTAATCACCAATCTCAATTCAGTAGAAGGCAGGGAGTCTTTTTTTGTTTTTGTTACAAGGTGTAGGGGTGGCCTACCTCCACATCAGGTCTAGCATCCACCTTCAAATTAACCCGAACAGTGTTTTGTGACACCACCCTTACCCCCCGGTCATACACTGAACCTACCAAACCCAGACATTTGGGGGAAACCAGGGTGGTGTGCCTTTCCTGGATCCCATTACATTTTCTTACCCACTGTGCAGTGCAAATCTTGAACATTGACTAAAATCTCAATTTTCCTTGCATTTGTGACGCAAAGTAGCAGTAACCACAGCAATCCACAAAGTTCATACCACTCACCATTCCCCCACTTGTCCTGATAAAAATGCTGCCGCACGTGTGTGGCTGGGCCTGGAGCCCTGGGTGGTAGGAATTTTGTTGATGCCTGAAGATTTCAGAAGTTTACCTCACAGAAATGCAAGGGAATGTGCAATTTAGGCAAAGTTTGAGGTTTGCAGAGCATTGTGGATAAGAAAACCTTGTGGTATCTACGTGAGGCACACCACACTTGACTCTTTATAGGTGTTAGTTTCAGAAATGTCTGGGTTTGGTAGGTTTCCCTGGGTGGCCATCGATCCCTGGCTGAAAAAACGCTGCTACCCCATTGACAAATCAGAACAGTTTTGTGACTGGAATTGTTGATGTCTACTTGTCTTTTGAGGCCTTCCATGTCACAGACACTATGCCTAACCACACAAATGAAGTACAGTCTTTATTGGGAGACTTGGAGGAATGGCATGTGTTAGGAAATTTGTTGCTCCCTGCGGATTCCAAAACTTTCCATTACAGAAATATGGCGGAAATATATTTTGTTCTCCAAGTCAAAGTTTGAGGTTTGTGTGGGATTCAGGGCAATAAAACCTTGTGAGAGCCAGGCACATCACCCCATCCTGGAATTCTCCAGCTGTCTAGTTTTCAAAAATATACAGGTTCCCTAGGTTTCCCTAGGTGCTGGCTAAGCTAGGGCCCAAAATCAACAGCTAGGCACATTGCACAAAAAGTGTCCATTTTCATTGAAAAACATGATTTGTCCACGCTGCGGTTTTGGCGCATTTTGTGTCGCAGTCACTAACCCTACTAACACAAATGAGTTTCCATTTATAGCAGGAGACGTGGGGGAAGGCTGGGTGTTTGGGAACTAATGGCCCCTTACAGATTACAGAAATGTTACTTAAAGAAATGTGAGGAAAATATGGTTTTCTAGTCAAAGTTTGAGGTTTGCACGGTATTTTTGGTCAAAACAAACAAAAAAAGCTGCTGGTAGCCATGCAAGTGAATCCACCCTGGTTTACAGTAGGTGCTGGTTTAAAAAAAATTGTTTATAGGTTTGATAGGTTACCCTAGATGCCAGCTGAGCTTGAACTTCAAATCCATAGCTACCCACATTGCAAAACCAACATTTGCAATGCAATGAGTCTCGTGCTTGCTCGAGTTAGAGCTATTCGAGTTGTAAATTCCTAACTGGACTTTTCTTGCCACATAAATTGGAAAAGTAAAACAGTTGACATAATAGATTCAAAGCACCACGGCTGCCATGAGCATGAGTGTGAAAAAGAGACGTAAAAGGAAAAAGTAGTTCACTCGCATTCAAAGATATCTGCAAACATGCAATTATCTCTGTAAGATGGTAGATAACCAAGGCAGTAACAAAACTTCCTCTGGGAGGGACAGATGTAAAGCATTTACCAATGATAACGAAGGATTTTTGTGCGTGGTTAAAAGCCACTGATGCCCACAAATTGAGAGATCTGCAAATAACCACTACTCATAAACTTTGTATCTGGTGTCTGTTTCAGAAATACACAGGATTTTTTGATACCTACACTGTACACTTTATATTTGCGCATCTTTTTGCGCATCTGAAGTGCTCTATATCTGGTGCACAGTGAAAGCCACTGTAGTGTACAGTTCAGTTGTTGGCTCTTGGTACTCTGGGTTTTTGGAAAATCAACAAACCCTATATATCCCTGGTACCAAAAGGGTCTAGCGGACACAATGATGTTTTGCTTTTGTAAATCAGCCATTGTGGCAAGAAACACAAATGAAAATGTTGTCCCAAATGGACTTTTTTCCTACTCATTTTCAATATTTTTTTCTTTATTTCACCAGTTTGATTCTTTGGGAAAACCTTTAGGGATCTACACAAATGCCCTCTTGCTGAACTCAGAATTTTGTCTACTTTTCAGAAATCCATAGCTTTCCAGGATCACCCATGGCTTTCTCCCCAGTTTCCACTATAACCCGGAAAAGGTTGAAAGCACAAAAATGAGGAAAAATTGACTAGTTATTCAAAAAATGCCAAAACCGAAAGCTGGGAAGATGATGACTTCAGCACTTCAACCCTTTTGTTGATGCCTTTTTTTTGTGAAAAAAAGTCCAAGTACTTTTTCCTATTTTTCCCCGGAAAACCAACTGTAGCTATATTTTTGTTATTTTCTCAGTCCCCTCTGAGGAATCTGCAAATCCTTGATACCTTTACAACTCCCAGGATGTTGGAGGGAAATAACCTCAAATTTGAAGGGTATTCCTTAACCCCTTCGCTGCCAGGCCTTTTCCCCCTCCTGTGCCGAGCCTTTTTTGGCTATTTGGGGCAGTTCGCGCTTAGGCCCTCATAACTTTTTCTTCACATAAGCTACCCACGCCAAATTTGCGTCCTTTTTTTCCAACATCCTAGGGATTCTAGAGGTACCCAGACTTTGTGGGTTCCCCTGAAGGAGACCAAGAAATTAGCCAAAATACAGTGACAATTTTGTTTTTCAAAAAAATGGAAAAAAATGGCTGCAGAAGGCAGCTCGTGGTTTTCCCCCTGAAAATGGCATCAACAAAGGGTTTGCGCTGGCAAGATCACCATCTTCCCAGCTTTCAGGAACAGGCAGACTTGAATTGGAAAACCCAATTTTTCAATACAATTTCGACATTTTACTGGGACATACCCCATTTTTACTATTTTTTTGTGCTTTCAGCCTCCTTCCAGTTAGTGACCAAAATGGGTGAGAAACCAATGCTGGATCCCAGAAAGCTAAACATTTCTGAAAAGTAGACAAAATTCTGAATTCAGCAAGGGGTCATTTGTGTAGATCCTACAAGTGTTTCCTACAGAAAATAACAGCTGAAATAAAAAAGAAAAATATTGAAATCGAGGTGAACAAAACTGCCATTTTTCTCCACGTTTTACTCTAACTTTTTCCTGCGATGTCATATTTTTAAAGCAATATACTGTTACGTCAGCTGGACTCTTCTGGTTGCGGGGCTATATAGGGATTGTAGGTTCATCAAGAACTCTAGGTACCCAGAGCCAATAAATGAGCTGCACCTTGCAATGTGTTTTTATTCTATACCGGGTATACAGCAATTCATTTGCTGAAATATAAAAGAAAACCTTTGTATTTCCAAAATGGGCACAAGATAAGGTGTTGAGAAGCAGTGGTTATTTGCACATCTCTGAATTCCGGGGTGGCCATACTAGCATGTGAATTACAGGGCATTTCTCAAATAGACGCCTTTTTTACACACTGCCTTACATTTGGAAGGAAAAAATGTAGAGAAAGACAAGGGGCAATAACACTTGTTTTGCTATTCTGTGTTCCCCCAAGTCTCCCGATAAAAATGGTACCTCACTTGTGTGGGTAGGCCTAGCGCCCACGAAAGGAAATGGCTCAAAACACAACGTGGACACATCAAATTTTTTCACAGAAAACAGAGGTGTTTTTTGCAAAGTGCCTACCTGTGGATTTTGGCCTCTAGCTCAGCCGGCACCTGGGGAAACCTAGCAAACCAGCGCTTTTTTGAAAACTAGACACCTAGGGGAATCCAAGATGGGGTGACTTGTGGGGCTCTGACCAGGTTCTTTTACCCAGAATCCTTTGCAAACCTCAAAATTTGACCAAAAAACACTTTTTCCTCTCATTTCGGTGACGGAAAGTTCTGGAATCTGAGAGGAGCCACAAATTTCCTTCCACCCGGCAGAAATGGCCTAAAATAAATTTGCCCCCCAGGGGAGCGACCCTTGCCTAAGGGGTCGCTCCCCACCTCAAAAATATAAAACAAAACAAAAAAAAAAAAATGCTCCCTTGTGCCTAGAGGTTTCTGCCCTCTCTGGGGTCTGGGGGCAGATTATCCTAATTATAGGCCGATCAGCCCCCGGGGGGGGGGGGGCAGCAGAAAAGGCCTTTAAAAAAGAATGCCCCCACCCCGGGAGCGACTCTTGCCCAAGGGTCGCTCCCTTATGCCAATTTCATTTAAAAAAAAAAAATCCCTCGTGTTTAGTGGGCGTTTTGTCAGCCGGATTGCTTGCCAAAAAGCTGAGAGAGACTTCAAAGGGAAGGAAATAACTTTCCTTCCCTTTGAAGTCTCTCGGCCTTCTCCACTTGATCGGAAGAGAAATGCTTTTGCATTTTTCTTCCGATCGCGCTGGAAGCTGAGTTTCCAGCGCGATGGGAGGAGGCCTTGTGACAATCAGCGCGCGATCGCGCGCTGACGTCATGGGGGGTGGAAGGGGAAGGGCTAGCGCTCCCTCTGGGCTCTGTGCCCAGGACGTAATGGTTACGTACTGGGCACACGAGCACTGTGCCTCCAGACGTAACCATTACGTCCCGGGCACAGAAGGGGTTAAGTTGGAAAAAATATATGTTTAGGTCTAACGGTGCACTACCTTTCCAGCCATGGTCGAAGCTGAGAAACTTATTCGGGTGCCCCACATACCAGCTCAGCACCGAAAAAAGCCAAAGAGGAATCTTCGGCATCGACCTCCAGTACCTCCGTTTTGGCACTGGCAAAACACAAACTACATGACAACTTTGGCACTGAAAAAGAGACAACAGGCAGCTACCATTTCAGCACTGAAAATTTTCCATCCCAAAAAACCTTTGGAAACGAAAACTCCAAAAGACTTTGTGACTGGACAGTCAATAACATCCCCTACATCACAGATGGAACCAATTTTGGAAGTTATGGACGCAAGACAGTGCCGAATTCAAGTTAAGCAAGGAACAGGGCGAATTATAACATCACCTCCACCATCTATAAAAAGGAAATTACCTTTTGATAAAAGTCTTGATTTCCTCTGCGCCTCCAAAGAAAACTACCAAAGAAAAGGCTTCTTTCCATACTTCTACATCTCCACCTTTACCTACTTCTCCCCCTGATTTAGGGTTCACGCCACCTAGTTCACCAACTAATAGGTCTCGGAATATAAGGGATGCATTACATGAACAGGACCTATGGGATGAGTACGATCCGGATCCTATTAGACCAAAAGGTCCGGATCCTTACCCAGCTAGACCATCACTACCTGAGGATTCCACATCATACCAACAGGGTATAGCAAGTGCAACAGCATATCACAATGTTAATATATATATATACTGAGCCAATAGAGGAAGATTTTTTTATGTGACACCCTTGGCGCAACACATAAGGAAAGTCTGTTCCTTCCAATGCTTCCAGGAATGATCAGTCACGCAGAAGAAGTATTTAAAGAGCCTGTTAGAGCAAGGGTTATAACTTCCAGAGTTAATAAAAAGTACAAAGCTGCACCCACTGGTCCTTTATAAATCAGCCCAAATTCCTCCAGACTTTGTTGTGGCATATACTGCACGAAAAAGAGCTAATAGCCAGTCAACAGGAAACACGTCTCCTGCTGATAAGGAAAGTAAAAAAAAAAAGATGCTGCAGGGGAAAAAAGTGGCAGCACAAGCAACCAATCATTGGCAGACCACTTATGGTCAGGCTTTACTTTCCAGATATGACCGAGCCATCTGGGATGCTGTGGAGGAACTTTTACAATACCTACTAGAAGAACATTGTAAAAGAGAGGTAGAGATTGTTAATGAGGGACAAACAATCTCCAATAACTCCATTCGATGTGCACTTTATTCTGCTGATACAGCAGCACGCAGTATTAATACAAGTGTCACCATAAGGCGCCATGCATGGCTCAGATGTTCAGGTTTTAGACAGGAAGTACAGCAGGCATTTTAAATATGCCCTTTCATAAGGAGCACTTATTTGGTCCACAAGTGGATACCATGCTTGAAAAGCTAAATAAGGACAATCAAACTGCCAGAGCTGTGGAGCCTTACAAGCCAGCACACATAGGAGTATTTTTTGTTGTGCAGAGTTTAGTAGAGGATTTAGGTCATCGTTTCAAGAACAGTCCACAAATCAAAATAAACCCTCCTCTCAATACACTAGAGGTTACTTTAGAGGATCATATAGAGGAAACAATAATAAAGGAAGGGGAAAACCATCTTTATCTAGAGGTTCCTCATCAGTCAGTAAACAGTGACTTACCAGAAACAATACTAAAATACACCACTCCAATGGACTCGTATTACCACAGATCAATGGGCATTTCAAATGATCCAAAACGGTTATTGTCTGGAGCTCACTTCCATTCCACCAAATATACCCCCTTGCACCCACAGACTCACACAAGATCATCTAACTTTTTTCAAAGAAGAAGTAAATTCCCTTCTTCTAAAAGGAGCTATAGAACCAGTAAACCTGCAATACCAAGGAATCAGAGTTTACTTCCTGTATTTTCTAATCCCCCAAAAAGATGGGTCTCTCAGACCAATATTAGATCTCAGACCCTTAAACCACAAGAGCATTTTCATATGGTCACTCTTCAGGATGTAATTCCTCTGTTACAGCTAGGAGAATTCATGACAGCTTTAGATCTAAAGGACCAATATTTTCACATTCCCATTCATTCTGCACACCGCAAATACCTAATATTTGTAGTAACAGGAAAACACTACCTATTCAAAGTATTACCATTTGGGGTTACAATTGCTCTGAGTGTTCACAAAATGCCTCACAGTGGTTGCAGAACATCTGAGAAGAAAACAAATTTATGTTTTCCTTTTTGGATGATTGACTCATCAAAGCCAATTCATTTCCACAGTGTCAAAAAGATACTCAAAAACACTACTACTCCTACACTCTCTTAAGATTCGCCATAAACTATGTCAAATGTCATCTGCAACCTCTTCAAACACAACCATACCTAGGAGCTATCCTCAATAGACAATTAGGAATAGCCTTTCTCAACCAAAACAGAGTCCAAGCTTTTCAGACCTTAATTGCAACATTTAAACAGAACCAGACATACACAGTAAAAACTGTTAGGAATGATGGCGTCATGTATTGCCATAGTGCCTCATGCCAGACTTCATAGGTGTCCTCTTCAACAGTGTCTTTCTCGTCAGTGGTCTCGGGCACAGGGCCAAATGGAAGATCTAGTGTTGTTGGACCGCCAAACCTATCTCTCTTTACATTGGTGGAATACCACAAACCTTGTGAAGGGGTGGCCCATTGTAGACCCTGTGCCTCAGATTACTCTCACAGTAGAAGCCTCGAACAACAGTTGACGAGCTCTCCTCAACCTAACAGTTCAGGGAATGTGGGATGATACTAATCGTTTTCTTCATATCAATTACCTCGAACTGCAAGTGATATTCTTGGCAATGAAAGCATTCCTTTTACAATTGCAACACAAAACTGTGTTGATACGTACAGACAACATGACTGCTATGTACTATCTTCAAAAATGGGGGCTGGGGGGCACAATCTCATCAACTGTCCCAGCTAACACAAACAGTATGGAAATGGGCCATTCTTCTTCATATTCACATAGTGGCACAATATCTCCCAGGGACAGATAGCCACTTAGCAGACCTGCTAAGCAGGATGCATCAACAAACACATGAGTGGGAACTCCACCCACAAGACCTTCAACAATACTTCACAAAATGTGGAACACCTCAAATAGATGTGTTCGCAACAAATCAAAACAAAAAAATGCCACAATGTCGCCTCCAGGTACCCACACCCTCGGTCCAGGGGCAACGCTCTATGGATGAGTTGATCAGGGATATTTGCTTATTCATTGCTCCCTCTCCCACTTTTACCATTCCTAGTACAAAAGATAAAACAATCTTCCCTCAGCATGATCTTAGTGGCCCCTACATAGGCACGTCAACCATGGCACACACCACTTCTGGAATTCTCTATTGTTCCTCATCAAAAGATTCCCAAGAGACCAGATTTTCTGACACAAAAACAGGGAAAGTTAAGATATCCAAATCCCAAATCACTCAACCTAGGGATATGGCTCCAGAGGTCATAGAATTTGGATATTTACATTTAACACAGGAGTGTGTGGCACACCTTAAGCACACAAACCTGCCACTAGACAGTGCTGTGTAGCAAAATGGAAACATTTTGTTAGTTACTCTCAAACAAAAAGCATTAACCCTCTTCAACCAACAATAGAGGACATTGTACAATATTTAATACATTTACAAAAGGCAAATTTAACCTACACATCTGTTCGTTTACATTTAGCCGCCATACCTGCATATCAGCAACATAGACAACATATTTTGTTGTTTTAGAATTCCAGTTATCAAAGCATTTATGGAAGGACTAAAAAGAATAATTCTACCAAGGATTCCTCCAGCTCCATCTTAGAATCTAAACATTGTACTCCCAAGACACCTGGCTCCACCTTTTGAGCCACTTCAATCCTACCCCCTACAATTCCTTTCATGGAAAGTAGCCTTTTTAATTCCTATCACTTCTCTTAGGCATGTCCGTGAGCTTCAGGAATTAACTTTGGAAGATCCCTTCTTTCAGGTTCATAAAGAAAAGATTATATTACAGACAAATCCAAAAGTTTTTTCACAGTTTCATATTAAACAATGGAATTGCCAGTTTCCTTCCCAAAATCAGAATCCGTGGCAGAAAGAGCTCTACATACTGTAGATTTTAAAAGAGCGCTTATGTATTATATAGACGGAACAAAAGCTTTAAGGAAAACAAAACAACTTTTTGTGGCTTTCTCTTTACCACATAAAGAAGATCCTGTATTTAAAACAACTATAGCAAGATGGATAGTCAAATGCATTCAAACTTGCTATACTAAAGCTAAGCGACAATTAACTGTACCACCTAGAGCACATTCCACTAGGAAAAAAGCTGCATCTATGGCCTTTTTAGGTAACATAGCAGACATTTGTAAGGCAGCAACATGGTCTACTCCACACATGTTTACTAAACATTATTGTGTAGACGCCCTTGCCAGACAACAAGCAAATGTTGGACAAGCTGTACTTAAAACAGCTTTTTCAGACAATTGCAACCTTTGTACACCAGCCACCACTTTATGGAGGGACTGCTTTATAGTCTATGCACAGCTTGTGCATCGACAGCTACACATGCCATCGAACGGAAAATGTTACTTACCAGTAGACGTGTTCATTGGCATGTAGTGCTGTAGATTCACATGCACCCTCCCTCCTCCCTGGAAGTGTGTACAGGTTGCAATTTAGTCTTGTATATATAAATAAATGTACATATGTAAATACATTGCATGGACATCTTTTCTATTTTACTATACATTTTTCACTACTTCACTCTCCTGCCTGCGGACAAACAATCTAACAAAGGACTCCGTGCCAATGCACAGTATTAACGAGAGGGGAAGTCACTTGATCCTGTGACTCAAACTTTCTTCGAACAAAAACAAGTTGTACTACTCCGAACCCAACACTAGATGGGGAGCTTATGCACAGCATATGGATCTACAGCACTACATGCCATGAACAGATGTCTACTGGTAAGTAACATTTTCCTTTAGCCTGGGTGTTTGTATAATGTGAAAAACATAATGTTAACAGATGTGGTTCCAACTTCTGCTATTAAATTGTTTGATGCATTATCCCAGGTGTGACTCCTATTTGGGCATTCAAAATTGGAATTTCCAATTTGCAAACTGGGACCAGTCACTGGCGTGCCACACTGTGTTTAATATTAACGGAGTTAGAGAGTCAAAAACTTTGAGAAATAGGAACCACATCTGTCAATGTTCAGTTGTGGTTGCTATTACCCATTTGTGCAGAGGAGCTGCTATTTTGTAATTGCCACCCTAGACCAGGGTTCTGCAAAGTCGGTCCTGGAGAGCCGGGTACATGCCAGATTTTTTAGCATATCCACATTTAGAAAAATGTAGATGTCTGAAACATCTTCTTTCTAAATGTGGATATGCTAAAAATCTGGCATGGACCCTTCTCTCCAGGACCGACTTTGCAGAACCCTGCCGTAGACAAAGGCCTGCTTATGCAAATCAGTACTGACCCTGCTGCTCAAGGGAACAGTCAAACTTGTGTGGGTTTACATGTGTTCCCTTTTGGTGGTGGCCTCCTCTGGCAGTTTGATCCCTTGAGGAGCAGATTGACCTATAACCCCAAAATGTCAGCTCCTTGTGCATTGCACTTATTCTATCTAAGCCAATTCCAGGGTTCGTATGGTTTGTAGTCCTTAAGGTGTGCTAATTTTATGGCTTTGTGAAGCAAGAATGTTCTTTTAGAAATGTTTATGCAATTCATTTGGTCTGTGTTCTCATTATTTACTGCTGATGCTAATGTACATTTGCAAAGGTGATAGTTCTTTCCTTTCGGACTTCTTTGCTTTGCCAATGTTTTTTGATGATGCTGTGCAGCATGGGACAAAGGAAAAAAGACGCAGTGACCCTCCTGCTGCTGGCAGTTGCATAATTTTTGTAAACAATAAGCCCTTTTTTTCTTTTAAAACTGTGCAAGATTGATCAATAAATGTAAGTGAGATTCGAGTACCGCAAAAGCATATTTTTGTGAGGTGGTGGAGCCAACAGCAATTTGCTGTCATGCCCACCAATAGGTTAAAAAAAGGCTTTGTGGGTGTGAGGGAGTGTATCTGGGAGCAGCTGGGCTGGATAACATTTTAAAAACAAAGCCAGATGGGAGAAAGAGAGGGGAAAAACAGCACATGAGGAAGAGAGCAACATGGTTTGCAGGGGGAGCACATGACATTCAGAGCTGTATAACGTATGCACACTCATGGAGTTCATAACTAAAAAGAAAAATGTAGCTTTCTAAAGTGTTTTGTAGAATTGTAGAAGTCAGCCTATCAAAAACCTGGTAAAGAGGGCATTCTCCATCGGAGTAACAAATACAAATGGTGAAAGGCAAGCCAATGAATAAGAAGCAAGCAAATGAGAGTACACAGCCACCTAGTGATAAGCAGTTTATGGGGCTGTAATCCTACTGTAAAGTTTTGGGAAACCCACAATAGGTCTTCAGCGAACAGTCTGTTAGATGAGGCCTAAACAGGAACCTCACTTCCTGAACATTTATATTCCTCTTTTAATTTGGTTATTGTGTGGCTGCATGTGCAACGACTGAGCATAAACCACCTTACCCATCAGTTCAGTACACTGTTTTCCATACAGGAAAATTGGTTTGTGTAACATGAGTGACATAAGAACTACCAGTCAGACATCTGTACTGCATTTCCTTTTATTCTATTTTGCCTTGGTCAGTGTCGTCATTACACAATGTTTTTTTGTCTTTTTTTTAAAAACAATTTTGGTGCATTTGTCAAGTTCTGCTTTACAGTTTTGAGAGTCGCAAAGAGCGAAACTAGTACAATGTCATTTGAAAGAGGAATGTGCCAATATGTTTCTTTGTGGAAGCCCTTAAAATCTAGCTCACCTGTATTGTGAATTTTTAGGAAGAAGTTGGTGCTGTTTTGTTTCTCCTCAACTTCGATTTGGAGTTACTTTCTACTTGTTCTGGTTTCTTGGAAAGTTACTCTATTGATGTGACAGGAGTAGATATAAAAACCTTAATTTTTTAGTTCTGGCCTGGCAGCTTCAGCAGTCTGCCACCTCCCATGGTAAAAAATGATTTCTACAAAGATGAGCTTTGGGTCAGCCCTCTTCAGCCATTGGCTGTGTTGCCATGTAATTGATGACGCTTGACCCGTTGATGCACCCATAAACCTGAAAATTAATGCACTTGAATGCCAGGGCTGTTAGGCCACTACTTTCCTTCTCATTGCTTCCTTGTTTTTAGCTCGTCTTTCATTTCTTTCTCCCTATTTATTCATTATTATTTTTTTCAGCGCCCTGCAACTCCAAAACAGTTCTAACTTATGTATTTTGTTTCCTTATATTTTAATTTCAGTTTTTATTTTTCTTGCATATGATTGGTTAAAAAATGAAAACAAAAACATCACATGATAATCACAGCCAGACAGGGCGGGCTTGTGCGGATTTTGATGGTTGTTAGTTTATATGACTATTAGCTATCAAGAGGCCGACCATATGTCTGATAAATGTGATAGCTGAATATTCTCTGTCGTTCCCGCATTCTTAACTAGCTTTGACTGGGCCGAGTGCAGCTCAAGCACTCACTTGGTGAAACTGGTCTGATTTGAAGAGCATACGTATTAAGCGCTAGGCCGACAGCATGTGTGACTTAATTATCGACTTGCGATGATGGTTAATGTAGATGATCCTCAGTAGCATTGGGCAGGCATTGTAATTGAGCTCGGGAGGTGGGGTGGGTTGGAAAGGTAGTTATAACAGATAAGCTTCCTAATTAATCTTTTCATGGGTTGTCTGTGACTGAAATAGTGTCCTTGGACTATGGCCACAAAAGAAGAGCATCCCAAGCAAGCTTTAGGAGGACCGTGTGTGACTGAGTCGTTTGGCTATTAGAAGAACGTGTAGCTGTAGATGGATCTGGCAGTACTGAAAAGATACATGCCTGATAAATGTTCTAGCTGAATATTCGCACAGACACATTCAGTAGGTCTCAAAGCATAGCTGACTGAGCATACCTTTATATACATTTGAAATACAGTGGTTTGCATGGTTTGAACTGGCCATATTCCGCTGCTCACCACAAGCACATCTGCTGATCATCAAAGTCACACTGTTCTGTTTGAGAGTGGCTGTTATTCATGTCTGAGTTAACCTCTGATTTCCCTCAAGGACATTATGCTCAACTGAGTACAACGTTCAGTAGGTTATTTCTTGTACCTTTTTGTGTTCTTTTTAACTAAGTCACGGCCCCCACCGCGTGACTAGCGTATGTCATCAAACTCTGGTTTCAGCACATATTTTACTGGTGGTTCTGCCTCATATATTTTTTTTACAAAAGGGAGTCTGTTAGCATGATGGACTTCATATACACATTTCTATTTCCACATTCCCACCCTCTTGCCGATTGATTGACACTTACTTGATGGTGATCTTGTGGCTGCCCCCAATTGTCCATTAGCCTAATGTTTGTTCTAACCTAATCTAATTCCTACTCTGCCCATGTTTGCCATCATTCTCTGGCAGCATTGTAGTATTATTTAGAAGCAACAGCAGCATAGGAGTAGTACTATTTTGATGGGCAGAGGGCTTTAACTAACCGTGACATCCAGGATGGTAACCATAAGAACCACCCTGAAAACCAATCGGTAGGTTTTGTTTGTTTAGTTGTCATGTTTTCTATGTTAGCGCAAAGCTAGCATTACTTTGGATAGGGTGCCCATGTCTTTATCATTTCCTGGAATGAACATACAGCAGGAGGAGCCAATCCTGACACACACTCCTCTTTCAATGACCGTTAGTAAGTCCAGTACAACACAATGCTGCATCACCCTTATTCTCATTGCTCTTGATTCTTCTCTGATAGCATTAAAAGCATCATCAGTGCCATTCACTAATAACATTTCATATCTCTTTTGTTGCAGCCATCTGGCTTTAGCAACTGCTTGGAACACTGGAAACAGTCCTCAGGGGGGGCATACTCGCATCCCAAACCTCACTTTCAGAGAATAGTAGAAACTCTTCTAGCACACCTTTCATGTCCAGGGCAAATTGTTCTCGAATGCATGCACATAAATGTCTTCCACTGTGACATTTTCATGTAATGGTACCACTAGCGTTTGGAGAATTAGCATAACAAGGGAACAAACACCCTGCCAACTTTTGGGCAGTTGATAGTGTGCTTGTGACCACATGTCCAGTAGGTATCCATTAATGCTCTGTTCCTTCTTGTAGGCAGTGGTCTTCAAACTATTTAATGTGACCCCATCCACCCCCCAGTGGAAAAGACAAATATTTATTGGAGCTAGTATTGGGTCAAAATACATTATACTTGTTGTTTCTTGATCCCATGTGGAACAACATCCTGTTTTTTTGTTTCCTTATAATCGGTAGAATTGGGAGCTATTTCCTTTAACACTTTAGAGAGACAAAAAGCTCTAGTATTAAAAACCCAATGCCTATTGTTGTATGTTGCACCCTTAAAGGTAAGTGTAAGCCATTTTTTCACTGTGCTATTCCCATCTATTTTATTCCCATTGGTACAGTGTTGCTTTGCTCTTCTTCCTAATACTGCTTCATCATCTTTACTGCTCTGTAATAAATATTTAGAATACTGTTTTCAGCCCCCAAAGGAGTAGGACATTATTGGTAACATACGTGGGGTCTGTTCTCTCCTTCACTCTCTTTATTTCAGTACTGTCTGTCACTCTCTATTTCAATACTGCCTGCCACATGTGGTATTAATGAGCAAACAAAACATGACTTATGTGAGTGTTCCCTGACAATAGTGTGTAAACTTTTATACCAAGTAAGTGTTCCTCATCCATAATGGGTGTAGTGAGTGGTCGGTAAGTTCTCTTTTTTGGGTTAGATGATCGGGCCTATTATCCTGCGGTGCTTGTGGTGTTACAATTGCATTGTTACCTAACAGATCCTTATCTCACAAGGAGGGGATCGTCAACTCTTTGTTACTACCTTGCAAACCCTTATATCATAAGGAGAGAATCAGCAACACCTGAAAATGACTACGTAGCGGGCTCTCACTCTTTGAGTGTGAGAGACTGCATCACAAACTAAAATAGTAAACAACAAAGAATAAATGCAGTGCAACATCTACTCAGTCTATTAGTGCCCCCCTTTCCTTACTCCTGAGAAGGAGGAAGGCTGTGGTATTGGGACAGTGGTACATTTGATAAGTGAATCCAGTGCTTCAGTTCCTCGACCTTTACTGCTCTTGGTGTTAGTTGAATCACTTTGTAGGGGCTGAGAAAATGTGAATTCTTCCACTGGCGCACAAAGTTCTTCATGAATACCTGGCATCTGGGATAGATGTTCTACTGTGGTACCACTGGTCGAACCGTGGAGCTCGCTTGTTGCAGCTGAACATGCTTTGAGAGAACTCGCAAAGCCCATGTTATTGCACTCATATATGCTGACATCTCTTGCCATACTAACACAGTTCCTTTTTGTGCATCAGTATTTTTTCTATGGGGCACATAGACCATAGGCATTAACCTGCCTGTGACTATTTGATGCTGTGTCAAATAATGGTCCAAAGAGGAAGCATTCCTTAGGGCAAATCGTGCCAATGGTAAACATTAAAGCCAATTTGAATTAGAGGTGACTGATAATTTGTGTATTTTATCCTTCAGATCACCAGTGAGGCGCTCAGCGTTACTTTGTGGGTGATAGGCTGATACGAAAGAGTGTTGTATGCCTAATAATTTAGTTGAGTGCTCCAAGGTTTTTGGGTGAAATGTTTCCTGTTATCTGAGCTAACCCCTTTTGGAATACTCGATTCTGGAATAACTTCTTTAACTAAAAATTTGTCAGCATTTTTAGCATCTTGGCAGTGGAAAGGTCCTGCCTCTATCCATCTAGAGTATGGACAGATGACTACAATCAAATATGTCATGTTTTGGCATGTGTGAATTATGACCATATAACCCTTATGTACTTCTTGAAAAGGGTTTTCGGGTCTTGGAATGGAGGATGATGGTGTAATCGGTGGTCTTGTGGTACCATACCGTTTATAGATGACACTTATGTAAAAACATATCCATTAACTTAGAAGATCTGGAACGAAACAGTCTGCTGAAAGTATAACCATCAGTTTTTTTCTGTGGTACATGTGATAGCAAATGTACTTGAGTCACTGCTATGTGCAACAACCTCTGGGGCGTCACTAGCTTTCCTGTGGCTGTATGTCGAGAAAGAAAATGACTTGAAATCATACATCCTCTATTTTCCTAAACTTCTTTCTGTTCTGTAGGAGCTGTTTACTGTATATCCTGCGAATGATGTGCAGCTAATGTGCGATAAAATATGTTGGTATTTTTAAAGTGCCCTTCTGTCACTGTATGTATTCTAGAGGACATCTGTCCTGCCTCTTCAGCTGCTATGTCATTACCTTGGGAAATGGTATTTAACCCACCAGTATGTGCTTGACATTTCATTATTGCTTTTGTCCTCCTCTTCCTTAATTTTAAAATCAGTTCCTGTAGGAGACCATGTGCTAATGGCGTATTGTCGCCTCTCTTGAAACCCTGTCTCTCCCATTTGCTGAGACCTGAGTGTACAGTGGAAGTGACATATGCCGAATCAGAATAAATAGTAACATCACTTGGATGCACAATCTGTAAGGTCCGTATCAAAGCCTTCGATTCTGCAACTTGTGCTGAAAAACTGGATGGTAGTGGTATGTCCAGAATACATGACATTCAGTGGAACTACTGTTTGTTCTCCTACTGCTGCACCTGTGAGCCTTGTCCCTGTTTGCTGATCTATTAGGACCGAACCATCAATAAATAACATTCTGCTGTGTGGTAAGGGTAACTCTGAGGCATATATTTCTGCGTCTTCCTGATGTATTGCATATTCATGATCAACTTCTATCAATGGTTCCACTAGAAATTGAGCTGGGTTCACTGCTTGGATAAGGATTATTTTAATAGCAGCTTTGGAAATTATTACTTGATAGCTAGATGCTCTCTGCGTGGTTAAGGTACTTTTTGCAGGACTGCAAAAGGGGACATGTTCTACATATAGTGTTGTGGGGATCCCTGCTGTTATCAAAGATACCTTTTCTACTACAAATGCTGCAGCTGCCAGTTCTTGTTCACGTGGAAACTGTCCTTACATTATCTCATGTAATTGTCCACTGAAATAGACTATGGCTTTATGGCCCATAGGATACTTTTGTGTTAGTACTGCTGTCATGGTATATCTATTTGTATGGTAGAACAGAAGAAACTTGTTGTTATAATCCGGTGTGACTTACACTGGGGAGGTGGCTATGCAGTTCTTACATTTTTAGAATATTTGTTGCAATGGTGGTTTTCAGTGCAGTGTCATGGCCCCTGAATGTGTGCCCCTGATGATTTGGTACAAGGGTGCCGTCTTTAGAGTTGTAATCAAAATTCCACTGTCTCTCAAAGTTGCATAACCTTAAAGATTTCTGTAATGCTTTCACTATCTGAAGTAGTGGTTGATTTCTAACTGCCTCCACCCTGCCTTGAGTGATGTGATGGCCTTCAGCAGACACTACCTGTCCTAGGTATTGAACCTACCTTTTGAGCAATTTCTGCTTTTCAACTTTGTAAATTTTCCATGCTAACATTATCAGTAATTCCACAGTGTCCTTTTCACACTGTGCATTAGTGCCACTGCAAATCAGTGAATCATCCACATATTGTAACACTGTACTTTCACTTTGAAAATTCATCAGCTCATTCCTCAAAGCGCTGTTAAAAACTGATAGTGACTCTCAATACCCTTGAGGTAAATCAGCATACAAATATTGCATTCTGGAGAATATAAATGCTGTCAAATAATGAGTATGAGGGTGTAACGGTACACCATAAAATACATTCTTTAAATCAATCACTGTAAGCCACTTTGCTGTATTAGGGATGTTGTTTTATATCACTGGGGTCTGTACTATGGGAAACTCTTGAACTACAATAGCATTCAAGGGGCGTAAATCTTATAACCTCCTCCAATTATTTCCCTGTGATTTGTGCACCGAAAAAATCTGTGTGTTGCATGATGAGTGTGAGGGTTATAAAACTCCCTGCTCCAATAAGGGCTTGAATGGTAATTGGTATTTTTTCATTTGTTTCACGTGAAATAGTGTACTGCCTAACTGAGCAATTGTGCCTTTTTCTTTAGTGTTATCTTAAAAGGTTCAGTGCTCAGTATTAATCCTACATTGTTTTAATCTTGAGACCATAGCTGTGGAGGTACCTGTGAAAGTAATTTACCAGCTTCCCCACTTGTTTTCCTGTATATACATGATGGGCACAATTCTACTCGTATTTCAGTCCCTGGTGGTTCTTGAAACAATATCCTAATATCCTGTACTTTTTCTTCTAGTTGGCCTTTACCTGAAATAGCGGGAACGTTGACTCCGGAAATTGTGAATATCACTGTTGCCCACATATTTCGCTTATGGTCTTCTACTTCTAGAATCCTAAATGTTTTTTGTTAACCTGATACTGTTTAGGGATAGCACTAATATTTCTTCTGTCTCCGGGTCTGGAAATTCTCGTCTAAACCAACATTTAGGTGGTGCCTCTATCCACTTGCCCTTTAACGCTGGTCTGTCATTATGAATTTCATTATGCCTTTGTATAGCAGGGATACATCTAGGGGTATGCCTATTATTAGTACTTCTGTATTGTTTGTAATACCATACACATGGATCGCTGGTGTGGAACAAAGCATTGTCCCATCATTGTTGAATGAAATGGACTTGTTTGCTTTATGTAACAAATTTCTTCCCAATACATTTGTAGGAGCTTGGGGTGCATATAGCACAGATTCAGAAACTGCAGAATTTATTACCTGAATGAAAGCTCCCAGGTGTATGGTACAGTCATAACGAGAACCGTTGTGCTGCCATTCTTTTATTTGACAGTGGCAAACCTCCATGTCGAATGGACGATTTGGTTGCCCCAGTATCAATCAAGAATTTATATTTTCTTCCTGATATACTAATGGAGCTATAGACTCCTGTTTGTAATGCATTGTTTTTGCTATCACAGGGCCTTGGGCACAGACTGTCATGACGTGAAGAATGGATTATTCCCTGCTTGAAACCCCCCACACCCCCCCAAACCATTGCCTGCGGTACAGGTGGTGCTTGCTGTGGGGTCTGCTAAATATACTGTGGTGCTGACTGTTGCCCTGAGTTGAATGTTACCATCCCTGTCTGATAATTCTGTTGTGGTTGTATCATTTGCATTGTCTGTTGTGGAGCCATGTATGGTGCACTGTACATGCAAACCTGTGGCTGTTGCTGGTACTGTTGTGCAGGAGAAAAAATCCCTGCAGGGGAAAAATTTCCTACTTGTCCCAGATGGGCTTTTTTAAAGCGACAATCTATTAAGTGCCCTTTCCTGTGGCAATGATACCATGTCATATTTGTTTTATTTCCTGTAATCCACCCCCGCCTCGTTGCTGCAATCCTTGCATCATTTGCTGGGAGGCTGACCTGTGGGACCTTGATACCACTGCTATTGTGACTGTATCTGTGGTAGTTGTGCTGTAGCTTGAACAGAAGGTGCTTGAGTGACTATATTTGTTCCTAATGTGCTCTCTTTCTTTGCATTTTTCTCTAATTTTTGAGTAGCCAATTTGGCTGTGACATGGTCTAAATCTACCTTTAGTTTTCTTTCCTTTTCCAATATTTTTCTAACATGGTTCAGTATTATGCCCCATAGTTCCGCCCATGCCTTATTATCTATTGCCACTGCTGTCTCTAATGGCTACTGTAGATCGTCTGGCAGCCCGTTTTTCACAGTGTGAAAGAACATTCCGGCCCCTTGTGCATCTAGGGAACCCATCCCAGTGTTCCCTGGTTTTATTATGCATTCAACATATTCTAACACTGGCTCATCCTTCCCCATTACTTGGCTCATCATGCCACCTATATCTGGCACGTCTGGCTATTTCCTTCTCAATTCTTCTCATATAAGTGCATGTATGCTGTTAAATGTATGTGTCTCTGTCACCATTAATCAACGTTATCTGTCCTGCATTAGTACGCAGCACTACTAGTCTGCCTCGTTTCGCAAAATACTTGCAAGGAGGCTTCTTACGTCGCCCGTAGCTAATTGTACTCCTGCTGTGTGTCTTTCGAGGGTGGCCATCCATTTAGAAGCTCCCTCACAAAGTGGTGTTAATTGTTTTTGTAAGTTCCTATTATCCATGTGTTTCCATGGCACATAGGTCAAGTTTTGTGCTCCTGGAACTCTTTATCAGTGGAAGCTGCCTGAATTGTGGTCTTCTTTACCCTAACCTTTGTTGTCTCATTCAGGTGTACCTACCATTTTCTCTTTCTGCATATTGTTGCTATACGTGTAGAGAGTCTCATGTATTCAAGTTCCCCGCTACTTCCGGAACTTTGGTCTGGCGAGTGCTGGAAGAAGTCTGGTGCTAATCATTTTGTCGTTTTACCTGAAATCATAAGGTCATCTCTTTTCGTTCGGGCAGTGTCCTGGCTATGGGATGGTGTGACTTTTTGGCTTTCATCTAGTTTCAAAGTGAAGTTAGCTGTGACGTAACCTGTGTGTTTATTTTTTAGTGTGCAATGAGTATCTGAGTCTTCTGTTTGTGTTATATCTGGAGCAACGCTGCTCTCTCGTAATGGATGCATTCCTATTTCTTAAGTAGTATTTTGGCTTCCCGATAAAAACTTCCTTTATCTTCCTTATAAGGAGAGGTGGGCCAACTACATTCAGAGGGTTCCTCCACCTTGTCAGGTTCAAATGCTTGCCACATGTTTAAAGTCACTATTCTTTTTTAATTTCTCGCCTTTATATGCCCCATAAATGTTTGTAAATACCCCTACTGACCTGGGTCATATTACCTCTCTTGTGGCCAAGGACTGTTTTGTACCCATCTACCATTCCTTACAATGTTTCTTTATCCTATTTTGATCAGCCTAAAACACTTTGATAAAATGTTGCAAAAGAGTATCAGACATTTTATTTTTTATCAAATGTTCAAACAATATGGACAATTTACAATAACTACTTTTTCAATGTGTAACAGAACACCAGCAATGTACATATATTGTCAACTCGTATCATAATCTGACAAAACAGTATCATAAACTATTACACCATTGTCACTTTCCTGTATTTAGTGACACTTCATTCCTGTTTGGTTTCCAGGATGGATACACCACTACTAAACTATTTACTTAATACAGACACTTCAACGTTCTAGTCACGTCTGACTAATTAGTAATCCACCCTACCGCAATACCCATATTGTGCCTTATACACCACATAAGAAGCTCAAGAGGAAAAGACTTTTAAGGGCATAGATGTATTCAGAGAATGTCTTGGGCTCACCTGTCTTCCCAAACTACGAGAACCCACTCTCCCTTCTCGAAGGCAGATTTTGTACAAAAACTGGTATCTGCTTATCTGTTTGAGCACTCCTCAACGAAGGGGAGGTGGTGGGCTTGATCCCTGAGGTCTGGCAGGTTGACGCAAGAATTCACCCGCCTGGCTTGCCAATGGCAAAATGTGGACTTTTATTTCCCTCTGCCTATCAAAAACCATGCCGGTCTTCTGTCTTAGTTTCTTATGATCACCTTTATTTAAGGTGGGAACCCTATGCATTTGAAATACAATGTTTAGCATGGTTTCCTCCTGGCCACATTCTGTTGCTGACCACAAGCACATCTTCTGATCAAGTCACACCGTCCTTGTTTGTACTGAGAGTGTCTGGCCAACCACTGACTGACTTCCCTTTGACATAAATGTTCAGCTGAGTACAAAGGTCAGTGGGTTATTTCTTGGATCTGTTTTGTGTTCTTTTTATCCAAAAGTCACAGGCCCCACCCCGTGACTAGCACATGTACTGAAACTCCGGTTTCAGCACATTTTACTGGTGTGTCTATTTCTGTCTCACCTATATTTTGTGTATAATAGGAAGTCTGTTCGCAAGCCCTTTAAAAAAAAAAAAAAAAATTCTTACATTTTGGTCCAACAAGTTTCATGATCAGTGCGAAAGTTCTGAATGTTATTTATTTTCTCCATCTGAAAGATTTTCCTTTTAAGAGCCTGTGGGCGAAATAACCTGCGACCATGACGTATAGGTTGTAGTCCGTGCAGCTAAACCTGCAAGAACTACTTAACATGCAATGTTTTCAGGCTTTGTTTAGGGCAACTATTTACACAAGACTGCCCCCTCTTACAAATGGTAATGTCATGAGGGCATGCTGAGTTGTTTTTTGTGGCTGCTTTAGTTCTCTGTCACAGGATTTCCTGTGGTATCTGTAAACAGACGATCTCAGTGTGTGCCTGGGATCTCTGGGGCACCTTTTATACTATTTTCATATTAAAAAAAAGCCACAAACATGCACATAAGTGACGTAATTTTGCATTTTTTAACTGCATCCAACTAGCAAAATCCCTGCATTCATCTGAAAACTACTTTTTAAAAATTTAAAAAATACCAAGCATTGACAATCTTGATAAGTAGAGCAATAATGTGCAGAATGCTTTACCGCTCACCCTGCTAGTAGACAGACAAACTATTCACACTGCAGTCATCCCATGGGCACACCTCTCACCTTCAGAAGTATAGACATACGCTTTTTTGCTGCACACCCACACACAGAACTCTGACCCTGCACTGGCAACACCATACCACTCGGTGCACTCAAAAGGCACACTACATAAGCACACCTGTCCCCTTGCACTGGTACGCCCAGTCAGACAAGAAAGGATGGGCATAAAGAGAAACACACAAACATAACTCGATACTGACAGACATACAGACACACTGTAGCACATACAAAAGGTTAAGACGTTTGGATATTCAGAAACACAGCCGCGCACATCCAGCAAAGAAAGAAACCGTGGCACAAAAGAGGCTATGGGATGGAGTTCCACGCAGGTGCAAGTCTCCGCTGATATGTTCCATGGCATTTGGAGAAGGTTGTCTACTCTTGAGCTCCGATGCTTTCCTATTTAGGCTACAGTGTTTATTTCGAGTATGTCTGTCGTCACACCTTGTGAAAGACCATAATTGAAGAAGACATTGGGGACTAAGTGACACAGAAGTGTCAGGCTGCAAGGTCATGGAGCCGGGGGAGGGAGCGGGAGTATCAGCACAGTCACCCCCTAGGTCTGCAAGTGCACAGAGGAATCTCCGAGTGATGGTCTCTGTGCCCTATTAAATCTCCAAAGAGCTAAATGTACACTTAAAAATCCATAAGAGGGATGGGTGTTTGGGCAGGGAATGGGGTGTGCTGTTGCTCTCATCCCCATGGTCCTTAAGTCAGCATGTACACCAAAGAATCCCATAAAGTGACAAATGGCTTATTCCATGCCATATGGCTTATTCCATGACACAGATGTGCACCCAGAGAGCAGATAAAAGGTGTGGTATGGGTGGCCTATTTCTACCCCAAAGATCTGTATATGCACTGGGAAATCCCTGCAAGATGGGTGTGTGACCTCTTGAAGCTCCAATGTGCACATACAGCTATGCGCATAAGAGGGAAGCCTGCTTCTGTGCCAGGGTGTATCTACTGTGGACTTTTTTTTTTTAAGTGGGGGTGGGGGGTTGTGTCTGCCTTTTGGCACAGTCACTAATGAATCCTGTACAATGAAATGAACATATTTAAACCCCTAGGCTGGCATGCCCGATTATGAATGCCCAAGCGTGGCAATAAGGATAACTTCACCCCTTTATCTGCCTGGCCACTAATTATAGTTTACAACTTGCTTGTGCACGCAAGAAGAGTTCCTTAGTCGTCTTGAACTGCTTCATCCACTACTGATCCCTATTGCCCTACTGAACCTCCCCCAACACCCTAGTACTGTGACAGTGCCTCAAAAATACCCTTTAGTATTAGAACAAACTTCCTGCCCAGTGAATGTACAGGCCATGCTCCCAGACTATTTTTTGTTTTGTTTTTGAACCCATGCTTTCATCGGAGTGGTCTCTTTGTAACATGGAGTGGAAAATACATGTTCCACGTATTAAGTACCCACCTCCCTGCAGCCTATTATTTAGAGTTTCACCTCTGAATTAAGGTGAAAAGGAGGTGGCAATTCCCAGTAGTTTACCCATTGTAGCTTGAGGGGTTGAAGAAACCTGAATTCAAAGCACCGACTTGAAGGCCTCCCACTTTACGCCCTAAATTCAAAAGTACTTTCGCACAACAATCTCCTGGGAAACGTAAACAATCATAGTCGCATTTAATTCTGTTTCAGGGTTGAAAGTGTAATGAATTACATTTTGTTTCGAAACAATAAAGCACACTGGGTATAGCAAAACTGTGACTCCTTGACAACCTCAATTATATCGTAGTTTATAAAGTGAAGTGCTGTGGCATGTCAAAGCAGATTTTCCCTCCTTTACCTCTGCATTTTGGCCGGTATAATCCTGCAACTTTAAAAACGAAACAAAAGAAATGACAGTGTAAAAAAAAAAAAAAAAAAACCCTTATACTTATCTGTGCTCCTCTAAACTTTTGCCCTAAAGGTTGAACTCCTTTTTAACAAGTTAATGCTGTAAGCAAATCTTTTTATCTAACCCTCGGTTCATTCATCACCAATACTTGCTCTCTGCTGGAGGGATTAAAAATGATCCCCAATGTCCATTGAATCTTTCCATCCCCATACATTCCTTCACTTGTATGCTACATACATCTAAATCTCCTGCCCCATTCCTTCGAATTCTGTGTTTTGAACATGATAACCAATGAAGCCGGTTGCTGCTGATGAATGTTTCTGCATTTATATCCGAATGTTCCTATTATCCTAATTCTAGGATATTTCTCAATTTTGCCTCAAAAAGGTCCTTTGTTATATCGGTCTACTAGGAACCAGAATCTACCATCAATTTCAAAGTCCTCTCCGATACAGTTAATTGCTACTTGGGTGGGCCTTTCAGTTCTGACTCCCATCTTTGTAGGCTATATTCTGATAGAGACTTCTAGCTGCAGATTACTTACCTTAGAATATTCCTCATGCATCAGACTGGATCTGGAAACCTTTGGTGAGCAATACTCTTGCATGCTGCTCATCTCTGCCTGGTGTCGCCAGCATCTTCTGCGCTGTAAGTGACGTACCCCCTGCCTAGACAGGCACCACCTCCGAGTGCTGACATGCATTCTTTTTGTTCCAAGCCAGTCAACGCAGGCAAAGTCTTACGGCGGCAAGTTCACTCTCTGTGCCAGTTAAGTCTCAGGGATCCATTGACTGATCCGGAGCGGGGCTGGGTGAGTGACCTTGAGTTGACTGGTCCAGTGCTGACATCACCAACGCTCAGCGTTGTCGCCATCATTCCTGACACCAATACAGAACCGGACATGCCTTGCCCAGGAGTAGCCACCTCTGGATTGCAAGATGTGTTGTTTTTGTGTGTCTGTGTGTGGGGGGGGGGGTGTGAGAATGGGGAGATTGTGCGGGCACCTGGTATGAGGAGCTGGTGGATGTCTGTGAACTGGACACTTCCCCCAGACACTGGCCTGGTTTCTCCTACCGCAGAGGAGAGTGCCTCATTTGCTATGGTGGTACGGAGGGTGGCTGCGGTCCTAGTCTTTACGCTGCCCTTGTGGCAGTCATGAGAAACTTGTTTATGGAGGTTCTTCAGCCGGGAATCACCCCCACAAACCATTACTCCTCTTTAATGAAGCCCATACAGATGTCATTCTCGGGACCTGGTCATGCTCTGCACAGGGGTTCCTGTGCTTGGAGAATTTTCCGCTGCTCTCGCCTCACCCCAGTGTACTCTGGTTTTCACGCACACAACTCCTCCCTAGAGAGCTTGGTGATACAAGCTTACACCTCCAAAGTCAATCCTGGCACGATCCCTACCACTTCACCAAATAGATAATCTCAAAAGGTTATATACTTCTGGGATGAGGATGTTCTCTTCTGCCAGTCTGGCATTGTGATTGGTGAACACCACATACCCTTTAGGCCGATACTCCCATATAACCTGGGACTCGGTTGCACATGTGCTGCCAATGGTCGCGGAGGAGGCTTGAGCCATTGCAGATAAGAGAGACACAGCGTAGTTCACCTATAGATGTGGGCTGGAGACAACTGGCTTGCTCAGTGCATGGCTGGGAAGCACTGGCTTCTCTAGGGATGTCCAAGCTTCCATCATGGATGTGCCTTTTGATAGCTCCCGTCTGTTCGGTGAGAATGCGAACTCAGTGCTATAGTGCTTCAAGGACAGTAGCAGTACAGCCAGGTATGTGGGTCTTTCTGTGGCCTCTTGCCAACCCCACTCCACCATCCGCCCCTTTCATGGCCACGGATGGAGTCTCCATTTGCATGTCTACAGTCCCAGCCACCACACCAGCAAGGTTTGTGGCAGAGAATGTGGTTCCCACAGACCACGTGAGACAGCAAGCCAGGAGTCAGGCCAGTCCACTATCCCAGGCTTTCTTCCCTCCCACCCCCCTGCAGCCTCAAAACCCTTTTTATCATGGGCATCTAGTGGAGGGCAGTACATTAGACCGTTTGGTTTTGCAGCATGCCCAAAGGACTACTACTGCTTCTTTGTGACTACCCCCTACAAACTATCCACTTATGACAAGCGGCTGCAGGACTCACTTCTTTTTGCTCCATCAGGAAGTGTTGGCTCTCTGGCCTGTAGAGAGCTGACTGTCATGACAGATTTGTCACTCCTGGGCTGGGGCGGCCTTCTGGGGAAAATGGAGATCACAGGACTGTGGTCTTCGGCGGAATCTGGACTCCACATCGATCTGTTTGATCTTCGGCTAAAGCCTTTATTCCTTCAGTCAGGGGAATGCTAGTATGTGTTCATGGACCGCACCACTGCCATATGGTATTGCAACAACAAGGTGGGGTGGGGTAGTGGGCACTTTGTCAAGAGGCCTTGCACCTCTGGAGTTAGCTGGATCACCAGAGCATTTCCTTCGTGGTTCAACACCTGGCAGGATCTCTAAATGGCAGAGCGGACAAACTCCTTTGTCAGTGCCAAACGGATCACAAATGGCATCTCCACCCGGAGCAGGCTCTAAGCCCACAATAAGTAAACAAAATGTCTTGAAAGCCTCAGCACATGCACTATCTCAGGCAAGACCTAAATTATAGGGTGTGGGGAAGGTGGGGGTAAACTGTTAAAGATGCAATTGTGCCCACCAAACATGCTGAAGGGCACAAATCGAGTGATGATGCCCCTCATAACCTTTAAGGGTGGAAGGCAGGAGAGTGTTAAGTTCAGTACATTGGCGTCCACACAAATAAGACCGTTAAAAATGCCCACCTGGCTTCTATCCCAAAGGGGGGTGGGTCTGTGACACTCAGCTAAACCAATATTTCTCCTTTATTAGTTTCTTTCGAAATCCTCTCTCCTTCGTTGGAATGTCTTTTAAAGTATTGGACATGTGAATGGTACTGCATTTTTATTTATGCAAACCTAATGACATCAGAAAATCCAATTAATTGTTAGTCATTTATAGACCCATTCAGATGAGATTTGCTTCCTCCATGCACTCTGTATTGTAACCCATATTGCCCTGCAGAGTTTTATTATCAAAAACCAATTAATCTATGCTTGGGAAACCCAGGGTACATTCCATAAGGGGGTCACTGCCACTAAAGAGATGTCATCAACCTGATACTTTTAAAGAGGGCAACGCATTGGTCCTTTCACACACCTGAGCCACATCTGTAGTAGCTAATTTTTTTACTTTTACTAATAAATTACTCCTACGTTCTGTTTTTCTAAACTTAGTTTGTGTATTTTTGTAACACTACAGGCAGTACACAAAAGAATCTGCACAAATAGTTGTCATGAGTAATCAGACCTGTTACAGACTTCATCATAGGGTACAATTAAAGGCATATGGTAACGGGGCTCCCCAAAGCATTCCATTCAAATTTTTCCTCACCCCAAGGAATCTTGGCAGTGGTCTAACTATTTATCACCCATTTTCCGAAATTTTCCTGGGCAGCCGCAGGACCCATTAATGGATTCATCAACAATAGCATAATAATTCATGCCCAGAGACACTCAAAAACCTCCACATTTACTAGTCAGTGCCTTGCGATATCTCTTATGGCTTCTGGGTATCCAGTGTGCAACAACAATTTATCTCCATTTGACCCATCTCAATTGGTTATGCCAGTATAATACATTTGTGGTCCTGTATTATCGGGAAGCTGATCTAGTTCAATATATTTAGATTTTGGTACAGTCCACAGTCCCAGATCATTTATGGAAATGTTTACTATCATTTGATATCTAGTACGAGTGACACTAGAAGGCCTCCATATTTGACATAATCTTTCAGAAGAGTAATAAACTCTGTTAAAGTATTTAATCTGAATGAGGCACAGTTCAGATGAAACTGCCCGCACCCTGATGTCCATTTTTGACCGTAGTTCAGTCCTTATCCTCAAATAGACCCAGGTCAGCAGTGCGTCTATCGCTCTGGGTCATAAGTGCATCTGATGAATTGACCACCAGATCTCGGTACAGTCTTGAGGTACCCTTTTTAAAAAAAAAAAAATTTTTTAAAGAGTGAAAGGGCTAATTTGACTTCTGTTGGATTGAAGTTGAGATATGGTTCAATTCCTCCTTATAGTTCAAATTGTGGCATAATTGTAGATAGCGGAAGAACTCCGATTTTATGTAATTCAGATTCTGCAGTTAGACCGGTGTTGAGTTTAATGTGTGGACACCCATGTGTCGGCCATTCTTGAAATCCTGATTCTGTCCCATGAAATGAAACCTTTTGAGCTTGTCACTGCAGGCATCCAGGTGCTGACCAACAGTGGTGTCAGGTTGGTTGATTTTTTTCATCAATTCGTTCTGTTTATGTGCCTTAATTCAACACTCAAAACTGGTGGCAGGGGCTCAGACTTCATCATACATGTGTGCCAGTACACAGTGCTCACTGCTCCCCAATGATAGTATGTTGCAAGCTCTTAAACGTAGAAGAAGGCAGAGCGCGGGAAGTTTTGCAATGTTTAAAGCAACTGCAGCAACAATATCATTTTATATAATGCTGCTTTGCCCATTATAGAAATGTGAAGTTTTCCCCATGCTGTTAGCTGTTTCAATTTAATCAGCAATGGGGCAGTGTTCAGTTAACAGTATTCTGCTGGATGTATCAAGACATTTCTTCCTAGAGCAGGAATACTGAGCATGGTGATTGCCTCGGACCTTGCCTTAAACTAAGTATCTGAAAACGTTTGAGAGCTGATGAGTGTGGTTACTGTAAATAGAACAGCGTACAAGGCTATGAGGTATTCAAATACCTTTCCCCAGTCAATACCCTACTTCTACATGTCTAGCCGAATCCAAGTCACAGAAGAGGTAAAAAGGAAAAAAGAGGAGATAACACTGTTTCGTCCCTCTCTATCAAGAATTACCGTAACAGAACCCCATTTATGTGGACCCTTACACAGGGGGAAGGGTATAGAAGATGTGCTATAATCTATAAATCTGGAACTAAAATTAATTTTTAGGACCTTGTATAGAAAGGACTAGGCGATAGGGTTGAATGCCTTTTTTAAAGTCTATTACTCTCAAGGAGGCTTTTTGTAAAAATTTTCTCTATGTTCACTAAGGTGACATGCAAATATTGTAAGGAGTGTCTAGTCACACTTACAGGTATGAAAATGCTTTGGTTCAGCCCTTCTAATGATGGCATTATTTTGGCAATCTAGTGGTCAAAACCTTGCTCATTATCTTGGCCTTTCTGCTGATTCGGGAAATAGGCTTAAGTGAAGCACGTTCAGCTGTGGATTTCCCAGGCATAGAAATGACCACAATAGTGGCGCCTCTGAGATCACATGACTACTCTACAGTATGTAATGCCTCCCGAAACCTAGCCCCCAAAGCGTCAACTTGTTTCTGTCATACCTCTCGTAAAGAAATCTGGTGGGGGTAGGGGTTGGAGGGAGAGGGGAGTATTGCCATCTTTCCTGACTGCATAGTTGTAATTGTTCCAAAATGTCTGTTGATACAACACCCCCACCTCCCCTACAGTCTATGATAATAATTACCAAACTCCACTGCAATTTTCTCAGAGGTAGTAACCAGTATGGCTGCCTTCCTACCCTACCCCAACCCCTGAAGAGTTTTGAGTTTCAGGAATTTTTAATTCTGCTTCTTGGTTGGCTAGCCATATCACACACCGTATGTTGTTGCAATGCTGTCAACATACATTTGGCCTTTTCCACTAACTTTTAAGGACCGCCTAAAAGCCTTAGTTTCTCGAGTTTGCTATCCTGTTAATTCTGTTGCTCTTGGCGGAAGTTGGGTTTATGGCTGTTGATGAACATCCCATGAAGGTGAAGGAGACAATACATGTAATCCTAGTTCTGACCATTGGAAGATTGACAAACAACTTGTCCACATAGCCAGTTGCACCTCTTGGATGTTAACTCATTCAATTAAGATAGTCTTTTGCCCTTCCTCTCCCCTTCTACTCTCAAATGCATGACCATCAGCCATTTGTGCTTTGGGGTGAGTGCTTCAGCTATTGTGAGCGAGAACAACACTGTCATTTTGAAAAGTACACAAAGTACTGCTAGAGCCAACAACATTTGTGCTTTGGAGGAAGCACATCCTTGCAGGAACGCACTAATTGGAAGCTCACATCTCCATAGGGTGGTATGTCAAGAGTGTAGTCAATAAGAGCAGAATCAGGGGTGTGGAATTTAACAAAATATCTACTTATTCGTGTGACAGGCTGGGTCATAAATCTACTTGTCCTGTAAAAGAAATCCACCTGTCCTTTTGGTGCCAATTAGTACAGCAACAGATTATGGCAGCAGTTTCCTTATATAAAACCTCTAGTAATACACTATCTGATTATGCCAGAGTTCATACTATAGTACGGTTTGAATACTAGCAATTTCCTTCTTTTGCCACCTCTCCACAGATCACATACTGGGGTTAGAAGTAGTGGTGAGCAATAGTTCCAGGGATGGACTATATTTTTGAATCAGTGCAAACGTACTAACTTGCATGTGAGATAGGCTTGCATGCTGAGAAAGGTTGGAAATTTACACCCAAGGGCAGAAGTAAAACCTCTTCCAGTGATGGGGAAAAAAGTGGTTGGAGGAAGGTGAACTTGTGAACGCTCAACAGATGTTTGCATGAGCAAATCTGCACATGCATATTTGCGCGTGATAAAATGCAGTTTACAAATATTTTCTAGGAGTTCTGGCATGCTTCTGTAAATTCTTGAGAATTCAAGAAAGCCGTAAATATGCTCTAATGCAAGGTAATATCCCATGGATGTACTTTTGTGACATTCTTTACGAATTGGACCCCTAAGTAGGTCTGACATTAACCAAAACCTTTTTGTTTTTATGAAAATGCTATCTAATTATCGGCTGGCCTCACTGTGAGTGACTGCATTCTGCTTTTTCACAAGGAGCATATCTGCACATAAAGTAGTGTTATTCAGTGCCTTGGACTACTGAGCAATGTGTGCTTTTTGCCAATGTTTGTTATAATGTTGTGGGTCCGGCAGCTCCCATAACAATTGAGGTTTACTAAAACCATGTCAAAACAAGACACACGTTGACAAAACCAAAGGGCTGACCACCAGTGTCAGACCTGTCGGCTGTGCCAGTGCTTGTTTATTTTCTTGTGTCCTATAATCTTGTTAAAAATGATTATACTGATTTTCCAGTATGAATATTTTAGCATGCATCAACACATTTTACTAAATTATGCTTCCAAGAAATGGACCTAATGTTTCACAGTGGTTTAGCAAAACTTTTTTTTCCTTTTTTTGTGAAACCTTTGTTTTGAAAGCAAAGAATCAAGCTTGCTTTCAAGCTTCTTCAAATATTTGCATCTGATCAGAGAGCATTCTGGGAGCATTATACGTAGCTTTATATTGTTAAACTTTGTAAACCTCTGTACACATGTTTATAATAAAACTACTCTCACTAGTGCGGGCCGAGCTTACATTTCCTTAAAGCACTCACCTTAACCAGGGAGTTGGGTCTACTTGTCCCAAGGAAAGAATAAACATGAAAACTTGTCCTTGACCCCAAATAATGTGTCCCGGGCTTTGGGCTATAGAAATTCCACACCCCTGAGAATACGACCATCTCTTTGTTTATTGTGCTCAAGGTGGTTTTTCATGTTCCCCCAGAAGCAGTAGTATTGTGGAAGCTCTTGTGGTTTGGCGGGAGGAGCCCTGTGCTTTATGCTGCCTGATTCCCCTTTTTGCCCCATTTCTCAGGTGCATGCCATGACCTGATTAAGGAAATGTCACACACAAAAAAATGAAACCCCTAACTTAAATTACTTCTAACATGTAAATCTTTTAGTCCAAATAAGGCCCTTGAAGCAGAGCAAGTCCACCTTATTCCATTACAGGAGATGACTGTTTTAGAGATGATCACAGTGCTTCCTATGCAATCTGCACCTGCTATTTCCATTCTCCTTGCATGTTAATATATCATGAATCTGTCAGCAGTAGTACTCTGTTGGTAGTCTACTTAGATTATCAATCTTAACAGAAAAAAGGAAACCTCACCTACGGTGTCAATGCTTTCTTTCTGCAAGAGGCTTTATCTTTTCTGTGCTCCAGATTTAGATTTGTTGTTGAAGTGCTTTAGTATGCTGCAGTACTTCAGAGAAGATTGTCTGTCAGTCCATGCATTCCTACGTTACAAACTTTGTGATGTCCTCTTTAGGACGGATGCATATGCTACCTCTGTCTTCATCCACTTCAGGTTGTCCCTTAACCTTTTCAGTGATGAGGTTGTGCTGGAGCAGTCCTCAGCACCCATTCTAAAGTGCTGAGGACCGCTCCAGCATGTCCAGGCAGGAAATGCCTCTGATGCGAGCACCAGAAGGATTTCCTTTTTATTTATGTCAGCCTTTGGCTCAGGAGCTGGGGAAGAGCTTCCCCAGCTCCCACGACTATTTTGTTTCTGTGAAATGATTATTGGTGTGTGTGGCACATTGGCTCATTTCACTTTAACTTTCTCTGAAATGTCAATCGACTCATTTCACTTTCAGTGCTTTGGGGCTCGGGGTGCATATCTCAGCCACCCTCATCCCCCGTCCCCCAGTAGATCACAAGTTTCTTTTTTTTTTCTTTTGTTTTTGGCCTGCCCACCCGCTGACACATGAGGCCTAGCCTCCACCTCCAATATGACCCCGACAGTCTTTCTGCTCCTGCAACCCCTATCTAAAGCATCCCCATTGTTTTGCCAAGAAGGGAAATTAAGATTAAAAAAAAATACACACACACACACCCCCCCCCCCCGACAGTCTTTCTGCTCCTGCAACCCCTATCTAAAGCATCCCCATTGTTTTGCCAAGAAGGGAAATTAAGATTTAAAAAAAATACACACACACCGTGTAAGTTGGGTGTCATCTTTTTTCGGGCTCGGGTTAGCTGCCACCCGGGGAAAGCTAACAAACCAAGACATTCCTGAAAACCAGACATCCAGGGGAGTTCATGGTGGTATGCCTTGTGTGGGTCCTATACAGTTTTCATCCCCACAATGCTGTTCAAACCTTGCTTAGAGTTGCACATTTACCTTGCAAATCTGGGACGTACATTTCCTGAATCAGCAAGAATCAACAACATTTCTACCACCCAATGTTCTCCCTTTTGTCCCAATGAATAATGCTACCTCACTTGTGTGGCTGAGCATAGTGTGCGCGACAGACAAGCATCAAACCATGATCAATGGGAGTCTTGCAGAGGGAGCTTGAGGTTTGCAGGGCATTCTGGTTAAGAAAACTGTGCAGGATCCATGCAGGGCATACCACCTTGGACTCCCCTGGGTGTCTAATTTGTAGAAATAAAACATTGTAAGGTGCGGTTTAGTTGTTGCCTCTGGTTACGCCGGCTTCTTGGGGTACCTACAAACCATGGCAGGCCCCTCGAGGAGAGCGGAGGAGCATCGCCCAGCTAAAAAAAAAAATGCCCCAAGAACTGAAAAAAAGAATGGTTATAAAGTTTATTTATTTACCATTTTATTTTTCAGTACCCTGTCCTGAATCTAGTGTCAGGCTGGGGTGGGGCAGTTTTGTGCTGAGTGGCAACAGGGAGTTCTCCACTTTAGTTTAAAGGGTGCATGTCCCTTTGGCCGGCTGTCTTGCGTCGGGCAGCCTGACATGCACACTTTAAACTTCTTTAAACTGAAAGAGGCCGCTCCCTCCAATCCTGACGCTTCTCTCATGCTGTTCAAACCCTCCCACCCCCCACCATAAATACGAGCAAGCAGCCATGGCTGCAAACCTTATGTACCACAATAACCAGAAGGGTCTAGCGAATGTAATGATACACCGCTTTTGTAAATCTGCCATTGTGACAAGAAATTACAAATGAAAAAGTGCCCCTTTTTATTGTACTCATTTAAAAAAAAAATGTATTTGAACAGTTTCGTAACATCTGGTGGGATCTACACAAATGATCCCTAGCTGAATTTAGAATTTTGTTTACTTTTCACAAATGCACAGCTTTCCTGGATCACCCATGGTTTTCACTCTGGCTTCCATCACAAAATGGAAGTAAGTTTAAAGCACAAAAATCGAGAAAAACAGACTACCGCTTTTAAAAATGCCAAAACTGTGGTTTAAAAAAATTTTTTTTGATGCTGCTCTGCATGTTCTGATACCAGTAAAAATAGTGATTTTAGCACAACAAACCTTCTGTGGATTGGGGGAGGGAACTAACTTTTTTAAAGCACTTATTCATCTATTTTTTCCCCAAAAACCCTTTTTTACTTTTTTCTCTTTTGTGTGGTTATTTTCTTAGTCCCCTCCTGGGGAATACACAAACCCTGGGTACCTTTAGAATCCCCAAGATATTGGAAAAAGAGGGCACACGTTTGGTGTGATACCTTGGGGGGCAGGGGAGGGGAACTATACCAAATAACAAAAAAGGTCTTCATATTCTAGGGGGGAAGACCTCGCAGCGAAAGGGGTAAACAGCTTTTTAATTTCTGGCTGTCTACATGTTGGCAGTTCTTTAAAAGATATACACAGTGGCATTTTGTTCCTCCCAGTGCACAGTTACTCTTGATGTAACATTCTGATTTTATGGAGTAAAAAATGAACTATTTTACATTTGAAAAACAAACTTGATTCTTTTTCTTAGACTAATTTTATACAGAATATAATTTTTGCGATAGGCTTTTAAAAATAGCTTTGCAGAACTAGAGTGTGACCCATTAACATCACCATCTTTAATACTACCACCATTCAACGCTGACACCATTATGGCAATCATAATCATCATCACCACCACCATTGCCACTGCAAAAGCATTTTTGCGTGCCGTTGTCTGCCTGCTTTTCTTCATAAATCCAGACATAATGACTTTGCTGTTGCTTATTTGCTGGTTATGTGGTGTTCCGGTTTTCTATTCTGGTTCTTTGTGCAAGGTGTCTTTTGGAGAAAGTGTCCTTAAATAAGCTGTGACTTCATTCACACAGTTCACCATCTTATCTATTCCAGTTGTTGGGTTTCTGCTTATTTATTTAAGGTGTGTTAGATAATTTGAGTTGCTTTTTTAATTGAGATTTGATAAACATTGCATGCACGTTAATGTACTCCACAGTACAACATGTGCTGGTTGCCAGTGTCTTCATTTCAAGTGTCTGAGCCAAATTCTTCTGAAGGCCTCTGGCCCTCATATGTTTCTGTTCTAGCCAAAAAGATGGTCAGTGGTTCTCAAGATGAGTGTTCATGACCGAGTGCCATTTCAATGATGGTGAGTTCTCATTTGTGATTCTTTGCATTTCTTTAGTTGGTTTAGATCCCCTATTTTGTTTTCTATTTCTGCTACGGTATAATACTGACTGTGGTGCTCTGTTTTCGCCGGGTGAGGAGAGGGCTTTCTAATCCAGTCGCACTTACTAGGTGTCAGATAGGTCTATCTGACAGAGGTTTTGTTCTGTGTAGTGTGTGCTGATGAATCCTGTATGATTAATCTAATTTTTGTCCTGTGCCTATAATTAAACTTGTCTTTTAATTTAGGTAAGGGCTTCAACATGAGTAGGGTAAATGGGAAGGGGCCATGGGGAGTACTTCAACCTGAACACAAAGCTAAGTTTAGCTTCCATAGCCTTTCTCCTTATATTGGCCTGTCCTATGTTTTCTCCATTGCAATATTTATTTTTTTAATGTAGATGCACATAAACTATTGCTTTTTTTTTTAGCTCCTTTTATATTTTGTGTAGTAGTTAATTAGGATTGTCGGTGACTCAGTCCACATATGTTCTGGTTCTGTTCCTTGTTGGAGATGTGCAGTTGTAGGACAGTGTGACTGATTTACCTCTTTGGCATGGACAGTTTGTTGTCTGATGTTATTTGTTTACTTTTCAATGCAGATAAGTGGAAGGCGGACAGTTGGGGTGTGCTTTGATTAAATTGTTTATTGCTTCTGGGAATGCTCACTGTTTATTCTTTTGTGATCAAGACTCCCTGAGAGCGACTATTCAACTTTCAAGAGATTCTGGTATCCTCTATAGGTTCTGCCCTCTGCATCTATTCATCTGACTTCTGAAGAAGATCAGGAGGGACTTGTTTCTGATATTTCTTATTGCCACAGACTCCGCTCTGACGGTATGATACTCCAAGCTAGCTTTTAAATAACTGAAACAATACAATATTTTCTGAGCTGATATTTTGGGTCTATAAGCCACCCTCTTTCGTACATTAACGGTTGGACCTCCAAGAGCTGTTGCTTATAATGTAGAGTGCACATACTTTGAGCAGGCAGGGTGAGCCAGTCTGTCCTGGTTCCTGCAGTTTCACCTTGCTATATTGATTTTCATATAGTGCTTCATACTCCTGATAAAATGTTGGAGTCCATTTGAGAGCAAGTAGCATGTTTCTTCATGGGAGTTCTGTGGTGAAAGGGGTGTGTGTTTACCATGTGGTCTTCAAAGTCAGGTTTTCATGTTTGGCGTGAGGGCCAGATTTCGGCACTTTGTGTGTTTTGTTCCTGAGCCTTGGTGTGAAGTACAAGGAGTGAGAGACAGAGGTCGACTTATACATTGTTATAGTTGTAGAAATTTAAGTGAATGGAACTCAGCCTGTGTTAGGAGTTTGGGTGTAGTCATTATATGGCAGGTGCTCTACATCACTGTAAATGTTCAGCTGCACCTATTCATGGCAGTGGAGTAAAGGAAAGTATAGTTTTTTTACACAGGTTTATACATAACTTCTTAGGGTGACTGGTTCCAATTCTGGGCTGGCAACATCCTGTTGATGTGTTTTCTGTTGCCTGACCAGAATGGGTGGTACTTTCTAGTCATTATGGTGCCTTCCTTGGAGTTCTATTTGTCTCTGCCTTCCCAATTTCCAGGTGGTCTTAAATGTGTCTTATCCTTATCTTTTATTTCTTATATTAGAACCAGGGTAGGCTGGACTGGAAAATGTACTAGCAATCAAAGGAAAACTTGGGTTCTGTTTATTAACTCCAAAGCCATTGAAAACCAAACTTTTCTTAAAGGCTGTCTTTTCCAAGTTAAAAGAAATGTAGAAAAGCAACATCATGTGACTCTGAAAACAAACTGAGACCCCCACCTCCTCAACTAACTATAGTAAGCTTTTAGTCTCCCAAGTCACACAGGTTCCTGGTAGATCAATGGAGGATCTTTTAAATATTACACCTGTTTCTGCTCTGACCCTCCAAGAGATATAAAAGCACAGAATGCTCATGTAAATAAGTGTTTGGGTCTCCAAAAGTGAATAACATTAATGTAGAATAAATAAGTCTTACTAATTTTCCTGAATATACATTACATACAACTTATAATATCCTATCCTAATCATTGAAGAAAGTGAGAGTATAGCACACGTAGAATTGTATATTTGTTGGTGGGACAATCCTTTACTTTCTTGTCTGTGTAGAATTTAAACTTTCATTCTTGGTAGCTAAGGACGTTTTTAAGCTGTTGGTGCCAGAGGCAAAAATTACTGACTACCAAATTAAAATCAAACTTTGTGTGTAAAATCAGAGGACCGATCTGAAGAAGGCATTGCATTCTCTGCTATGAAATCTTTGAAGGAATCCTTTCCTCTTTATTGCAGGTATAGATAAGAGCAATTGGGTCTATACCTGCCACTTGCACAATCTCTTAAACCCATCTCTTCAGTGTAAAAGGGGAAATGGAGGAGAAAAATGTACTTTGAAGGACATGAAGAAAACGAGATGCTGCATAATTAACTCTTGGGTCTCAGTTCCCTCAGGCCCTCATGCCCCTTAAGGAACCTAACCATGGAGTTCAGAGGTCTGGAGTAGGCAAATCATAGGGTATAGGACAGCGTCCTTTCTGCAGTTGTGAAAGTCATTTCATCTGGGGTGAGCGTTCTGCCCTAAAAAACCAGGGCCTCCACATGTACCCCATTTCCATGTATTACCAAGCACAACCCCATTGCCAGCCTAGTGACAGCTGCTTCCTTGAAAAATCATAATCTGGCCATCTCAAAAAGAGACCAAGCACTACATTGACTTCCTACAATGCTTATAATCTGGACTTTGGGTGATTGGATAACCTCACCTCTCCCAACAGCTTACAAAGCTGTGAATGCTCCCTTATCAGTGTCCATTGATTGTAAGATGCCCATCTGAAATGGGTGACCTAAAACTTGGTTATCCAGTAGGCTGACCATTGTTCTTGCATTTGGCTAAAAAATTACCACATGCGCTTGATCTGCCCAAGTGAATCCCTCTCCAGACCCCAACGTAGCCCTCGCCCCAACCAACTTGTAGCTGAATATCTGCCAGTTGAATAATTGGATGAAGGCTGTTCTGACTGATAGATTGGCATTTTCCATTGTAATCATCCCAGTATCCAGAATCAGGTTTCCCTTTTGTTTCTGCAGCTGTGCTGTCACTGGTGATCATGATGAATGAGTGAAAAATCATAATTCTGGCATGGTACCTATTCCTGACAGACGTCATCCACTGCTACAACCTTTAGTTCCTCCCTCTAGTTAAATGTCCTTGGGAATCTGGGTATTTGGTCTCTTGATCAAAAGATCTGTTGCACCCAGTTGAATATCCGCAATCTGAAGAGCCCTGTCCAAATTTGTGTCTGGCTGAGAGGTACTTCACAGTCATGAAATTCGAAAGGCTAGATATCAGTGATATGAGTCTGTTCTCAGACCACCTAGGTGCTTGATATAGTGCCTAAATAACAAATTACCCATTGATAAGACGTTGGGACACTTGGCTTTGCTTCAAGCCAAGATCCCGATGACAAACAGTCCTGCTAGGAGTTCCAGGCACTTGATATGCTGTGATTTCTCATCTGCTGCCAACCTTCTGCTGCTTGTAACTTCTCCCAAGGGACTGAGATCTAATTTGATCACTAAGTCTGGGTACTCTCTGAAAATCGCAAAGCCTCCTTGTGCATCCTATGTCAAACTCCCTAGTTTGAGCAGAGATCGATCACTGTATTGGACACACCTTTCCTTAAGGTATCCAGTTTGAGAGGTTGAGTGGCCTAGTCACAAAGAGGTGGAAATAAAATAGCTTGAATTGAAGATGCTAACTGGCCTAGGATAGATGGTAACAGTTAAAGAGAGGTTCTGTCATTTCTAAGCCCTTTTCGTGATTCGTTCATGATCAGCATTTTGAAATGGGAGAATCTCAGAGAGGCCTCTAGCGATTTGATAGTAAACCCCAGAAAGCTCATGGTCTTTTTTTTTTTTTGGGTTCCCCTTCCCCTATTGATTAGATGTCTCAGATCGACCACAGTAGGTCCAGTGTATTTCGTTAGGTGACTGAGTCAGATTATTCTGTGCCATCTACAGAATGTCTCCCAGTTTTTTTTTTTTTTTAAATCTGTTTATTAATCGTTATCATTGTTTACATGTGGTAGATCATGTCTCCATATTGTTACATCAGCTTATCATTACATTCAGTGAGTCACCGGTATGTGCATGACATATCAACAGATCTACTGAGTATTTTCGATGAGAAATAAAGCAAAAAAGGAGATAAGAGAAAAAAGGAAGAGAAAAAATAAAATAAAGAAGCAAACAAACATTTAACAGTAACAAATGCCGCCATTTGTGAGTCGCGTTGCTCATATGTGGTAAAGGTCTTGCATATTATTTGTATAGCATTAGCCCAGGAGGGGGGAGGGAGAGGGGTCATGCAGTGAGGGAGGTGGTTAATGGGCTGGTGCCTGGGAGTGGAGGGGAGGGAAGGCCTGTAGTCTGGGTTCAGTTGTGGGGGTAGGTCATCTTATTTCCATTTTATCTAGGTTTAATGACTGAGGGTGTATGAATGTTGCTACTCCTAGTACAGGCACCTGTCCGATTCAGGGGGGTCGGGTATCATCTTTTTGTTCCAGCTGTTCTGTGATGGAGTCCCATATGTCTACCCCTTTAATTACCACTCCACTGTCACTTAATGTACGTAGCACTTGTATTTCTGCTTTAGTCCAGTGTGACATTTCTTGCGTCCAGCGGTGTATGTTTGTTGCGCAGGGTGATTTCCACTGTGTAGCGATTAAGTGCTTGAGTAGGATAAACGTGAGATCTGCGCATCTGTGTCTTTGTTTGTCTGCACCTTTTCGCGTGCGTATTCCTAGCAGGCAGGACTCAGGGGTGGGAAGAAGCTGTAAACCCGACCATCTAGCTGTTTGTGTCGTTGCTTCCTGCCATATACGATATATCGGTGGGCAACTCCACGTCATGTCTATAAAGTCTGCCTCCGGTATTCCACATCTCGGACATTCCGGGTTGGAGTGCGGGTACATGCGTTTTATTTTAGCTGGGGTGAGGTAGGTCTGGTGTAAGTAATTTAGTTGGGTATATCGGAAGCGGGCATTACTTTGATACCTTTATTTACCCAGTTTGTTAGTTTAAATTGTCGAGTGATATTGTGCAACCCAGGAGTAGCTAATAATGGGATTTTGGGTGAGTATGGTGGTGTCTGCCCTGTCAGCGTTACGTATCGGCGCCATATCCAGTCTGCCACTTCGAGCAAGATATTGCAATTATGTGCTGACTTATCACGTCCAATGAGCCATTGTAGCGCTTCTGTTTGTCCCAGTAGAGTGCCTACCATTTGCCCCTCCGGACCATTTGGGTATCTTAACCAGTCCATTACCCAGTGTATTTGTGCCGCTGCATAGTATAATTCGAATTGGGGTGCTCCCATCCCGCCCCTGTCCAGTGGTAGATAGATCTTGGTCAAGGCCACTCGTCGGCGACCTGTGTTCAAGATCAGGTCCGTCAGCAGGCTAGTGAGTGATGTGAAATAGCTCTTAGGGAGCTTAAGTGGTAATGCTAAGAAATAATACAGTATTCGTGGTAGTATGATCATTTTAGCTATTGCTACTCTACCCATTGGTGAGAGCGAAAGTGAGCACCAGAAGGGCATGGAGCTTCTTATGGACCTGATTGTTCGGTCTAGGTTGCCTTCTTTAAGGTCCTTCTCATCATGATATATTTGTACTCCTAGGTATTTGAAAGTGGTGTAGCACCATTGCAATTTGTGTGTAGGGGTTGTTTGCCTGTGGGGATCCGGGATTGAGTGCAACGGGAATAGGCATGATTTCGTCCAGTTTATCTGTAGGCCCGATATATCCCCGAATGTATTTAATAGGCATAATAGGTCTTGCAGGGATTCCGAGCGATTACGTAGATATATTAATGCATCATCTGCGTATAGGGAGATGATCATATATATATTGCCATCAGGGATGCCCCATTTTGGGGCCTCTTGTCGCAGTCGTGCTGCCAGTGGCTCTATTGCTAATGCAAATAATAGCGGCGACAGTGGGCATCCCTGTCTAGTACCTCTGCCTATTGCAAATCTTTCCGATATAACTTCTCCTGTCTTCACTCTTGCTTTCGGATCAGCATATAGTGTTTCTATCCATCTTATGAATACTTTACCGAAGCCCATGGCATTAAGGGACTTCAACAGATATGGCCATCCCAGTGTGTCGAATGACTTTTCTATGTCTAGTGAGACCGCCGTCCTTAGATAGTCTAATTTGGGGGTTTCAGATATTAGTCGGATGAGGCATCTAATATTTGTGTGTGTGCTGCAGCCTGTTATGAAGCCGGATTGATCTGGGTGGATTAGTGTGGGCATTAATGGGAGAAGTCGGTTTGCCAGTACCTTCCCAAGTATTTTGCAATCAGAGTTTAGGAGGGACAGTGGACGGTAGGATCGAACATCTAACGGGTCGCGTCCTTTTTTGTGTAGGTCCACTATTATTGCCTCGGGTTGTGATTCTGGTAAGTGACCTTTATCTAATGCTTCTTGTAGCATTGCTAAGTATGGAGGTGTTATTTGTTTGGCAAATGCCTGGTAGTACTCCGCCGGGAATCCATCCCCCCCCGGTGCTTTATTATGCACCAATTGTTTCAGCGCCTGTTGGATCTCTTCCAGAGTGATGGGCGTGTCTAATTCTGACTGTTGTTCTACTGTCAGTTTGGTTAATTGAAGTGTTTGAAAGAATTCGTTTATTTGTTGTTCGGGCGGGGGTTTTTAGCTTCATACAAAGAGGCATAATATTGTTTGACGGTCTTATTAATTTCTGATTGTGTATTGACTATATTGCCTTCATCTGTGTGAATGGCATTTATGTTGGAATGTTGTTGTCCCCCTTTTAATAGCCAGGACAGTAGCCTACTGGATCGGTCGCCTTCGGCATGTATTCGTGCTGTATAATGTCTGTAATCATATTTTCGCAAGCGTGCATCAGTTTCAGCCCATTGTTTTTTCAGCTCAACTATTTTTCTTTCATCCTCCCCATTCTGTCCTGCTGCTCTTTCCGCTTCCCTGAGATCTCTCTCGACATCGCACAATTCTTTATGCAATATCTTGTGAACTCCGCCTGTTGCAGCCATGCACAAGCCGCTTATCACAGCCTTATGGCCGTCCCACTCTATAGCTCTTGACGATGAATATGAGTCTAATCCTTCTGCTAGCTCCTCTCGGAAGGGAGGATCCCGCAGAAGGGACGGCTGTAAGCGCCAAGTGAGTGTGCGCGCATGGGCTCCTCCCCAGCGTACTGTGGTGACTAATGGGCAGTGATCTGATATTGTTTTGGCTAGATAAAATGCCTTGACTAGTTATTGAGTGAGCTCGCTTGTGCACAGATGCAAATCTATGCGGGTGTGTAGTTTGTGCACAGGGGAGAAGAAGGAATACTCTCTGTCCGTGGGGTGTAGGCATCTCCATGCGTCATATAGTCTTCTATCTGTCATCCAGTTTCGTAATGCTTGGGATAACCTTCTACTTGGTGCGCAATCTAGTGGGGGGTGGGATCTGTCCATGTTTGCATCAGGTACACAGTTGAAATCTCCTCCCCATATGCTAGGTATCAGTGGATCACATGTTAGTATTGCATAAGTGGATAGTAGGAATTCAGTCTGTTTAATATTAGGTGCGTATATGCCTGTGATGCATAGTTGTTTCCCGTCTAATTCCCCTCTCAGGTGGACATATCTCCCGTCTTTGTCTATTTGCGTGTGCTTTACTGTGTATGGAACATTGGGAGCTATCCATACTAGAACGCCTCGTGTGTATGTCGATGTGTCCGTGCCATATATTTTCCCTGACCATTTCCTGTCTAATTTGCTCAGTTCTTCTGCTGTGAGGTGTTTCTTGCAATATTGCTATGTGAATTTTATGTCATTTAAGATAGCTGTATATTCTATTGCATTTATTTGCATTAGCCATCCCTCGCACATACCAGGTTAAGATATTGTAAGTGGCCATAGAGTTAGTGTTACTGCCCGTGTTGACTTCGTTGCGTCGATTTTTAATCCCCTTCTGTTCTGTATCCCCCCCCCTGTGTCCCCTCTCTCCCGGGCATTTTGACTGTGACCCTTTGTGGTATGTATACTTTGGCGACCTACTACTAACAAAAAACATAACTGTGACTAACTGTGTGGCCTAACTGGTGCCGTATCTAACATTGTACAGTCTCAAGTCCATTCAGGAATCCTACTGGATGTGGAGGCGTGGTCGTGAGAGAACCAGGCTTACCGCTGTCCGTGGCCCACCTGGATATTCCTGTGTCCCTGCACGTCTTGATCGTCCGGCTTCATCGCTGCTTCTGACACCTTCCGACACCTTGAAGCCGGACCGTTATTATTTATCATTCCAAACAGTCATCTGCCACTCTAGCTCTCAATGAGATTTGGTCTGCACTGTGCATATTATATCCTGTTGGTCCAGGTAGGCGTTCTCCAGTTGCGTCCCCAGGTGTTGCTTTTCTGTGGTCTTATTTATGTAATGTCCTGACTTTACATAATTTGCCTGTATAGTTTCATAAGTCATCCGCTGTGCGTGGAGTCAGTGCAGGGCCGAACATGAGCGGCGACGAAGAAGGGCTTGGGTGACCTTGTGAAGAATTGGAGTCTAAGTCTTTTTTATCGGCTCTGATCGGTGATTGCGATGAAGAAAATTTTGTTGCTGCTTTGAGGGCCTGTGCCTGCGCATCTGCAGCCTGTGATTTTGATGGTCTAGTTTTGATTCTGGAGCTGGATTTTTTCTTTCTCCCAGAGCGTTGTACCGACCACTCATCATGCCCTTCAAGTTCCGTCACTGGGTCCACCAGGCCTTTGGCATGTAGCCATGTTCACGTGTCTTCCGCTGACGGGAAGAATAGAGTCCTGTCGCCATCTATTACTCTCAATCTGGCTGGGAACATAAGAGAGTAAGCAATATTTTTGTCACGTAGTACCTGTTTTACTTTGGTGAAGGTGGCACGTTTGCGCTGAACTTCTATCGTATAATCAGGGTATGCTGTTATTTCAACATTTTTCATGCGGACCGGGCATTTGTTACGGAAGCTTTGCAGTACTAGGTCCCGGTCCCTATAATTTAGGAACCTAGCTATCAGTGGACGGGGTGGGGCGCCTGGACGGGGTGGTCCACCCGGAATCCTATGTGCGCGTTCTATTACTAGTGTTTGTGGTGTGGCTTGAGATAGCACCATGTCACTTAGCCATTTTTCCAGGTAGTGTTCGGCATTCAGGAGTTCTGTGCGTTCCGGGACCCCCAGAAACCTTACGTTATTTCTGCGTGAGCGACTCTCAGCGTCTTCAGCTCTGCGTTGTAACGAAGTTATGTCGCTTTCCATTCGTTGAATTTGGGCCTTTAGCTCTACTATTGTTGGCAAGGCCGATTCGAGTTCCGTTTCAGTTATGGTGATTCTTTCTGACAATTTCCGTTGATCCGTGCGAAGGAGATTAACTTCCAATACCACTGAATCTATTTTTACCCTCTAGTGATGTCTTTGTGTCTAGTATCGCCTGCAGTACTTTGTGGAACTGTGCTGAGAGGGCGGCCAAGGCTTTGTCCATTTTTTGCAGAGCGTCCGTTTGTATCACTGTTTCTCCTTCGAGGGAATTAGCCTCTGTTTCTGCATTGGAGTGCGTCTTCGGGGGTTTGGTTTTGCCCATACTTGCGCTCGTCCAATTTTCGCCTTTCCTTGCTCTGGGATGTGGTGTTCGATTTGCTGGAGCAGTCGCTCCTTCTCCAGGTATTCTTCCGGTCACTTTTCCTGTGATTATCGCCCACGTTCCGCGGGGGAGGTGTCTGCGCTGTTTGTCTTTCTTTATTCCATCCCTCATCGTCTTCGTTTCATCGTCCTTCCCGGGAACTGTGCTCAGCAGTGGTGGGATGCGCCGGGAGAGTTACCCCTGCGTCCCGATTGCAGTGCTGTGGCGCATGCACTGCGCTTTCTTCGTACTACCGTGCACGTAGTTCGACCCTAGCGTGCAAGATAAAGAGGGGGGTTCGTTGCTCTGGTTCGGCTCCCCACTGCGGTCAGCTGCAATATCTACGGCGCTGGGCCTCGTCGGGGGGGGGAAGGAGGGGGCAAAGGGCCTCCTCGTCCCCAGCGCGGCCCGCGCGCGGGGTTCGCCACGGGCGCAATCCGGTCCGCGAGGTCGGGGTCGTACTTGCTTGTGAGGGAAGGGATGCGTCGTCCCGGCGCCGATCCAGTCCGCGGTCCGGTGCGGCCTCTCACGGCCTCCTCGGGGCCGCGGTGCTGGGCCCCGCCGAAGGAGGAAGGCCTCCTCCCCTGTCGCTCTGTTCTCGCGCGGTGCCGCACCACCTGCTTCGATTGTCCCGATCTTCGGGTGGATTAACGATCGGGGTTCGGGGACCCTTCACAGCCGATTTTGGATTCCAGACGGCTGCAGGGACACCAGGATTTTGCAAATAATTGGTGGGCCGTGAGCGGAGCTCGCTTTCACACGTCCGCTCCGGCCGCCATGTTGACCACGCCCCCAGAATGTCTCCCAGTTATATAAGATACCCGACAGCTCCAGCCCACAGAGATTTTACCATTGACTTCATTGTCATCTGACTGATTTTTGTCCACTAAAGGATTACTTATTAAAAAAAAAAAAAAACAGCACCGAGATTATGAGCATGGACATCACCTCCCTGTCCATCAGAGTGCATTTCTCTCTGGAAAAAAACTCAGTGGTCTCTAGTCTTTTATCTGAACTAGAGTACCAAGGAATTTGATTTGGAACTTGATTCTGTGCAGGTGCAATTGTGCCCAAATGTACCAGTCTTTAGTCTAACTTTACATGGGGAAATGAATTCTTCTGATGGATACAACTACCTGTTGATTCCTCACCTCATGAATACTCCCATGGCGCCAGCATTCAACGGAAATCTTCTTACTAGTCTCTGCACGTCGACGAGGACGTCACTGTCGCCCACGCGACGCCGTCTGACGTCATACAGGCAATAAGAGGTCCTCGACGACGTGCGGACGTCAGTTCCCTTTTTTCCGTGCATTCGAAACGGTTATCTTCGAGGGAGCAACTGTTACTCTTGCGGTTACAGTGTATATCTTGCTGCGTACTCTTTCTCTGTGGAAATAATGTCGCAGAGAAAGTCTGGATTTAAGCCTTGTCGTGAGTGTGGAGGCAAGATGTCGGTGACGGATCCTCATTCCGATTGCCTTTGGTGTTTGAGCTCCGACCACGACGTCTCGACTTGTGATTCATGTCAGCACATGAATCCGAAGGCCCTTAAAGAACGTGAGGCGAAGCTGTTTATGGCCAAGTCAAAGGAGAAGCATCACAAGAAGTCTTCTCCAAGACATCGGCGTCATCGAGACTCCCGGCGCCGTAGAGAATCTCGGCGTCATTCAAGGGAGGCTCGTTCCAGGTCTCCGGATCGGCGCCGAAGGACATGGGAGGTCAGCCCCACGGTGACGCCGCATCCTTCGACGCCGTTGCCCTCTCCGGCGTCTCCAACTTCGCCTGGACAGGCGTCGGTGATTGAGGTATTGGAGCCTCAAGTGTTTTCTCCGGCGCAGACGCCGAGGCCGGCATCGGGGTCGCCTCCGAGACAGGCACCCCAGTATCCGGCTTTTCCCACCCCTGGAGCCGATAGTTCCGCATTCTTGAATGCGATGTATGCCATCTTCCAACAGATGGCTCCAGGGGGTACTCCGGCTGGGCCTTTGGCCTTTTCTTTGGGTGATCCTGCGCCTCTTCGGCCGGCACCCTTTATGCCCTTTCTCCCGTTTGGGAACGTGGGCTCGGCGCCGGTGGCCGCTCCGGTGGCTTCGGAGGGATTGGCCCCAGGGATTTCCATCCCGTCGACGTCGAGATTTCGGCCTGTGACTCCGGTGGGTCCATCCGTTTCAACTGCTCTTCAGTCGGCGCCGAAGTTACCTGTGGCGCCGGATGCGGCGTCGGTGGCTTCGGAAGATCGGCGCCGATCTCCGACTTCGGCGGAGGCATTGTCGACTCCGCGGATTGAGCAACGACTGCATTCAAGGAGGCGTGCTCTCCGGGTACTAGAAGAGCAGGAGTACCAACGAGTCCTAGAGGAAGGAGAGCTAGAGGACTCGGGTGATGGGCTGCGTGGACTGGAGTCGGCCAGTGGGCTGGACACTTCCCCTGAGTGGGACCTTTCGTCCCCGGGGGAATATACTGAGGAAGCTGCTTCCTTTCATACAGTGGTACGGAAGGCAGCTAGTTTTTTGGACCTGCCTTTGCCGGTGGTGGAGGCGAAACAAAACCTTTTGACAGAGGTGTTGCATCCGGCCTCAGCCGCGGCGGAGCCTCTGTTACCTTTTAATGACGCTCTGCTGGATCCGGTTTTAGAGGTGTGGAAGAGGCCGGCATCTTCCCCAGCAGTTCACAGAGCCGTGGCCAGGAGGTATCGGACGGCTCCAACTGATCCTGGTTTCCTATCTAGGCACCCTACGCCGGAGAGCTTGGTAGTGCAGGCCTCCTGTTCGTCCAAGTCAGCGCCTGGTTCTTTTCCGACGGTGCCTGGGGACAGAGATTCAAAAAAGCTAGAGGCGCAGTCGAAGAAGATTTTTTCGTCCTGCAGTCTGGTGTTAAAAGCCACCAATGCAACCTGTATCCTGGGGAGGTATATTCATGCTCTGATGGATGACATCTCCTCTTCGTTTACAGAGCTTCCCCAGGGTCTTTTGGATCTTGTCTCTGATGCCCAGGCTGCTGCGACCCAAATTATCCAGACGGGACTGGATACCACCGATTCGGTAGCCAGAGCAATGGGCACAACTGTGGTGGAAAGGAGACAGGCCTGGCTCCGTAACTCGGGCTTTTCGGCAGATGTACAGTCCACATTGTTGGATCTCCCGTTTGATGGGGACAAACTGTTTGGGGCTAAGGCTGATTCGGCCTTGGAACGTTTTAAGGAGAGCAGGGCCACGGCTAAGTCATTGGGACTCCAAGCTCCTTCTTCCACGGCCTCTTCCAGATTCTTCAGGAGGTTTCGTGGATTTGGGCGTGGCTCTTCCTCCTCTTCCTTTCGGGGAAGATATCAGCAACCTGCCTCTTCCCATCCCTATAGATCTTTTAGGGGGAGGGGTAGGGTCCGCACCAGGGGAGCCTCTCAGCAGCACTCTGCCTCTTCCTCATCCTCTGGCGGGGTGCAGCAGGGGAAGCAGCCTTAGGCTTCCACCATTTCCCACTCACTCCTCTCCTGTAGGGGGAAGATTACAGCATTTTCTCACCAAATGGGAGACTGTTACGTCGGACACTTGGGTTCTCAGTGTTGTGGGAAAAGGCTACACCCTTCCCTTTCGGGAGTTTCCGCCCCTCATCCCGCCCCGCCCCGCCCTTCGTATTGTTCACAAGAACACCTCCTGTTGCTAGAACAGGAGGTAGAAGTCCTCCTTTTAAAGGGCGCGGTGGAGTTGGTCCCGGAGCAGGAAAGGGGTCAAGGAGTTTACTCAAGGTATTTCCTGATTCCCAAGAAGGATGGTCGTTTGAGACCAATTCTGGACCTGAGGATCTTGAATTGGTTCCTCAAGCAGGAAAAGTTCAAGATGCTGACCCTAGCACAGGTGCTTTTGGCGTTGAACATGGAAGACTGGATGGTGTCTGTCGACTTGCAGGATGCTTACTTTCATATCCCGATACTCAAGTCACACAGGAAGTATCTCCGGTTTGTGGTGGGATCGCAACACTACCAGTTTGCGGTCCTTCCGTTTGGTCTTACTTCAGCACCTCGAGTCTTCACGAAGGTGATGTCGGTGGTTGCGGCAGAGCTCAGAAGGAAGGGGATAGCAGTATTCCCTTACTTGGACGATTGGTTGATCAAAGCCAAGTCCCCGGAGCTTGTGTTGCGTCATCTGCAGTCAACAACCCAGTTGTTGTTCGACCTGGGCTTTTCGGTGAACGAGCCCAAATCTCACCTAGAGCCCTCTCAGCGCCTCCTGTTCATAGGGGCAGTACTGGATACAACATTGGGTCGGGCCTTTCCTCCGCCTCAGCGGATTCAAGATATTCAGGATTTGGTTCCAATGTTTCGAAATGGAGCGGTAGTTCCAGTCCTCAAGGTCCTTCGTCTGCTCGGTCTTTTTGCCTCCTGCATTCTGTTGGTCACGCATGCTCGCTGGCACATGAGGGCTCTTCAGTGGTGCCTCCGAAGGCAGTGGTCTCAACACAGAGGGGATCTAGAGGGTACTGTCAAGATCTCCAGAGATTGTGCTGTGGATTTGAAGTGGTGGATTGCAAGCAACAATCTTTCACAAGGAAAGCCGTTCCAGCAGTCGCCACCAGTGGACACAGTCATAACGGATGCTTCCACTCTAGGGTGGGGAGCTCATCTGGGGGATCTGGAGATCAAAGGTCTTTGGTCTCCAGAGGAACAGATTTTTCACATCAATCTGTTAGAGTTACGGGCTGTACGTCTGGCTCTCAAGGCCTTCCTCCCTTCCCTTCGTGGTCAGTCGGTACAGGTCGTAACGGACAATACTACCACGATGTGGTACATAAACAAGCAGGGAGGAGTGGGGTCGTACCTTCTCTGCAGAGAAGCTCTTCGACTATGGTCCTGGGCAAAGGACCATCGGATTTGCTTGATAGCAAACCATCTGGCCGGAGTTTTGAACGTGCGTGCGGACAGTCTCAGTCGCCACTTCTCGGCAGACCACGAGTGGCGTCTCCATCCAGATCAAGTCCGTTTAATCTTCCAGAAGTGGGGGTTTCCTCGGGTAGATCTGTTCGCCACTCGAGAGAACGCGCATTGTCCGTTGTTCTGCAGCCTTCAGTATCCGATGCAGGAAGCGTTGGGGGACGCGTTTCAAATGACCTGGTGCGGCCAGTTGCTTTACGCGTTTCCTCCCATACCCTTGATTCCTCGAGTATTGAGGAAGATTCGCCAAGACCGGGCTCTAGTAATCTTAATAGCTCCGGATTGGCCAAGGAGGGTGTGGTACTCCGACCTTCTCCAACTCTCAATGTGCCCGCCGCTCCGTCTCCCTTTCAGGGCAGACCTCCTCTCACAGTCGCAGGGGCAGGTTCTACACCCCAACCTCCAGAGTCTGCACCTACATGCCTGGAGATTGAACGGGGCAACCTGAGTTCCTTCTCTCTCCCGCCTGAGGTAGTGGATGTTATATTAGCGGCCAGGCGACACTCCACTAAATCTATCTACGCTAATAGGTGGTCTAAATTTGTTGCGTGGTGTGGAGAGAGGCAGATTGATCCTTTACATGCTCATCTATCGGACGTTTTGTCTTTTGCTCTATCTCTGGCGCAGAAAGGTTGTGCAGTGGCTACCATTAAAGGTTATTTATCGGCCTTGTCAGCCTTCATATGTCTTCCAGACCAACCATCTTTATTTAAATCCCCTATTGTTATCAGATTCTTGAAAGGTCTTCTAAATCAATATCCTCCAAAGCCATTCGTTATGCCGCAATGGGATTTGTCCTTAGTCCTGACTTTCCTTATGGGGTCCCCTTTTGAACCTATGCATTCTTGCCCCTTGAGGTATTTGGTTTTAAAAACAGTCTTCCTGATAGCTATAACATCAGCAAGGAGAGTGAGTGAGTTGCAGGCCTTATCAGTAAAACCCCCTTATACAACTTTTTATGGGGATAAGGTGGTGTTGAGGACCAAGGCTGCTTTCCTCCCGAAGGTTGTTTCACCCTTCCATTTGGCTCAGGCAATTACTTTGTCCACGTTCTATCATCCGCCTCATCCTTCCAAAGAGGAAGAAAGACTGCACCGTCTGGACCCAAAGAGAGCGTTGAGCTTCTTTATCGATAGAACAAGGGATTTCAGGCTGGAGGATCAGCTGTTTATTGGATACGTGGGCAAGAGGAGAGGAAAGGCAGTCCACAAGAGAACACTATCCAGGTGGGTTGTTCTTTGCATTAAAATATGTTACTCTTTGGCAAAGAAGGATCCTCCTGAGGGCATTAGAGCTCATTCCACCAGAGCTAAGTCGGCCACTTCGGCCTTAGCCAGAGTTGTTCCTGTGGTCGACATCTGCAAGGCCGCAACTTGGTCGTCCCTTCACACTTTTGCAAAACATTACTGTTTAGATTCTGAGGTTAGAAGGGACGGCCATTTTGCACGGTCAGTGCTGCAGGATTTCTTGGTTTGACCATTTAGGCACCCACCGCCGGGCGTGGTACTGCTTTGGGACTCTATTCATGAGGTGAGGAATCCACAGGTAGTTGTATCCATCAGAAGAACGAGTTACTTACCTTCGGTAACGACTTTTCTGGTGGATACATTAGCTACCTGTGGATTCCTCACGGTCCCACCCGCCTCCCCGTTGCCTTTCTGGTCTTGCCAAGTAATCCTTGAGTGCGCTCCTCTTGGTCTTTGAGGGTGCAATAGATGTATATATAATATATTTATGTATATATATGTATATATGTATATATCTTTATGTATATACTTGGTGTGTGTATATATTTTAAAAGAGAGAGTTTTATATATACATATATATGTACATAAAAAGATTTACAGTTATTCATACAATGTGGTGTATTTTTACAATATAATGGATGTTGCCTTGCTCTTTCATTGCATTGCCTGGTTGTTCTCATGCACGTAAAAAATGATTGGTACTGACGTCCGCACGTCGTCGAGGACCTCTTATTGCCTGTATGACGTCAGACGGCGTCGCGTGGGCGACAGTGACGTCCTCGTTGACGTGCAGAGACTAGTAAGAAGATTTCCGTCGAATGCTGGCGCCATGGGAGTATTCATGAGGTGAGGAATCCACAGGTAGCTAATGTATCCACCAGAAAAGTCGTTACCGAAGGTAAGTAACTCGTTCATCTTGCATACAAAACTAGATGCAATATCACATGAGAAATCCCAGTAGGCATATGGGTCCTGAACCACTCTGCATCTGAAAGGGAAAAAAATGTTCCTCAGGGCTTCTGGTCTGACCACTGGTTGCTCTACTTAAAACCTTTGCATTTTTGGGGACCTTAGTGCTTCAAGTGACTGGTCTGAGCATCACCTGTTTTCCAAGAACCTTTGACCAGAGAACAATAACTCTTCTACTACAATTCCCTGAACACAAGGTACTTACTCCAGGTCCTTTCTTTGCAATTATGAAGTCCACTAATTAACACTAGTAGATACCCATAAAATTCAAACACACCCCTTTGATACACAGGGTTCTAACATTGTCCTGAACATCTTATGTGCCTCATGTGAACCATGTGTATAGATGATGTGGACATGGTCACAATACTTGAGCTCAAAAGTCTGTATGCACTGCAGTAGTCCGCCAACCAGTTAGAAAACAATATTGGCAAGTTCTTAGTGCACTGAGGCTGGTGTGGGTTGTTACATTGGGATGGTTCCTGCTGCAGAGCAGTGACATCAGTGTGTGTCCATGTAATGGCAGCTTGTGGCTGCTGGTCCAGAGTGGACTGTGCTGCTTCTAGGACCATGCTGCCCCCTGCTGCAGAGCAGTTCCATTGTGGGGCTCGTGCACCTTCCACCATGGAACATGTTTATTTCTGCTTATTGGTCATCCTTTGTTATCTCTGAAGGAGAGCAGGGATTAAAGAGCCACGCAATGTCTTGATGCTATGTGATCACTTTAAGCTACAGGACTCCCTGCCTATCTTCTGCAAAATAAACTGCTTAAAGAATAGCAAAAAGCTTCAGACGTAATCAATGTTCATAAGCTACACAAAGCAAGGTAGAGATTTCGATTTCTTCTAAAGGACGTCAGAACATAATGCCAGTTTTGTCTCAAATGGAGCAAATGTAGCAAGAAGTAAAAAATAAGTCCTCTACACTAATCAATGCTGGATATCGAAGAAAGATTGACTTAGAAAGGCATGATGGAATTTGTTGAGCACTTGGCATTCGTCAAATGGTGCTGTTGCATTTTTCCCTTCATTTCTCTGTTGCTTCAGATATGTAGTCTTCAGGAAATGTTTTATTTTCAGTAGGTGTGCAGTCCACAAAATGAAGAAAGTAAAGCATAATACTCTTCTTGCTTAGCTTGCTGTAGGTTGGAGTTATTTCCAGTCTTGAGGTCATAGATTGGGCCCAATGAGGTTACATAACCGTAGCATGTGTAAAAAGTGTACATGCCCTTGGAAAATGCATTCAACTTCTTCATCCTTCACCTAGTGTCCCACCTCAGCTGGAGGACCTTGGAGGATGGGTTAAGTAGGGGATGTGACCGTTAATCAACAGTACAAAAGGTTGGGGAGTCTAGACAATAGGCTGGTCCGGTCACTCAAGAAGGAGGGGTGGGCCATTGAGGCTCATCCAATTGGGTGTAAAGTCTGGACGTGTTTGTGTGTTGGTGGGGGAGGGGGGGGAGGGGGTGTGTGTGAATGGGGGAGGAGTTGTGTGGTCTGGTACCCGCAGAAACAAGATTCTGCACAGAAGGAAAACACGTGCAGAGAGGTCTTGGTAATTTATTATTATTTTTTTTTTTTTTTTTCTTCACAAAGGCCTTGCCAATATCCTTAATAATTAGCTTAGTTAAGAATTCTTACAACTAAATCATTTCTCGGTAGTAGGGTTGCTATGTAGCAGGTTACCCGTTGCGTATATTTAGTCTGCTGTTGCATACGTCTCGCAGCTGGGTGGGAACAAATGTTTTCCAGAACAATCTTTCAGATCTGCTTAATTCATTGTCTGTTTTGTTTTGAGCATCATACCCTGCTTTGTTGCCCTAGGTATTGACTTCGGAGACACAGAACTTTTCAAGTAAAATCAAGTTATTTTCAAGCAGTGATTGTAGGCCTCTGCCAGCCACCAGATAAACAATGGTGTGCCCCATTGTTTGAAGAAGGATCCTTCAGTTTAAGACCATCCAAGTAATTTGTCCAAGAAGTTCTCTTGAATGTCTCTGAAATATGAAGACCAGGTCACTGATTCTGCATCTGCCTGATTGAACATTCATTAGGTCTGAGAGCAGACTGGTGGACCAGCATTTAACTCCATTAATGTGAGCTGAGTGATGTGCGGGTGCCTTAAAAAGTAATCTTTTTTTTTAAATAAATCTTTTTATTTGGTTTTCAACAGGTGCATAGCATATCCAAATAAGTTTTACATATTGGTATATCGTTAAAGCACCAGCAATCGTCAGTCACATTCCTCATCTATCCACATCATAATCCAGAGGCCATTCAATATTCGGTAGCATATAGCCCTCAATATGGCCCACTGGTCAATAATCAATCAGTCAGTGTAATTGTAAAGTGCACTACTCACCCGTGAGGGTCTTAAGGCGCTGAGTGGAAGGGGGGTCGGGGGTTGCTACTGCTCGAACAGCCATGTCTTAAGATGTCTCCTGAAGGTAAATAAGTCCTGTGTCTGACACAGGTGGGTGGGAAGAGTGTTCCACGTCTTGGCGGCGAGGTGGGAGAACGATCTGCCACCAGCAGTCGTTCTGTGGATGCGTGGGACAGTGTTGAGGGCAAGGTCGCTGGAGCGAAGCTGTCAGGTCAGGGTGTAGAAGGAGTGCCGTCTGTTGAGGTACTCTGGTCCCGTGTTGTGCAGTGCCTTGTGAGCATATGTGAGGAGTTTGAATGTGAAAGTTTGAATACTCAGCTAGCGTTTATACCTCCAGGGAGTAATATGTCATCCAGTACCCCCTCCTGAACTTCCACGGGCAGCCTCTATTCGTATAGGTTTTCTTCTCTCCCATTATAAACCCATCCATTCCTCTTCTCCACATGTCCACAGTGGGACACATCTCAGAGCCCCAGAGGCGGGCAATATCCCTCTTGGCCACCACCAGCCCAAGGCAGCAGGACAAAAGCTTCCTTTGGGGGCAGATAAATGTCAGTGGGAATTCCTAATAGAATAAATTTGGATTCAAGGGGTATATGCTCCGATACCCCCCACTCCCCCCAAATCCTGTTCCAATACTCCTGGATCACAGGGCAGTCCCAAAGTGTATGTAGGAAGGTTCCAATATTCCCACGACATCTAAGACGATTGGGTTGCTGTGCCCTTACCATCATATGTAAACATTATGTATCATAATATATTCTGTGTATGATTTTAAATAGGATTAATCAGAGTCTCTACCAGATAACTAATTCTCTGGGAAACATCAGCGCTGCCTCCAAGTCTACGTCCTCTAGTTCCCATAGCTTGGCCTCCCTCTGCCTAAACAGTTTTAGAAGTGAGTTCAGCATGTTATTATTGATAGTCTTATTAGTCATAGACGTCGCTTTTGTGTCTAAGCCTTCCATCAATAGTGTACTTTCCCGGAAGGCCCTTCGCTTTCCATACATGTTGCAGTTGCGCTTCTAGGAGAAATTGGGTTTTGCTAAGCTCATACTCGGCCTGGAGGGATGCAAAAGACATGATATCACCCCCTTCCATCACGTCTCCCACCTTTGAGATACCAATGCGGTCCCAGCTGTCAAAACCTGTCAACGTACCAATTTCCGGCAGCTAACATACCTCCCAGAGGGAGGGGGGAGTGGGGTGGCAGTGCCATCCCAGTACTGTGGCATCCCTGGTCCATGCCCTGAGGTCACCTGAGTGGCCGGCAGGAGATGTTGACTTCCCCCCCCCCCTCATTATTCTCCCCCATATAGGTAGTGTGTACAGGATTTCCTTTCCCACTGCAATCTCTCTAAGCGGAAGGTGGGATGGTCCCCAGGGGCGTAAATAGCCAGTCATTCATGTTAATCAGATGCGCTGCCCAGTTATACGCCTCCAGATCTGGGAGAGACAAGCCCCCCTGCATATTGATTGCGCTGTATCGTCTTGGGGGCTAATCTCGGGTGTTTCCCCTCTCACAAGAAGTGGCACATGTTTTGTTATATAGTTGTAAAGAATCCTGGAGAGATCTGTAATATGTGTTTTGCACAGCGTAGAGGAGCTTTGGAAGTGGGATCATCTTAAACATAGCCACCCGCCCCATTAACGTGAGAAAGAGTTCCAGCACTCCAGGTGAGCTCGGCATTCTGTCATAACCCTCCCCAAATTATTAGCCTGATAGAGGTCTGCCCTATGTGTAGTATAAATACTGAGGTATTTGAATCCCTCAATTGAGCTTTGCAGGTAAACTGGAAGAGAAGGAATCGCTATGTCTCTCTGCAGGGCATACAGTATTGATTTGTCCTAATTAATTACTTACCCCAATTATCTCCCATATTCCTCAAACAAATGAAAGAGTATTGGTAGGGATACCTCAGGCCGTGTGACATATTAGAGTTATGTTGTCCGCATGCAAGGAAACGTGTACCTCATCCGTCTCCTCCTCTCTCAACTTGAAGCAATGCAGCCCGGGGTGTGTACGGATCCTGCATGCAACTGACTCTATAGTGAGGAAAAACAACAAGGGGGGGCAGGGGAAATCCCTGTCTAGTACCCCGTGCGATGGGGAATTTAAAGAAAAGGATCCCATTCACTCTTACTGCAGCTACTGGATTACAGTAAAGCAGCCTCACCCATTCCCTATTTCGAGGGACAAATCCGAATCGCTCTAGTGTGGCTTCCAAGAATGGTCAGTGTACCGCGCCAAATGCTTTCTCAGCATCAAGGGCCAAACATGCGTGTGGATCTGGACGGCCCAGTATGGTATTCAACCAGTTATGCGCTCGCCTCAGATTGTCCCTTGTACAGTGTCCTGGCATGAAGTCAGATTGGTCCTTATGAACAAGGGGGGAAATAACGCTGTGAAGGCGGGTTGCTAATACCATGGCCAGAACTTTCACCTCCAAATTAAGGAGGGTGATTGGTCTGTAGGATGCACAAGACAATTTGGGCCTCCCTTCCCTTGTATATAACAACTATCTCAGCCTTTCTCAAGTCAAGGGGGAGAACTCCTTGACCTCAGGTCTCCAGGAACATATTTAGAAGATAGGCAGCTAGAATATCCCATAGGCTTTTAAATAGCTCAGCCGGCAACCCGTTGGGTCCAGGAACTTTGCCCGGGCGAAGCCGTGTCAAAGTGGCTGTAACCTTCTCCAAGGTGATATCCCCTTCTAAATCTGCTTGGGTCTCTGCACCCAGGACAGGAACAACTATATTCTGCAAATATTCAGAGTCCGGCAAGCATCTTCCAGTGGCCTTGCCTACTATAACAGGCAAAGGTCTCCGCAATGTCTTTATATGACAACACTCTTACCCCCTCCTGAGTCTCTATCTCCTCTATCCACCTCGCTTCCATCTCCCTTCTCCCCAACCAAGCAAAGAGGCTGTGCCTTACCTTGTGAAGTGTGTGGCAGATGGACTGGCCCCGTATACGTTTCTCTGCATGCTGTGGTGATATTGCCCTTGCTGATGATGTCTGCAAACGTTAGCTGCCAACCTTGTGCTTCTGGTCACAAGCTGAGGACAACAGCGCCTCACAAGGGAAAAGGCCATTAACATCCTTGCATTTAGATGAAATAGTGTGAATAATCAAATCTGCCCAGCACAAAAGTAATGTAATTTTGTTTGAGGAGGCTCACCTCACTGATCTGAAAATGAGAAAGTCACACAAGACTAATGCCAAAGGTATAGCAACAAGTTACTCATTAAAACAGATATTGCCAGAATAACATCACTCTAAAATCATTTACCTGTTCAGACACACACAAATATCAAATACCAACATTGCTTCCCGAAGAGGAAGTAACTCATAAAGTGCTGGTACAGTGCATAAGCAGCATGCTAGATAGATGGTTATCCTGGGGGGTTTAGTGGGTGGAGGGGCAAAGCCCCCGAAGGAGCCCCTGGGCTGCTGAGCCTTTTATGTACAAGAGAGACTCATTTAGTCAGCCGGATGTTTAAAGGAGTGTTATCTGGATTGAGGGCTTCAATTATGACCTACCGACAAGTACGCACTCCTGAAGTATTTCACTCTTGCAGGAGTCTGGTTTTGCATTTATTTGAGAGAGTGTGGCAAAGGCACATAACATTTTTGAGAGACTCGTCACACTGGCCAAACCCTCTCAGGGGTGTGGAATTTATTAAAATATCTACTTGTCCAGGGGACAGGTTGCTTCTCAAATCTACTTGTCCTGTAAAAGGATCTACTTGTCCCTCTGGTGCCATGTAGTGTGGCAACAAATTATGGCAGCAATCTCATTATGTAAGAGCTCTGATAATAGCCTCTCTGATTATGCCAGGGCTACTACCATAGTAGGGCTTAAATACTTGCAGTTTCAATCCCTACTGTAGCAATTTCCTTATTTTGCCACCTTTCTGCAAATCTGCATACTGGGGCTGGAGGAAGCAGTAAGCAATAGTTCCATGGCTGGAATGCCTTTGAGTCTGCAAACCTACTAACCTGCATGTTTTAAAGATTTTCACCAGCCTCTCTCTAATATTTTCCCATAATAAGAAAGGTTGGAAATGTACTCCTGACAGTGGCAGAATTAGAACTTCTTCCAGGGTTGGGAATAAAGTGGCTGGAGGGAAAATGAACTTGCAAATGCTCAATAGATTTTCACATGAGCAAATCTACACATGCGTATTTACCTATGCTAAAATACAGTTCACAAATATTTTATTGGGGTACGATTTCCTGGTATACTTCTCTTGAAAGCCACTAATTCAAAGACGTATACCATGGGTGCACTTTTGTGACTTTTTTAAAGAAATTGGGGCCACATGTAGGTAGGTTCAGATTTGCGACTCGCAATTTGCAAGTCGCAAATCTGAATGTAGGATGGTGTCCCTGACACCATCTGCGATTCGCAAGGGGGTCGCAAATGGCCACCTCATGAATAATCATGAGGTGGGTTGCAATTTGCGACCCCCTTGCGAATGGCGGCCCTCACAGGGATGGTGGCCTGCTGGAGACAGCAGACCACCATGTCTGTGACTGCTTTTCAATAAAGCAGGTTTTTTTTTTGTAATGCAGCCCGTTTTCCTTAAAGGAAAAGGAGATGCATTACAAAAACGAAAAATGAAATGTTTTCGTTTCATTTTTACAGAGCAGGCAGTGGTCCACAGGACCACTGCCTGCTCTGAAAAAAAGTTTACAGTGACATTCACAACGGGGAAGGGGTCCCATGGGGACCCCTTCCCTTTTGCAAATGGGTTAGCACCCATTTGAAATGGGTGCAAACTGCGATTGGTTTGCGCCCGCGGTCACAAAACAATCCTACATTGCACTGCGAGTCACAATTAGGAAGGGAACACCCGTTCCTAATTGCGAGTCGCAAACCCGTTTTGCGATTTGGTAACCAGGTTACCGAATCGCGAAACTGGGTTTGTGCATTGCGATGTGCTTTTTGCACGTCGCAAACAGCGAAATTCGCTGTTTGCGACATGCAAAAAGCTACCTACATGTGGGTCTTGGTCCCTAATTAGGTCTGGTGTTAACAAAGACATTTTGTTTTTATTTAAATTCTATTTCTCTCTCTATCGGCCGGCTTTACTGTGAGTGATCTCATTCTGCTCTTCCACAAGGAGCATATTGGCACACAAAGTAGTTTTGTTCAGTGTCAGGAACTACAGCGGCAATCAGTGACGTAACGAAACTGGAGGGTGCCCCTTTGCAAAGAACATGGAGGAGCACCCTCTTCGGACTCACTCAGGGCAGGTGCCGAAGGGGTCCCCTGGAGGGCGGCTGCGGGGCCTTTGTTATGGCACTGGTGGCAACGTGTGCTTTTAGAGTTCAAAAACTTTTGGGGGGGGGAGGGTGGCCAGTGTTTGTTACAATGTTGAGGGCCTGGTAGCTCCCACAACAATAAAGTGTTACAAAAGCCATGTCAAAACAAGACACGCATTGATGAAACTAAAAGACTTATAAAAATATGTCGGATCAGTTGACTTTTTTCAGTGTTTGTTTATTTTCATGCTTCCCATAATCGTGTTGAAAATGGTGACACTGATTTTCCAGTAGAAGTATTTTTTGGAAATACTAGCATGCATCAACACATTTTACTAAATTACACTGCAAAGAAATAACACCTAAAATTTCATGCATTTTTTTCTGAACATTTTATTTTGAAAGCAAAGACTCTTCTCTCTTGCTTACAAGCTTCTGCAAACATTTGCATCTAATCAGAGAGCATTCTGGGAGCATTATACTTAGCCTCGTAGCCTAAACTTTTCAACCATGTGTGTACACATTTTTTTTTTTGTTTGTACTGGAACCAACGTCGGTAGTGAAGTGTGACCTTAAAACATTTATTTACAGCACTCACCCTAATAATGAAGGCTTTCAAATAATGAACCATAAATACAAGTTCGAACAGCATTATCTTTTGGAAACACATCACCTCAACTGCAGAGTTCCACTCTGTAAACTGGCAGCCAAAGAGTTTGTGCTGCAGAGGGTTGGGGCTACTTGTCCCAAGGACAAAGTAAACATGAAAACTTGTTGCCCTTGACCCCAAACAAGATGTCCCGGGCGTGACGGCGCTAGATAGCAAGGTGCTTGAGAAAAACCGCTCCCCCAGTCTAAAGGCCATCAATCTTGTTTTCAGGTGATTGGCGTGCACGCAGGCAAGGTAAGGGGAGGGAGATGCTGGCGGGTATGTATTGATGACTGCCCAAGTGTCCTTACGTGTGGCTGGAATGGCTGTCAGAACGGTAGGACCGGAAGCTTATGCATTTCTTAATACCTAGTTTAAATGCTGATTGACTCTGATTAGTGGCCCAGAGTTGGTTCACATTCAAAAGTTGGAGACAGATGGTGTCCTCGACATGGCCCACTAGTACTGACTGTAGTCCCTAACAATGCCTCCAGGCAGTCGGCACTAGCCTCTCTGCAGCTTATGACACAGGTTAAGATGGGCACCAGCACCGAGTGCCCGCTGATTAAGAAGGCCCTTTTCCAGCCTGATGTGGGCAGTCGAAAGACATATTTGTACATCCCTCTGATAAGTTTGTTTAATTAACTACTAACCTTGCCTAATAGGATTTCACCGCTGTAGGTCAATGAGGGGGAATTTTGCTCCTTAACTTCCAACAGGGGGGAAAAGGCTTGGAGGCACGGGGGGAATTTGACAGACTGAATCAAGCGATTGTGATGGGTCTGCATGGGTCTGCATTAAACAGGTTAAAACGTCTGTAGGCTAGCACCCACCCCTGCTTTACACCCTGTGACATAGGAATTTCCTGTACAGATGGGTGCCGTCTCCTAGTTGGATAAATTTTTGGTGTTGGTGCGCAGCTGGATTATTTGCTCCAGTAGTTTCAAGGAGATCCCCCATTTCTTTAGTTTAGTCCACAGGGTCCCCCTTGAAACATGGTCAAATGCCTCTATAAAATCTACAAAACAGCAGTGCAGCAGGGAATGTAAAGAAGTTACCTTATCCATCAGGATTGATATTGCTAACAGGTTAGTTAGTGTGCTGTTTGATTTCTTGGACTAAGCCCTTGGACTCCACCCATTGCTGTAGATCCTCCAGGAGCAGGCTTGAATTATACTTAGTCTCATTATCAATGAGCGTGATTAACCTATAGTTACTCGGATCTGATCTGATCTAGAGCCCTCTTTGTGAATGGGGTGAATTTTTCCCCTGACTTGTTGGAAGGTACATTTCGGTGACTGGGAGAGAGCAAACAATCTTCATCTTGAGGCGGGGCTGGAGTGGGGATTACAGTTGGACTTTGAGTGCCCCAGCCCTACGAACAGTCTTCGTCCCCCCCACTTATCAAGAAGTGTCTGCCAAGGAAAGATGCCCAATCTGGTTTGGTGATATTCTGACTAGCCAGCCCACTGGTTCCATTAATTTGTCTGATCCCCAAGGCCCCAAAGTTCCTGGAAGTAGGTTTCCTGCTTGCACATAAGAGGATGGTTTAAAAATGTTGTAGACATTTTGTGCTTCCCTGCAAAGATTGCCTGTTTGTAGGTTTTCTACTCCAGCTTGAATGCATCAATTAGTTCTATGGCTCTGGAATTCTTCAGGGCGCCCCTCAGAGCCTTGTTGGGGCTTTCTTTAAATCCCTAATTGTTGCCGTGATGGCAGTTGATGTGGAAGAACTAGGACTTTGAGCTGGTTTTTGGAATTTAGTGAGCAGTCTGATAACGATGCTCGTCCATTCTGTCGTCTGAGACCAATTGCCTGCCCCAGCTCAAGCAGAGAACTTTGTACATTCTGCCATGATACTGTCACTACCAGTGGGGCTCCATTTGAGACGCTTAAGATTCTCAGGGTGTATTCTGTCATATGTAACACTGGGAGGGGCATGATATGATCCTTTATAATTTATGGTGATAATCTGGCAGCCAATGGTCACACTCTGTGCATGGGGCGATACAGTAGCTTTCAGTGGAGGGGAACATTTCCATGTTGCAGAAGGTATAATCAAGGTAGGAGCAGACTTCTTTGGTTTGTCTTGTGGTAACTAACCATTCACTACTTTCTAGCCCACCCTTTTAAGTTGCAGAACTAAAAGTTCACCAAACTTGCTTCGTGAACAGCCCCATGGCCTGGAGTAATATACTGCAAACTCCCTTGTAGAGACCTGTCAATGTCCTCATGGTGCTCTTGGAAGAGATTTATATTAAAATCCCCAGGTTGTCAAACAGTCTGCTTAGGGGTGCTCCCTGGATAAGTTGCATAAGGTCAGTATTAAGCGGTTTTAAAACAACCAGCTCTCCTGTAGTGTTACTGAATTGATGTTTCCTTGCAGTTTCCATGAGTCATATATAGATAATCTACCCTTTGGTCTACAAGTCTTGTGCTCTTTAAGAGCAGGCTTCCAATTCTCCATAAAGCCTGTTATCGGACAACTCCGATCTTTCCTGCAGGGCTAAAATATTGTGGCTGTTTAGAAAAGTAAGTAGATCAGGGTACTGTAGTTTCTGCTGGAGTCCATTGATGTTCCAGGAGCACAGTGATAGCCAAAGTGACCAGGAGTATGGAGGTGCCTGGAAGTCAGGTCAGAGTCCAGACAAGACTGCAGACAGCCAATCCTCATCATGCTTTAGGGGGTTGATAGTTGCCACATTTTGTTTGCTGCAATTAGTAACAGCACAACCTTGGGCGTTTTTTTTATAGGATTGAGTAGGTTTTCTTCCTGCAGTTCTCTAGAGGGGACAGCAGTTTAGCCAACACAACTGGCTAGCCAGACACTTTGAAGGAATTGATCTTAATGCTTTCTGCATTAAATGTCTTAGTTCTGGATAATATAGACTGGGCCAGAGTGGGTGAGGCAAATGTTGCTAGTGTGACTTCTGAATTTTGAAAGTCCCTGCAGGGGAGAAATTCAGTTGACACAATGTCACATGGCTCCAGCCAACCCGGCCCAGGAACAGCTTTAAGTAACCTTAAAATGTTCCTCCTGTTTAAAATGTCATGGGGGCTTTGCAAGCAATATTCAGGAATGAGTAACCGCTGAGTGTGAGGGTTACAACACTGCTTCGTGCTGTAGGTTGCGGGACCTGGACGTTTCCTGTTCCGCCTTGAATGACACCAATGCAGTACCCTGAGGACTGGGTGGGGGAGTTCTGATTTTTTTCTGAGCAACAAGGGTTTTTGGGTCCCAGGGCATTTGTTATGGTTACTCAGAGTATCCTTCCAAACCTGGGCAGAGTTACTGTAAGCCAGAGTAGAAGGCCTTGATTGGTCAGCATGGAGATCTTGATTTATCAGCTGCCATTGTTCACACATGCCCGCACTGGTGATCCAAGCCATCACATCTTCTGGACATGCACCTTGCTGTCTGGTCAACAGATTCTGCCCCTTTTCAGATGGGGCCTTTTGGTGCATTATAAGCGCCAGTTGTTGATCCCTCTAAATGGTTCTGGGGAAGTATGGATGTCACTTTTTGTTCATAGTTGAGCCAAGCATGCTCTGTTCTTTTGCCTGTTAACAGGGAAACAAGGTTGCTAGTTGCGGCAGAGGTGTTGCTTCTTGTCTGATTTTTCTGTTTCTGGAGTTTTTCCCTGTCCCTCTTACTGAGAGATTGAGGCAGCTGGGATTCACCAGAAACCGATTTTCCCCAGGGCCGACTTGGTCACTGAGGGGGGATTTTTTTGCTAGAATCTGTGAAGATGGCACATCTGCTACCTCAAGATTCAAGTTTATTGACTGAATGTTTGTATTGCTGAAGGTGTGAAACAACTGTAGATCACCTGAGCCACTTTTTCTAGGGGGCGGCGCAGCGGTCAGAACCATCATAAGCCCTGATGATGGCCATGTTGACAGTTGTCAAGGCCACCAGCCAAGGAACCTCAGATTCAAGACTGGATCTTGTGTGCCTGCCAAGAGTTTTGCTGTCGTGGGCCACAGGGATTTGTTTGGGGGGGGGGGGGGTGTTAAGACTTGTAGGTCGCAGACTTTGGTCAGAGTCACCAGACAGTCCCTTAGTTTCATCAAAGACGGCGTTAAGAAACATTGGAAGCGAAGACAAGCTGTCTATAATAGCAGAACAGCAGCAAACTGCAAGCATGGTGGTGGATTGTGCTTCAAGGATCACTTTATTTAGATTGTCAAGCTTATTTTCTATCCCTGCTGTGAAAACTGCTAGCGAGTTCAGAAGATCGACTTGAACATCCAGTTTATCTGAATGATAATTTAAAGCGTAGAGGGTGGATTGAAGTGTTTGCAAAAATTGTAACCAGATTGTGCAAGGGAAAGCCATGCTTGTATGAGGAGCCATTTTAACTTACGGACTGGGGCTCCGAATAGACTCTGTAAGGAAAAAAGACAGTTCCATGAGGGATTGATTGTTTAATTCCATGTCACCAGACCTCTGAACGGGGTTTCATGAACTGTCTAGGTTGAGTGGTTTTGTAGGTGAGAGTAATATTATATTTTCTCCTGGAGCCCGAGTCCATTGGGCTGCTGGTGGGTTGATGGTGCAGTCCACACGTTACATGCGTGTGGCTGGGCCGAGAACTGGCTGCTAGATTATGGTACCTTCTAGTTTGAGAACCTTGTGCGTCCGGATGGGGAGGCTCCTTAAAAGAGAAAACAACTTCTGGGGGAACAGATGAGAAGTCTGTTGATACAACTGGTGGTGATAAGTTGTAGGGTGGTGTGGCTGCCCGGTCGGAGGATTGTTGACTGGACTGCTTGCTTACTGCTGTTAGTGCCTGCTTGGTAGCTTCTTCTTTGGGTTCTGCCAACTGGGCTTCAGTACCCTTAGCCACCAGGCTGCTGAAGGGTCCATTGTGACCTGAGATAGGAAAGGTTGTTTGAGGCAGATGCATTGTGGCCTGAAATTTGAACAGTGGAGGCCTTTTCTTCAACTGCACCAGACTAATGTGGGAGGGAGAGTCACCCTCATTTCCTCTGGTGACGCTTGCACAATCTACGGTGGAGGATTTTTTAAAGAAATCCCACAGGGTTGTCACACGGGGGCATGGAGTGCCAACCGTTCTGCTAGTGTCTATTAATGCGGGCAGGATATGATTGGGGGCTGTAGTTGGTTTGGAAAATTTAGGGTTCATGAGAGTTGTTACACAGGACGGTTTCTGAAATGCACATTTCTGCCTGCAAAATAATTTTACTGTTCACTGCGAATTTTGCCTTCCTAGTGCGAATAGGTAAATTAACTATTGTTCTTCAAAAATATATAATAGTCCTTGATCTGTTTTCAAGGGTTATTCACAACTATTGACTGAGGAGGCACCGAGAGTGATCCTCTGACCATGATGAATCTAGCAAATAGGAGGAGGCAGTGAAACTTGTTTATTTGTCGTAAATCAAGGCCCAAATGTGCCGTTTTGTTTTTAATTGTGTGGTATGCGACTTCTACAGTAAATAGATAAGCCACATTTTTAATAGGGACTTGAGTTACCGAAAATGTGCATACATTCATAAGACCAAGGAAACCCAGAGATTGTGGTACTGCAATTGAAAGTGATAACGAAGGAGATGCATTGTTATAAAATTATATCATCTAGACTTGAAGGTCAGGGTAGACAGTTACTGACTACTCAGTCAAGCCTGTCTCTCCTTACTGAACGCCAACTATGACTTCGAAATAAAGCATAAACCACAAATAACAGCTGCAGACTATCTAAATTTGGTTGCATGTCTCATCCTCCCCAGTCCCTCCACATACCGTCATAGGAGCACAATAATGATGAGGAGCCAGAGCACTAAATAAGGTTACTATCCATGCTTCACGTGGTAGATTCTGGGAGGTGTCTCATTTTACTCACTGGTGAAACACGCCACTTACTCGAGTCCTCATGGGATGCTAACAGGGACTTCTGTTGTACGCACTACGGGTGGGCTAATCACTACGGATTCAACAGGACCATTTCCCATCTTTGTCAGTTGCAGATTAGTTATTGCCACCAAAGATTGCACAATGTATAGTGGGCTAGTTATGAATACATACATTTTTGGGTGGACGCGCCCTATTTTGTTTCCCTCTGCACTCCCTTAGACTGTATAGTACTCTAAGGAGGAGCCAGAGAGATCTTCCCAAGTGTCTCCGATGAGGCGCGTCATTTGCAAGTGTATTCTGTGTTAGCTGGAGCTGATGCAGTGCAAGGTTTTGAGAAGCAGATTTCCGAATAAAACCCTATTTTAGCAGTTTTGTGATTGGCTGTATTATTTTTCTGACTTTATGTATAATGTAAGCTTTTCTAAATCCATAACATGTTATTGTTTTTCGTCTTAGATCATCTACATTCTCAGGCACCTCTAGTAATGAAATATGCAGACAGATGATGTCTCCCATTATTTCAAAACCTATAGGTTTGGCCTTGTTAAGCATGTGTTTTTTTTGCTGACATGCAATAAGAATTACAAGGTAAAAGTAATTAAAAAAATGTCTACAGCATGCATGATTGTTTAAAAATGGTAAAATAGAATCCATCTAAAAGAATGGACTAAAAAACTGATATTTACCCACGAGCCCCTACACGTAGATAGATCATTTTTTATAAGATGGTGTGTGTAAAAGAAAAAAAACTCGCTCAGGGTGAAGAGGTTCAGTCACTGAAGTGGGTTGACCCTTTACTCATCAATAGCAATCAGAAGTGAATGACTGTTGAAAAAGACCTACGGATGAAGAGAGTTTACGTATTAGGGCATTGCACAACTTGTAAGAAATGAGAAATACATTTATATAGTTAAACACCCGGACCCTACCCCACAGTCTTTGAGTAATCAATACACTGTAAACGATGAGGCTATGCTTACTATTGCACAGGTAAAATCTCCATGGGCTGTTTTAAAAAAGACACGCGCCAATACCGAAAGGTTTTAGTAGCTCGTTGGCAGATTTGCAGAGTATATGAAACGCAGGAAGATATTTAGCATGAAACATCAAAAGCCACATACTGCGTGCACACCGGCATTAAATAAATAAGATGTTAAATTATTGCTCAATGGAAGCCATGTAATCTTGCCATGCAGGTTTTGGGTTGTGTTTGGTCTGCAGAGCATTCTTGGTACAACGGATGAAGTAAGCTACGTTTCCTCATTTGCTGCAATAAGGTTGCCAGAAAGCTGGGTAGAAAGGGATTTTAAGCATTTTGTTTTTCATATTTTCTCGTTTCATGGGTCACTTTCAGGGAGTGGGCGGGCTAAGAGTGTATTGGTTACCCTGGGATCTTTCTCAAGCTTCTGCAGTTTATGTGCGGTGCAGTCTAGTTTGGATCACATGTTGGAAATTAAGATCAATTTAAAAAATAAATTGTTTACAAGAATTTGTTGTGCTGAACACTTTTGTGGGCCTCAGTTATGAAGACAAATGTGTGTTGTAAGTATATTATTGTCAACTTTACTGGACTTTAGTGGTAGCAATTGCTAGTTATAGCTTTGCGAGCATGTTTTTGTGGGAATAATAGTATGACATTTTTGCATCAGTTCTCCCTTATTAGTTATGAGATGTATTTGGATGTTCAGTGCTTTAATACCAATCAGTCGGGCAATATCAATTTGGGGATACGATTTGGAAGAAATTGTGATGCATTAGGATTGAGTTACCTAATAGGCTGTTTCAGTGATGAAACTCCAGCACAACCAGCCTTACATCTCTAGTTGCTTGATTAACAGTGATAAAAATGCTCTTAGGACAAACTACAAAATTATCTGCAAATTGAGCAGTCTTTTAGGGCATGTCACATATAACTGCCAGAGTATGAAGGAACGCCCACTTTGGGGTTTAGGACTTGGTTAATTGATTGTAAGATGGTGTCCCCACTAAATCTCTGGCACGTATATATTAAGTAATCCCCTTTAAGTTTACTTTGGGAATTGACTTTGACGTCTCCCGTGAGGCACTGAGTAGCAGCTAGAAGCTGCCACTGGGCAGTAGTGTATAAGTTGGCCCTGTGTGGTAGAGGAAGGAATATGAGAGGGAAAGAAATGTGAACTGGCAGTTGAGAATACTATTTTAACCCTCAAAAATATAACAATGTTATGTAGGGAGTATGAGATAGAGGTCTGAGTATTGAGTAAATATGATCAAAATCAACAGTGCCTGCTATATTTTACATGTAAGTGGAAGAACTTGTGGAGATTTTGGAGTTATGTAAATTACGTTATTCTGAAAGGCTTTTGTGTTAAGAGCAGTAGTATTTCATCCATCAACACGTAGGATCATATTGAGTCCATATATTTATTTGACTTCAAATTAGGTCTGTATTGGCTGATGCAGCATCTGGTCCTAATGAAGTTCCTGACACTTTCCTGAAGGCGGATCTGGGTTTTTGGAGTAGTAAACTGCTGCTTGTACACGTGGAACGGAATTCTAGACAATTTGTTGGGTGGTGGAGGTGTTGATTGTGCTCCAGCAAAGTAGTATGCAGGTATGTTATTGAAAGAGCTTGATCCTGAGATAAACAGGAAGAATTTAATTCTAAATTACCAGAAAGGTTATCCAGGGCTCAAAATCATAAAAATGTTACTAGACCTGCATGTTGAGGAACTTAATCTACTCGACCTAACTGTAATGTACTTTGGAGTCAACTTTTTCTTAATTCTGACATATTATTGCACCTTCAAATATGTGAGTTCAGCATTTCTGCAGTACAAAAAAAACTCTTTTGTTTGATTAAGTAGACTAAAGTTTGCTGCATGCATCATAAGAATCTAGCCCACATACCCATGAGGTCTGGCCCACAGAACCTAGGACTTTTTAGTTTACTTACAACATTGCCATCAGGGCAGGAGTGTTTCTCAGTTTGTTTAAACACTAAATTTTAATAAACATATTACTAAACCATGATGTGGTAACATATTGCCATCTACACACAGTAACTTTAAAGAAATGTCCAAAAACCTCTCCACTAACTTGCAGTTTTACTGATAAAACTATATAGTGTATTAACAATCTGTGAAAATTTGGTTTCGGAAAACATATCCTTTGCACATCAACATGTAGAGTATTCTGATTTGTTTTCATCCTATTCAAATATTTTTTCATCACACAAATATAAAAAAGGGCTTTCACAACTACTGAAATATATTTTGAAATGTTTGCACAGTTGACTTAGTCACTTAAATGTTGTGTGTTAGGAAAAACCTGACACCCTATCCTTTTATTTTACAATCTAAGCAGCAGGCCACACAGTTCACCTTACAAAGTCCTGGAACTTTGGAGTCAGAAGGAAAATTAATTGTGAGACAAGCTGACTTTTGACTTCTGTCTGTAAACACAGAACAAATGTGACATAGGAACAAGATTTAAAGGCATCTTTTATTGCCCCTCCACTCTTTAACTGAACAGAACACCTGTTCAGTGTCAACTCGCCAGAATATGGGAGTGGTCCAGTGGATTTTTCAAGCCCTCACCCAAAGTCTTCAAACATAGACAACAATTTACTTTTGTCTTCATCACTTGAGAGCCCGTTTGTAGGGAAAACGAGTAGGCTTTATGCCTAGTTTATTGATAAATGGGAGGGTTTACAGGGGTGCGTTTTACAAGAAATTGTTACATTTGGGTCAACTCGGATTTGTCATCTACAGTTGTCAAACATTATTCAGGTATTTAGATCTGTGTAAAAATGGGAGACAGAAGTCCTGTTTTAGGGAAAAAAATATTCAAAGTGGCTTAAACAGGAATGCTTAATGATGCCCCTTTTGTTCAATCTGTACGTGCAATACTTTCGATTTGCGCTATACACTTTTTTTTTTCCCCTGACAAGGATATATTTTCTCAGGTTTTGAAACCATTTGATTTGGTTCTTTAAAATGTGAGCTGATTTAAAGCACCAAGTCATGAGCATGAGCGCGAACGAGCACACAAAAGGAAACAGAAGTTTTCTCCCATTTAAACTTATCAGCAGCTATGCAACAATCTATGTAACAGGGTCGATGTCTTGAAAAGCGCTCGACTACTGCCCAGCGAGATCGTGCTGCGTAGGAAATAAAAAGAAAAAGTATTCCAGAAGCGATGCGGAAAACATGGAGCCTCGTATGTTTCCAGTAGTTTACTGGTCCTATCGAGGAGGGCAGAACACAGAAAAAGGCATGACGTATGCATGCCTTTCACAAAAAAAATCAAGTGAATTTTAAAAGGCAAGCGCAGGAACCAGAGGAACTGATGGGTGTGGTTAAAAGCCCACATAGAGATTACAATAGGGGCTAGAGCGCTTGCACACTCGACCCTAATAACTTGAACAGAAACTTCACTCCCATTTCTCACCACTACCATCAGCCTTTTGCCTACATAGTTTTCTTGGACTTTTTAAAGGCAGCCCTTTCTTCTCCTTTCAGCCACGGGTATGCAGGCAGTACACCTCTACAGTCTGGGAAGCTATCCTCATTTAGTCTTGTGCCATGCTAAGCCAGGTGCCTCTGGAATGGATCCTACTGGTGACAGTACTCACTCATCTAACACAGTCATGCTATCATTTTTGTGCTACACACATGCTGGTCATACGCAAAGTATTTAGTTTCATATAAAGGCAGAATTTTTCATGAGGGGATTTCAGTTGACCATGTGCTCACTGGGTCAGATGTGTGCTTGCAGTATAAATTCACAAACACTGTTTGAACTCAACATATGACCAGGGCAGTAATCCTTTGCCTAATATAAGGGTATTCTTGGTGCTCCTCTCCAAGTCAATGAACTGGTCATGGATCTTGCATTTTTAGGCACTGGCCTCGGCTTCTGCACACAAGCTGTGTTAGTCTGGTGCAATGGGCAATTTGTCAGGGTACCAGTTTTACCTGTAGTTGAGCACTCGAGGCGTAGGTTAACAGTTGTTTAGCATGAAGTGAAAATTCCTTTCCCAACAAGGTGGTGTGCACTTTAAGACCTGACAGTATGCAGACGACAGTTGTTTTGGATATAATGAAAACTGACATTCAGTAATTGGTTGTTGCTCTGGGACTATATAACCTCAAGAACCATCTGGTTTTGAATTGAAGTAAAACCAAAATAATGGTGTATTGGTTTTTGGGGAAAGAGAAATTGCCCAACATTGATTCTTGGAAGATAAGAAAATTGAGACAGTTGGGGATATTGCTATCAGGATATGTAGTTTAATCATAGCTTTAGGTGGTTAGGGGATTGGAGGGGCTAAAAAAGAGCATCTATCTTTCAAGTAAAATAAAGCAACCCTGATGATCCATGTGATTAAAACACTTTTATTGCAACCCCACAGCCACCCACCTTCAAATCCGTTAGTCTAGCTAAAACCTCTGGTTTTGAGACTACTGCGGGGCATAAATATTTTCAGACTTGGTCTTGTTAAATCATATTGTGTCCTATTTCTTTTTTCAAATTCGATTCCCAAAGCACAAGTATGTTTTTTTTTATTTTTTTTATTCAGAATATGCAAGCAATATGATGAACCAACAACAGGTATTGTTTTAGGACAGAATTTGCAAACCATGTGTCCCTATAATGCCGTCTATGGAAAAGCATTAATAGTGTAAGAAAATTCAGTAGACTATATCGTATCATCTAAACAGTTGGGGAAAATAGTGTGATCTAAGAACCCCTTTTTTATGTTATGGGCAGTCAGCCATTTTGTTTGATAGATTTGTGTACTGATTAGTAAAAAACAAAGTTTCAAGAATCAGTTTCTTTAATTTTCTCTTATCAGGTGTTGTAGACAAATGGGATCCCCAAATGGGTGGCTTAAAGCAAAACAGAATGATCAAGGTCCTGAGAAATTATTGCATGACTTGGTCTGTAAAGGTGTGGAAAATATGTACATAAAAGTTTAACAATGCACTTGGAGACCTTAGCCATCTGCACTTGTATGGGAGCTACACAGACTTGCTTGGCTGCTGATGATCCAGTGCTAAGGAGTGTTTTGGTGAGGACATGCTTTATTTTTAATTTATAAAAAGGGTCCTTTTTGGCATATTTGACTTTTGCCATTTTATGATGTCATTAATTTAGTTTTTAGTTTTTGTGATTTGTAAGAGTTAACATGCGATGGCAAGGACTTTTTTCCGTTTTGGACCATCAAGGGAAGAGGGCAGTTCTTTTGGTGTAATCATAAGATGTGCAGCTAGTTATTGGATTTAAAGTGGTCATTATGAAAGTTAAAGCTAGCATGTTAATATAAGTTTTGTAACTTAGGCAGGCTTCCTCTTAGCCATTCAGCAAAGTCCAGCTGACACCTTAAGGGGCACCTGCTCTAAGACTTGTTCTTGCACACCAGTGAGTAGGAGGATAGCCTGGAACCAAAGGGTGGCTCCAGGTGACCAAACATCTTAACGTAACACCCTATACCAGAATGTCTGGTGGCTGAAGCTTCCTCTATCTGAATAAATGCCTTTTCATTCCCTACGATGCCCCAGACGCAGGCAAAGAGAATTGAGCCAATTTAGTAATGAATGTTTTCATTGGCCTGCCTAGCTTTCCAGTTGGTCCATGCCAAGCTGTTTTTTGGGGATCTATTCCCATGCTTTATGGGAAATAATCATCAAGATCTTGCTGGCAGTCCCAGAGGAATTTTGGGGCAGCCTTCACTAACCAGTATGATCAGGATGTGGCCAGATATGTAATCTGATGTGGTCTGGGCTCTAACAAATGCTTTGGCAGAGCAGTCTATACACGCGTGGTCTTTCAGTGCCGTACATGGATGAGATCCATGGACTCCTCTCGTGACATGCAGACCTCACTGATGGTTATGCGGTTTGACAGATCTCACCTAATTTGCAAGAAGTCTGATTCCCCATTGGAGCTTGTCAAAGAAAACTAGCCAAGGTGCCTTCCTTAGGCCTCTACATCTGCGAGACACTACCCTCAGTAGTATAGCCCATTTTTTTACTACTCCAGAGGTTTGATGTCCCTGCAGTGCCAAGGCCCATCATGTCTACAACAGGCATCCAAATTCTTTGGTGTCTGAGATCAAGCAGACCATGTCCAGATCATCAGGAGCAGCAAAAGTCCCAGTCCCTTGCCCTTGTTGCATCAGCCGCCAGGCTGCTCTAGTTTGCTCTTAGTGGCACATGACAACCCTGTGGGGAGACAGGACCCAATAATTCATTCAAGGTTTGCAAAATCTAACATTAGACAAGGTGGCCCTTTAAATCCTTCAATTGAACTATACCGTCCTGTTACTTTTTGATTTACTGCATCTTCTGCCTACATCAGAACGTCTTCTAGAGGTGCACTTGCCCATCTTGCTTCAGGAGGTGTATGCTCTCTTGGCCAGTGGAGCCATAGAGATGGTCCCAGAAACAGTTACTCCTGTTATTTACTTGTACTGGAGGACAGAGCTCTCTTTCCAATCTTAGATTTGTCCTCTGAACACCTTGTGGAAGAACAAATTGAAGATGCTCATGTTGGCCCTGGTTAGGTCTGCCCTGAACCCATACGATTGAATGGCGTCTTTGTACCTGAAAGATGAATACTTTCCCATGGATGCTAGTTGCAGTTTAAGGAAGGTCAGGAGCATTTTGCTGTGCTCCACTTCAATCTCACCAGTGCCCTTGAATGTTTCCAAAAACAATGATGGTGGTTGCTTCAGAGTTTGGGAATTTGACTTTTCCCCTTCCTCAACAACTGTCTTTTGAAGGCTTGCTTGCCACAGTCAATCATAGACCACCTCCAGATGATGGCAAACCTCCTGGATTCATTGGTGTTCACTGTCATATGCAAAGTCACACCTGACACTTAAAAAAAAAAAAAATGTTATTATAGAGGCTTCCTTTCTTCAGAGCTATTTGTGGTTTCCCACTTATCATGGTGAGCTTAGGACATTTGATTTATGATCCTGATATTTCAACCTTGGTCCTGGGTTTTACTGAGTTGCTGTAATGCTACTTAGCCCCAAGGTCTCATGCATCCTGCTCATCAGCTATGCAAAGTGGCATATTCAGCTTCTGCACTGTAACCCGAAGTCCCACGTGGCCATGAACCACCTGACAATATCTTTGAATTCCAGGGTGGACAAAGTCAGCCGGCAGTGCCGGGCAGATCACAAATGGCAGATCCTGAGGTGGCACATGGCATCTTCCAGTTATGGGAAGTACTTGGCAAGATCTTTTCACCACTGGGAAACATGCATTGTCAAAATGTTTGCTCACTGGAGTTTCCAAGAAGGCTGCCTGGGAAGGTCGTGCTGGTTAGAGTGAAGCATGGAATTATTGTATGCCTTTCTGCTGCTGCCTTTCCTGCCTCGAATTCTGAAGAAAGCATTTGACCAGGCCTAAGTCATCCTAGTGGCTCTAGATTGGAGCTGGAGTGTATGTCAGCCGGAGCTTCTGGGCATGACCATTTGTTCTCCTATCAGGGTACCACTTTAGAAAGTCTTTTTCTCACAGCAGCAGGGGAGCGTTCATCGCCCGAGCCTGTGCCGTTTACAGCTCTTTGTGTAGAGATTGAGAGGCGGCAGTTGAATGTATTTGAAATGTCACCTAAGGTTATGGATATTATCCTTGCTGTGTTGCACCCTGCTACAAAATCACATTTTTTTAGGGTGCACCATTAATGTTCATCTGTTGGCCTTTTTGTGTTTACCAGATCCGCCTTCGTTGTTTAAATCGTCCATTTTGACGAGGTTTTTAGGTCTGACTTGACCGTGCAGCTGTCACTTGACCTTAGGCGATCAACCCAAGAAGGATCTTTCAGGAATACTGCAGAGAGTGGTTTTGGTTCTGCCCAAAAGTGCTTCCCTTCCACACAGATATTTGTTTTGTTAGGTTATCCAGCTGCAGCATGGGATCCTTGACCTTTCTGGGGGTGCACTCATGACACTGTAATGCTGTTAAAATATCTTGGATGTGTAAATAATGTATAGTGTTTGTTTTTCTCTGGTAGCAGCACAGTCAGGTGAGTGCAGTTGTGTGTGTTGAGAGCAGCATGGAATGTACACGGCTACACTGATCTTCAATATTTTTTTTTTTTTTTTAGAAGGGTACTACAACACCCCAAGCAGTGCCGAAGAGGTTGGTCACTGACCACTCATTTAATCTGCAGAGCGCAGCGTCCCTGGTGCCCACTTCTTTAAACTAGGAGACCATTACAGTATGCTGTATCATTTCACCATTCCAAGATGGTCAGTGTGTAGTATCTAAATGTGGCAACTATGTTGATATTGCAAAACAACGAAAGACTATGTACAGCACCACTGTAAAACGGTCTCCTGCTGCTTAGTTTTGTAATTGAAAGCATGAACTCCATTTGCAATTTATTTGTATGACATTGACATTTGGGTCTTCATAGAGATCCATACACATTAATACATTTTATCCATTTATAATTATGCATCTATAAAACATCAATACAAATATAAAACACTGAAAAAGCAAAACGATATTTCATTTCCTCGAACCATTGAAAATTGTCGAACTTCATCCACAGTTTGTATTACAAACCTAAGAAACAGTGGTATCAAAAGTTGATGGCATCTAAAGCGCAATGCTTGGCAAATAAAAAATAAGGTGATCCTTGAAGACCATTGCACAGATCATTGTTTCTGTAACAGCCAGTTTTTGCCAAGGTCCAGTAACAAAGTTTAATGGCAGAATGTTCATAATATTTAAGGAAAGTCAAACACTATATTCCATATTTCTAGTCAAACAAGACTGTGGTTTTTGTTCACTACAGGAAGCAATTCTATTACTAAGATTAAACCTGTACGTAAATGTTAAATATTTAATTTTATACTTGTGCTAGGAGATAACAATTTGAGATGTAATTTCAGTTGATTAAATATGAGGAACTCAATCATTCTGCTGAAGTTTATACAGTTCCAACACGGATTTCTACAGAATATACAAGAATCCCTTTTTGGAATAAATATTTTATAATGTAATAAATTGCATAAAGAGTCCTCTTTGCAATGGAGAAACCAATGCCCCCAGCGTAAAACTGCTGCCGATTCTAAAACAAAGGTTAAATTTGAACCAACGTCTAAACTAATTGCCTTTATAGCTGCCTAAGTGTTCAAGTTATAGAGCTTGCACAATATTCTGCCCCCCCAAAGTATCCATGAAGGTCAAAGTTTTTAGAAGAATGGTTTCTATAGCATTCATTAGACATGGAAAAATGTTAAGACTGTATACTGACAACAAATATGCAAAGTGTCAATGACCAAGAGCATTATACAAAAATCAAAGTCCATTTGCGTGTGATGTTACTTGGAGACTGAAATGTAATATATTTTGTCTATCATTTATTGTGGAAGAGAAATAGGGGTACACTTTTAATGCTTCTAGATTAGTATTCCCCAACTGCCTTTTTTACTTTTTTTTTTTAAATCTTTTTTTAAATATAATTTACCCTTAAAAATCAAAATGTAACTTTTCCCCAAGTGTAACTTTAGATAATGATTTGCTGCATAGTAAAAAAGGCTTTTTAACCATATTTGCAATCCCTTAATAGTTAAATTGAATATACCAAGGTCATCTGCATAAAGCAGACAAGATACGTTACAATTTCCTAGCATAAGCGTGCCATGTTTGTTGTTTCTTCTATTATTATGTTACCTTATCTTGCATATGGTGCTGATTTTGTGTGTCAAAAGGTGAACATAAGATAGTCACGGTTTGTCACTCATCTTTACACTCAAGCATCCTTTCATTCAGAGTGCATATATCATGACTTAAAGAGGGCCCCATCCCATCAAAGTCACTATCGACATTCCTAATGCATGGTAACAGGTTTGATTCATATATTTTCTCCAAAACCTTTTGTGATGCTGCAGTGGGGCATCTATGTGGTCTGGACTTTCCTCACTTGCTCTGTTTGACCAGATGCACAGTTGCTTGTTGTGTCCCTCGACTCTGAAAACTATTTTCCTTGTCATGATTAATTAAAGCTGCTACATGAGTGCACTGTAGGGCCTCCTGGTGCATCCACCCAACACCACCTTTATTCCATACTCTTGAGGGTCAGAGCAGCCTTTTTACCAAAAGATGAAACTCCTTTTCATGTAGGACAGTCAGTCACCCATCCACTGTTTTTTGCTCTGCCTCACCCCCCCCCCCCCCCCCCCAAAAAAGGGAAAGACTCCACCGGCTGGATCCAAAAAGGGGTTACGTTTATAAGCTTTTTTTTCTTCTTGATTACACCAAAGACCATCAGGTGGACAATCAACTTCTTGTGGGCTTCTCTGGGGCTAACAAAGGTAAGAGGCTACAAAAAAGGACTTTGTCTAGATGAATAAGCCACTGCATTACGATCTGGTGAGCATTCGCCAAGAAGCACCCTCTGGAAGGACTGAGGGATCCTATGATGGCAAAGGCTGCTACCACTGCATTTACATAGGCAGTGGATGCTCTGGACATTTGTCAGGCTGCATCGGGGGGAACATTGCACACATTCACAAAGCACTACTGCCTTGACAGACATGTTTTGATGTAATGGGTATTTCGCCTGTTCTGTCCTGTAGGTCGTTTTGATCTGAAACCATTCCCCGGTCCCTCCACCTGGGCAGGTACTAATTTTGTATCCGTTAGAAAAGTGAGGAATGCACGGTTACCATCTGAGAAACAAGTTGCATACTTTCAAAGATGTTCTTTCTGGTGGATATCTAATCATGGTGTAGAAGAATTTGGACAGCTGTGGTAAAAGCAAAAGCACACTAATAAATCTAGGTGCACCATCAGTGTCCTATTTCAAAGAAATGCATGGCTCAGGATCCCAGGCATCCCCCCAGAGGAATAGCAACATGTTATTTGTGTCACATTTGATGGTGAACACTTGTTCGGGACTCAAGTAGACTGAATGTGCAAATTTAAAAAGCTAGTGACACAACCAGGAAAATGGTTGCCTCCAAACCTAAACTGGCATGTCTTGGTTTCAGCGCCAGAAGAGAGGTGGATCAACAACTGCAGCAGCAACTCTGTGCTTGAAGTTTCAGAGTAGCAGTGATACTCTCAAGAAGGACAAGCTCCCAGGATGTATACCAGTGAAGGCTTCCAAGGTAACAGCTGCTGAAATGGTAGAGGACACCCAAGTAAAGGCCCCTCTTTTAAGGAATGAATTCCCCACTACTTCCCCAAACACAAAACGCTTTAAGGGCTAAGAATACTATTGTGCCTTCCTCTGATGGTGGAGATCATCTCGGACAAGTGGGTCCTATTAGTAGTCAAACAAGGATATTGTTTAGTATTTATACCACAACACCAAACTTGCCACCTTGGTATTGCAGACTAGCAGCCAAACGAATGTGCTGCAGTGTGTTGAGCCTTTTTGTGATAGAAATGATTTAGCCTACAGGCAGTTCTGTATTTAATATAAGAAAATATTCCAACCATAATACTAATTATTTGCTGGCGATACATCGACTGAGCACCCCAAAAACATGTCACATAAGTGATTTAATATTTGTACCACAGCCAAAGCATTGCTTATCTGGTAGGGTGAGAGCCACCGGAGGCAGCTTCCATTAAACATTTTATGCTGTAGGAATAACCTCGGTTTTAAAAACTGAACACCATACACTAGCTGCCATTGTTTCTTTGGCAGTTTATAGGCTATCAAATAATACACACTCAAGAATGTTTTTCTTTTTTTGTGTGTGTCTGCTAACATCATATGCCACTGTTTTCTCGGTCTATGTTCATTTCGGGTACACGTTTCTAAATATGTTAATAAATATGCTACTTTGGAATTTTTCTGAGATATGCTAGATACAAAGAATTGTAACAGGTGATCGAATAGCCAAGGTCTAGATACGCAAAGGGTTCTTCACTGTGCTAGGAGACTACCGAGTGCTCAAGGTTCTATTGCATGTTACATACAATCTTCAGGTTACCAATCTTAAAGGATCAAGCTTAAGTAGTTATCCAGTACATTGCAGAGACTTCTATCATGCCATTTCCCACATAGTGACAGTATTCTAAACCTGCCCTGTCCTCCTATCGATCAAAGGCCTAAAACTGCCTGCTGGTCTTGGGCGACACCTGTTGCAAGCTCCCTGGTTTTCCTTACATTAGGAAAACTGCTAGAGCATGTGGTCTAGCATAGAATGGATGAAGAGGGTGCAGGGATAGACCTGTGATAACACGGCATGCATGTTACTGCCTTTTTGCTGGCCATGGGCAGGCAGTTTGAACGCTTTTCTTGTCATTTGGAGGCTGTTCAGTGCTTGGCATGTGGAGGGCAGCATTGCCAGTTGCTGTACTTGCGGAGGCTTTCCTTGAATATTGATGAGCATATATGAAGTTGATATTCTCAGATGCTGGACATTTGGAGACTGGCCTTGATTGTAGCCAGTCATATGGCAGATGCCATTGCTTGTTACCTACTCTGCAAGTGAAGTCTGGCTTTATTTATCAACGGACATACAGAAACGGTGACCATTTGTGGCTGAGCAGTTGAAAAATGGAAGTATCTGATTTATCTGGAAACTCCTCTCACGCTTTCTACAGTTATCTTTAAATCTTAGCACATTGTAACAAGCTTTACTGACCAGTATGCTTTAAAGTGCAGTTTTTTATTATGTTCCGGCTATACTGTAGATGGGAGAACACCAAGGCCAGTATGATTTTTTTTTTTTAATTAATGCCCTTCATGAGTTTGTGGTACTGTAAGGAAGTGCATTAAAATAATAAATTTGTCAGTACTCTTTCTGGTAAATCCTTGGTGAACAACTCCAATCCCTTTTTATAAGGAGGATCTTCTCTGGTTTTCTAATGTGGCTTGCCTGATGATCTTATTCAGACTTTTCTCAGATCGCTCACCAACCTTGCTAATGTTTGAGATCACAATGTGCAACAAATGTACCCGATGCAGATAAAAAAAAAACGTTCTCAATGATCCAGAAGTGCTGAAACAGCTTAAATCATTCAGAACTAAATTGTACGACGGCAACTCTCATAAAATCTCTTCAGAAGATCTCTGGGATGCCTTCAGTGCACAATGTACGGCAAGGTTTAAAGCACTTGGAGCCTATGTGAAAAGAGAAGCACTGGAGGAGACCAAATGTTTGCTTAAAACAATCCTAAAACTAGTTTTCCAGGCTGCTCGATCCCGAGAGAGTGAGAGACTTTCTCTTGCCTCATGTCGTACAAACGAGTTATAAGCCTTTTAGGGGGAGTGATTAGCATGAAGTGTGGGAGGAGGCATTTGGACCTTAAGATCCAGAGCTTGACATGTAGCACAGAGTTGATGGCATAGGTGGGCACTGAGCTCTGTGGGTGGGGGATTGTCCTCTGTGCCTCGTAGTTGAATTAAATGCTTGCCTGTGTGAAGATCGCAAATGTGAGAAACCCAGGTCAGTGAGTCTGTAGGCAGACCCCCATCATCCGCCATCACAGGGAGCAGGGGATTTCTAGCTAATTGCATATTGGATGTGTAAAGGCAGCTGAGACTGGCACGCCTCAGTAGGCCGTCCCAGGCCCATCAAGCTCAAGCCCACAATATCTATTGCAACAAGCAAGGATCTATGTGGCTAGTAAAGTGTGGTGCCCAGAGGGGCACGGGCCACCCATTTGGCCCCCACCACCATGGGTTGCTGAAATAAAGTGGGATGTAACCAGAAGTTTATTAAATGGGCATCTGTGCAATAAGAATACAGGTGCATGTCAGAAGCATTAAGACCGCCCTGTTGGAATGATAATGTTAGAGTTTCCTATGCCACTCTCTGCTGTTTGCCTGCCCAGGACAGAGATACTAGTTCGGAGCGTTTAAAAAAACCGTTCAGTGAGGGGGATTTGATGAATAACTAGAGGAACTTAGGGAATACTATAAATTTTGCAGTGGCGATCCTCCCTTCCAACAACACTGACAGCCTCGACCAGGCTGGTATGCGGTTCTTGAGCCAGTTCCTCTACATTCCTGCTAAGCCATACTCCTAAGTAACTAATCGCCTCCATTGCTCACTGTAGCGGGTATTCAGGCCCAAACTGGCACATGGCTGGAGTGAGGAAGCAAGGTAGTTTTCGACCAAATAATGAGAATTCCTGCGTGTTCGCTGAGGCGGATCGCTTCCTGAATGTTAAGGGATAGGTTAGTCCATCGGTTGTGAACATGCAGTGTAATATTGTCTGTATCTCTTTGGTCTGGTTTAGTGCCTGTTTGCTGTATGAAGGCATTGGTCCTTCCTCTCTTTAAAAAAACTAACAAAAAAAAAGGCTAATTTGTACTTCTCTCTGCCTTCACAGCCACAGAGCTATATCACTTCTTCCTTCTTGTGGGTCGATGTTGGAATCTGTAGATAGTCATCATATTACTAATTTTATTGAGGTAAGCAATGTTACATCATCACATAAAAATGTGGGCAAAGATAATAGCCCTGCGCTAAGCTACTATTGCCTTAACAGGTGCCTAGTTAGGTTGATACTTACAACTCAATATAATCTGACTCTTAGGGAGCTATTTCAAAACCTATAATATCACAAATAAGCATTCAGTTCCCATAAATTATAGTTAATTTAAAGTTTATTATCAAATTTGTCTCTACATTCATATTCCATAGCATGGTATGGTTTGATTGTTCCACTATAAAATTTAAATCCAGCAGTAATCCTCATTATATAAACTTTCAACCAATTCAGTTCTGTCGGCAGCTGTCCAATTCAATTTGATTAACAGTTTTGGGGATTACAAAAAATTTCAGGCAACACAATCTATTTCTTCAGGGTTGGAATAAAAAACGGCAATTACTCTTATTGAGATTTTCATAACAAACTTAAAGCATCACATTTTTGTACTCCTTCAATATTCCTCACTTTTGTTGTGCCAAAGAAAACATTTTCTATCGTAATAACATATCTATATCACTTGTTCCAAAGGCAATTTTTCATGTATCAATGAAATGATCAACAAAATGTACATAACAATAAATAAAAATCTTGTCATAGTACACAAACCTTATTGTAAATGATCCGATTTCTTGAAACACTTAAGTCTAAAATACTATTACTTAAATACTGTTCGTTTTTCAACATCTAATGTAGTTTTATTATAGGTATCTAGGGTTCACTTCTGTCTACCATATAACATTACTCTCTAAAATATTGTCCTCACACTCCTTTACCTTTGATTAAAAATAATATGCTGTATGGTTGCACCCGTGATCCTCTGATAAAAGTCAAGGTAAGGCTATCTAGAGTTGTTCATAATATTTGTTTCTGTGCTCTGACTTTAAATCTTACTATGGCTTGAATTTTATACTTCCTGTGTACAAATAAGATTGTCCTTCATTATTAGTTACACTGCTGTTGTCCACACCATTCACTATTTATAACACACTAGCCCATAGATATCTCAAATATTCAGCCCATCTGACAATGGCTTTCCAATTCCAGATGAAAAACGTTTTGATTTCACCACCATGTTATGAAGTCCTTTCTTTCAGAAAACTACACAACTACTTATATTGTTCACTTATGTAGTTCCACTCAGTACCTGAAAAAACACATGAAACACTCTAATTCAAAAATTTCAAAGATAAGAGAGTAATCCTTGTATTAAATACTTATGGCCTTCTCTCACAAACACCACCACCAAAGGGCTCATATAAGCAAAATATCTTATCCCATTATGTAAGCAATACCCAAACAGTGATCACAACCCTGCAGGCACTAGGGTTCAGCATAAATCACAAAAAGTCATCCCCAAAACCACAGCAGGGAAAAATCTTCCTAGGAGCCAGACTGGACTCCAGGAAGGCGAGTACAGACAATCTCAGAGCAAACTTGCCTTTACCAGAAGGGGTGATCTGACTTTGAGGACAGTCATGAAGCTAATGGGCATGATGGCATCATGCATCCCCCTCACAACCCATGTGAGACTCCACATGCCACCATTGCAGGAATGGTTAGGCAATGACTGGTCACAAGCTACTGGAAGTTGGGAGGATCTAGTGGTTGTAACAGAGAAAATATAGAAAGAGTTACAGTGGTGGACATCCATAGACATAACCAGGGGAAATCCTTTCAAGATGGCAACTCCCTCTATCACCACCACAACAGATGCGTCTCACAAGGGGTGGGGAGCACACACAGACAACTTAACAATTTGAGGCCAATGGAATAAGATGGATGCGATAAAGCACTTTAGTTTCCTAGAGATGAAGACCGTGTTACTGGCCCTGAAGCCTTTCAAACACAAGTATCGGAGAAAATAGTACTAATGCAAACAGACAATACAACAATAATGTTCTATCTGAACAAACAAGGGTGCACAAAAGCTTTTACCCTAAGCAAACTAGCCCAAGAAATATGGAAGTGGGCGATACCACAAGGGATCAACTTACAAACAGTCCACCTACAGGGGATGGACAACATAGAAGAAGACAGACTAAACAGACAGGAAAGCAGCACACACAAATGGAAGATAAAACAAAGGAGCCTAGAAAAAAATCTTGAAGATCTGGGGCACACCAACAATCGACTTGCTCGCATCAGTGGAAAACAAAAGATGTCAACTTTTCACCTCCAGGTTTCCACACCACCAGTCAAAGGGGGAATACCCTGTCACTAAACTGGCCGGGGAGATTTGCCTACACCTTTCCTCTGATTCCCCTAATATCAAAGGTACTGGAAAAGGTTAGGGAACCAAGGACAAACCTCATACTAATAACCCCTCAGTGGGCCAGACAAGCATGGTATTGAAACCTACTTGAACTGTCCAAGGGACAGATGATGGTCAAGGTGGAACGGGACCTACTAACAATGCAAAATGTGCGAATATTTCACCCAGAACTTGCAACACTCAGTTTAGCAGCATGGCGCCTGAATACATAGAATTCGGACACCTAAATCTAACTGCTAGGACCATGGAGATACTAAAGGACACTGGAAAACCAACAATAAGAAAATGCTGCGCATCAAAATGGAAAAGGTACCTCCTATGGTGCACATAGAATAAGACCCTAGGAGCAATATCTAGACAAGAAACAGTAATGATCTATCTTATCTGCTGGACAGCGGAATCAACTAATCGTCTCTCAAGGAACACTTGGCAACTCTTGTGGCCTACACCATGGGAGCGTTACTTAAATGTTTTTTCATAGCAGCTGTTATAAAGAGGTTCCTAAAGGGATCCAAAAGAATCATCCCTCCAAGAAGGGCACCAGCCCTAATGTGGAACTTAAACACAGTATTGTCACAACTGATAACAAAAATATTTGAAATCATGCATAAAGCTGAACTCCAATTTACCACGTTTAAAACTGCCTTTCTGATAGCTATCACGTCGATCCGAAGAGTAAGCAAGATTCAAGCGCTAACAATACATGAACCATACATGCAAATTAACAAAGACAAGGTAGGTATAGAAATAATTCCTACCTAAAGTGGTGAGCAAATTCCACATCAACCTGACCATCCAATTGCCAGTATTCTTTAAGGACGTGTAAACAGAATTGGAAAAGAAATTACATACCCTGCACGTAAGGAGGGTACTCATATACTGCTTGGAGGAGACCAAGCAGTTCCATAAAGGGACCAACTGTTTGTTTAATGTGCCAAATCCAGTAAGTCCTCTGTCCCAAAGGAGACTATCACACAGTGGATTGTGGAGACAATCCAAACATGCTATGCATTGGCTGGCAAACACGTACCTCACTGGCCAAATGCACACTCAACAAGGAAAAAGGGAGCAACACTAGCATTCATGGCAAATGTGCCCATAGACACTATCTGTGCAGCAGCAACATAGGCATCCACACACCCACATTCACAAAGCATTATTGTATGGACATTCAAAAGCATAAAAAGCTCAAGTGGGACAGAAAGTACTACAACACCTGTTTGCAAGCTCATCATCTCACCCCAACCAACCCAAGGAAGGGGAACCCGCTACATAATCCAATGCACCGCATGTGAATCCAGAAAAGGATTCATGCTGCAAAACAAAATGGTTACTTCCCATTAGGAGTAGTTTTGCTGCCTGAAGAGTTTTCTGGATTCACATACGAACCACCCACCTCCCCAGAAATGAGAATTTGACAGGCGGGGAAGAGGTCTTATGTACATAAAAGCAACCAAAAAAACAAGCATTTGCAATGCAGTGGGTCTCGCATTTGCTCGACTTAAACCTATTTGCATTGTAAAGTCCTAGCCAGACTTTTATTGCCACATAAAATGAAAAGTAAAACAGTTTTACTTAAATGAGCTGATTTAAAGTGCCACGCCAAGAGCGTGAAGGAGCAAACAAAATGAAACAGAAGTTCGCTCCCAGTCAAACTTACCGGCAAGCTTGCAGCGAGATCACGCTGCATAGCAAATACTAAGAAAAAGTGTCCAGAAACCATGCTGAAAACATGGAGCCTCGTATGTTTTCAGCAGTTGGCCAGTGCGCTTGAGGAGGGCTCAACACCAGAAAAGGCATGATGTATGCATGCTTTTGACAAATAAAGACAAGCAATTTTTTTAAAGACAAGCCCACAAACCAACAAAACTGATGAGCGTGCGGTGGGCTTGGTTAAAAGCCCACAGAGATATTACAGGAGGCTATAGCGCTTGTGCGCCGAACCTAAAAAGGGGACAAAGAAAAGGACACAACAAAAAAAGCGTCCGACGATGGCTACCATGTGCATGCATGTCCGCGTCGTCGTCTGATGTCATGCAGGGGATGGACCAAACACCAAATGGTGGTCGACGGCGCCCAAAAAACAAAAAAAAAAGAAATGCACAATTCCGGACCCAACCACTAGATGGCAGAATAATGCACCGCATGTGAATCCAGAAAACTCTTCAGGCTACAAAACTACTCCTACTGGTAAGTAATCATTCCGTTTTTTTATTGATCTGCAGCTTTTCTTAATAGACTCATCCTAGTTAACTTCTAGAGATCAAAGCCTCATACTCCGCTCACTAAACATCATGAGTACTTAATGCTCAGTCCTGAACACAGTCCTAATTCGCAAAGTTAACCAAAATAAATGAATTAATATCCTTCACAGTCCACACCCACTGATCACTCTTATCCATTTCATAACTATCATCATCATCATCCACAACCATATAACCATTCTCTTATCTACACAGGCTACCAACAACCTCAATTATTCACTGCAAGAATTTGCATCCAAGTACAAGATTATCATCAAAGCCATGAGGCCATTAACGTTTTAAATTGTCAAATAGTAATTCAAAGTAAAAAGAAAAAAAGAAAATAATGTAAATACGTTTTTTAGTATACTCATTCTATGTCACTCCTGGAGATCAAAACCTCAAATTCTGCTCACTTATTATCATAAGCTGTTGGTGCTCAATCCGTAATAAGATCCTTATACCTCAGAGGTACTCCAAGGGGAACAAGAGGAGAACAACCAAACTTTCCATAAGACCTTTGATGAAGCAATAGATTTTCCACACTAATATCTTGTGAACTCATTTCTTTCTGATCAGTGAATGCTAACCTACTCTCTAAGCAGAAACGTGTTACAATTAAAAGTAAAAAAAAAAAAAAAAAAAAAAACACAGACCAAAAATGTGACACTACCCTTGAATCACACTTGAGTTGTGGGTCATTTTTTTCTTTACTCTCAAGATTTCATTTTTATCTTTGTCTAACCTTAGTTGACATTTAACGGCACCAAGCGGGTGAATTTGCTATGGGTTAAAATGATGTCAGATCAGACATTTAGTAAGTTCTCTTCAAAAGAATAAGTTCACTATGGGATTTGTGTGTGGTGGTTGATCCCTTGGAGTTTTGAAGCATTCAATTAACCTTAATTGAGCTAATGGCCTTTTCTACCAGCTATTTAAACCAGAGAAATGCTGGGGACAATTTTAAAGTTGGTATCGGTATGAAGGAAAGGCAAGGCTTTCGAGGACAGATACATGCGGAATTATAATAACAGCATAGTATATTAGAGTGTAATTAGATTGCTATTATAAAGAGGCTGGGTATGCCTTATGAAGAGAAGTTCTTCTGTAGTTTTGTGCAATAAAATAGCAAAATAGCTTCTTTGGAATATTGATCTATTACAAAGAATACAGTTGTCTATAATCTTTGGGGGAATTGTGATCTGTTACAGTTAATTGAGCATACGGTGAGGAAGCTGCCTGGAGTGCTGTATTTGAAGTCCGAGAATCGCTAAGTATAACAATATTATTTTGTGCACACTTGCCCAGCACTATGCTTTTCCGCATTATAACTGTGTGTTCATTGGTGAATGGCGAGATTGGAAAGTTTGCACAGTTGTCATGGTGGCACCTGGCTCTTTTTGCAAGGTCATCCACAACCTATTTGCCTCCTTCCTCCTAATTTTTATGCCCAGTATTTGTTGGCTTTAGGACTCTGGGCACTTTACCACTGCTAAAACAGTGCTAAAGTGCATATGCTCTCTGTGTAAATTGTACTGTTGATTGGTTTATCCATGACTGGCATATTTGATTTACTGGTAAGTCCCTAGTAAGGTGCACTAGAGGTGCTCAGGGCCTGAAAATCAAATGCTACTAGTGGGCCTGCAGCACTGGTTGTGCCACCCACATTAGTAGCCCTGTAACCATGGCTCAGACCTGCCACTGCAGTGTCTGTGTGCAGTTTTAAACTGCCAATTCGACTTGGGAAGTGTACCCACTTGCCAGCCCTAAACCTTCCCTTTTTATGCATGTAAGGTACGCCTAAGGTAGGCCCTACGTAGCCCATGGGCAGGGTGCAGTGTATGTTTAAGGTAGGACTTGTACTGGTGTGTTTTGCATGTCCTAACAGTGAAATACTGCCAAATTTGGTTTTCACTGTTGCAATGCCTATCTCTCTCATAGGTTAACATGGCGGCTGCCTTTAAATAACTTTAAAGCGGATTCCCTTTGGGAGCAGATGGAAATATGGAGTTTAGGGTCTCTGAACTCACAATTTAAAAATACATCTTTTAGTGAAGTTGGTTTTTAGATTTTTAGTTTGAAAATGCCACTTCTAGAAAGTAGACATTTTCTTGCTTAATCCAGTCTGTGACTCTGCCTGTTTGTGGGTTGCCCATCTGGGTCAGTGTGACAGTTGGGCTGTTGTGAATTCTCTCTAGACAGTGACACAAAGGGGCTGGGGTGTAGCCTGCATATCCTGATGAGTCATCTGTGCTGGAAGGGAGGGGAGGAGTGGTCACTCACACCTGAAAGAGACTGGGCATGCCCTCAAACAATGCAGTCTCCGACCCCCTGGTGTGGCCTGGACAAGGACGGATCTTGCAAACATGTAAGACTTTGCTTTGAAGTTTGCCAACTTCAAAGGCAGAAAGGGGTATAAGAAGAAGACCCAAAACTCCAGAGTTTGAGAATCTTTCTGGAAACAAGAGGAAGAGCTGGAGGAGTACTACCCCTTTGCTGTGTTGCTTTGCTGGACTGCAGTTGCTGCTTCTGCCAGAAAAGAGTAAAAAGTGTGAACTTTGCTGTGTATCCTGCTTGAGAAAGTTCTCCAAGGGCTTGGAGTAGAGCTTGCCTTTTGTTGGAAGTCTCAGGGATATCAAAGACTTCAGTTTCAACTTCTTACACCACTGGGAACACTGTGTTTTGTGCTGTTCAAGGAGAAAAACCACTGCGATGCCGTGCAATGCTGACCTGCACCATGACCTGTTGACACTGCACGGAGCCGCACTGCCCTGCTCCGTACCAAGACCCTGATCTCACAGGCGCCATCATCAAACAACTTCACCGAGCCGCTGCTTGCACAGCGACCTCTGGGCCCCACACTCCGGCATCACCTGCTCACACTGTAGCGTGGGCATCTCCCACAACGCCACTCCTGCTGACACCGGTAGAGCTGCCTGCACCGTGGCCTGTAGACACTTGTTGTGAGGTACATGAAGCACCGTCCCGTCCCCCACCGCAGCCCCAGTCCCCTGACGCCAGCATCATCGACTCCAGTGTAGTCATCAGGCATCCCGGCCCGCACTGGGGCCTGTGGACACCGCTCGTGAGGGTCACGAAGCACCGTCCCGTCCCACTGGCCTGGGCCTACCGACGAAAGCGCGTCAGCAACGACACCGCCGCTGCCTGCACTGTGACCTGGTGACATCACACGTCGCACCACCCCGCTTAACACCGCAGCCCTGGTCTCACTAACGCCGATGGATTGCATCACCGAGCCGCTGCGTGCACTGTGACCTGAGGGCACCGCACGTCACATTGTCCCACTTAGCATCGCAGCCCTGACACCATCAACTCCAGCAGTCCTGACTTCATCAGTCCGGAGTTCGATCTGCAACGCGTGTGACTTCAAGGGCCCGACGACCCTCGCGCCGACTCCGCAACCCGCAACGCAACATCAGCGACACCGCTCTCTGGAGCTCACCGCGAGGATCATGGCACCCTGCAATTCCAAAGGAACTGTTTTGTGGGTCTTCTGACACCGTAGCTGGCCTGCAAAGCCGCAGCTGGCTTGAACTGTTGGTTTTGTGATGGCGGGATAGCCCCAGGTGGAGCTGTCGACTTCAAGGGACCGTATTTTTGAGTAAATCTTGCAAAATTCATATCTTTAACACTGTATGTTGGATTTTTATCGTTTTGGTCTTGTTTTACACAGATAAATATTGGCTATTTTTCTGAAACTGGTGTGGTGTCCTTTTGTAGTGTTTTCACTTAATACTGTATGTCATGTGCAAATGCTTTACACATTGCTTCTGAGATAGGCCTAACTGCTCATGCCAAGCTACCAAGAGGGTGAGCAGGGGTTATCTGAGCGGGTATCTCCTTTATCCTGAGTAGAGTGAGGGTCCCTACTTCAACAGGGTGCAAACTGACTGCTAACTAGAGACCCCTTTTTTTAACAGTCATGTAGTACTGCAAGCTATTATTTGATAACTGCTTGCTTTTGATTGCCAGAGAATGTCACATGCATCCAATACACAGATTACTCTGTCATCCTTGTTATTTTAGAATGAGAGTGTGTTATGTTTTCTTTATTCAAGTATTGAAAGAACTATGTAACTGGACAACATAATGTCATGGTGTAGTTTTCTGAAAGGATTAATGTCATAACATGGTGGTGATATTAGAACAATGTTTTTTATATGGAATTGGCAAGCCATTGTTTGATTAGCTGAATATTTGACATATCTATGGGATAGTGAATGGCGTGGACAACAGCCATGTAACTCTAATAATGAATGACAATCTTATTTGTACACCGGAAACATAAAGTTCAAGCTATAGGAAGATTTGAAGTACTCAAGCGCAGAAACAGAAATTGCTGTCAACTCTAGGTAGCCTTACCTTGACCATTATCAGAGCACCACGGGTGCAACCATACATTCCCTTATTTTTAATCAAGGGAAGGGAGTGTGATATCCAGTATTACTGGTGCATGATTGGGAAGAGTTCTGGGGAGGTGAGTGGGATTAGTGGTTCAAGTTAGGGCATCCTGTGTAAGCAGCCAGTAGTCTATTCTTGTCCAGGTGTTGTGTGGAAATGATCCAGGTGTCCTCAGTACTAATGGAACACCAGACAGTTGTTGCATGTATGTGCACAAAGTTGAGCAGCTGCACGAGGGTGTAGCAGTCTAGTGTCGCTGGATCTATTTGCAGCGTGATCCAGGATTACGTTGAAGTCACCACCCCTTAGAACAGTGCCAGGGGCCTATTGTGGTGATTAAGCACCAGATCTCCGCAGAATACACTGGGCAGACCGAATTGGGTCCTTGGACCGAGGCTAGGATTAATGATAAATTATGCAGCGTCACATCTGCATCTGTGTCGTATGTGGTTTGTCAAATGCACCAGCATAGTCTCTTGCAAGGGAGTTTATCTGTGCCCCGAGTGATAGTTGAAGTATAAGGGAGGCTTGCGTCTCCGCAGTGCACCGGGTCCGAAGGTGAGGGTCAGTTGCTGGGGTCAAATGCAGCTCTCGGGGAACGCAGATATCTATGTGGTGTCTGAAGTATGTATGCAGTAGGCATGCCCATCGTTGAGTCCCAAGAAATTCCAGATGAGGCATGTGATGGATGTCATCAGTTATCAGCGGGTGTGTATTTGTTGCTCTACTCAGGCAAGGGGCATGTAATGCTTTGGTGTTTCTGTAGGGATGAAGAGGTTTCCCTCATAAAGTATAAGGCTTTTAAGGCAAAACAAGAAACACCAACTAAGAAACCACCCACCACACATTTTAACTCACCAAACTGGTTTAGCCTTCTAAAATTTGGTTCCGAGCTGAGCAAAGATATAGAGGAAGCTAATTTTACCTGGCTCTATGTGCAGTACAGAATGGTCTTAACCCCATAGTTTTTAGGCAAGATTTTGGTAACTGAAGGAGAGACATATGTTTGTGGATCTCAGTGACCGAGAAGGCACCATTTAACAGGACACTGAAGAGGTGATCTATTTTTTTTTTTTATGACCAGACAGTGGTTTAAAAACAACATACTCCTTCACTGGAAATCAGTGTAAAGAAGATAAAACAAGAGAAATGTGACTTCTACAATTCACATTACTCACTAGTCTGGTTGCATAATGCTGGATCAGCTGTAATTTATAAATTAAAGATTAAAACAAGGAAATTTAGGGAGCGTTACAATAATACTAGCATGATGATACAAAAGTGTTCAGGGTTTGAATCTTTTAAAAGGAAATGAAAAGAAAAAAGTACATGGCTCAAAGTTTGTTGGTGGAAAATACAATGTTAGACCGCTGCTGAAACCTGTTTGGGAACAGTTAGTGCAAAATCTTCACTAACGCCTGAGTATTTCACCACTTCCAATTGAGGAGAGGCTGAGCCTAATGTAGAGGGTCAATAGGAACAGGTCAGGAGCTCAGTGAGTTTTAGGGTACATAATATTTTTGTTTTGCTCCTAATCATTTTAAAAGAATTTCTGCTCCTCCAGCTCTTATTATTAACTGCAGTCATGGAGGTTAGCCACAGCGCTGAGAGGGTAGTCTTTAACAACGATCTGTGTATCATGAATGTTCGGAAAAAATTGAACCAAGCGTCTCTGTTAAATGGTTTAAAGGAATACTATAGAGATTAAAAAGCTGCAGGAATTAAATTGAGCCTTGGGGCACCTCACAATGGTAGTGTATTTCTGAGGCCTCAAAAGAGGCCCAAGCCATCATAAAGGATTTTGGAGATTGAGAATTGCCAAACCAGAGGAAAAGAGCAGAGTCATTGACTGTATTAAAAGTTGCTATAAAATCCAGGGAACTAAATACAGCAGGAATGCAGGCATCAGCAACAAAAAAAAAAACGTGACTCATCCCCCCCCCCCCCCCCCCTTTTTTTGCCCTCCCAGTTTCAGGTTTGTAACCTCACAAGGGTCTGGTACTGCCCAGGTTCGTCTTTGTTAAAGATTTCATCTTCTGACTTAGTTCTTTAAGTCCCACCCGACAACCCAGGAGTATATTTCTGATATTTCCCCACTTCTTCAGAACCTCAGGGAAGGCACTTAGAGACTCGCTGTTTGTCAGGCAGAGGCCATCCGCATAGTCCACTTGCCACTGGTTGGCTAGACAGTTGCCTCTTGTAGCTTGTCGTATCCCTGTAGCCTGAAGAGGTGGTCCACATTACGACCATTGCAGTGCATTATTTTGTCCTGGGTACAAGAAGGACAGGTTCTGCCCTTCAGGGTTCCTTTCAGGTCCCAGACAGGTCCAGTCCTCTTCTATTCTTCCTCAACTATTGAATTTTCTTCTGATTTTCTGCAAGTCCAAGAAGTGTTGCAAGTGGGTCCCTGAAGATGCCACACTTATACCTGGCACAAGCTAGTGAGTGAAAATGACTTCATGGCAGCCACTGACAAATGGGATAAAAGCTCCCCGGGTCCATCCTACCCACTTTGGATATTTGATGAGTCTTATGCAACATGAAACTTTGAGAATTGTGTGTTTGTGTAGTGTACTGTGGTACTGCTGCTGTCATCCTATATCTAACTCCAAAATCCAAATTGAAGCCGCTTCACTATCCTTTACAAACACAGGCATAGAAGTTTGGCAGAGAAAGCATGGTTGGTCCAGCAAGCAGACAGTGGATACACAAATTATTTTGGCATCCTGTTGCCTTTTCTTCCAAGTGTGCCTCCAGCATTGTAAGTAAAATCCCACAAACAGAAGTCTGTGGACCAAAGTAACGCATCCAATATTTTTGCCAAACAGTGGATCATCACAAAGAAACAAACAAAAAAAATCTGTAATTAGGCCTTCACAAGCCACACTGTAGGTACAAAACTGGTTACCTTGACATACTTCCAGCGAATAATGGCCTAATGGAAAGACACACAGTGATGGAATGCAATCTGGCAAAACCTCAGACAAGAGCATGGACAGGCTGAAATTGACCCACTTCATGCACCCCTGAAACAAAAGTCTCAATTAAGCGACTTAAACAAGTACCCACCATGTAGTGTGAAGGACATCAGACTCCGACTTTCTAATAGAACACACTTTTGGATGTCCTCTCATAGTCAATAAATCTCTCTCTAAAATGAGCTACTTTGGATCTGTCTCTCCCCAAATGTGACACACCTTGATGTGCTGATTTTCAATGTGTATTTGATCAGTTCAAAATAAAACAAAATAACAGAAAAAATAATGACTTGGCTCTATTTGTCCCAGAAAGAATACCAGGTAGAATAATGCTTCCTTCCTTTCATAAAGTGGTCTTTTCTTAGATGATTTTGTTGATAAATTCATCATTGACATTTAAGAACAAATAAATGTATGTTGAGAACCCCACTGAAATTAGGAACACTGGTCAATGTAGCCTTCGATCTGATGCCAAACCATGTTTTTTTTTTTTTTGATTCACACCTTTGTAAGAAATAATGTGAGTACCCCTGATTTATTAAATGCAATTATATAGCAACTACACAAAAATGTCTGTAGGCACTGGACAATCCTTATTTGACTGAAAATCAGTAACTGTGGTGGCCAATTTTTAAGCAGTAATGTGAAATTGCTATAGTTATTGATGCTTAGGGAATGTGTTTAAGATTTGATGCCCCAAACTAGTGAAAGTCTTCCCACATCCTCCGTTTCAGATGTAAAGGATGTGTTGGCCCAGTAAATGAGGACTGTGGAGGTCTTATTTGGATAAACCTAGGCTTGTAGGCCTCAAGGTAGCTCAAAGGCTTTATTATTATTATTATTATTATTATTATTATTATTATTATTATTATTATTATTATTATTATTATTATTATTATTTTTATTTTTATTTTTATTTTTATTTTTTTTATTTTTATTTTTATTTTTATTATTTTTATTTTTATTTTTTTATTTTTTTTAGTGAGCCATTTTGTACTTTTTGCAGGGACTGTTCCATTTAACCCACTGTTGGCTACCATAACACTAAACTTACTAATTGTTCATTTCATTCCTCCACTTACCAGCCAGCTATTTGTAATTTTAAAGCATATTATGTAACTGTTCCTGAATGTTAGATACTTGAGGGTATTTTTGTGGCACTGGAATTGCATGATTCCGCAATTGCTGCAATTCAGCCACTAGATGGGTATCCCGGTTCCTCCTCTCAAAGTACATCAAAGTTAATAATCTATCTGTAGTTCTTGGCGCAGGAAGTTAGAGTGTGGTTGGCAGACATAAGCCACATGATTGCCTGGCTCGCTTTACACTTGATATTTTAAGAGAATCTTCAGCTGAGGGGGCAAAGATGGATGAAGGACATGACCGGCCCATCGCAAAGGATTTGGTGGAACAGGGTACAGGAGCACAAGTACAGCAGTGCAGAAATCTTTGTTAATAGGTCCATAGCTTACTCGCTACACTTAATTTCAGTGGGTGGATTACGAGACTTGGTGTTCTCTCCTTCATGGGCAAAATTCCACTGATTGTTGGGTTACAGTCCGTTTTTCTTACCACACACTGCCATGCCTTCTGGTTCCATAGTTTCCATCTTGCTCATTACACAAGAACTGGGGTGTGAGGAGTTCTGATAGTGAAACTTGGGGACTACTCTCACCAGAGAAATACCACTGTGTTGTGGTACTCGACGAGACTAAGTAGAATTTACATCCAGCATCTGTTATCACAGTGGTAAAGCCAATAATACATATTAGGTCTCCTAGTGACATGGCTAAACCTTTTCCACTGTACTATGTCTAGCAGTGGAGATTAGGTGTTTTGTCTGCCCATTTAAGTGAATTGCACAGTGTGTGTGTGTGTGTGTGTGTGTTGGTGGGGGAGAGGGGGCTGGAGGGGTCATTGTTAAGGATTTTTTAGTAGCACTCACAGCATTCCTAAAGTTTAAAGATAAGAGACTAAAAACATAAGGAAATTGTGAGGCCTAAGCTTTTTCTTCGTACTTGACTTAACAAAGTTAGCAATAGCAAACAGAGAGGGCTTATTCCAGGGTGTGGTGGGGGATAGCAATTCAGATACAGCATAAGTTGGTGCTTGCAAATCTGTGTCTATTCTAGAGACTGGGGTCTTAATTTAGAGGTAAGTATGGTGTGAAAGCCTACATGTAACTCCATGACTTAGTCCACACTATGTTTGTGCTTTGTTACTGCACAACCACCTTATCCTCAGCCCCCAAAGATCACCCTGCTGGCATTAATGTGACCCTCAGTCACTTCACAGACCTTACGTTTTGGCCCCTGGGGAAATGTTTGACAGTACCCTTTCCCTCAACCCACAGTACAGCATGGTTGAAAACAATCAGAGGTGTCTAAAGATAAGTCACACATGCTTAAGCCAAGAGGAATAAGCTCAAGTCTTCAAGCAAAACTGTAAACCCAGAGGAGGCCAAGCCATTGTTGCCATGAAAACATGTTGTTGAAGGAGCCAAAGAAACTTCCCATCCTACCAGGAAAGAAAGACTTGGGCCTCAGGCAGTTGGAAAGGTCTAGTGGTTGTAACTGCCAAAGTCAGAAAGGGACTGATATTTTGGAATGCAGTAAATCTGCTGAAGGGGAGGCCTTTGACAGCTCCACTACCACAACCCGTTTTTACCATGGACACCTCACACATAGGAAATGTGCTCACATGGATACACTCTGGAAAAGGGGTTTGTTGTCCAAATAGGAGGCAACCTGCCACATCAGCTTCCTGTAATTGAAAATTCGTTTTCTGCCACTAAAAGCTTTCTAGAGCTTTCCAGAGCTTGGTGCACAGAAAGATGGTACAGATATTAACCGACAACACAACTGCAATGTTTTCCCAACAAACAAGTGGGTGCATAATATACCCAGTCTCAAAGTTTGCGCAGAATATCTTGAGTTAGTCCATCACAAAAGACATTTCACTAATAGCATACTATTTCCCAGGAGTGGAAGTTGAAGAGCCAAGCATACAAGTTGTTCTTCACTGGAAAGTAAAACAATCTATAGTGTACACACTTTTCCAACAATGGGAGAAGTCAGAGGTAGACCTCTTTGTAACACCAGAAAACATAAAATGCCAATACTTTGCATCCAGAAACTACCATCCACACTTCCTGGGGAGTTCATCCACTGATAAATTTGTACGGAAAACTTGCAGACCAACGCCCCTGGACTCTCTCTCACTCTTGCACTCACTCTCTCACTCTTTCTTCCCATTAGTTCTGAAGAAGTTCAAAATCTCCCACATGTCAGTGATTCACATTGCTCCAAATTGGACTTGCCAACCATGGTTCTCACACCTACTACAAATAAGACCAGTATGTCAAGATTCCCCTAAACAGGGCACTTTAACCAACGAAGAAGGGAAAGTATTCCACCCAAACCCTGGAGCAATGCAGTTGAGAGTATGGCTCTTGAATCAACTGGTTTCAAATGCCTAACTACTGAAGGCTACACAATCTATCCTGAAAGAGGTGTGGAGAACAGCCACTAGAAAATGCTACGCTTTCAGGTGGAAAGTATATACAACATGTTGTCAAAATAACAAGATTCAACACACGTTTATTAAGATACGGTCATAAGTACCTTACAAAACTGACAAAATGTAAACTTTTATAATCTTCATTAGGTGTAGATTTTCAACCATTACAGCTTACCTAAAAGAGCTGCACACCAAAACACATTTTCTCAGTTCCATTAATCAAGATTCATGGATGGTGCAAAAAGGCTTTTCCTTACTCAGGAACTGATGTCCACCTCCCATACCAAGTGGAACCCTGACTTAGTTTGACCTGGATTAATGAAAGCACCTTTTGAACCCATGCATAAATCCATGATCAGACACCTTACACTAAAACACATCTTTTGGGTAGCAATCACGTCACAGAGAAGGGTGAGCGACCTGCAAGCACTAACTGTACAAGGGCCTGACTTATCCATACACAAGGATAGGGTGATAATGAGAATACACCTGAAATTCTTGCTGTCATTTCACCCTTCCACATAAACTAGACAAGTAAGCTATACCACCCTTTTCGAAGAAGCAGTCAAATGTAGCAGAAAGGACCTTACACACCATAGATGTCATGAAGGCAGTTATTCATAACATAGAAGGCATCCAGGACATCCAGAAAATACAGCAGTTCTTCGTAAAAGCATTCAGGTAGTGGCCTAGTGGCAGTGTAACAAAATACTATTGCTAAATGGATTGTGCAAACAATTCAGATATTCTACTCACTAATGAACGAAACTTTACTTAATAGACACTGGGAGCACTCTGCCTGGCAGAAAGGAGCTACTATACCTAAAGTGACTATGCAAGAAATATGCAGAGCAGCCACATGGGTCCCTGAGCATACATTCACAGAGCTTTACTGTATTTATTTACAATCATGTAAAGAGGCTGAAGTTGGGCAAGCAGTACTTAGGAATATTTTTGCTTCCTCTCCCTCTTCTACACACTGCCACATGGCAGGTTATACTGCTACATAATCTATGCAAAGCATGTGAATCTAAAAGTGTATCAAGCTGCAAAACCATAATTGCAGGTTTGTAACTGGTTTCATATTAGTTAGGGCTAAAATATATAGACCATGATGATACATAATGCATTGCTTAAGGTGCAGCGTACTTTGTCTTTCTTCCTGCAAGGTTTTAATTTCCTTTGCCACATACTTGAGTCAGACTTGTCCTATAACTTGGTGCACATTGGCCGCATCATCCATTGGTAGTGAATGTAGCAAATATTTAGTTACAGTAAATGAAACAGTTTTAATTCTTGTTTTTTCTATGTGAAGGCTTCTATTAAAAATCGTTCCAATAGGGACCCAGTTCTCATCAGTGTCTGCTGCATTCATTTTTCAGTTGATCAATAAATAAATTTCTCCCACAAGCTTAATATTTTTTTTTTCAACTTGGCTGCATATTATTTCTTGGCAGCCAGTTGATGAATTACCATGATTTCTGGTGATGGAGGCTGCTAGAAATATTGTCAAAGTGCCTGTCATTCATATTCGTGGTGTTGTCAGTATCCAAATGTGATTGGGGTTTTCCCAGAAGACATATTAGGTACCTATTGCAATATTTCAGAGTAATTAAGGAGACACTTATTGTGGTTATTGCAACTGATCGTTGGATGCAAAGATAGAAGCAGACTGAAGTCTCTCTCTAGCCAACAGAATGGAGGGTTCACCCTGTTGAAACAGTTCAGGCAACTGGAAAATAACTAGAATTTCAAAATGAATTTGCAACAAAGATTCTGGTATTTATTGACCATATTCGCAAGAGCAGTCTCTTTCCATAGCGGAAATGCTGAATAAGTATGAAACCCAGTTGTTGCAATGTACGTTTTCATTAATATGCCAGCACTAAACTTCCTTTAGAGGGCATTTGTAAACCATCGTAAATGAGGATTTGGTAGGACAAATATTTACACCTAGTTCTAGGATGGGACCTATGTATGATTGCAATGATTAACCCTGCAGTTCTGTCACATCACTCTTGAACTGCAGGGTATTCAGATTCGATTCCAAGAGTTAGCAGTTGTTTAACTGTTTTGAAATGTTCTTTTGATTGATTTAGGTTTACACCAGCCTTCTCACACTAGAAAGCACTTTTTGTAGTTAAAAATGCTCTGCATTATGTCCAACTCCTCCCTGTATATGAACTGACCTTTGACATCAGGGAAGTGAGGTACGAGTAGGCTTATTTCCTATTATGATGAAGGCATTAGTTTTGTGCAGTCTTATACGTATCAAAAGATGTAACCTTGAGTGGCCTGATCACTGGGCTGTCATTTTCAATTCTAATGTTACATCTTGACATCTTAGTGACAGTCACCCTGTCCACACCATTGTACTCCACATGTATCTCTGTTGGTGTGAGTAGGATCTTCTGTTAGCTTAGTTGAATATATTTCTGAATTGAGCCCTCCTGAAACAGGGGCCTGCCTGCAAGTAGACCGAGCTTGTTATTAGGTCGTAATCTCACCCCCTTACATTTACATACCACCAGCCAGGGTTGCTTTGTGTTAGGTAGAACCTCAAGCCCAGTATTGAAGGAAGGTGGAAAAGAGACTAGATATTTGAACAGTTAAGATAATGCACACAGAGGACACGTAACAGTGACGATTCCTGGTTAAATAGTTTTACACAGAGTCCTTGACATTTCTGTGTTTCAATCTTCTATTGTGTCCCGAGTAGCTGCATGTTGAACCTCAAAATGGTGGACCTTGTATATGACAAATATTCACATTTACAGTTTCCTCAAAGTAAATTGCCTTTGTGTGCTGATGGTGGTATCTGTCTGCATTTGTATACCCAGAGTGAAATATTGTATTTCATTGATGCTTCCTTCGGCTAACTTCTCTACTTATTTCTTTACAGCATACATGGTGAGGAATGCAATGGGATCAATAGTATGTCTGCGGACAGTGGGCCTGGCACACGACTAAGAACCTCATCAGTAATGGGGGACGGACTTGAAACAACACAAATGTCTACGACGCAGGCCCCATCTCAGCAAGGCAGTGCTCTTCCCACTAACCCTCCCCCTCCAGAAACTTCGAACCCAAACAAACCCAAGCGACAGACCAACCAACTGCAGTATCTCCTCAAAGTAGTGTTGAAGGCATTATGGAAGCACCAGTTTGCCTGGCCTTTCCAGCAGCCAGTAGATGCGATCAAGCTTGGCCTTCCTGTGAGTAAAACATCTGAAAAACTGTTGTTTTTTATTTGACCTATGATCATGTGTGACAAGAGAAGTTAATGGTGAAAACTTGTCTTGCAACCTACTAGGAAATCTTTAAACTGGCATTGTCATCTTGTAACTGGCAGATACCCTTCTCGATCCCTGCTGAAATCATTATCTTCTCAGCCCATTGTGATAAATGCCTGAGCCCCACCTCTTGGGAGAAGGAAAGGGTTGAAGCATATAGGATGTTGGCAATTGTCTTAACTCTATCCCTATTCTATGTTGTGCGTGATCTAAGACAGCTTTACAAGCTCATGGCAGGGTTGTTTAGATAACTGCTGAGAACCATTGTAAAGTTGATAATGTTTTCTTGTTACATTTTGAAAAATTAATTCTCATAACTTTGTTACACAGATTCATAGTAACTGATTACCAAGAAAGTTCTTCTGAATCTAGGTAGAACTTTGAGTGTAGATTAGAGGCTGGATGGCTTTTTTTTTTTTAAAAAAAAGCTGTTTATTAATATTAGCTCTGTTGAAATGAATAAAAACCAAAAGTTTAAAAGTGAAACATAGAAACACATGTTTTAGTATCAATACTTGGGCTCATGTTGTTATATTATGCTACATGCTTTTGTTTAGGCAATTTTCATCACATCTTTGGTACCGTACTGCTGTTGGCATCGGGATGCCCTTTCCATTTCTTGAATTATTGATTAGAGTCAGTGTGGACTGTTTATATTGTGCTTGGTTGTTTCATATTGTATAAAGATGCATCATATTTTATGTTGTATAGCAATGGTAAATCTTATTGGTATAGCAGTTCGAGCATGGCGTTGGTTCCTCACCTTTACAGGGGAGGTGATGCAGTATTGGTGGCGAGGTGTTGGTTCCTTACAACCCGGTGGGCGGGTCGATGAATCCAGCAGGTCAAGATGCCAGGCATTGATTTTGCGATGTTGTGATCACACCACAAGGCCACAGGTGCTGCGGCTGAGTCGGGTGTCCTGGGTGTTGGTGACACGATATTTGGGACTCGCGCTGTGACTGGACGTTGGAGGTGCTGAGTCGGGCCTGCACCGTCGATTGTGACACTCAGCGGGGACCACGGCTTCGGTGCACACAGCAGTGCTGGGTCCAAAGTCATGCTGGAGTCGATGTGCTTGGTTTCTTCTTAGTTGCACCAGAATTCACAACAAGGGGCCCAGGAACTGGATTTAGCACCACTTGACAAGTCATGACTCAGCAAGAGAACCCAGGTGCTTGCAGATGAAGTCTTTTGATGTCCCTGAGACTTCTAAAGGGAGGCAAGCTCAATCCAAGCCCTTGGAGAACCTTTGAAAACAGGATGCAGAAAGCAAAGTCCAGTCCCTTCCCTCCCAGGACAGAAGTAGCAGGCCAGTACAACAAAGCAACAGGCAGAGTGGCAGTTCCTCCTGCAGCATCCAGCTCTTCTTCCTGGCAGAATGTCCTAAGTCCAGAAGGATTCTAAAGTTGTGGACTCAGAGGTCCAATACTTGTACTTATTTTTGCTTTTGAAGTACGCAAATTTGATAGGAACGTCTTTGTAGTGCACAGGGCCCTGCCTTTCCTGCCCTGGCCCTAGACACAGTCCACCAGGGGGTTGGAGACTGCTTTGTGTAAGGATAGGCACAACCCTGTTCAGTTGCATGAGTCAGCTCCTCCCACCACTCTAGCCCAGCAGGAAGACACATCCGGGTATGCAGAGCACACCTCAGCTCCCTTTGTGTGACTTTCTAGAGTGAACTCACAAACACCCTAACTGTCATCTAGCCATGCAGAGGCACGGAATGGTTAAGTAAGAAAATGCCCACTTTCTAAATGTGGCATTTTCAAACTTACATCTTTTGGTGAAGATGGCTTTTAAATTGTATTTTTAAATTGTGAGTTCAAAGACCCAAACTCAACATCTCTATCTGCTCCCAGTGGGAAAGATATTTCAAGGCAATCCCCATGTTAACCTATGGGAGAGATAGGCCTTGCAATAGTGAAAAACGAATTTAGCAGCATTTCATTATCAGGACAGGTAAAACACACCAGTACATGTTGTACCTTTTAAATACACTGCGCCCTGCCCGGGGGTTGCCCTGAGCCTACCTTAGGAGTGACTTGCATGTAGTAAAGAGGAAGGTTTGGGCCTGGCAAGTGGGTGCACTTGCCAGGTCAAACTGGCAGTTAAAACTGCACATAGACACTGCAGTGGCAGGTCTGAGAAATGTTTACAGGGCTGCTCATGTGGGTGACACAATCAGTGCTGCAGGCCCACTAGTAGCATTTGAGTTACAAGGCCTGGGTTCACACAGTGCACATTAATAGGGACTTACTAGTAAATGAAATACACCAGTCACGGATAAACCACTCACCAATACAATTTAGACAGCCATTCCACGTTAGCACTGTCCATCACTGGTAAAGTGCCCAGAGTCCTAAAACCAGCAAAAACGAAATTCAGCACAGGATTAGGAGGTCAGAAGCCAGAAAGACAGGGGAAACCCTGCAGAAACGACCATTTCCAACACTCCGTGATAATAGTAAAAGTTACATTTTGAATGAGTATAAAGCAGGAATAGGATTTGAGAGCAGAGGTCAGGAGCAAGTGCATACTTTGTATTAAAATGAATTGCATGGAAAGTGAAGTCACAGTTAATGAAAATGTGACTGTCTAGTGCAAACTTTAGTTAGACAGGTTTGAGAAGGAAAGGGATCTGGAAGAGGTGACTTACAGTAACCTTATAAATCGAGCCAACGTGGGGGCATGGGTAGATGAGCTAATGAAAAGAGCACTAGTCCAGACTTCTGGAAAGGAGTGTCAGTGACTCGTTCTGGCTGGAAAAGATGGATGGTTGATTTATTGAACTTAAATGTTTAATGTTTTATCCAAAGCAGAAATTAAAGATTGCCTTCCTGCATACTGGGTGAATGAAAAAGAGCATGTGGTGGAAAAATGGAGGCTTCTTTTTTTTAAGGTACTATAGGTAGCTAGTTAACCTACTTTTTCAGTTTTCAGAGGATTAAGGAAGGAAGTGTGATGACCACACAACCTGAGGTGAATGGTAGAGACTGTGTGACATTGGGCAAGAAACTGTGAACAATTAGGGGAATCAAAGATCGGAGTCATGAGCACTGAAATTAGTTCAGATAGTTGAAGAGTAGGCCACCCACAAAGTAAGGTGGTGTGATCCGTGCCCATTTGTGACTGCCTATACTGTGCTTTGGACGGATTCCTGGCATTTAACCTTCACATCGCATACTTTTCAGCACCATTCTATAAGGTCTAATCTGCACCTCTTTGCTCCTGGACTCAGGGTAGTTAGTTTTTTTGATCGTTACCATATTACATTTATAAATGTTAGAAATTTGGATTGCTGTTCTGTCTCTGTACACTTATATTACTTTGTTTTTGTGGCATGCCAGTTAAACAGGAATGTTATGATTATCATCCTAAGCCTCACAAGATTGGCGGCGCTACTAGGTCTGGCTTTTAACTAAAAGTGCATCTTAATCACTTGAAAGTGCCAGCCCTCTAACTCTTCATGCATGGATTCGGTCTCTTATTCTTGCATTACATGTCTTAATAGTTCCTGCTTTCCTCCACCTACAATAAAATACCCACACAAACTCTAGAAGCTTTTGCAGGATAAATTAAAAGAATAGATGTAGAGTAAAAGAAAATCCCACCTCCTATACTTGGTGGGCCTTTTTTTTAAAAAAAAAAAAAAAGGTAAACAGTCTTGGGCGGTCATCTTGAAGTGATATTGTACATAGTATATCATTGTTTTAAAATGTCAATATTTGTTTATTGGCTTGATCCTAAAGCCTGATTTGTTCCTAAATTGAGGCAGGTAAGGATATTGTCAGGTGTTTTAAGATGTTTACCCTTCCATTATGTTTTGCCTGACCCCCTTCATGTGATGACTTTGTTCCCCCAAGCCCATACCAAATTCCTTTAGTAATGAGGCCGATTGATCAGATAATGATCAGTTGTGCTCTGATCATTTTCCTCTTTGCCCTACTTCTGCAGAAGAGATTCTAACAGATATACTGAACAATAAATCAGGCTTTGTGGAAGACTTTTGTCCCATGCTCATCCTTAAAAAAACCCTGCTTCTAGCATTGTTCAGTGTGTTAAAGACAGACTCAATTCCAATGACCTATCACCATGGGCCATGCCAGGCCTGTGAAAAAAGAATTGTCAACTTTTGGAAAAAAAAACAATCTTAACCCAGGAACTACTTGACTATTACTCTTGTATTAGTTTCAGCTCTATAGGAAATTGGGTCAATTGTTGATGGCTGTGTTCCTGCTCTGTGTGCATATTTGAAATCTCACTACTAGATTTGATGTAATATCATGGTGTCCTCAGTATCAGTTGCTTATTCAGTGGTGTGGAAATAATAAAATATCTACTTGTCCGTGGGACAGGTTGCTTCATGAATCTACTTGTCCTGTAACAAAATCCACTTGTCCCTTCGGGGCCATGTAATGCGGTGGCAAACAATGGGAGCAATATCATTATTTAAAGGCTCTGATTATGCCAGGGCTAATACTATAGTAGGGTTTGAATACTAGCAAATCCCTTATTTTGCCACCTTTCCACAGATGTACATACTGTGCTGGAGGTAACAGTAAGCAGTAGTTCCAGGTTTGGAATGCCCTTTTGAGTTTCTGCAAAACTACACACTTGCATGTTTTGGGGGGTTTTACTAGCTCTTTTCTAATTGTTTTCCATACTGAGAAGGCTTGAAATGTATTCCTGACAGTGGGGGAATCAAATCCGAGACCTTTCTGGGAGCCTTATACGTAACATCATATTTTTCTACTTTGCAAATGTGTGTACACATTTTTATACTGGAACAATCAGTAGTGCTGCCTAAGCTTACAACATTTCCTTAGTGCGTGCTCACCCCTAATAATAAAGGCTTTGCATTAATGAACCATAAACACAGATTCAAACAGCATTAACATATGGACACGTGTTACCCTTACTATAGACAGTGCCCTTCACTGATCCGTAATGTGGTGTGGTAAACTGGTAGCCATAGGGTTTGGTTTGTGTGGCAGGGAGTTGGGCCTACTTGTCCTAAGGACAAAATAAGTATGAAAACTTGTTGCCCTTTACTCTGAACAATATGTCTGGGGCGTCAGGTGATAGGAAATCCACACCCCTGCCTATTAAAAACAGTGATTGGGGCTATGGTATTAAGATGATTTTGAGCTTTTGTATCAGTGTGTTACCAGACTGTATCCTTTGTTCAGTGCAGATCTGCCAAACCTATGTTACTTTGATGGGCCATAGGTTGTCTCCCTGTTTCTCACCCTCTGTTTAACCTCATGAGGTAATTTGGCTCCCAGAGAGCTTCTCTGTTCAAATGAAACACAGCCCATCAGGCTATATGGAAAAGCTGCATGTTTTTATATTAGACTGAAAGATTATAGTCAAGTCTCTAGGATGTGTATTCAATCTAAAGACATTGCTTAAAATTCGTGAATTTTGTGGTTAGCTCCTGTCTCCGTCTACTCTGGTAGGAAAGGCAATATTTTTTATCAACACAGTGGCTTATGCCTCAGTAGCTGTTTGCATGTGCTGTATGCTGAATTACCTCAGTAGCTTGTATTGAAGATAGCTTCATTCCTCTCTAACCCGTGAGTTCAAAATTGTGCTTGAGTGGTCACTGCCTTCTATATATCAAGTCTTGCCCATTGACTGTGAGAAAAGTACAAATCTGACGTTTTCCCCTCTTGTCTCAAGATCTTTTATGCACAAAAAAGTTGATTTATCCAAAACCATCATCTGCAGTGCAACATTGTGCTCCTTATGAATTTAAACTCCACAGGGGTTTGTTTCTTACAAAAGTGAAGAGGGGCAAATAGGCACAATGGAGGGGTAGCAACTCTTCCTCATTCCAGGCACATACAAGTTTAGAAAGGGTCTGCTGCAGAAGGTATTTGTCATCTGTTGGATATTCTCAAATGGATGAAGCTATTTAATGTGGACATGCTTTATAAATAAAAAAAATAATTAAAATTCTTGTAATATTTACATAACAGTAATTTAAAAAGGCCACTCCTTTCTTAACCATAACAAATATTAAATGTTTACTACAGAGGGCTATCTCTTTGAATTAATGGTCATGTGATTCAATATTTACAATCACCAAACTTGTAAACCTACTATTGGTAAGTACTTAATATAACTAATATTGAATTAATTAAACTTTTTCTTGAGAAAAACTTGTTTTCCCTGTTTTTTCATCTTGACTTCACCATTTGTGAAGTATCCTGGCTGTGAACAAAGAAGGATCTTCATGGGCTTTGTATTGTCTTTTCCAGATTTTTCAGAACGTTAAAAGATAATCCTACTACATATCAGCCAGGAGAATGCTATCAGATGCCAAGAGGTGGAAATGCATGGGGAAAGGGTTCCTTACAGCAAGAGTCACTCTTTTTGAAGAATCGTTTTAAGAGAAGTAACAAGAAGAGCTTGGAGGCAGAACGTCTGTGCTCCCATTTGATGTAGAGGACATTAAAAACATATATTCCTGTATCTTGGTCGCAGTTGATCACTGAATGGAATAAGAAGACTTACTTGATTTGAGAACAAAAAGATGTGGTCCTGTTGATGCATTTGACTGCTGTGCCATCTTTGTGGTACCTCCTTCCCCTCCAAGATTGCAGGAACTGCTCTTTCTTGTCTAATTCCGAACACCCCTGCTCTTAATCACGAATATAGCACAGGTCTTCTCACGCTTTATCTGGATATCCATCTGAGTGATCTAACCTCTGTACAATCAGCAGGGAGTCTGGTTGCTCCACCACTACTGCCACCAAACGACTTTATTTAAAAAAATACATTCTGTTCCAAGGAAGGTCCAGTCACATACACGCTCTGCTATGCTTACCAGATCTCATACACCTAGTGTATACCTAAGAAGAGGTCGGTCTTCGAAAGAACTATACACCTTGAAAGTCTGTGTTGAAACCGATGCCTCCATTGTGGTTAAAACCAACGTCTGTGCCGAGACCGTTGACAGCCGACTCTGAGGATAGGCCTATCCCCGGAGTTCCAACAGGAGCTGGATGAAAGGCAATGCCACATCACCCACCCATGCACAGGGAAGATCTCCTCCTCCGAAAGACCTTGCCTAAAAGCACAATTTTGCCTTTGAGGACACCCCTCTTCAGATGTTCTTTCACCATCACCACACCTAGGGACGAGGTTGTTGCCCCTACTCTTCCTCCTCTTCCACCTCCTCCCCAGACCTTGAAAAAGCATAAAAATTTTACCAGAATTGCAGGTCTAGTGACTCAAATAATCTATTCGACCTAACTGTAATGCTCTTGACCCATAAATTGGTTTCAAATTATGTAGTCCTAGGCAAATATTTTAATTCAGTGAGCTGCCATTTTCTTCATTATCACATGTCATAGCACCTTTAAATATTTTAGCGTAGCATGTCTGCTGTACAAAAAATTCTCGTTCAATAGACTAAATGTTTGCTGCATACATATTACAAATCTGGTTACATATAAGATACACATAACCCCTGACTTGCCTCTTGGGGCCACTGGAATTGTGCAATTGTGGGGCTATTTTTGCATAATTATAGATTTGCCGCATAGTCCATCATCTGCTGCATAATCTGCAGAGTTTAGCATAAAAATGTATTTCTACTTTAAGCGGGTCAAAGGTTACTAAATACGCAACAACACATGTTGTAGTGCAGTGAAAGGCCCCTTGCAAAGCTGGATTGGTCAACTTTGTATTGCTTATTGCTATAGTTGGGTGTTAAATTTATACTAATGAGGTGCTCCCAATGCCCAGAGAGAGTTACCAAGTTTAAACATGACAAAATAATGAAGTAATTTTATTGCACAATGTGCTGCATTATGCCGCACAATTTCTTTTCTTGCCACATAATTTAGTCAACCCTGCCGCATAATTTGGACCTCTCCTGATGCATAATTCCAGTGGCCTTGCTCTTAGTTCATTTATAGCATTGCCATCGGGGCGAGTAAGAATGTTTCTCTAATCATGGTTCAAAACTAGCACTTTTAATGAATATGTAACTTAAGCATGAAGTGGTAGCATACTATACTTTCCAGTCAGCACATTTTACATTGAAATAGCCATAAACTTCCAAAGTGACATGCATTTTTACTGTTAAAACTACATAGTGTGCAAACAGTAATGTTTGGGAATGGAGTTTCTGAAAATATTTATCATTTGTTTTGTCCTATTTAAATCTTTCATGTGTGATGCAATTACAAGAAAGTGCATTAGTAATTACTGATATATTTTGAAATATTTGTACTATTCATTTCGAAACTATTTAAATGTTCTCTGTTAGGAACAAACTGACATCCTACAGCCCTTTGTTTTCTAAGGATTGTCAGACAGCTCACTTTACAAAATCATCTAACTGTAGCAAGAGAAAAAATGTAAATACCGTTTTCAGGATAAGATAGGCAGCACTTAGTAAAAAGACAAACTGATATTTGACCTCTGTCCTTGAACAAACAACAAATGTGTGAAGATAAAATAAGATTTAAAGGGATCTTTATTGCTCATTAATTTTCTGAATTTTGAAAACACCTGTTCTTTTCCAGCTCAAGTTCACTCTCCAGATTCAAGCATTAGGTCCTAAAAATTGCTCGACCTGATAAAATCTCAGATAACATCTCACTCCCTTAATGAGCATGCAAGTAGATTTGTTGAGGCCTGCTATCCCTCTTCCACCTCCTCCATCGCATCCTCCTTCACCTCCTGCCTCACCTCCTGCAACTTGCCCTCAGGGGTCACCGGAGTAGTACACAGACACAAGCTGCCCCACCCCCTACTCTCCAGCAGAGGACTTGGGCGCCGCAGGCTATGTGCACCTCACAGATGATCCTAGGGATGATTATGATATGGCAGAACTGGGGGACCCAGACCATGTCCCTGTTAGGGTTTCTCCTCCAGATGACACCAGTGGGTACCACAGCATAATCCAGCGTGCAGCCACCTATCACATAGTGGATATGTACACCACCCCGAGGATGATGACTTCTTAGTTGAGGTGATTTCCAGAACCAAAATCCCCCTGCAGTATTTACCTATGCTTAGGGAAATGGTTAAATGTGTCCTTGAGAGCTTTAAGGAGCCAGTGAAATCTCAGGTAGTGACACTCAGGATTGAAAATAAGTTTCTGCTGGCACCCTCGGATCTACTCTATATCAAGGGCCACATCCCAGTGAACTCCCTGGTCATTTTCACCGCCTGTAGAACAGCAGCAGCCCAGGCTACTTGTAAAGTCCTGTCTCCTGAGAAGGATAGTAGCGCATTGATGCAGCTGACAAGAGGGTAGTGGTTGTTGTTGCCACTCACTGGTGCGTTACCAGTTCAGGAGGTCTCCTGTCCCAGTATGACAGGGCACAGTGGAAATATATGGAGGCTCTAACCCAACACCTTTCTGGTCAATACTGTGAAAGAAGAAAGGAAATGGTAGAAGGGAAAACCATGTTTGGGGCATGTGTGGCTTTAGCTACACATACTGTGCATATTCCTGCCATCTAGTGTTGCGTCCCGATGTGTGCGAGCTGTTTCTCGTCAAATGAATTCTTCTTGAGTCACAAGTTTGTGTGACTCCACCTCTTTCTGGTAAGGCACATGAAGCCGTAAACATGCTTGGCGCCAACCACCCACGCACCGGCACTGAAGCCCTCGGCTCAGAAATCATCTTTTGTCAGCTCCATGGAGCTGCAGCAGAAGCTTGACAGCGGCACAGCTTGATCCAACCCCACACAAGACTGATCCTTGCCCAGCCACCGGCACCCTCCACGCAGACAGCAATAGACCACTCAGCTTTGAGGAAGCTTTGAAACCTTCACCACCACCCAAGCTGAGGGAGAGGCACGACAAGGCTAATAGTCCTCGTCCACATCCTAAGACGCTTGTACCTTCTCCTTGAAATAAAACTCCTCGTTCCCCACTTTCTCTCTTTGTTAACCTCCTTCTTTACACATCACAGGGGTCACCACGCTCTGATTTGGGGGCTCATCTGGAACCTTATGACATGTCTCCACAAGGAGACATGGAATTCCAGTGATGTGGACCTGGGGGACATGAACACTGATCTTTACCCCACCTGACCGTCACCATCAGATGACACTACCTCCTACCTGGAGGTCCTTGGTAGGACTTCCTCATTGATAAGGTCCTCATGCACAGGGATGCCATTGAAGAGAATTTTCCCCCTGGATACTCTGTCCTCCTCAGTGTTCCATGCAGTACCTCTGAATGCTGAAAGCCGTGGACTTCTTTAAGGAGCTGGTTAAAGCCCATGTAGTCGCCTCTAGGGTAGACCGGAAATACAAGTTTTCCTCTGTAGACCCATTGTACATCCAGGGTCAGCTCACTTTAAACTGAGTAGTGGTGCTTGGCTAGCGAATGACTCAATGCACTTGGTACTGGCGATGCGCTACAGCTGGACAAAGAAAGCAGACACATCTGGCGAAATCGGCCAACCACTGCTGCGTCACCAATGCCATCGGCCCTCTTTCCACATATGAGACCCACTGGAACGAGAAGGAGGAGCTCCTCCAAATCTCCCAAAGGAGAAAGCAAGAGAGGGCATGACCTAGTCTCAGAAGACAAGCTCATTTCAAACAATACCTACATTCTTTTGCAAGGTTGACCCAGTTCCGCAGATTACCATATCTCACAGGGTGGGGTGCACATCTATGCAGCCTGACTGTTCAAGACCGGTGGAATCCCAGTCCTTCCCTGCATTGTTGGAAAGGTAATGCTTATCTGAATGAACAACATAACAGGGAGATATTACCTACAGGAACAGTGAGACCCTCTCTCTCCCCAGCTATCTCAGCTAGCTCAGGCTATCTGGAGGTGGGCTCTCCACCACAGCTTCCATTTACTAGTGGAGTATCTTCCAGGGGTGGACCGTGAGTTTGCATTTCTCCTCTCAGGTTCCTGGAGCAAGTACAAGAGTGGGAACTCCACCAGTGAGTCGTCCTCCCATACTTGTTGTGATGGGGGTTTTGCAGCATACACTTTTTCTGGATTCACATGCTTGTGCAGTATTTCCACCATCTCGTTTTTGGTTCGGATCGCTTATCTTGCATAGTAGTCTCTTCTTTCTATCTTTTCTTTTTTTTGTTGAGCATTGATGTGCCTCACCAGTTGGTGCTTAGTCCACCCTCTCCTGATCTTAGATGACCTTCCCGGAAGTCTCCTAGCATGTTCGCCATCTTGCGATTATTTTTTTTTGTTGCTGCTGTTGGGTATGAAAGCATTGCAGAAGCTCTCCAATCATTGAAAGGAAGAGGTGGGGAAGAAAGCAGGAAATCATCCAGAAAAATTGAAATTGAAATTGAGAGAGAATCATTACTATTGCAGAAGGAAGACAGCCTTACCTAGAGATCTCCACTGACTTCAACGAATAATACTGAGGGCAAGTGGAAAGTGCGTTGAGTGAAGGATGGAGAATGCTGTACAAGATAGAGAACACACATTTCTGTTTCTGCCCAGAGTGCAACCACAAGTTGTCCCAGAGGGGCTACCACCAGGTGTACAATCTCTGCCTGCCGAGAGACCACACGTCTGATACCTGAAAGGCCTGCACAGAATTCAAATTGAAAATGCTGAGGGCATGAGGAAAGCAAAGGCACACATACTATGTTGTGCAGGTGCAAAAGGAAACAATATCCCGGAGAGACCTTGACTTATTAAGCGAGAAGAAGGATAAGGCCGCCAAAGAAGTCAACGGAGAGGGCTCGAAGGAGAAGCGCTTCTTGGTAATCCTGTAAAAAATGGGAGCTGTCAAGCTGAAAACCTTGGACTCTAAACCACAAAAGAATACCTCTGCGCTGAACTTTTTGCTGACTGAAGGCAAGTGGAGGCAGAAGGAACCCCTCCGGTCCCACACAAAAGATACTGCAGACGGTCAGGCAATGGAGAAGACACCGGCGTCGAAAGAGGATTAAACTCTAGAGTATGCCAAAAAGTCAGTGGCCCAGCCAACAGCAGCCGAAATGGATACCAAAGAAAAATTTGTAACTACACTCTGTGCCGAATAATTAATCCTCGAAATAGAGTACAAGAAACCACAGCTCAAGACTGAAATGGCGGCAATTCACCCCCCCCCCCAAAAAAAAACATCGCTACCTCCCTCTAGGCATTTCAAATACCGTTGAAACCTTTGATGGAAAGGCACAAGAGGTGAAAGACTCGGAAGATCTGGAACCCCCAGTGACTCTAGAGAAACAAGAGGAGGAGGATCCAGAATCAAATGGCCTGTTACAGGACATCAAGGGGTCCGAAGGCATCAAAGAGCAATGGCAAGATCTCTATGCAGATTGATCTGAGGTGAGGAACACCATTGCCCCTAGATGACTTTGCTGTGTATAATCAACTGGTAGGCGGCAGAGCGGAATGGAGTTCAATTGGATGAGAAGTTGCAGGCATGCTTTCTGCTGGAAGCTCTGCTACACTCCGAGTGAGAGCAATTCCTGTGGATGCTCCTGAGCATCTTGGACCATGGGAGAGAGGCATTCAAAGACACATCGACCTGCAGGTAGTGACCACCTGAGCTGAGAAGAAGTACAAACATTCTTCAAAGGACTGTGCATACATTCGGGGCAATGCAGTTGCCAATTACATCATTGTAGCCACTACCAGGAAAAGAGCTAATCTACCAATCAATTCTGGACCATCAGGGGAAAAGGAACGTAGAGGAATTAAAATGGTGGGGAGAAAGTTTGAAAGGGGAGCTACAACACAATGGCGTATCACAAAAACGACCTGCTTAACAATTATTCCCTTTAACACTGGGAGGAGATAGCCGGGTTCATGATGCACCTGCCAGAACAGTACCAGAAGAGGGCAGGCGTCCTTGTAGAGGATTGAAAGAGCATAGCTAACACGTTCCTCAAATAAGCAGTTGACGTGTGGGCACAGTGGATAGACAACTAGTGGCAAGAACAACCTTAAAGAGCCACTCTGGACTCGGAATCTCAGGGTTCAAGAATGAGGTTCGGCGGGCGGAGCCAAGATGACGATGGAGACGGTCGCTTTGTAAGGAAGCTCTGGGCCGGCCCACTGTAAAATCCTAAAAAGATCCATTGCAAGCCACAGTCAATAACCAAATTCCTACTCTGCAATGCACTGCCTGCATTGGCTTCTGCTGCAAGGAGCAGTCACCATTTGGCATAAGAAGCAAGGCACGCACTTAACCACACAGAGATGGGCAGAAGCGACGGGTGAGATTTGAGCGGCTGACAAGTGCTTCTCATCAAGCCAGAGGCAGCCCTTTTCCATATGTTTAGCTCCTACAACATCTCCGGGAAACCCTAAGTAAGGAGCAGTGAAAAGCTGATATCCGTTCTGGTCACCAGAGGCGCACGGAGGTGTGGCTTGTGCTGGGCCTGGTGAGATAGGGATTGCGATCAGAGCTGGGGCAGCGTGCACCAGTGGGATTGACTTGAACGGACAGAGAGAAACCCTACCAGATGGGATTCATTGAGAAGTGCCCATAAGGTGAGACTGAGCGTGCCCAACAACATTGGCCTTCCAGCAGGAAGCTCCCTGCTGGGTGGAGGAGGATCCGACGTCACAGGCGGAGAGGGCCCGGCAGGGAGAAAGGTGTGACAGGAGTGGATGAGGGAGGCCCCATTTCGCAGGTGGGAGGGAGGCCCCGTATCGCAGGTGGATTCGCTCGGGGTGGAGTCCCTCACAGACAGACGACCGTGCCCACCAGACAAGTCCAGGCCCTGGAATTGCCAGATCTGACCTATTAGAATGCACCTCACCGGTTGCGCCTCCATGGCCTTGAGGCATAGGAGTGAGACCCTAGGAGCACCTCTCCCCTTTCAACGTTTATATCACTGCTGTATCCTTGCGCCCTGCCTGGGAAGGGTGAAGTGAATTAAGTGTGGGATGGGTGGGTGTATGGAAAAAAAAGTTAGAACACTTTACTTGGTGATGTGCAAATGATAATTGTTTTCTGAAACCCAATTTTCACTGATTATTGTTAATACACTATATAGTTTTATCATTAAAGCTGCAAGTTAGTGGGAAGGCTTTTGGACATTTCTTGGAAATTTACTAGTCTGTAAATGACAGTGCGCTACCAATCATGTTTTATTAATATATTTATTAAAAGTGAGTTTTTGAACAAACTGAGAAACACTCCTACCCTGATGGCAAAGCTATTAGTAAACTAAGAGGCAAGTCATGCATGGCTCATATGTACCCTATATGTGGGCTAGACTAATTATACGTGGAGCAAACATTTAGTGTATTTAATCAAACAAAAGATCAATATTTTTTTTTACAGCAGAAATGCTGAATTCACATATTTGAAGGTGCACTCCTGTGAGAATGAAGAAAAAGGTGACTGTAAAATACAATATTTGCCTAGGATCACACAATTTAAGACCCTTTCCGGGTCAAGTACATTACAGTTAGGTCAAGTAGATTATTCATGCTACTTGACCTGCAGGTCTAGCAACATTTTTATGATTTTTTTTAAGGCCTGATAACTTTGATCAAATAGACATAGACCAAAAACAACTTATGTCGGACAGCAGGGGTGCTAGGTTCAACATAGGCTCAGATTGTTTACACATGATCTAAAAAGAAACAACTGGAAAAATTGCATATGACCATTGTGAGGCGTACATATAGCTTGCCATGAGGAACCTTGGAGAACAGGCACCATGAGATACGTACAGGTGCAGTGTGATATAACAAGCAACATAATGAGGCAATCTACCCGCACCCATCTTCAACAGAATTGCATATCATCTCTGACCGTTACCAATGTAGATGAGTTAGTCTCTGCTGTGGAGAAAGGTGGCTAGAGGTTTCCATATGTCTCTAGGACTGGAGTGCAGTGGCATGAGCTCCCAAAAGTTTTATAGTTGTTCTTGACCGTATACCACAACATTCAGCTGTTCCCTGGAGAACGGGGTGGGTTTCCTGCCCCAATGTATGGCCACTCTTAGTTTAAACAGCAAGAGGAGCATAGCTGTTACGACAGGAATCGGGTAGGTCTTTACAGCGCATCCCAGGAGACCTACTAGTGGGGTAAAAGAAGGTGAACTGTGATCTCTCGGTTAATGGCATAAACTTCAGTCAAAAAGGCTGACACTCGAACACTGCCATGCGAGGTGTATGAAGGAACTAGAGGAGCAATTACATCCCCGACTTTGGGAATCTGATGCTAAATCCAATTTGAAAAGCTGTAGTGGGGTGCAATATAAGCGATGTATAAATTTAAAGTGAATAAGACTGAGTCTGTAGTTGGGGGGGGGGGAAGCCTTCCCAGTTGACCACAGCAGAAGGACCACTGAAGCTGGGGAGGAGCATTGCATTGTGTTGTAGAGTCTGGGATGGTGAGTTGAGGAGGTGTTTCAACATGGGGAGTGGCGGCGGTGGGTTGGGGAAGGTGTCATGTAAGACATGACAGATGGTGCACAATTGATAACGTAGCATAGTGTTTGGGGGAGCACCTCATCTAACATTGGGAGAAAGTGTTCCTCTGGGTAGAGGTCCAAGAAGTGCCTGTGATCTACTTTGTGAGCTCAAACGATAACGTCCTTATCCAGGGAAGGAGGTAGTAAAGGGTTGTTAGCTAGGGGAATAGAGAGAGCATACAGGAGCGGTACTCTCATTGCTCCAGTATTGGAACTTTCATAGATTCACATGCTTGAATCATTCCCCGTCGTCGAGATGGGAGCCCCTGGTATATTTAACCAAGTAGTATTAACATAGGTTTAAACCTGAAGGCCTTTAGGCCTCTCAGTTTAACACTCTATCAGTCATTTTAAGAAAAAGGACCAAACTTCAGAGTCCACCAATCAGGCGACACCGCCCTTTAGAACCTCCCTGAGAGAAGCTCCAGCACCTCAGATTTTCTAACGCAATTCTTGCTAGGGAGTCTCCTCAGAGCCCTGCTCTATTCTTCATATCTTTTGGGATAGCTTCAAGTTGATAATCTTCAAAACTTGTTCTGACTGATTGTGGGTAAGGCCTACAACATGTCTGACAAGGAAAGGAAACGTTTGTTCAGATTCTGTAAAACCTGTGGGGAAAAAGATGTTACACTCTGCAAACCCTCATCAGGACTGCATAAACTGCCTTTATCGAGACCACTCTGGAAAGGACTGTAAGGTATGTCGCACCTTCTCTTCTAAGACCCTGAAGAAAAGAGAGGGAGGGCCGATTATTAATATGGCTGCAGAAACTTAAATCTGGAGACAACCCAGTCTCTGATTCAAACAGCGATGATTCCTCAACATCGTCCAGAAAATCATCTAAGACACCTAGGTCTCATTCAAGATCTTCCTCAGAGCAGCCAAGAGAGGCCCACAAAAAGACTACCTCAGAGTCTTCCAAAGGCTGCAGCCCTTATTCCTCACCTCAGAAAATCTCCACAAAAGGGGAAAAAGGACATGTCAGCAGTTCTGAAATGCCTAGAAAATCATCTTCTGTGCCTCCATCTACGCCTGCTGAACATTTTAAAAGGCCCTCATCCGCTCCGATAGTTGACAGACCACTGGCAAAAACTATACCATTGACGACAGCAGTGAGTGCCATTTCACCAGTGATGACGGTTTCCACATTAATGCCGCCGACGAGGATAAAGTCCCGAAGACCTACACATCCTCATCGTCGACGCCTGTAACCACGGTATCCTCATTGCTGTCTTTGTCGACGACTGCGTCGATGGTAGTCCCACCTTGAAGTTGTTGACGGTTAAAATTTCCATGCGGACATCATCGACGACTACACTGTCGACGAAGGCGTCTACGACTCCATCGATGAGCTCACCGACGAGGGAATAAATCTGCAGAAGTCAGAAAACAGGAAAAACTCACTCCACAGCATAGATCTCCTAGTAAGATAACCCCTCTAATGCCAGTACATCTTTTGGAGGGTGATGAAGACTCAGATGTTGAGGGACCATTTGGTACAGCACATGGCCCCTCACAGTTGAACGTAAAGTATCAGGATGGCGATGAGTACGGCCATACCAGGAGGATGTACATGCCAAGCTCATTACCGTCTGATCTCAGAGCGATGCTAGCCGACTGTAGTAGGCACTTTCCTCCTTCAGAACAGGTGCAACCGCAGCCTCCTTCATCCCCTGTTTCAAGGGTGACCACTTGCGTCAGAGGCCAACTACTTTGCCACTAGCGAATGTGGCCACACCGGATATGACCATACCACATGAGACGGACATTTCGGAAGGAGATCAAGAGGAAGGTGAGCTCCTCGACAACCAGTTGGAGCGGGATGAAAATATTATTCCAGCTCCTCCTTCTCCTTCTCATCCAAAAGTAGATTCACCTCCAGTTGACATTGGAGGATTCCATAATCTTTTGGAAAGAGCAGCTAAGCATTTTGCACTTTCAATGCCATCCAAGCAAACTGATTGCTTTCTATATGATTTTAAAGAACCTTTCCAGAAGGCAGTATGCTCCATACCACTAGTCAGTTACATATGGGAGGAGAGTTTGAAGGTCATGCAAAACCCTGCTACAGTCACTGCAGTACTACCTCGCTTGGGTAAGAAATACAAAGCACTGCAAGATGCACCAGCATGCTTGACTGGTCACCCCATCCAGATTCTGTGGTCACACAAGCGGCACATAGAAGATCCAAAAATCTTTCTGCTCCAATTTCTGCACCTCCTGACAAAGAGGGTAGACGGCTGGATAACATTGGTAAGAGGTTTTCATCAATGTCTAGGCTACCTGATCAGTTTCCGGAGGACATTCAATCGGAAGCTTAAAAAACATTGCATGAGGGAGAACGCACATTGGCCAAAATAATATTGTGCAATGGATATAGCCACTACTGCATTTCGTTAGCTTACAGGTTCGGCCGTCCTTCGGAGGCAAGGTTGGTTAAAGGCCACATCGTTCCGTCCGGAAGTGCAGAATAAAGACTGTGACGATTGGTATGTGACAAGGTGAAGTAATAGTGTGTCTTTTTTGTATTCTGTGTCTTTGTTCTTTTGAGTCTCTTGAGAGAACGTGCTGATTGAGGGAAGAAGCGAAGGTCAGGTGACTGACCTTTACTGTTACACACAACTCTCTCTCTCTCTCTTTCTCTTTCTCTTTCTCTTTCTCTTTCTCTTTCTCCCCCCCCCCCCCCCTAGTGTTTTGGAGCGAGGGTTTAGCCAGTAGCAGAGATGGTGTCTCGTTGGATGACTGCTGCTCAAGCCCAAACTCGTGTTATAGAGGACAACTCTGACGTAGGATCAGACACTGAGACACCATCTGAGGGAAAGGACAATGGCGCAGACTCAGAGTGATTTTTTCCAACAACTCTTCCAGTGATTCTGAGGGAGGTGATGACAGTCCTGCTGTCCCTTCGCAAGCAGTCTGTGCAGCGGGACAATGGCGGGTTATCCCAACCCAAATAGCATGGCCATGTGGCGGCAAGCACAGACAGAGTGCTCTCTTGGAAGCCCCCCAATTTAGTTCAGCCCCAAATTCCACCGCCCAAATCGTATTGTGGAGTCATCAAAATTATCCATCACAAAATAACCTGTTTTTTAAAGCAAGCACCTATGTTTTTGTTCCTCGGCTCAGCGGCCATATAGGGAAACCTTCCAAACCCAGACATTTCTTGAAACTAGACACCCGGGGGAGTCAACAGAGGTGTGGCTTGTGTGGATTCCCCAAAGTTTTCTTACCCAGAATACCCTGCAAAGGTGAAATGTTGAATAAAAACTAAATTTGTTCCTGCATTTCTGTCACACAAACTACAGGAATATGCTGGGATCCACAAAATTCCTGCCACCCAGTGTTTCCCCACCTGTCTTAATTAAAAACACTACCCCACTTGAGTGCCTGTACCTAGTGCTTGCGTCAGGAATGGATCACCCCAGGATCAACAGTTGCCCTCATGTAAGGACTAACATTGACTGTTGTGTGATCCATTCCTGACACGGGCACTAGGCCTACCCACACAAGTGAGGTACCGTTTTTATCGGGAGACTTGGGGTAATGCTGGGTGGAAGGAACTTTGTGACTCCATTCAGATTCCTGAACTTTCCATCACCGAAATGTGAAAATAGTGTTTTTTTTTTTTTTTTTGGGCCAAAATTGAGGTTAGCAAAGGATTCTGAGTAACAGAACCTAATGAGAGCCCCACAGGTCACCCCATTTTGAATTCCCCTAGGTATCTAGTTTTCAAAAATATATAGGTTTGCTAGGTTTACCTAGGTACCGGCTGAGATTGAGGCCAAAAACCACAGCTAGGCACTTTGCAAAAAAAGTCATTTTTCTTTGGGAAAATGTGATGTGTCTATGTTGCGTTTCCTATTGCGGGCACTAGGCCTACCCACACAAGTGAAGGTACCATTTTTATCGGGAGACTTGGGGGAACACTGAATAGAAGAACAAGTGTTATTGCCCCTTGTCTTTCTCTACGTTTTTTACTTCCAAATGGAAGACAATGTGTTAAAAAAGAAGTCTATTTGGGAAATGCCCTGTAATTCACATGCTAGTATGGGGACCCCGGAATTCAGAGATGTGCAAATAACCACTGCTTCTCAACACCTTATCTTGTGCCCATTTTGGAAATACAAAGGTTTCCTTGATACCTATTTTTCATCCTTTGTATTTCACCAAAATAATTGCTGTATATCGGGTATACATTGAAAACCCATTGCAAGGTACAGCCCATTTATTGGCTCTGGGTACCTAGGGTTTTTGATGAACCTACAAGCCCTAAATATTCCTGCATCCAGAGAAGTCCAGCAGACGTAACAGTATATTGCTTTTAAAACTCTGCAATAGCTGGAAAAAGTTCTAGAAGAAAACGTGGCTGGAAATGGCTCTTTCACCTCAATTTCTATATATTTGTATCGTAGCTGTCTGTTTCTGGAGGAAACCCTTGAAGGCTCTACACAAATGACCCTTGGCTGAATTCAGAATTTTGTCTACTACTCAGAAATGTTTAGCTGTCCGAGTCCAGCGTTGGTTTCACACCCATTTCTGTCACTAAATGGAAGAAGGCTGAAAGTACAAAAAATAGTAAAAATTGGGTATGCCCCAGTAAAATGCCACAATTGTGTTGAAAAATATGTTTTTCTGATTCAAGTCTGCCTGTACCTGAGAGCTGGGAAGATGGTGATTTTAGCGCGGCAAACTCTTTGTTGATGCCATTTTCAGGGGGAAAAAAACACGTGCTTTCTTCTGCAGCCCTTTATCCCATTTTTCGGAAAACAAAAAAACAAATATTGTATTTTGGCTAATTTCTTGGGCTCCTCCAGGGGAACCCACAAACTTTGGGTACCTTTAGAATCCCTAGGATGTTGGGGGGAAAAAAAGGACGCACATTTGGCATGGATAGCTCATGTGGACCAAAAGTTATGAAGGCCTAAGCGCGAACTACCCCCAAAAGCCAAAATAGGGCTCATCATCCTGCAGCTAAGGGATTAAAGATGAGATTGTAGTGTTTCCAATGATGCTATACGTGTACAACTGTAAACATTGCCACAAATGTACAATTGCAATCTCTGGTGTAATTCTATATTTTAATTCTACCTATTCTTGCTCCTTTTCAAATTAACTAATGCACCTATTCTGGACTCCTTGCAAAACGCCCCCAAAATCTTCAGGATTATGTCTGCGCTTTCGAAAAACAAAATAAATAAGCTTGTGCAACACACCTGGCACAGTTGAACTTTTACGCACCTGCCCTCCCAGGTCAGACTTGTAGAACTCTTTCCGAACGTCAGGTATCCTTCACCTGTAGTGGTGGACGGGCATTACTGGCATTGCATACTGTTCCTCAACATTATGCAAAGAAAAAAACACTCAAACAAGAGACCAGCTACTCTAAAACATTGCAACTATTCAGATCCTCCACCATTCAGACAACTTCAGCCGTAAGCGGAGCACTCTAACGGCTGGCATATCACACTCAGAACAATTGGATTCATCAGCTACTCTTATTATTTGAGCACATGTGGAATTTGCCTTAGTTTATTTTTGATAATAGTGCCTTAGGTAGTATTACCAAGGGCAGCCCTGAGGAAGTCAGTTGGAAAATATTCATCCACACGTGTTGTCTAGGTTGGCTAGATCTTGAACAGTTCTTGCTCCCAGGCCAAGCACACAGAAGACTCTTCATACAAGATTATAACTCTTTTTGTGGTGGAGTGCTTGGACTTTTTTTCGAATGGGCACCTTCTCCCTCATCCGCTGGAAATAAGCGCAAACAAACTGAATTTCAAAAGATATATGGAGTGCAGACAGCCATTGTAAATTGGTATTACAAATGTCCCCTCCCAATCTTTATTCCGAGCCACCCACAGCACCAGAACAGCCCTTATCGCCGCGACAGACAGCATCCGTACCCCACTCGACAGAGGAGAAACAATCACCCTGAACCTTCTCAATCTCTCCGCTGTCTTCGATATCATCGCCCACCACATGCTTATCAGTCTACACCAGATCGGCATCAAGGACAACGTTCTTAAATGAATGGCATCCTTCCTCACCGGGCGCAGACACAGGGTTCGCCTCCCTCCATTCCTCCCACAGCCCAAGCACATCATCTACGGTGTCCTGCAAGGCTCCTTCATCATTCCTACTCTCTAACATCTACATGACGACGCTAGCAGACATACTCAGAACCCACAACATCAACATCATCTCCTACACTGACGACGCCCAGCTCGTCCTCTCACTCTCGGCAGACCCTGGTACAGCAAAAAAAAGCTTTCACAACTGCATGAAGAACGTCTCAGCCTGGATGAGAGACAACTGCCTGAAGTTCAACATGGACAAAACCAAAATTCTAATCTTCGGCAGGCACACCTCCCAATGGAACGACTCCTGGTGGCCATTGGCCATTGGAACTCTGTCCCACCCCCACTCTGAAGGATGACACCTGCAACGTCAGCATTATCCTTGTCAGCGAACTCTCCATGAAATGTCAGGTCAGCACGGTCGCCTCAGCCTGGTTCCACACGCTTAGCATGCTCCACAGAATTTTCAAGCGGTTGTGCACCAGCACCAGGAAAATAAGGGCACAGTTCCTACTCACCAGGTGTTTGGATTATGGCAACGCCCTGTACGCAGACACCTGGAGAACTCATGAAAAGATTCCAGACGGTTCAGAATGCAGTGGCCAGACTGATCCTCCACCTGCCCAAATGGTCCCATAACTCTCAGCACCTGAGGCCTCCACTGTCTCCCCAACAAGAAGAGATGCCACTTGAAGCTCCTGACCCATGTCTACAAAGCCCTCCACGACCAAGGACCGACATACATGAACCGCCTCAACTTCCACCAGCCGTCCACGAACCTCCGCTCATCTCCCCCTCACATAGACACCATGCATCCGCTACTGCCACACCAGAGGTCGATCCTTCTCCCCCCTTGCCATTAAATCCTGGAATACCCTTCCCCTTCAAACAGCACCTTCATTATCAGTCTTCAGGAAGGAGCTCAGGACCTGGCTCTTCGATGGAGACACCCAGCACATCGCCTGGTTACCGCGACAGGTGATATGTCTTGCTTTATAAGTACAGTTTGACTCATGAAGGGAGCTTTTGGTATCGAGTTTCAACAGCGAGAGCACGCCCCAGGCAAGAAGATTATAGGTACTGTGGTGCGGTACTTCGGCAAGCCTAGCTAGTGCATTGCCTTACTGCAATGCTGTACTTCAACAGTGATTGCACGGCCTAGAAGATTACTCATGCTGTGTTGCTATACTTCAACAAACTTTCTTGGGTTGGGCTTTTCTTCAGCTCTCATTCCTCGGGCTAGAGGATTAAAAGTGCTGTGGTCAGAGATAAAGCGGCCAATGGTGCAGGGTTCCTGGAATGTGAAGGACCCTTTGCACTGCAATTATGGGTGTCCTCTGTTAGCTAACTGAGTTAAAGGACCAATTTTTGATGCTTGCATTAGGAGCCAGTGTTTCAAGGTAACAAGAGCAACCCAAATGTCAATGCGGACCGGGGAATACATAGACAAAGGTTCACCGGAACGCATTCTGTACAAGGTTATTGGATACACACAGCAAAGATTACTGTAATCATCATAATATAGTACCCTAACAAATTCTGAATAGTAGGTTTCCAGAAAAATAATGCAAATTTATTCACATCATAAATTACGTCCTCTTTATTACGAAAACTGTTTAAAACCAAATGCGTACAATGTGACCTTCACGTGAACAGCAACCAAAACCGAATAAAGTGAAACCCATTATGTGAAAATCTTAGGTATGTTCATATGAAAACAGCCATGTAGAAAAGTCCTAGTAGACCAGGCAGTTAGTTGCCTAACCCTCATTATTAGGGTATGTCAGAAGGTTTGTTCCAACAAAAGGTGCAAGGGTCTCATCAGGACTGAGTGATGGCCTGGGAGACTTGGAACTCGAAGCTGAAAGTGAGCAGTCTATAAATTACTGCGCGTTAGGTGCTGACAATCACCCAGTGATTACATGTAAATACAACGTTTGCTGTACCGTGAGAGAAGATAGTCTGGGAAGATTTGGCAGGGATAAATACACCCACAAAAACTCCACACTCGGAGATTATTCGGCAAGCATTCTTGGTAGACCATCACTGTCGGGTAGAATTTTCCATGCCTGCATTAGGGGTCAGGGCACCCTTGCTTCTGTTCTCTACTTCAACAGGCTGTCCTCTCCTAGAATGCCTACTCTTAACTGAACTTAAAGAACTTACTTGATCAGGATTATGGAAAGGAATGAAAAGCAAAAAGCTATAATAAATATTAACAACGCTATATCAATTTTAAACTAATTACTGTAAACTCCATCATGTGCCCACAGCAAGCATGTATGTTTTTTTTGTTTATTACACAGGAAATATAGCAGAGCCACATGAAATGAAACCCGTGACTGTGAATAAATGTTTTGCTATTTGCACCACCTAAAAATAATAAAAAAGACATTTGCTGCGACTGGCCACTGCAAAAACTGCATTTTGCTCCGGCTGGTCAGTGATAATGCCTGTGCAAGTTTTTGTATAAGAGGCATAAGCATCAGTGAAATATGTTTTATAGAAATATGGGTGTAAAACTGTCTTTTGGTCTTCCCCAAGAGGAGTAGCCTGTAAGGATATTAGATGCTTCCTGCTTTTGGGCAATCAACGTCAGCAGACACTAAGATGTGTAACAAGCAATGGCAAAGCCAGTTGGTATCACCAGTGCAAGAGCTATTGGCTTTGTCATTGTTTTGTTTAGCTATATTGTCAGGGATCTCTTAAATCATGGTAAAAATGGGCTGGTATCCACAGCCCCCAACTCCTTAGGGGCTGCAGGGAAAGTGAAATTACTCTCTAGCTCACTTCTGTGTATTTCTGTATTTAAACCTTTAACGTGTCATCCAATATAGTTAGGCAACGCAGGCCTTGAATTAGCAAAAAAAGAATCATAACATTTCATAGTTGTTCCAAACAGGGGCCAGAAAATTATTTCTTGCCCAGGGCCTCCAAAATCTTCAGTCAGTGCTGACAGAGCCATAGCAGTTTTTCTTCTTATACTTTCAGCCATGCGGCACAGCAGTTGTGCTGCTGCACAACATGGCTAAAAGGACTTGACAGAGACAAAAGCTTTCACATAAGCAAGACCTGTTGGCTTGCCAATGCTTGTTCACATTGCTTCCATGAGCAGTTGTACCTTTCAGACTCTTATGAAGTTTTCGGCCTGCATAGTATCTGCCTGTTATCTGCGGACTATTGGATGGATTTTTCAGCACTAATGTTACTGCCATTACAGAGATAGTCCATAATTCTAAGTTCTCTTCATCTCTCTTAGATTCTCTTGTCCGTTTAATTTTCAGTCCTCAATCTTTGTAAGTCACCAGTCATGAAATTAGTCGCTGCAGACACTGGAATTACATCAGAAATTAGTCTTTTCACAGTTCTTAGCGGGATCTGTCTACCACATTTAAGTTCCGTTATTGGAATCCTCGTAGTTTCTAGCACTGTGATATTCCTACTGGGTTTTAAATATATCCAGAGGTTTAACTGTTTCCAGTTGATACGCAAGCACAGAACAATTGGCCACATTGAAATAATTTCAGATGCTTCATTTATTTTTATTTCAGTTCAGGCTAATGTTTCTCTCAGTCTTCCAAAGGGTGACTGTTGTGCGATGTGATTTCTCTTGCTTCTTTTTATCCTGTCTTCCTCTCTTGTTAGAGTTTTGTAGCTTCTCATCTTACTCTTCCTCTTGTTGCTCCACTGCCCTGGTATTATTGCCTTTTGATTGCTTGCAAGAGCTGCATTATATCTAAAAACACATTTCTGTCCTTCTGTAAAGCTAAGTCGCTCTCTGAGGAACTCACTTCTGAGCTCAGTTAAGTAACTTTCTTCTACTGCAACTTTCTCCATTTCTTCCCGTCTCTGTAGCTGTTCAAACCTGTTGACAGGTGTACGGATCTGTTCTTCATTGTCATACTATTCTGTGAGACTTCCTTTGTTTCTGTTTTTTAATCCGTTTCATATTTGCTCCAACTGCTTTCTCCCTCTGGAGTAATATTTCCCTAGTATCTTCACTCAACTAATTTTTTTTTTTTTTTCCTTAACTGCCAGTTTGGTCAGTGAATTAAAAGATCCCTCGTTTATCATATCTCTCAGTTGTAGCTTTGAGTGTTTGTTAGATAAGAGTGGTACCCTCCCTACATCAATGTGTCTTTATGTAGTCATACGTTTGCATCATTTGTATCTCTTTTTCCAGTTAAGTGTGGATTTTGACAGCACAGGTGTGAAATTGATTTTGTTAACACTATTCAAAGAGTGACCTTTGGATCTACCTCTTTCAACAATTTGTTTTCTTCTGTTTGACTATTTCTGCCATTGGATTGAAACTGTAATTTATGTCAATGTATCTGATTTGAATATGCTGAAATGTGGCGTGTATCAGTTCCTTCTAGACCATTGTTGAATACCTCAGGTGTAAGTCTAAGTTTGGTTGCGGAATTAAAGACTGGTCTGTGCTCATCTATGATTCTGGTATGGCGTTTCTACATTTGTATCTCATTCATTAAAAAAAAAAAAAAAAAAAAAAAAACACTACATAAACCTGTATTATGTCCTGCTTTATGGAACACCTGAGAGGTTGCTTCTGGACTCCATACATTTTCCCCAGAGTATAAATGAGATATTCCCTAGTTTCCTGGAAGGATAAAGCAGAATGAAGGTTGATGAAAGAGGCATAGGTTGACGCCCCAACATTGAGATTTAACCATATTGCATCTTTAACAATCTAAATTTGGAAGCACAAGAGTTTTGGTGTCTTCCCAGTTTCTTTTTCACGATTATGTGGAGGAGTTGGCAACCTCTGATAATTGCAGCTGTAACATGATTTATGTTACGCTGGCGAAGCTAAGGTTCTCCAGATGTCTGTTATGGTTACACTTGTGTGTTATTGAAAATGTAATCTCTAAATCTATAATCGTCTGTCTGCAGCCCGGAGCAAATCCTTATACAAATTTTGACCCAACAGACGCCTAAATCCGAAGCTCAGTAATTAAACCCTTACCATCATTCCGTTACGAAAGAAGACTGACAACTTATCAGCTTATTGAAGTTGTTTACATTTTTAACTTTCCTTATGATGTTGTTCCACGTGTATTATTTCTGTATTAGCCTGTTGTGTCTGTCCGGAGCCCTGCAGTGACTTTACTGTAGTTTGATAGTGTGCTCCTATTGATTCTTGCCTGGTACACAAAATATCCACTTTCTGCCATTCCTGATGTTGCTTCGTGTCAAAGTGGGAAATGGCACCTTGCTGGTTTGTGCTTTGGTCAAGGTCTTTGGGGGTGTTTGTTTTCTGCACAAGCCTTTTTAAATCGTTTTTTTAGGTAGAGCGTAAGCGTACGACCTGGTGTATACTTAAGTATACTTATACTGTTGGTTTAAAGCAATTTCATTTGTTGGTTGCAGTGGCCTTTAAAGATTCTTGCTCGCTAGTGGCCAGTTCTGTCTTTTACTGTTTCAGAGCAGTGACCAACTACTGTATTATTCCACTTAGCTTTCTTTATCTGTTGCAGCGATGGCCCACTTTGGCATTTCTTGCTACCTATTCACTTTGGGTGTTTTAGGCTGGTTGCTGCCTGTGTTTTATTGCAGCATTCTGTTCTTCCCTCCTCCGATGTGTGGCTGACATTTGTTTTGGCTTTATTTCAGTGCTATCATCGTTTACCTCTGGCTCCTAAAATAAGGTTATTTTACAAAAAGAACCACCTAGTGCCTAAAGATTAAGCTCACTGCTCATGAAAACCACAATATACCCTTTCTGGTAGAATGTAACTAAACCTAGAAGCAATGATGTGAAACTTGCAGAGACTCATATGGAGTCTCTCTCTCCTTAACCCCTTCCCTGCCAGCCCTCAAAGACATCGGCACACAGGGCATTGCTTATCTCCTTTATTTAGGCCATAAATCTTCTCAGGTTGCTAGGCTCAGTTCATTAGAGCTTTGTTGAAATGTGAGACAAAAACTCTTGTAACATACAAACACTGTCCTTGGCCCAAAGGGTGAAGTTCTCTTTCTGTTCACATTCAGTATATTTTTTCACCTTTGCTTTGCCAACATTGTAGACCGACTCGGCCTGTCTTCTGTATCCCTTGAACGCCTTAATATCACTGAGTTGTTTAACAACTTTGTGAACAGGTTGCAGCTCACTGATGTAGTGCCATAGTCATACATAGTATTACAGTAATGCTCTTTCATGTAGCTGTCATTCCAATTTAGCCAAATCAAGTAACATATTGTGTCCGTTATGTTCATAGGGCATAATTCTCCTGCATTTTAGCTTTCAGACATTCAAATACTTGTATCAGTCCCTGTCACTGGAAGTACCAGGTTACTTTTTAGGGCTAGTACAGAGAAATTTCCTTTTGCAGCTACATAAAAACCATGCAGTTTAGTAACAGTCACCATAATTAAACAAGCATTTTCAATGCAACGGGTCTTGCATTTGCTCGAGTTAGAGCTATTAACGTTGTAAAGAGAAAAAAAAAAAAGGCAGCGCGATCACACTATGTAAAATGCAGCACGATCGCGCTGCGTGGAAAATAAACAGATAAAGTAGTCCGGACCCCAGGCTGAATACATTGAGCCTCGTATGTTTTTAGTAGTTTACCAGTGCTGTGTAGGTGGGCTAACACCGGAAAATGCATGACTCATTGATGCCTTTCACAAATGAAAGCAAGCGGATTTTAAAAGGCAATCCCACAAGCCAATGTAAGTGACTGACATGACATGGGCATGGTTTGAAGCCCAAAGAGAGATTACCGAATGGACAGAGCGCTTTGCACTCACCCATTAAAAGGTCCAAGCTTGAGCCAATCAGAGGTTGCACTGACCTCCACTCACCAAAGATACTTCAATAATTCAGATTTCTACTGCATGTCATGTAGAAAGAAGGTAGTCCCACTCAGAACTCTGCTGAGATGTCTTAATTTCATGGGCTTTCCAGTTTTTTAGGCTTACCACTCAGAGTATTAATGCCATTAGTGCCTCTACATTCTTTTTCAGAAGAAATAGGAGAAACTTGTGTACCAGAAAATGACTGAATATCTCCCTCTCTCTCACTCCCCCTATGTAATATACACACACATATATATAATCAAAGGAAAGAACAGACGTCGCACTCCCGGAGTCTGCAGATAATAACTTCATTTATTTCTCATAACAGCATCATACACCACGACACGTTTCGATATGACAGCAGGTGTGGAGACTTTGGTTCACACCCCTTTTGAAATACCGTATATAAATCTGGACGACAGAAAGAAATCAGTTATACAGACAAAACCACTTGAAGAAGATGTCATATCGAAACGCGTCGTGGTGTCTGATGCTGTTATGAGAAATAAATGAAGTTATTATCTGCAGACTCCGGGAGTGCGACGTCTGTTCTTTCCTTTGATATATGAGGGTTTCTGGTCTTTACCCTTGCGTTGCACCAGCAGGAAGGCGCGTTGCTTTTAGACCAGGTGTTCGTGGATGATATATATATATATATTTGATGGCATGTGTAGCTGCAGATATTCATGCTTTACATAAGTCCGCCAGTGGTGGGCTCTGAGTGTTGCAAGTTGTTTTTCGAGTCACAAGATCGAGTGACGACTCCTCTCGGTAATAGTGCGCACGGGCATCGAGTCCTTTGTTAGCGTTTTCTTTCCGCTGTCTGGTTCGGACGTGTTTCCTCTTGCTCCCGCAGATCTCGGTTTGGTACTATCTGAACTTCTCTTCTTTCTATAAACGTCAGTATCATTTTTGATTGTGTTTTCTCACTTACATTTGATCCGATTGTAATTGTCAAGATCAATTAAATGCCCTTTAAGGGCATCTGCGCCCTTCTCGGTCCTACTTCGACTCGTGGTTGTCGAATTATGTCAGGCTGATGGAACGGACTCTGTTTCGCTTTTGCCATTGGTATCATGCCAAGTCCCCATACACCGACCAACACTCTGTGTGCAACCTCTGTCTTTCTCCTGCTCACAGGGTGGAAAGCTGCGACGTGTGTCTATCCTTCTGTTCGAAGGAAACTGAGGGATCGAAGCGCACTTCGGTTGGAGATGGCGTCTAAGTTGTCAGAACAAACGCCCAACATTGTTGGAGAAGAACAAGCTCAGACTGCAGTTTCTATCCCTGTCTCTGATTCACACTGAGACTCAGATCGGGACAGTCAATCGATTCCAGCAGCACAGTATGTGAGTACATCAGCCACTTCCCATCACCTAAAAGGAACCAAAAAGACATCAGCACTGCTTTTGGGGAAACCACTCTTTGCCGGCCATGGTCAGACCTGAAAAAATACATACCGATGACCATTCCTCAGGTTCGGCACCGAAAAAGACCAAAGTGCATTAGGCACAGACCCAACAGCGTTCCACACCTGTTCTGTATCAAAGAGCGGAGACTTCCACCTCAAAGCTCAAAACCCTACCATCCATTTGGGAGCCGAAAAAACTGACACCCACTTTGGAGCCAACATTCTCGGCCTGACACAAACATTCAGTCTCCAAACTTTCAGAGCTAAGACCTGTGGGTGGAAAATACGCTCCATCTACAGATGAGTCTTCAGAAATAAGGCCCATACTTGAAGTGATGGATGCTGAGCAGCGCAAAATCCAAAATTTAAAGACAATGGAAGGATTATTGCTTCTCCTCCTTCTACAACTAAAAGGAAGTTAACTTTCCAAGAGCCTTTAGAAGCTGGGCCTCCACCTGCTAAGATATTTAAGCATAAGGAGAAACCAAAGGCAGTACATCAGCATTCACCACCACATTCTGCTTTGCTTCCTGCTTCTCCACCACCAGATACTCCACCTCCGCCAACACCACCTTCACCTACACAATTTTCTCCAGAATCCCCTATCTCTACACATGGGGATGATTTGGGTGACACTTGTTACAATAAAGACCCAGGGGATTTATATGATCCAGACCCTATTCCAGCCAATGATTCTGATTTATACCCAGCTAGGCCATCTCCACCTGAAGACATCACTGCCTTCAATCAGGTCATAGCTTGGGCCGCTGCATATCACAACGTGCAGTTGCATTCAGATCCCATAGAGGTAATGATTTTTTATTTAATACACTGTCAACCACTCACAAAGAGTATCAATGCCTACCAATGCTCCCAGGCATGCTTACACATGCAGATGACTTTTTTAAGGAGCCAGTGAAGGCTAGGATTATTACACCAAGGGTGGACCAAAAGTACAAGTCTGCACCTTCAGATCCACTTTTTTATCAGGCAACAATTGCCACCTGACTCTATTGTTAGTGCAGCGAGGAAAAGGGCAAATAGCCAGTCCCCAGGAGATGCGACTCTCCTTATCTGGGGGAGGAGCAAGTTTGATGCAGCAGAGAAGAGTAGCAACTCAAGCTGCTAATCACTGTAGAATTGCAAACTTTCAAGCTCTATTACAAAGATATGATAGAACTCATTGGGATTAGATGGAGGAGTTCTTACAGTACCTTCCCCCAGAACTCAAAAAAGGGCACAACAGGGAGTTACAGAGGGCCAGGCTATCTCAAAACAGTCAAATTAGATCTGCCTTGGATGCAGCAGACACAACAGTAAAGGGGTATTAACACCAGTGTGGTTATCAGAAGGCTTGCATTGCTAAGAACGTCAGAGGTCAAACCTGAGATATAACGGACAGTACTCAATATGCCTTTTGATAAACAATACTTATTTGGTCCAGAGGTAAATACCACCATAGAGAAATTAAAGAAAGACTCTGAGACAGCTAAGGCTGTGGGTGCCCTTTATACTACACTTGCTTGGGGAACTTTTTGTAGGCCCCAGTTCAGAGGTGGTTTTAAACCATCAACCTCAGAGCCCTCCTCATCCAAACAAAAGCAAGGACAACAATTTTACACCAGCGGTATTTCAGAGAATCTTACAAAGGAAGCAACTTTAGAGGTAAAGATAAATCCACCACCTCAAGATGTGCCTCCACCTAAACTGAAAAGTGACTTTCTGCACATCCCCACACAGTATATAGCTCCTGTAGAAGGAAGACGGGAACATGTCTACCAACAATGGCACAACATTACAACGGACCAAACATTCCCCCTTGCTCGCACAGTCTTTCTATGGAACACCTAAATTTGTTAAAACAAGAAGTGTACAATCACTTCTACTCAAAGGTGCAATAGCCTCAACAAGGGGCAGGAGTATACTCTTTATACTTCCTTATACCCAAAAAGGATGCTAATTTCAGACCAATCCTGGATCTCAGACCTCCTCAGTCAGTACATCCTCTCAGGGCATTTCCACATAGTATCTCTTCAGGATGTCATTCGCCTACTACAAAAACAAGACTACATGACAGTATTAGATCTAAAAGACGCTCACTTCCAAATTCCCATACATCCAGCACATTGCAAATACCTAAGATTTGTGATGGCAGGCAAACACTACCAGTTCAAAGTGCTACCCTTTGGAGTATCAACAGCACCAAGGGTATTCACCAAATGCCTTGCAGTGGTTGCAGTATACCTCAGAAGGCAACGTATACATGTCTTTCCCTATCTGGACGACTGATTAATAAAAGCCAGCACCATTCAAACCTGTCAACATTACACAGTCAATATCCTACACAGTCTACGGTTCACAATCAATTACCAAAAATCTCATCTGCAACCAGCGCAAATACAACCCTACCTGGGAGCAATTCTGAACACTCAGTCAGCATTAGTGTACCCAAACCCACCGAAAATTCAAGCTTTCAACAATCTTATATCTTGGCTACAATATCATCACACTTAAACAGAATGCATTTTCATGAAACTGTTGGGATTGATAGCATTGTGCATAGCAATGCTACCCAATGCACTTCTAAACATGAGACCCCTACAACAGTGTCTCTCGAAACAATGGTCTCAGGCACAGTGTCAACTTCATGATCTAGTGTTGTTGGACTGCCAAACTTAAAATTCTCTGCAATGCTCGAATCACACCAACTTATCTAAAGGGTGACCATTTCAGCACCCTGTGCTACAGACCATAATCACCACTGATGCATAAATGATAGGTTGGGGAGCCCATCTCAACAACCTTACCGTACGGGGGGAGTGGGACTCAATTTAACACACTTACCACATACATCACTTGGAATTGCTAGCAGTGTTCCTAGCACTCAAAGCATTTCAGCCACAGATCACGCACAAAACAGTGTTGATCAGGACAGACAACATCACCACAATGTATTATCTGCAAAAACTGGGTGGGGTGGGGAGGGCGATGGGGGCACACTCATCTCAGTTTGTCCCTTCTAACACAGACAATTTGGAAATGGGCAATTCACAATCACATCCAGCTACTAGCAGAGTAGTCAGTCAGTGAGTCAAAGAACTTTATTCGGCAATTGCCATAAAAGTCCATACAAAATACATATATTACAAATCTATAAATAGTATAAAACACAATTAAAAACTGTAAAACAGATTCTAAAAGCACTGTGTAAACATCCGGTCTAAGACCCCTTGACATGTAACAAAAAATATACTAAAACATGATTAAGAATCACAAAAACACCAGTTTACAAATATTGTCACGGAATAGAAATCTCTTGCAAACCTATAGAGATTAAAATAGAATAGACCTTTTCCTAATGCTTAAAGAAGCTGTAACAAAATTTAGTACATGATAACAAGTTTGGATATCTGGCAATCTCTGAAAATATAATAAAGCTTCCTTATAATGGATAGGTCTAAGATGACATAAAATGGGTCAAATAAAAGCCTTTCTAGGAGCAGCATGTAAAGAGCAAAGGAGATTTTTTTTTAAAGTGCTCTGCTTTGATTTAGAATCACAAGGGCCGGGTGGTAGGCCCTTTTTCCAGATACATGGTTCGGGGAAGGCTACCTTAAAATAAATTATATTAAATCTAAAAAAAGTTAAGAGAGAGGATTTTTTAGAACTTGAAAACCAGATCAAGTAAGGTTCAAGACATGGGACAGTTATAATCCGGGTATAAGGATCAAAAGATTTCAAATTCAGGGAGCTATAAAATCTCAGCTCTGATATGTGCTCAAAATAAGTTGACTTCAAGATAGACCTAGAGTTTGTAGTTAACAGTTGGGGTTCTTCAAACATGTACCTAATCCCTAGCTTCTCAAAGGAGTTACGCAGAAACACAAGCGAGGGAATCCTATTTGAATTGTCCAATTGTAAGCAGTCTGAGATACCGCCTTGAACAAGTTTTGCCATAGGGTTCAGCCAGCATCTGATCCAGAACAGTAGAGGAGCGATAGCGACCCTGTCCTCCAAAAAACGTTGACCAGTTTCCTCATGACTGATGATGTTTGCTATACATTTTGGAACCGTCAGTAGTCTACGCAGAAATTTGTTTTTGGCACTTTTGGAGAGAGGGTATTTTATTGTAGCTCCAAACTCCTGCCCTGTATGGGACTGCTGCAGCACACATCTGTGCAGGAGGTCTGTAACCTAATTACTAGTAAAGCGAAAAATCGCCTCATTGTTCCTTGTCAACTGTTGGAACTTAAAATTAATGTGTGTCTTCCAGGACAGAGAGGAGCTCAAGTACATACCTAAATAACAAAAATGTTTTACCTTGTTTAAAGTATGTCCTCCAATAATAAATTGTTTAGACTTTGTATTACGTGGGCCACATGTCATAAAAGTCTTAGGGTAGTTTACTTTCAGATCAAGGTTCAACATAAAATTGTAAAATAGGTCCAAAAGTCCCTGTAAACCATTTGCGGTACGGGCAATTAAAACTGAATCATCAGCATATAATAAAACTGGAAGCGGTCTCTGGCCCATCTTTGGTACATCCTTTCCATGTTTTACCAGCGAATCGTAGAGCCCATTGATATATATCAAAAAAGAAATGGCGCTAGGATACATCCCTGTCTTACGCCCCTTATTGACGGAATGGAAGAAGTTCTCTGACCATATAAACCAGTCTGAACTGAAACCGTTAAATCTGTATGTAGGCGTTTAATAAGCTCCAAGAGGGACGTGTCACAACCTAAAGCTCCCAGAATTTGCCATAGCTTCGACCTATTAACCATATCAAAAGCACTAGTTAGATCGATAAATGCCATATGAATAGACTCTTTTTTGGCTGTCACGTATTTACTAAGTATCAGATGCAGATTTAAAACTTGCTCAACTGTGCCTACACCAGGTCTAAAACCAAATTGAATTGGGGATAAAATCTGGGCCTCAGTCACCCAATCTTCTAGCCGGGATAAGATCACACTTCCTAAAATCTTTGCCGTTGAATCAATAAGAGAATACTACAACCAACTAGCAGACCTCTTAAGCAGGATGCAGCAACAAATACACAATGGGAAATTCACCTACAAGTGATTCAACAGTACTTACACATGTGGAGAACCCCAGACATAGACCTCTTTGCAACAAGCGAAAACACAAAATGCCCAAACTTCGCATCCAGATACCCAGACCCTCGATCAAAGGGCAATGCTCTATGGATAAATTGGTCAGGCATATTTGCTTACGCTTTTCCCCCCTCTCCCGCTAATTCTTTTTCTGGTCAACAAGATCAGTCACACCTCCCTCCGCTCCCAGGTGGGCACGTCAGCATTGTCATACAAAACTGTTGGATATGTCTGTAATACCACATCACAAGCTCCCAAACAGAACAGACATATTGACTCAAAACGAAGGTCAAATCGGGCATGCCAGTCCCAGCATGCTCAACCTGACGATTTGGTTCCTGAGGTCATACAGTTTGGATATCTTGGATATCTACAGCTTCCAACAGAATGTATGGGCATTCTAAAAGAAACACACAAACCTACAACCAGACAGTGCTATGCAGCTAAATGGAATTGTTTTGTATGTTACGGACAACCCAAAATCATTGATCCACTCAAAGCATCAGTATAAGATATTGTCTGTTGTTTGCTTCATTTACAAAAAGCAAATCTTGCATACTCATCTATTAAAATTCATTTAACAGCAATCGCTGCTTACCTACAAAACAGACAGGATACTTCTCTCTTCAGAATTCCTGTCATAAACGTTTTTATGGAAGGCCTTAAAAGAATTATTCAACTAGAGCTTCACCGGCTCCTGCCTGGAATCTTAACATCGTGCTCACAAGGCTTATGGGTCCACCATTTGAACCAGTGCATACTTGCACTCTGCAGTTTCTATCATGGAAGATTTCTTTCCTAGTAGCAATTACTTCTTTAAGGAGAGTTAGTGAAATTCAGGCATTCACGTTCCAACAACCCCATAAAGGTATTTTATATATATATATATATATATATATATATATATATATATATATATATATATATATATATATATATATATATATATATATATATATATATATATATATATATATACACACACACACATTTCTTCACTCCTTACTTCACCTTCCTGCGATCAAACAGTCTGACAAAGGACTCGATGCCCATGCGCACTATTACTGTGAGGAGGAGTCACGTGATCTTGTGACTCGAAAAAGCTTCTTCAAAGAAAAACCACGTGTAACACTCTGAGCCCAACACTGGCGAACTTATGCAAACCATGTGAATCTGCAGCACTACTTTCTACGAACAGATGTCTACTGGGTACGTAACATATATATATATATGTGTGTGTGTGTGTGTGTGTGTGTGTGTGTATATCCAAGAGGCAATATTTACCAGCTTCTCATGGCAGGAATGACGCCGGCACCATCCATCAACTCGAAAGGTAATTTATTTTCTTATTTCATGTAGAGTACAAAGTGCATAGTGCTATTCAAACAGATATGGCAATGTGTTTCGGTCTGAGCCTTCGACTGGCTATATATATATATATATATATAGAATGGTTGAGATGGCCAGCATATTGATTGTATCTATTACCTTTGCTCTCTCCACAAGACATATTAATGTAAAATGTGTTGACAACTTTCAGCAAAAACGCAGGATGACCGAGAAGAACGATTACTCAGTGACTTCAAAGAAAAAGGCAATTGACATAGTCATGAATCTAGGAAAACTTCATATTGGCTGTAGGGGTTTAAAGCCCCCTTACAAATCTGTCAGAGGAGAAAACTTTACTGCAAGACCACTGGAAATATGCTATTTTGTGGCGTTTTCCCCATAATTATGAATTTGCATCTTTTGCTGTGTAATCACTCGTGTTGTGTAATCTGCAGATTTCTTTTTTTTCCTAGGTCAGGTGGATCAAAAGTTATAAAAATGCAACATATGTTGCAGTTCATCGAAAAGCCCCTGTCGAAGGTTGACTGCGTTAACGTGTACAAATGACTAAATAATGAAGAAACACTATCAAATATTGTCACGTTACGCAGCATAATTTACCCTTTGTTGGTGCATAATATTGTCAACCTGTATGCACAAGTTAGTCCTCCAATGCTGCATTATTCCAGCAGACCTGCCATAAGGGATCTGAGAACTCTGACATGAAGCTGGTCTGATCACACAAGTAGTCTTCTTACATGCACAGCAAAGATTGTACCTGAGATAACACTCCGATCACTGAAGGCGCTGTCAAAGAGGCACATGGAGACACCTCCTGGTGTTACTCCATCACCATTGATTTAGTTCACAGCAGATCATCAGCCACCTATTGACTGTGCCATTGATTAGGAAGCCAATAGCAGCAACGTAGTTGACAGATACATATGGCCACCACAGGCTACAGTGCCCTGTTGACATCAGAAATATAAACGTTGTCTTTGCCTTCGGTCCCAGAAAAGAGGACGTTGGCCCCTGCGGACACTCCCCTTTTAGTGTCCAGGAATTTAGCTGGTAACTGTAATGGATTCTTGTCTGGGGAAATGGAGTCTCAGGATGACTGGCCTTTAGTAAAATCTGCATGTGTAACCCAACTGGATTGGAAATGTCAGGAGGATGATGATGATGGTGAGGATGAAGGACTAATGTATCCTCAAGAACTTCTTGATGGATGCAGATGCTTCAGTGAGGAGGAAGAATATCAATGAGGTAATCAATGACTACATTACGATAGTTACTGTGAGTACTTCAAGGGTCTTCCGTACCAGTGGGAAGAGTGCCTGTTGACATGATTGAAAATTAGAGATTGATGATGCAACACTACTTTAATAGATTCCTTCTGGCAAGTCAGAAGGTACCCCTCACTATCACTAAAGAGTCAACTTCCACCACCTCTGGAGCCTGTGGTGCCACCGCCACCCCCTGTTGCAGCCTCCACCTCAAACTCTCATACCAAGTGGGGATACAGATCTTGAAAGAGAAGTTCAAGAACATTCATGAACTGAGACAGAAGAATAGTATGATTATGTAGTCTTTACCACAGGTGCACTGACCCTGCTACCCCCTGTTGATATTGCCAAATTCCACTCACTGATAAAGAGGGGATAGGCATGGTCTGACTTACACAGATTGCTGCTTAAGTGACTAATCACAGGTTCCATGGAAATCAGTAACATCGATTCCTATTGTGTACCATATCTCGAATGAAGGTCATGGCAACTCTAGCTCAGTATCTGTGAGAATTCCCATGCTTGAATGGAGGAACACTGGGCGATGAGCCAGCATGGTCTGACAAGACATTCCGAACAAGAGTGTCCTAATGCAAGCTGTGCAGAAGTGTCCTAGAAGTCCTCCTTCGCTGTGAGAGCCCTGCAGGACAAAGAGGAAAAGATGATGGGCAGTTTTGATAAACAATTGTCCAACTTGGCAGCCTCTATTAAAATGACTTATTGGCTAGCCATAGTTCTCTACTGTGACCCTCAAATGAGTACAGATGTGGCCCCATACTTTCGCTACCTTTTGGAAGGAAAGAATGAAGAAGCTATGGTAATACTCTGCAAAGGACAAAAGGCTACAATGGGAGTGATGGATATGGCAAATACTAGTTTTAGATAGATAGATGCAGTTGTCATCAGATCAGGATTGCTCTAATGAATGTGTTTCCAGATCAGAAATATAGGGTTGTGTCTTAGACACACTATTTAACAAACATGTACTGAATATCCAACATTTTGGCAATGTGCTTCTGCCTATCAAATCAGACTGCTTCCTTCTTAGGTATTTGGCAATATCGAGGGGTGCCTTTTTGTGGTGTACAGGCAGATATTTACTATTATTTATTGGCAATAACCAACAGTATTTGCCCCTGCAGTAGCAGTACACTTCACAAACACCTTACTGTTGGCAGCCCTGCCACACACTGCCAGCAATGAGACAACCTTATTCTTTCTACTCTAAGCAGCGACCTATGAAGAAATCTGCAGCTCTGCGTAAGCAAGATTTGTCTTGTCAAGGCGACTTCATCGGCTCCTTAGATTCCAAATCCTGTTCTTCGATAGGCACCTTTCCAAACCACACTCAGTCGAAAACAAGTCCTCTGCTTTTTAATCTCATTGGCAGGTCATTACATCCGACCATTGTGTTTTTGACCTAGTAAAATACGGGCAAAAGATTGGATATATCCAAAGCCTTCATCACGTTCCACTACTGAAAACCACCCACCAGGATCAACATATCAGGCAATCTGGAAGAAGGATCATGCTTCTAAAGGGAGCCCGGGAACCAGTTTTCAAATTCTAATGAGGTAGAGACTTTTACTCCAGTTTATTCCTGATGAAGTAAAAAATGTAGAAAAATGGTGCCCCATCCTGGTCATTCAGGATGTTTACTGAACAAGTGGAACTGCACTTATTTCAAGTAGAGCTGATTTCTCTAGATTTGCGGGATGGCTTTTTTCATGTACCTCTGTACCCCAAAGAGTGCAAACAGCTAAGATTCAGGGTAGCAGGCTTTCATTATCAATTCAAGGTTCTGTCATTTGACTCAAGTCCGCACCATTTAAATGTATTAAATGCGTGTTTCCCCAGAGACACCAGGTCTTCCCCTATGAGAAAAGAGGGGCTGGTCAAGGGAAGAGTTTGACCAAAGCAGAGAGTATCAGAATGACTTGCAAGTAACAAGTTGGGCCTCTCCCTCATTGCAGCCAAATCTCATTTGCAGCTGACAACATCCATTAAATTCTGGGCCACCATCTTAAATACAAAATAAGTCAAGGGCTTTTCTGGGGACAAAATCTCTTGCACTATAAAAATAAGGACAACTTCTGTTCAGTTGGGAGGTATGTTACAGAATCTCACAGCTCAACACCATCTAGGGGCAATCAATATCTGGGCAGATGCTCTCCGCAGCTCCGATAGCATATCCCACGATTGGGAATTGCATTAGGTAATAGTCAAGATATTGCAATAGTGGGCTGAACCAGCGTGCAGTCTGCTTGTAACACTATTGAACAGTAAATGCCAGTACATTGCCTGTAGGCACTAATTTTGGGGGCTGAGGAGAGATCTGTTTACTGTCTCCTGTTTCTAGGCCTTTGCCTTTCCACCACTCCCTTCTTTTCCTGAGGGTGCTTAGCAAATTCAAGAGAACTTTGTGTACCTAATGCAAATCCACTCATCCTGAGGTCACCTATATTGGTTTATGAATCTCTTCCATCTATCAGAAACCCCATCATGACTTTGGGATTGTGCCCTGATTTGCAATGGAGGGAAAATGCTAAAACAAGGTGATGGATGGAAGGCTTGAATTAAATTCAGCTGCAGACAATCACTCGGGGACCGCATCTCAACCCATTGTTTTTTTTTTTGCCCACCATGCCACCTTAGTTTGGACCCAGCCGTGTGCAGATCAGTCTTGAACTGGAATACAAACAACCTACGACTGATTTCATCCTAGTGAAGGCTCTTCAGCCAGGTATAGCTTGATTCCTGTGGCACTGTGAGCCCAGGACCCACATATGTGCTTACCAGACACCTCAGTTTGGACCCAGCCTTATGCAACCTTGACCCTGCTCCATTCGGAACAGTTAAGCCTGGACTGCCATGCCAGACATTGCCTGAACCAGAAAACAAGCAACCTAGAACCGGCTTCACCCTTCTTCGCAGGCCAGGCCCTGTTGCCAACCCTTTGTTGTGAACGGCTAAAGACTGTGTGCGGCATGTGGGGGTTGGCTGCCTGCGGCGAACCCCCTGCTGCGCGCAGAAGGGGGTGAGTATTCGGAGGGGAGGGGTGCATGGCCAGGCTCTTGACTTTAAGTATGGTAATACATTTATTACTTTCATATAAAATAAAATAGAGATTTACTGATAAACCAAAGGTTAAAGAAATGCTGTAGTTAGGTGAATGTCAGTGACAGCATTAACTTTTGAACTGGTGAAAAAAACAAACACCTAAAGCCTAACCAGGCATTGGTGATACTAATGATCCTTTTTGCATTATATCTTTTTGGGTTCTTCAGAATGTGCAGTTGTTTCCAAAATCAGGTGAGAGCAATAGGCCTCATGTGTGCGAGTCACATCAGTAAAAGGCAGGGATGGCCCCGACAAAGGCCCCTAAACCTCTGTGGGCTTGTTGAGAGGGCCGAAACATGTTGGCTTAACATTGACGTTTCTAGGAACATTATAATCCTAAAGTGACCCAAGACATGTTGTTTTTATTGATACCTTCGGTAACCTCTAATAAAGGACATCTTTGAGTTTACCAATCAATATTTTTAGTTATTATACCTGGTTCCCTGCCTATATCCAGTTGGTACTTTATCTAAGCACTCCCAAGATTTTTTGTTTAGTCTGCCCTGGAAGTATCATCTTAGCAGGGTGTGGATAGCCTACAAATGATGAAGAATGCCACTACTAGTTGGTGAGGCATCTCTTTCAATTCTTAAAAGGACCCATAGGTGGACTTTGGCATAGGTTTGAGTTAAATATTTAGGATAAAAATCCTTACAGAACTTCCCCTTGTTGTGTTGTTCGTGGCCTAGCTGCTTCTGTGGGTGTAATTGTGTTATTCGGGATAACGTAGCTAGGTGGCATTCTCTCACGCGCTCCTGTTTTGTTAATCTACTCTCTGCCTAGTCTGCCATATGATTTTATCAGAGTACCCCCTTTTTCTAAACCTGCAAGCCAATTTCTTACTTTTAGTCTTAAGTCCCAGGAGTACTACAATTTTGCTTGGCCCTCAGTAGTTCACCATATGGAATACTATAGATCAAGCTCGCTGGATGGGCACTAGTAGCGTAGCAAACTGTAAGCTATTGCCAGCAATAGGTTTCCTAAGCAATTTAATTTCTAATTTATCCTCCTCTACAGAAACCTGAACATCCCAAGAAATCTATGGTTGTCTTGCTAGTTTGACTTCTGAAGTGTACATTTAAATCACTCTTGTGGCCCTCCACAAAGCTTGCTGCTGGTCTTTCATTCCCCTTCCATATAACAAACACATTGATCTATATTATGACATGCTCTTCAAGCTTAGTTAATGGCTGACCACTTGCTCCTCCCACCAGGCCACAAAAAGATTTGCGTAGCTGGGGGACGAAGCAGGTGCCTATCGCCGTATCACATACTTGGTTATACGCCTTATTGTAAAAATTGATTTTTGACTAAATAACAATCTCTATCATGTCTACAATCATTTCTGTAACAAATAAACAAAGGGTCTGGCTCTCATGAAATACCTACACAGCTTTATGCCTGCTTCATGTAGATTACAGTTAAAAAGGCTGGTGACATCCAGGGTCAACAACACAAAATCATCTCCCAGTGTATGCCCTCAAGTCTGGCTTTCGTGAAATACCTACACAGCTTTATGTCTGCTTCATGTAGATTACAGGTATAAAGGCTGGTGACATCCAGGGTCAACACAAAATCATCTCCCAGTGTATGCCCTCAACAATAGTTAAGAGGTGGATTGTACTCTTCAGATATGCTGGTAAGGCTGTACGAAAGGGTCTTAGATAGTGATCAATGTATTTGGAAGCTTTCTCCAATAAAGAAGCAATAGAGGACACTATGGGTCTTCCTGGAGTGTTCTTGGGATCTTTATGCCATTTTGGTAACAAATATAAAATAGGAATTTTTCGTTTGTCACATTTCAACAACAGATATTCTTCCAATTCAAGAAGGCCTTTTGTCCTTCCAATCCACTAATTTCCCCCAATACATTACATTGGCTTGTGTTGCTTCCGCTGTGGTAGATACTTTGTAATGAGCCATCTGCCAACTGTTTACGTTCTTCACTAAAAGAAGGCAATGTGGTTGTACTATCGAAACAGATGTATTTATCAGACTGACTTATTACTATAGTGGAGTTATATTTTAATTCATCTAGGGCTTCGAATTGTTCTACACTGAGGTTTTTTCATCCCCTGTGGATGCCTATATTTTAGACCCTTAAGTTCTTTCATCTCGCCCCTCTCAACAACATTGATGGCATCACATAATAACATGGGAATGAAAGTAGAAGGTGGCCTAAAATCATTGGGACAACTCCTATCTATTTCCACATCACAATACACTGTTTAAATATGGGTCTTCATGAAAATCACCAGTATTATCCAGTTGAGGACATTCTGTGTAATAAGTCAACATAACTGTCCAGTAAAAGTTTGGCACTGGTAATCAACACTTGATGGGTGGGCCGCTGTTTTCTCACTAGGTCTGGTGTGGAACCATTTCTTAGGTTTCAGTTTCCTAGTAAAATATCAATCCTTCTCTGTATATAGTTAAAGTTACAGATGGACAGAACGACAGACCTAAAGAAAGTACATCAGTCTCAACTTTTGTGTGTATACGCTCAGATAAATTTGCCAAATTCATGGTGCGTGGAGACTGCCCCTTGTTGTCACTCCCACAGAGGGTTTTGCTTTCTTTTCTTGTTCCTCGTCTTGGCCTGTTTCTGCCTCTTTTTCCTCTGGAGTCTCTGGCTCCTCGATAGTTCTGATCCAGTGCTGGTTCTGTCCTGACCTGATTCAGCAGTTGGAATTGCTTGAATCTTTTTTTCAAGAACTCACATCATGACCATGTGCCATGGTAGTAATAGAAACATCAGATGTGTTGTTTTTTGAGACATCACTTTATGATGTAACCTGACGATTGCTCGAATTAGCCGACATATACTCCAAGATAAGTAATCATCACTGTAAAGGTGATCATATTTCCTATGGAATGTCAAAATGCATCCCACCTGATAGTCTTTATAATCTCTGATGAACGTCCTCTGTTTTAAACAGGTGATTTCATTGTTTACCTTGTCTAACTTTGTTTGCAACTCCTTCATGAAATCATCAGAACCTTCCTTGGGAATGCTGTTCCAGATTTCCTTGCTCAATCTTTCAGTTTTCTCCCAAAACTTAGCCCTATTTTTGATGGCTTACTTGTTCAAAATCTGCATCATTGTGATGGAGCATCTTTTTGAATTATAACTCCACTCTAGCGTTTCTGGGTCCGGATCATCTCATGTAAAAATGGTGAAGATCCTCAAGCCTCTTGGAACTCGATCTGCCTCAATTTATTTCTGAAGGGACTCTGCCTCCACTACTTGGCTAGTTCCTTTTTATGCAACTTCTCCACTTTTGTTCAATTTCATTTGCACATTGATAGCTGCGTCTGTTTTAGAACTTGAAGAGGTAGCTTCAGAGTTTTTTGCAAAAAAATAATTTGCTGGATGACACTTAGTACTAGCCTCACTATTGGATTCCGAATCTTTAGCTGTGTCCAAATTTGTGAAATTTACTAATAACACCTGGGCGCCTTTTGCCGATTCAGATTCCTTCCAGTTCCAGTCTGGTCGCCTCCACAGTCAGAATGGCCGTTTCATTATTCCATATAACAGTCACAGTGCCATATGCGGTTGCATCACTAAGTAGGGGTTTGCTCAGTCGAGCAGTTTATACTCCGAGTTTAAAACGCAGATCCTGATGGACAGAAATGTGAAAGGATTGTAGATGGAGTCACTCTAAAATGATAGCTAAGTGAAACTTAGCTAATGCGGCCAAACTACATAGTTCTTCAGTTGCCTACACATTCTTCCTACTGACAGATACAACCTCTCCATAGGTACAGCTGCTCAAACCGATAACCCTTCTTATATAAATAAAGCACTTGTTTTACTGCCTAAGGAAGCAGATCATTTTGTCATCAACAAGTATTGCTACACAGAACAAGCTTCTCGAAGGGTGTACATGTCGCTGAAGGCAGTAATAGGAACATAATTTGTGCAATTATTTTTTTTCTGACTTTCCGCACAGTTACTGTTCCATCTTTCTTCCAAAGTAAAGAATTTTTGTTTTATTCCTCAGTATAGTGTGAGACATGGTACTTTTGTTTTTCAAAGCTTCTGTTTTCCATTTTCTCCCAGAAAAGACAAAATAATCAAAAAATATAAAGTTAGATCAGTAATCAATAAGTGATACATCACTAAAGTCCCTGAAGACTTCTACATTGTTTACTTAAAATGACATGTTTATATTTATATGTACTACACCACTAGTTTAACGTTCCACAGCCTCAAACACTGCATTATTTATCCTCAATTAAATTATAACATGCCTTCAAACATGGTTCCATAATAATTTGCATAGTAACACATTCCTCTTTACACACCTTTCCTATTAGTGAGCATCGTTTTACTCTAGAAATGGCAATATCTTCACTCAAACATCTCATAGGGGACAAATATGTGCACTGTAAGGTTCATAAAATACTAGTCCTTGAATTAACAGATTGCAGATGCTTTGTTTTATAATTTCAGAAACATCCCCTCCGTTACTAACAACTACATAGTGGTTGAGCATTTCATTTTTTAACACATCATCCAATACTGGGTGATATATCACCACATTCTAAGCTCTACCTCTCAAAATTTTTATTAATAAACATGCACCTCCAAAACCGCTTTTGACTCCCTAAACTTTGTGTATAACATATTTACCAACAGTAGTACACCTACTGACACTTCTCAACAAAGTTCATAAACTAAATTTATAATTTTTTTTACTTAAAGCAGTTTCTTATATGCAGCTGAAGGAGCCAGTCTGTCTCGGTTCCCAATTCAGTCACTTCTTTTGAGTACAACTCCAATAGGCTTCCTTCACGAAGTCACAAAGAACAATCTGAGCTATCCCTGGTTCTGCACCCAATCACATCATAGCACAGCATTTCTTTAACTAAGCAATAAAAATGGTAACTATTGGTTGAGCCTTGGCCTTTTTTAAATATATATATTTTTTTTACTAACACTTACCACCATACGGTCTTGCGAGAGTCTTGCAACAAAACACCTTGTGGCAGGCTGTCATTTTCCATGCGAGTCTTGTGGGATGCTGCAAGATTGAATGACTTTCATAAAAAATAAAAATGTACTCATCACAGTACTTATCTCACGCACACTTTCTCTCAAAAACAAGCACCACAATATGCGATATAGTGTATGGAGAAGTCATCTACTCCCTTTTACTATTTGCGATCCTGCAAAAGACCTGCAAAATTGTAAAAAATCTACTCTAAATCTAGAGGGACAGCATGTTTTTCTGCTGACCCTTATATAGTTTTTTAATCCATTTCCACAACACCTCGATTTTGTTTCCCCATTTTATTTCATAGTAAACTGTAATGGTGGCCATTTAATTTCTAACATTACAACAGCCAGCCAATCAGTGCTGGCTCTCACTACATTTGTGGTAGCCTCTTGTGAGAGCATGAGGGCCTATGGGGAAAAAATGGACCTGTCCACCAATTACAGGTCTCAATTTTTAAATTAGTGTCCTTATGGGAGGCTTACGGGACTCTCGCAATCCCAACCATCCAAATGTGAAATTATTTTTTTACCCTTAATTTATCACACTACTGAACTGATTTGCACCGAATCACAAGAAGCACAGTCTGGGGACGAAGATCTACCTTCCTGCCGAATTTGGTGTAATTCCATTCAGCAGTTTTTGCTGTAGTCTTGTCTAAAGAGGTCTATGGAAAAGGCATGTGGATTCTACATTGTGGGTCTCCCTTTTTATTCTCTCTCTGCCCCTGCTAGGCAGATCACCCCAAAACTTCACAGGAAGATGATGAAGTGGCTGAACTTTTTTTTGGGGGGGGGGGGACTGTTTTGTGATGATTCAGCAAACGTTATTCTCAAAACAAAAAAAGCTCCGTCTATAGAAAAATAGACCCAATTATAACTACCAAGTGGGGACAGCCACTAGGTTTAAAAAATATATATATTCTTGCTCTCTCGCTCTCTCTCTCTCGCTCTCTCATATATAATTAATATATATATATATATAATATATAATAGTGGACTCCATATTTACAATCAATTTAAACAAAGGGCCAAAGTTAATTCAACTAAAATAGCTGACATATTGGTGCATGCAAAAAGAGCCGTATGGTGATCTTCAACAATTAAATAAATGAATAATTTGAAAAATTCAAAATTATACCGAAGTCCTTGTTAATATATAACAAGAGAGTCCCGGGAGATTCCATATCTAATTAAAATCTCTCCCCTAGTGCTCCTGATGGTGAGCTCCATATTGCCCTGCACTTTCTACCTTTGATTATCCATGTATTTTTCCTTGACATAAAAAATCAGCCAAAATTAATTTGGCTAGAATGACAGACATATTGGTCCATACAAAGTAAGCCACATGGTAATATTTAGCAATTAAATAACTAAATGATTTGAAGGATTTTTAAATAATACATTCATCTTTATTAACAAAATACTACTCCCCTAATTTATTCATAACCCCTCTATGGGTTACAGTTATTGACAATATTAGAACACTCAGTCATACTGATTACGCCTAGGTAGGCAAAAAAAACTTATGATATCTACACATGATAATATGCATTTAATGACAACCTCTATCTTCCTTATACTGGCTGTTTAATTGCCCTTGTAGCTAACCTATCCTCAAAAATACACACAAATTAAAATACCCATTTTCTATTCACATTAGAACCCACTTACCTGTGTGAGTAGAGAAGGAACTAAATGAACACTTGTAATTTTGCATCCACATTCAATCCTTTTGGTTCTAAGGCATCCATCTTTAGAGTATATCCAGCCTCTAGTGTTCATAGATCTCCCCCACCCCACCACCACCCACCCACACACACACACACAAATTATTTTGGAACCATGTCAATCACAGAGTAAGTTTAATGGTCCGCCACTCCATTATGTGTTTTCCAAACATGTCTTGCCAGGGGGTAACTGGTATCTCTCTTCATGATGGCTCTCAAGTGCTGCAAAATTGTTTTGTGTGCCTGCAGGATTGTAATTCATATGTAAATTTGATCACAATGACACTTCAACAGGTAGACAACAAATTCAGACTTGCATGTCAAATGTTTGGTTATCTTTATAGTTTGCCCAGATGGTGTGCTAATGGAGGTGATATTTTCCCTATATTTGCATGCTTTGTATGTACTACACTTATAGAAACCTAAAACTGGTTTCAACCAATTGGAGTTATCACTCCTAATATCATTGAATACCAGTTTGTCTCTCAGGGATTTTGCATTTTTTCTAAGAATTTCTTAGTCAGAAGGGGAATCACTTTTAGGAGGATGCCAATGTTTGGCCAATGTTTTCTTCACTGAAAAGTGATCCATGTTGAATAATGTTATGTATCTAAGTGTATTCTGCTCTTGTTTCAACTGAGACTTCTTGGATTTTCTAAATAGGGCCTCCTTATGTGTGCAACTTTTTACGCTCTGTCTTGCTACATCTAAGATAGCCCTACTATATCCCCCGTTATCTGAACCTCTGACTCACATCATTTGCTACAGATGTTTTTTTGGGTATCAGATAGAAGATAAGTAAGTTTGGGTGATTATTGATCAGAAAATTGAACTCATAATCATTCAGAAATTCACACATATGCCAAACTCTCAATTTTTGATGATATTCTTGGACTGTTTCCAAGTATACAATTTTGTCTGTCCTCCTGTAACACACTGGATCATTAAGATAGCGATATTCCTCCTCCAAGTACATCTTCTTATGCCATAGACCTACATTTCCCCTTAATCTGCATGTCTTATTACATAATCACCTTTGTTACTTAATTTGGATACCAGATCGTTGATTTCCCTTTCCCTTGTGATCTCATGGGATTTGTGTGTTTCCTGTAACTGCTTCAGATCCTTTATAGCTGGCTCATGAAAGAGTGTAATAATCTGTACTATCAATGGGATAAAAGAAGATTTTGGTTTGAAATGAAAACCTCCATGTGCTGTCAACTCTAACCCAAGTTGGTCTTCAAGTGACATTGATTCACATGGACTGCCTCCTTCATTACATTCTCTCTCAAGCTCCACCAGTTCTTCCAATTCCAACAGGTCTGCCACTTTGAAATCACTCTTAAGGACAATACCACTTCTGGTGTTAGTTATCTTAGAGGTACCCAACCTCACTTTTTCCTCATATAACTTATTCAGTCTAAATTTGTTAATAAATCGATATATATCTATCCTAGATTGGGTATAGTCAAAGATTGATTCCTTGCAAAATGATTGTCCCAAATCCAATAATTGTACTTCTACTTCTGATAATGTCAAATCTATTAAATGTATTGCTGTAGATGTATCTGACATTGTTGCTCTGTTTTTTCCTTGAGGAGGATACCAATACATCGTCTCTTGCCTTGGCCACCCCTTCTTTGTTTCCTCTTGCATTTCCTTTGCCCCTTGCTGGTTTGTGATCGGTCCTCCGGGCCAGGGATAAAAAATGAAATGTGTCCACTTTGGAAGGCTGATGTATGTATGTATGTAGTGTTTGTGTGTGTGTGTGTGTGTGTGTGTGTGTGTATATATATATATATATATATATATATATATATATATATATATATATATATATATATATATATAGATACCTAAACACAAGTAACACACACGTTTTCATATGCTATAAATTAATAAAAGTTAAGAAAAAGAAATATGGATATATAGGGACGCGGATCTTTGGCAGATCTGCCGACCCTTCATAGATCTGGTGGGGGGGGGGGGGAGAGAAGCTCACACCATACCCCTGCTGCACACGGCCAGAGGCTGGGCGCAGTGTATGGTTGGATGCAGGCTAAGCACGGCTGAAGGTTGTGCATGGTGGTGGTTGTATTAAAGTATGGTATATCTAGATTACTATGTGTTTAAAAAAAATGTAGAAATTGATTGAAGAAAAAAAAATTACAGGGACGTTATGGTTAATTTCACGATTTATCCCCGCAAAACCATCGAAATTCAGCAGTTCTACTTATGTGAAGAAAATATATCTTGTGCTGTTAAGTAACTTTACTTAAGTAACTTTAGGCCATAAGGTATAGTTTCTTAACATAAATATAACTGCTGCATTTCTATGGTTTTGTGTGGGTGAACAAAACATACATATATATATATATATATATATTTTTCACTGAACAAACCAAATGTTTAAGTTTAAAGAAACATTATGGTTAACTGAATTTGTCAATGTCAACATTAACGTTTTAAACTAAAAATAAACAGAAATCACCAGTTGTATTTAGCAGAGCTACCTTTAACCTGCAACCCTGCCATGCCCTGCTTATGACTTACATATGACATCATTTATGACATCACTAACATCTCAAATTACATCTTCCAGTGAGTGTGCACACATGTTTTACAGTTTACATAATGGTGAGTAACTACCATATTACTTTTCTACATTATTTTGTAAAGCTTGGGTACAGCTAAAGGATCTAACTGTTTTCAAAACGTGTGTTCCTAATGCACCATAGCTGTGTAGAGATATTGAACCTGTTATAAATGTTTACATTCAAGAGTAACTCTGTGTGCAAGTGACAGTTGACTTGTATTCATTATGCTCGACAGAACATTTTTGGCTCTGCCAAAAAGGTTTCCAACAGCGAAAGATTCTACATAACGTATACTAACTTTGTAAGCAGCCTTGACTTATTAGAGAGAATCGTGCCAGCAGGGCCATTTATACTTAACACGGAAGAAGGTTTGCACCAGGTACTAACCTATGTGCGCTTTCTTGTTTTGCTTCAGAAGGTCTTTGTGTAAAGTTTCACCACAGTATGAAGGATGCAGGTAGTATGATATTTTGGTCAATTCAACTTAGTTATGTCTTGGAACTCTAGACGAGGTCCATATAATAAAACAAGGATCAAAGTACAAACCTGAACAAAAACGCATACCTAAAAGATCATATGAGCCAATAAACTCCCTCAATAACCCCCGCTATACCATGAGGTGTTATATACTACAGTCCAGCAGAGCAAGATCCACCCAAGAGGAGATGAGCGGAATAGAACATATAACACCCATAATACTCAACTACCCAAACCACATCGAGTTTAAAGGTATCTAAAATATAGAATAACAATGCAAAATATACAATAACAATGCACAGCTACCCAAAGTATGGAAATATGTTAGGAGTGCAATTTGATCAATTGATCTCAGACCAAATCAACAAATCTCACCCATAACGTTATCCATCCACCCATAAAGTATCATCATTATTATATATATATATATATATATATATATATATATATATATATATATATATATATATATATCCTTACAATAAATGTAAAAAGCTACTAAGGATTTTACTCAATTCAAGGGAAAATTTCTTTTTACACAACCCTCTAAGTCCAATCGGTAACTTAAAGACTATGTTGCCTGTTTTAAGCAGCTTTTCGTTTGCAGGGAAGTGGTAACCAAGACCTGATTGAACTCTACCTCAAGCATTTCTAGGGCGTACGTAAGGTTCTTAATAAAGGTTTACCTAAAGACATTATTTTCCTCAAAGATGTATTTTTGCAGTATGGCCCTCAGAGTATTATCCTCAGCCATTATAAGGGAAGCAGCCCAGCGTACAGCCCCAGCTAGTCCCGGGGGGGGGGAAACACTTCTTAGGCACAGGGCTTTAGGGCAGCCATGGACACAGCTGTATTTACCGATAGGAGCCTTCTGAGAATCTTACCTTCCAAAAGATTCAGAAACCCCCATTTAGAGCAATCTATGAATTCCAAACCATAAAGGAGAGAAGCGGGTGTCTTAGCTCGATAGACCACCAAAAGTTGGGCAAAATGCCTTCTTCCTGTGGCCACATACAACGCCCCCAAACCTCTTGCTTGACCATCAGCTTTAGATTTATTAGAAGCAATATGGGCTGCATCACTAAGATTCCCGCATACTGTTTTCGCTAGAAAGGTGTACGAGTTCACAATTTCCAGTTCTTGGTTACCTAATCCAATGGAAATTAGAAATTTTTGCTTTCTTATTACCATGACAGCGTAATATCTTGATCTTCAAAACATTAATCTTTATAAAATGGGATTCGGAGAACTGTAACGGGGATTGAAGGCATTTCTGTAGGCCTTTTGGAGTTAAATCAAAAATATCATCGGTGTGCAGCAAACAAATCGAGCATCTGCCTATTTGTGGGGGAAAACCCTGACTCTGGGATAGAAAAGAGGGCAAATCCGAGATATGTAAGGAAAAAAGAAAGGGAGCCAGAAGGTATCCCTGCTTTAAACCATTTAAAGTAGACACCTTAGGCGAAAGGCCTCTATCCCCATCCCCCCAAGAGAATTCTACACCAGGTAGAAGAGTGGAGAGCAATCAATAGCTCAAAGAGGGTGGAAGGAATACCAGAGTAACCAGTTTTCCCCATAGTAAAGCTCTATCTACTTTATAGAACGCCGTTGAAAAATCGTTAAAAGCAGCATACACCGCTCCGCCTCTTAATCTCACATATTTTTCTGAGATGACTTGCAACATTGCGATATTATCTTTGCACCATGATTGTGCCTGAACCCTGTTTGCTCCAGGGGAATAATGTTGTTCTCCTCTGCTAATCAATAAGTCTTGAGTGCACGCATTTAGCAAACATTTTCCCTACTGAATCTAGGAGGGCGATATGCCGATAATTGGCAGGGCAATTGCGGTCCCCCCTCTTAAATAGAGGAATAATGATGCTACCAGTCCATGGGAGGGATAGTTCGAGAGAGGAGGCACCTGTGGAAACCCCAAATAAGATCTTACTCCAAGGGCTGGTATCTTGTTTTATTACGGTTTTGGGCACGCTATCAGGGACCATTGCAGCAGGGAAACGCATAAAGCAAATAGCTTGTTCTCTCTCTTTCGCTATTTGAAAGGAGATGGAATACATCTCCTTACTCCTAAGGGACCGAGAAAATGTTGTCCCATTTGAGACATACAGAGAGGCAATAAATTCAGACCACCGGGCTGCAAATCAACGGGAGAAGTCAGAATTCTAGCTCCACACCCCTCCCCAATCAAGGCCCCTTCCCCTCCACTGTATTCTGATTTTCTATCACTGCGGTGTGATAGAAATACCCCCCACCCCAACTCCCTTTCCACCTTGGTTCTTCTTCTTCTTTTTTTTGCCAAATAGTGTTTTTTTTTTTTTTTTTTTTTTTTACAACTGTTGCACAGAATGTACACTGTTCTTAGTATATTCTTTTGAATACTCTGTGGTGCATTTTTAAAGAGTTTCACTGTTTACAAACAATGTGGTATAGAATGAACTCTCTCTGCAGAGTAAACCCTGTTTACTACTCAATTCTCTGTTGGTATCAACTTCATTTCTTAATGTTGGTTTGGTGTGTGTCTGGGGTTTGATACAATAAAAACTGTCTGTAGTAGGGCATTTGTTTTGGAATGGCATTCACTATTTAGGCTTTCGCTGAATGGTGTGTTCATCTTGAACACCATACTCAAGAAGGGTTTGCCATTTATCAGTGGTTGATTGCTAATATGAACCAGGCTACCTGTGAATTATATAGTATAGGATGAATGTTGCACATAATACATGCTTGCTAATCCTAAGGGAGTTGTATATTTGATTACATTAATGCTTTGGTTTATCCTGAGCTATTTTGTGGTTACTTTCATGGCTCTAATGCTATATTAGTTTATAGAGTAATGTGTATAAAAGAAGCTTGGGTGAGGTAATCAATTGTCATTTGAGATGTCATCAGAGCTGTCATAAGTGATGGCATAGACGATGTCATGTGAGGTCATAAGCAGTGCGTGGGAGGCACACAAGTTAGTGCTGCTAACTATAACTGGTGATTTTTTTTGTTTTTTTTGTTTACGTTGTTAATGTTAACACTGACAAATTCACCTAACGATAACATTACTTTAACCTATGTAAGTATATATGTATGGGAATCTGCCGAGAAATTAACAAGGAGAGCTGATTCAAAGGTCTTGTTTGGCTCGAAGAGCGTGCTCAATAGCAGAGCCATGAAAGTAAGATCATGCTGCAAACATCATGTAGTAATACCTTCAACATTTCAAAGTAGTGTATTTCTTTAATATCAATGTGTTTCACCTTGAAAGCACAATTTTCTAGAATTTGAACATGTCTTTTAAGGGAACATAAGTTTTAAACTTTTCAAAAAGCAAGTGAAAGATAAGCTACTTACCAAGATGACTAAACAACTAGCATCTACATACAACTAATACATTAAAAATCGATGGACCACTTTTAAATTCCGATCATAGTGAAGATCCTCAAGATGAATTTTGTAGACAGGCCCAATTGGTGATGGAAAAAAACAAGGTTTTTGTACAGCGTACATTATGAACTTGTGTACTTAAAGGAGTGCTCATGCGTCATAGTGAAGAAAAACAAATGCTTGGTGAAATAAAATATTTGTCTAGGATCACACCGTTTGTTCAAGTGAGAATTGATCCTGGGTTTTCTGGTTTACATTCTAAGACTTATCTAGATGACCACCTCTTCCCTCTCCTTTTACATATCAAAGTTTAAGCATAATGTCTTTTAATCTTGACGCAGCAGAGTATGGGTGATGGGCATAAGCCACATGAAAGCTCAGCTTCTTTTGGGCTCGAGAGTCCAAGAGCACTTCAGCTGAGCCACAGACTGGCACCTTGGTTGAGTTCACTCCTGAAGTGTGTTATATACTATTTATTACTATTCAAATAATGGTAAAAGGCAAATTCCATTGTGCATGTATGGTTTATGCTATGCCATTTGTAGTGTTCATTTTTATGACATTTTATTGAAATTAAAATACACCTGCCTGTTACACAAGTGCCCAAATAAAACAGCCTATCCCCGACTGGATAAGCCTTTAACATAATGTAGCAAAATAGGTAGAAATAGATAAACTAGCAACACCTCTTCCCACGGCCTCGCTCTCCCTCAAGCCCCTCCATCACCTCATTTGTCAACAGATAGTTCCTTTTTCCAATGGTGGCCCCCGAATTTGCGTTAGTCTTTAAGGACGGAAATTTTGTGTCTAAAGAACTACGAGGGTTTTCAACCCCTTGAAGGGCTATGTCCCTTAATGTTCATTATAAAAAGATAATTAACTGAACCAGAATGTAAGGTGATACATTTTTCAGTGTGAATAACAGCGAAGAGGTCTAGGAACCATTAGGAGAATGGTTTCCATGTGTAAAGTAACTGTAATGTGAAATTGTGAGGCGGTAAACAGTGTGTCTATGTAAAATTAGCTCTTCCGTAGTAATAAACTGCAATTTGACTATTTCGCTATAATAATAAATGTCCGAAAGTGCATTTGTTAGTACAGTTGTCCTTAACATGTTATTGGGCCAGATTTATTCTCAGACATTTTAAGATGATAAAGGTAAAATCACTTGTGCGGTTATTTGATTTGTATTTTATGCTTGTTATTGAGATCTTGCAGGACATCATGCAGTACATACATGCAGGGATAATGCAAGCTTGTAAAGTGTGCAACAACCTGGAGTTAATCATAATTACAGAGAAATTTATTACAGTTAAATGATAAGACTTTAGCTCCTGATGAGATACTATTGTTGTTTTCGGGATGGTTCTGGTACTTCTAGACAGACTGATGATGGCTCTTTCTACTGTGATTAGTTTGTTTCTCTGTACTTAGCTAGGACACTATCATTCCCATCTTTCTACGGTAATAACAGAATAAACTGGTCTTGGGCTTTCAAGTATTTTTCTGATAGGAAAAGGCCAAGCTTTCAGCAGTCTCCAGGATTCCCGATTGTAGTCAGTTGCTCTTCTGTAGTTTTGCAGCTATCACGGAGAATAAGATACCACCAGTGGTATTTTTGTAATGCCCAGTTATTAGGTGCAGTGCCGTTCTGGACCTCAGAATCATTTTTGGAAAGTGTCCCTTGACCTTTATTTGTAAAAAAGCTTGACCAGTGCCGCTTATGCCCTTATATGCATTGCAGAATATATTGAATGTAGATCATTTAGTAATATGGAGCCACTGAAGGGCCTTGAAATCATGGGAGATGTATACTTGTAGATTTAAGCATAAAAGGTTTCTTGCTGCTGCCTAAGCTGAAAATGAGACTTCATGATAAAGATCCTTTGTATAATCCACTTGTAAGAAGACTAGGGTTTTTAGTTCTGTGGATCTTCTGTGGCTATCACACATGTTGGAAGACGTTCATTAGAATCCACAAGGTGTGAAATGTTGTTATGTGGTCACAACTTGAATGGTCATGGAGAGGGTAGAGTCTTGATGACAGTAGTGTGTGTGCCAAACTGCGCGCTAGCTGCCAAATGAGAGTGCCACCCATAGAAGTGTTTGGACTGACAGATGCACATGGTCAGAAGGTAGGTTTGAATGTTTCTGCGTTAACTGGCAACAAATGTGCATAGTTGATATTGTGTGCTGTATTCTGCTGCAATTGTGCTTGTCTTATGGTTAGCAGCATCTATTCCTGGTTGGTGATTAGTACTCTGTAGCTGCTTGATGAAAGAAGCTACTTGTAAATGAGCTGTGCTCTGCTTTCTTTTTGTCACCTCCAGAGAGGTTTAGGGCACCACACATTCTGTTGGTATATAGCCAAGATAAGTCTTGTACTTCGATAGTTCTGCAATTTGTTTGTGCATATGTAATAGCTCCTTTCTGTACATGTTATGTTGGAAAGAGGCCATCTTTGCAACAGTGTTGCATATGGTAGTGGATAAGGTTAATGGCTACTCTTTGAATGGTTATTAAATGTGATGCTTGAACCCTTTGATGTAGCACTCGACTTCCATTTTGTTGTGGTCCTCCTTGCAAATGATAGACTCTTGGTTTAGCAGGCCTTGCTTTCTTATTTCAAAATGTGATTCATGGGTAGAGCAGGTTTAAACTCTAACTTGGACTGGTCCGCCCATGATTGGTTGCAGTCCTTAGCATATCTGCAGTCCTTAGCATATCTGCACCCATCTCAATGTTTGTGTACACGTTGCCTAATAGCTACCAGCTCTGTTTTGTATGTAGGTCTCACTTTGGTGGGCCAACATTTTAGGTGAAACTTATTGTTGGGAATACCCGATGAAATGATTGTAAGGGAAGATTTGTTCTACAGATCTGGTCCTATCTCAGCCTCTCTTATTGATGGTCCTATACTCGATCCAGCCTGGACCATATTGGTCCTCTCTGAACCATTTAACATCCTCTGCTGATTTCTGACTTTTGGCATCATTCACACAGCTAAGGTCACCAGATCACTCCCCAGGGATATTTCAGACACATAAGTAAAAATCAAAAAGAAAATGCCTAGATTTTATGTCCATCATATTTTGCTGCAGCCTAAATCACACAAGGGCTAAATGGTAGTTTTTTGCTTGAAGAGACAATTTGACAAAGTGCGGTTTCTTCTCAGAGGGAAAGCCTGCTGTGAGACAATCACTGTTAGTAGATTATCTCTGAACGGTTTCTATAAATCATCCAAATATGTCTATAGAACACTTTATTTTATATCAGTTTTGCTCCTTCCTGGTGTTTTCGTTAGGAGGCTAGGTAGCATATCCAACCACTGTCCCTTTTGGCGGAGGGGTAACAAATAAGGTGGATTCCCAGTTTTATCAGGAAAGGATAGAAAATGAGATTTTGTTCTTACCCACTCTTCATTCCTCAAATGTTGATGAGACCCTGGCATTTGAAGTGGAAGTTTCAACAAGGTTAAATTCACCTGCACAAAAGCGCTTCCACGCCTCGTCAGGGGGTAGTAAGCGCTATATAAATACAGTTACAATACCAGGAACCCTCTTGGAGAACATGCCATTTTTTATGTCCTGGCCCCTACCCTTTATTTCGACGACTTTGGTACAGCAAGAAATGCAAAATGCAGCACCTTTTACTTTCAGGTTATGAGTGCCTGCGTCTGTGGGAATACCCTGTAACTTGACTGGTTGAAGACCTTTACCTTTTCTTTTCCTTCAACCTCCATTTTTCTGAACGTGCTTGCTGAGATGATGCAGTGCAAAATTACTTTGTCTGACCCAGAATAAGTTGGGTTGGAGCGGAGTAACATCTATTTGGCAGTTCAGTCATCACTGAGTATACTCTTCAAAGCATGCTCTCTAAGTTAATCGTTCATTTGTTTTTCTGGTGCTCTAAAGTCATACAAATTCCTAGATAAATACATCAAATGAACCGAACTATGAACTTCTCAGGGTATGTCTGGGCATTTGCTCTCCTACACTTAGGCTCAGCTGATGAATTGTTTATAAAGCACAACTATTGTGTATATATCCAGGTGGGTGGCATCTTCTCTCTTAATTGGCTGCCCTTGGAGATGTTGTTGGGTCTTGAACAACATGTTTGTATTGATCGGTTCATGGTATGGGTGAAGGATGTAAAGTTGAATACACTGCATCCCTCGGGCCCTCCTTCGAAGGAAACTGAAAGCCTTTCTCCCAGAGGACCTTCAGTGTTTTTCCTAGATACACTAAGCTGTCATCACACACAACTTCCAGATGACCTCAATGTGAATCTTTGTTAAATTGTTATTGAAGTTCTTCCTTGTAGCATGATTGCATTCACCGGTTGTGAGAGGTGAAGCAGTTTGTGGCCTCTGGTGTGGAAGCACATATGGCGGTACAACAGATGTACTGGACATATAGCAATGTGCATTGCCTTCAGTGTTCATTGTTAAGCAGTGAGAGAATTTGTATCGCCTTATGAGAGTAGGAGGCTGTTTGCACAATATCCTTTGTGTGCATATCCTAATGCGACAGCCACAATTTATGAAGGAGCACGTCCTCCAGAATTTGATTCAAGACGTTTGAGCATAGCCGGAATTCTCTCTTTCTGTGTTGATATGTTTGAGCACAAACCGTAAAAAGAAAGGGTTAGGTTCAGCATCACTTCCTTACAGTAGAGGGAACAGAAAAAAAAGCTTTTGCGCCAGTCTGCCTTAAGATAAAGTACAACATTTGAATAATAGCTTAATTTGAAAGACACCTGTGTTCCTTCTTAATGCAGATACTGTGCTCTTCAATGTTTTAGAAAAAAGATGCTTGTGATTTTAAATTAAACCAACCCCACGAGCAGGAGCATGATTGCTGTATATGTGGGCCGAGATGGTGGGACATTCTGTATTTTCAATATATTGCAAGTTGTTGGATAGAAAAGGCATGAACTTTTAGCTGTACTCTTTCGGACTACTCATGCATATTTCTTTGATGCTTGTAGGATTATTATAAAATTATTAAAACACCAATGGATATGGGAACAATCAAGAAGCGCTTGGAAAACAATTACTACTGGAATGCACAGGAGTGTATCCATGATTTCAACACCATGTTTACAAACTGTTATATCTACAACAAGGTAAGTGGGTTGTTGTATGAGACACACTTCATAATCTGGCAATGTTCTGTTAACATTACTGTCCTGCAGTACAGGTGCTGAATTCAACAGTAGGAAACTAGCCCATTGAGTGCTGGTTTTTGCGTTAAATTTGGGTTTCTGTTGCAGTAATCACTGAAATCTTTCAATGAACATCTTTGAAAGGAGCCTACAAATCAGGTGGGCTTTCTTTGGTGAGCAGGATCAAACGACTTACCTGCATACAGCGGGGATATGGTCAGGAGCAGATTATCCTGCATCCAACACAAACACCTGTTTGATTATTCTTTTTAAAAAAAACATATAGGATTAGGGTTTTATCTGCATTTGAAGCAAAAGACCCTCTTTCCGGCTGAGATGTTGAATAATCTTTGAGATGAGATAGGTGATGAGATTTATCCATTTTAAACTCCTCCATCCACCCCAGACTAAATTATTGCTGCTGTTATTGATTGTGTGGCTATTCTTTCCCCTATTAGTAATGCAATGATTTTTCTTCATGTGTTTTACTGAGAACTAGTGGCTGACCAGTGATTCTGAGCCTTCATTGCTTGAATCTTTCTCACTGAGACAAGGCACACTCACAATTTGGGGTTTACCATTTGTTACTGTCAAGTTTTAGGTTACTGAAAGTTTTAGGTACACTAGCTAGGGGTTCTATTGCAGGAGATCCCCCAAAAGTTGGCTTGTCCTTCTTTGCCTTAAAATGTTTCTGACTTTCCTTGGAAGAAGTGTAAAAAACACTCATGATTGTTCTAGAGGAGTGACGTGTTCCTCATGAGACAGCATAGCATCTTGCTGTCTCTATCCCTATCTGAGGATTTATGGAATTTACAACCCTGAGATTTATGCTCAAGGTAAAGAGTACATTTCATGTAGACCCTGCATATAAATCTATGAAAGATCACAATACTCGAGGACTGCAGTGGCAGGTAAGTAACTACTTTTTTACTTGGCAAGCCCTTTGCTCATATTAGAGCTGACATTAAGGCCACTTTTTCATCAGCTCAAACAGAATCGCCCTTCCTTCAGTGCTGATTGCCATCAAGGTGTGATGAGATGCCCAATAAATGCCAAATTGGCTTGTGTCATCACCCTTCAGGGCCTGGCTCCAAGAGTTGCAAAATTCAGGTTGCAACGTGTCTGGTGCTAAAATTAACAAAATGACAGTATTGCTTAAAGGATCCTCCAAGTGTATTGGCTGTTGGTTATCAAAGAAAGTATTTTCTAGGTGTTCTCCTAACCTTCAAATATGTACAGTGACAAACACTTCTATCTTAAAGACAACCCCCATATGTATGTGCCTATGGTAGTAGCCCGACTTCTAACTTTCAAATATGTACAGTGACAAGCCCTTCTATTCTATACCGACTTCCACAGCTTCTGTAGTACACATTTCTGTAAAAGGTGACTGGAGATGATTGATTATATTTTTATAATCGAAATAAAGATATCAATCATAAAAGAATAAAAACCATTATAAAATATCACATACATTCAATAAACAGTACAAAAAAGATACATGATTCATATAATTAGGTAAAAATGCTTTGGATAAACTAGAAATTAATAATGTTGTTCCAGAACAAGGCACTTTTTAAAAAAACGGCAGACCCCAAATGCGACTGCCTGATCACCCGAAAAAAGCAAATGCTATAATGCAGGCGTATGTTGAGAAGAACCCTTTGCCTTAGGAATTGGCCAAAAGAACCTTCGGTGCATGAGGTCATAAAGCTCACAAAAAAGGACCAGATGTTCCAAGGTCTGAGGCGATCGATTATCACAAGGGTAAACAAAATAGAAGATGTTGTGAACTGCCCAGGCGGGAAACAGGCGTTACTTAATAGAGCCCAAGCATAAGCACGTAAAGAGCGATCTCTCCCAGGGCAGTCTGACCCAGGTGAGAAGGTTCAAGGACAGATGAGGATTTAAAGATTGGAAACACTGACAGAGCTGGTCTGCTCAGACACAGAGTTACGTTATGCTCCTTTGCATGGGAGAAGAATAAATCCTTGGCCCTTTTACCTTCTCCTTTACATAACAGGTGCAGAGTATAAAATAACCCTGGCACACTCAGGGACTCGGCCAGGCTCTTGACGTGGCTAAGCCACGGAATTCTAAGGCCATGGTCCCAGCCCAGACATTCCTCAGTCACATCTCTGTTAAATGCTGTGAACTCTCTACACCATACAGTTATATACAAGAGTAGCGAGGAAGTAATGGCATAATCTTCAGCGTAGTCCAGGCCCAGCTGTTTATGTACAAAATAAGTGGTGGCCTCAGGGCCCACTCCCAGCAGCCTTTTGCAGAAACAATTCTCCCGCTGAATGCCTGAGCAGTCCCTGATCCTCCATAAAGCTGCACCATACAGCAGCACTCGTCGGCACTTCATCTTATAAATCTGTAGGAGGGGTTCGATGGCTTTCCTGCCGACAATAGCAGCAAATCTTAACCGGGAGCCATAGGCTTTATTGAATCGAAGACAACGATTCACAAGACAAGGGGGGCAATTATTATGATGATCAAAGGTGTTACCCCTAAGTAGGGGACAGTGGCCATCCTAGCTATGGGTTTTCCCTTAATTGAAATGAGTCTTGGATTAGCTGAACATTTCCCACAAACCTTATATTGTGATTTCCCAATGTTCCTGTCAAGTTCTAGATTGTCCATGAACTTAACAAAATGGTTAATCAAACATTTGAGGCCGTAGCAGGTGTGGGTGAGGAGAACAGCATGATCAGCATACAATAGGGATGGTACAGGTTACAATTTAATTCTAGGCATATCTCTCCCTTTCTCCATCAAAAAGCAATTTAATCCATTAATATTAAGGAGAAAGAGAATAGGTGCTTGTGCACAACCCTGGCGAACCCCTCTTAGGATACTGAAGGGATCTGAACATTCTTTGCCCTGTCTATACCTAACACACACATTGACATCTGTATGGAGAGCCCACAAGAAATCAACCAAGTGTTGGGCAGACCAAGGGTAACCAATATATCCCAAAGCTTTGGGTGAACACTTAGCTTATGTCCATGAAATCCAAGCACAGAGTTCCCCTGGGGATGGGGGAGTGGGGGGTCAAATTTATTTTAGGCCGATTGGCCGATTTTAGGTCAATCTGCCCCCAAGGGGGCAGAAACAACTAGGCACCGGGGATTTTTTTTCCTGCGCCAATGTCACGCAAGGGGAGTGACCCCGTAGGCAAGGGTCGCTCCTGAGGGGGGGGAGAGGGGGCATACTTATTTTAGGTCATTTCTGCCCCCCCCCCGATGCCGGCTGAGCTAGAGGCCAAAATCCACAGGTAGGCACTTTGTAAAAAAAAAAACAAAAAAAAAACACCTGTTTTCTGTGAAAAAATGTGATGTGTCCACGTTGTGTTTTGGGCCATTTCCTTTCGTGGGTGCTAGACCTCCCCACACAAGTGAGGTATAATTTTTATCGGGAGACTTGGGGGAACGCTGGGTGGAAGGAAATTTGTGGCTCCTTTCAGATTCCAGAACTTTCTGTCACCGAAATGTGAGGAAAATGTTTTTTTTTTTTTGTGCCAAATTTTAATGTTTGCAAAGGATTCTGGGTAACAGAACCTAGTCAGAGCCCCACAAGTCACCCCAATGTGGATTCCCCTAGGTCTTTAGTTTCCAAAAATGCACATGTCTGGTAGGTTTCCCTAGGTGCCGGCTGAGCTAGAGGCCAAAAGCTACAGGTATGCACTTTGCAAAAACACCTCTGTTTTCTGTCAAAAAATGGGATGTGTCTACGTTGGGTTTTGGGGCATTTCCTGTCGCGGGCGCTAGGCCTACCCACACAAGTGAGGTATCATTTTTATCGGGAGACTTGGGGGAACATAGAATAGCAAAACAAGTGTTATTGCCCCTTGTCTTTCTCTACATTTTGTCTTTCCAAATATAAGAGAGTGTGTACAAAAGACGTCTATTTGAGAAAGGCCCTGTAAATCACTTGCTAGTATGGGCACCCCGGAATTCAGAGATGTGCAAATAACCACTGCTCCTCAACACTTTATCTTGTGCCCATTTTGGAAATACAAAGGTTTTCTTGATAGCTATTTTTCACTCTTTATATTTCAGCAAATGAATTGCTTTATACCTGGTATAGAATGCAAAACCACTGCAGGGTGCAGCTCATTTATTGGCTCTGGGTATCTAGGGTTCTTGATGAACCTACAAGCACTATATATCCCCGCAACTAGAAGAGTCCAGCAGACGGAACGGTATATTGCTTTAAAAAATCTGACATTGCAGGAAAAAGTTAGAGTAAAACGTAGAGACAAATTGCTGTTTTTTTTCACCTCAATTTCAATATATATTTTATTTTTCAGTTGTTATTTTCTGTAGGAAACCCTTGTAGGATCTGCACAAATTACCCCTTGCTGAATTCAGAGTTTTGTCTACTTTTCAGAAATGTTTAGGTTTCTGGGATCCATCATTGGTTTCACGCCCATTTCTGTCACTGACTGGAAGGAGACTGAAATCACAAAAAATCGTAAAAATGGGGTATGTCCCAGTAAAATGCCAAAATTGTGTTGATAAATTGGGTTTTCTGATTCACGTCTGCCTGTTCCTGAAAGCTGGGAAGCTGGTGATTTTAGCACTGCAAACCCTTTGTTGATGCCATTTTCAGGGAAAAAACCACAAGCCTTCTTCTGCAGCCCCTTTTTCCCCATTTAAAAAAAAACTGTATTTCGGCTAATTTCTTGGCCTCCTTCAGGGGAACCCACAAAGTCTGGTTATCTCTAGAATCCGTAGGATGTTGGAAAACAAGGACACAAATTTGGCGTGGGTAGCCTATGTGGACAAAAAGTTATGAGGGCCTAAGCGAGAACTATTCCAAATAGGCAAAAAAAGGCCTGGCACAGGGGGGGAAAAGGCCTGGCAGCGAAGGGGTTAACCCGTACTGGGCTAGACAAAGACTATTATTAGGTTGCGCCCAGTCCTCTATGCGATGCCAGGCAACACGGCCCACAATTTTGACCCATGAATCAAGCAAGGAAATCAGTCTACAGCATGCCGGGTCTTGTCTATTGCCAGTATGGAATTCCTCAATTTCACACAAAAGACCCAAGAAAGGCGAGAAGATCCCCACAGAGTCAGAAAGACCTTAGGTCATGTTAACAGCGTATATACCAGTAAAATGTTCCACCCGCTGAAAGGAGGAAATTGTGGAGCCAATATCTTCATTAGGGACAGGAAGGAATCTGTTTGCTATTAACAATTTTCAAAAAGCCTCTAGCATCCCTCGATCGACAAGTCGATAGAAGGCACTTCCACTGATCCTCTTTCAGGAAGATCCTGACCCTGATGGCATTTTCATAAGCAGATCTAGCCAAAGTGATAGCTTGTGGGTCTTGAGGGACAGCTTTAAGTACGGCATGCAAGTATTTATTGGCAACCCTACAGTTCTTGTCAAACCAACCTTCCTTTCATAGCTGATTAGAGCCCAACATCTCAGTCATGATCGAATTAACAGAAGTGATTAAAGAGCAGAAGGCCTCTATTACACTGCCAGCTGGAGCTCCAGACTATAACAGAACCTCAGAAATTTAGGTACAATTAGCAAAAACAGTGGCCACATCAGGGCGGGAATAGAAATGTGACGTCAGTTAATTCTGCGAACCTGGTATTTGGTGGTCAAGTTCTTTAGATCGGACAGATAACCTGACTGGCTCCTCGGATAGCCAAGCCAACCTCAGTGGTGTTATGATCACTAAAACTGGTATGATGAACCGTACCAAAAGTAAGCTGATCATCTAGATTATACTAGAGACCTAGTAACAAATGCATCAATGGTTGTTCCTCTGTCCCTCCCAATAAAAGTTGGTTTTGGATCCACAGGTGGTACCCCCCTGGCCTGGGCATTAGACAAACTTTGGCTATAGTATGTGGCATTTTGCTATTGCTACTTTTTCTGCTCAGTGACTGCCCTGCCGCAAGGAGGAGGCATGAAAGCGCTCCCACCAGCGCAGCTGTGTCCTGAACGCATGATGCAGTACTCCGGAGCAACACTCCTAGAGCAATCGGAGTGTGACTGATCTCTGTCATTCAGACCGGTTCTGCATTGTGTGCAGCCCGTCTTTTGGTGCCTCTGATGCTCGTTCGAACATGCACTGAAACGTTGTCTTTCTATGCAGCGCTTGCTTTCAATGGACGCTGATCAGCTGATGTTCTTGCTGAGGGCTCATTACCAGATGTGCGTTGAGGGTGCGTTTGCTACGAGAAGCTGCTTACGAGTTGCCCTTCAAGGAGGATGCAGCTCTGAACTCCTTATTGGGTACACCATGGAATGCTGCTGCCTTGGCTGACGCTCAGGCTCTGGAACACGAATGCTCCCTGGTTCTTCTTGGCGAAGAGTTTCTTAGTTTTTTTACTTTACCACCTGCTAAAGTGGAATATTTCCAGTCTTCAATTATTCCGGATTTGATTGGCAACTTCCAAAATGACTCTGACTCTTGAAATTCGCCTTTTTTAAATTGTCCTTTCAAACATGCTTGTGTCTTTTTAACTTGTCATTGACATTTTTTTATATGTGCCTTAGGTTGCATTTAAGTAGATTTTTAAAAAATATAATTAGGCTTTGAAACCAGTAAGGGGAGGGTGTTGTGTAGCCATTTTAGGTATAGCTCTTTGCATGTTATTTTAGCACACTAGGCCTGCCGATGTGCACTTTAACCTAGATATATTTTATTCAGCTTCGTTTATTATTTTAACAATAGCCACTTTTACGTTCTTGTTTTATTTCTCTCTATTTAGCTGTTCTTTGCCTAGGCTAGCACTGTGTTCTTAAACAAGACATTTCTTTCACTCTGTGCTTTTCTCAAGGCTGCAGTAAGATAGGTTGCCGGTAAACGTGGTAACGCTATGTCTCTGGTATTCATAGAAACATACACATCATTACGTAGGGACATTTCTTACAACATCAGCTGTTTTATTATAAAAACACTTCACTGTCCCATACACGTTAGACGGAGATTCCAGCCAGATGACCACGACTGTATGCGGATTGCTGAATGCTTCGTTACAGCTGCTTATGCAGACGTCCGGCTTCTTGCTCAGGTATGAGGAATGATGTCTTCCCAGGGAACCTGAAGGGCAGAACTAGAGCTTAACATGCTGTGCTCTAATGTAGCCTAGGTAGGAATTAGTCTAATGATTCTAGTGACAATATGGTAGCGCTATTTTTATGCTTTACTCTCCTTGTCACAATTTTAATCCTGTCATGCTTCATCGTCCTGGTTATTTCAGTACATGCTTTATCTAAGATGCAGTTGCTTCATTAAACCCTTATTGGAACATATACTGCCTCTGACTGCCCACGCATATGTGAGACTAATGTAACTGAGAGAAACAGATGTGATCTGAGTGACCGCAATTTCCCTGAGGAGTCAATTGTGTCATGCGCTCAGCTGCCATATCATCCCTGCTCTTGGGTGGAGATGAGGCACTGCTAGTTAGCCGGCGCAAAACCCGGATTAGGCCGACAGGTGTCCCCTGTAGTGGGTTAGACTCAGTCCCCCACACCGATTCTGCTGTTCAAATCCAGTAGTCTTATTAGAATAATGAGAGCCTACGCGACAAGAGGTGAGGGCCGGCACCACAAAAGTTTTGTAACCATCCAGGGAAAAAGATTCCTGAGCCCAGGTCTCCTGCAACAGGATAATATCAAATTGGGTGTGACAAACCTATCCCAACCCGGGTCCATTAATTTGGCCTTAATGCCTGCTGCATTCCAACTCTCCTCTGGGTGTATTACAATTAATAACTACACAGTCCCCTCTGGAAGACTTATCACCAGGACCGGTCCACCACACCCTTCTCACAAACAGAATATAATTATATTCACCGATACAAAGGTCCGTATTGACACACAGCCATTGGCTTTGGTTTTCAAGGCTGCTGTAGACTCCGTGGTGGGGGAAGTAAGCTGTGGACCCCCTGTCATAACAGCTTCATAGGGGCTGCATGCAGGTAGTAAATCAAGGCGTGGTAAATCTCTACCTGGGCTGGAGGATCCCTGCATCCTATCTCTCCCCTGGCCCTCCCTTTGAGCCCATGGGGCCCAGAGGGAATTGGTTGAACTCCCCAATGCCCAGATTAATTTTGCGGGTGAATGCCCACTAGGCCTCCGGAGGCCCTTGCTGGAGGAAACTGCTTAGCCACTCCTTAGATGGCACCATCCTCAGGGGTAGCAGTGGTCACAATGTGAGAAACTGGAGTGGCAGTGGCTGTTAAGCTAGAAGAGGTTAAGCTGCTCCCCTGGGATAGCTGGAGTTGCGAAAATGATGAACATACTGGGAAAGAGCTTGGACAGAGATAAATTAGAACTTTCTAGGTTACACAGTCTCTCCTCCAAAGGTGCCAAACTGAGCAAGAACAGCTTTAAATTTGCCCATGATCTCATCCCAGTCGAACAGTGTCACATCCGGCGCTAAGGCAGGGTCTGGATTGATTGTGGAGAGAGGATGAACTGGGCACGTATTAGCGCGAGCAACCAGGTTGGCTTTAGGCATGGTGTTAGTGACACCTTTGGACTATCGCTTATTTTTAACTGCAGGTGCACATGATACTTCCTGCACTGCTTCCTCAGGCTCCCCAACAAGCTCCCAGTTACCCAAGTGATACACAGAAGGTAAAGTGCCAGGCCCCAATTCAAAACCTGCAGAAGTAGTTTGGCAAGCAGGAGGAGAGTGAAACGTTCCTGCGGCCATGGCATTGGCGTCCAAAGACCTGCGCCGCTCGGCCAAGTCACTTTCCTTCACTCTGACACCCACAGCATGGGCTAAAAATTATTCCAGACTGGTGCCCTGCAAAGGCTTACTCAGTGTCCTTGTCGCTTTGCAATTTACACTTGCAATTTACACTTGCCCATATTGTCTCTTGAGTGGCCCTTCTTATACACAGGCTGTGTGGTAAGTTATGGTAAGTCATGAATAGCAAAGAGCAGAGATCATCTCACCCGCTCTAGACCAAGCTGCAACCAGACAAGCAGGGGAGAGGACTCCAGGCCCTTGAACACAAAATATAAGAGATGGGGCCTAGCCCTGTCTCCTATGGTCAAGCTTTAGTAGCGTGTCACGCCGCTGTGTCACCACAGCAAAGCCGAGGGCTGGGGGGGAGGGGAGATGAAGTCCCACCCCATCCGTGTTAGTAGAATGCCTGGCAGCAAGCCTACTCCTCACCAGCGCTGCGAGAAGCAGGCGTGCTTTAGTAGCACATCAGGGCAATTGCGCACCACACCAGAGCAATGAGGGCTGAGGGATGAAGTCCCACCACAGCTGCGTTAGTAAAATGCCCGGCAGCAAGCTGCCTCCTCTCCTTGAGATGTTCAATGTTGTTCCAAGACCTTGGACTTTTGATACCAGTTGACATTGGAATGATGTGCAGCTCCCTGCTTTTATATAAATGTTAAATAAATTAATTTGTCTAAGATTTGAAGACAGTCCTAGATTTATTCATTGTGCTTCTCTCTAGTCCCCACCCACCCCCCACCCCGCCCCCCCATCAGAACCTCTAATTTTAGAGTGGTAATTATTTATGGACTCAGACGCAGTGCATTATTCCGCCATCTAGCTGTTGGGCCCAGAATACTAATTACTCTTTTCACTTTCTCCCTTTTCTTTGGACGCCTGGTACCGTTTGGTGTCAAGTCCAGTTTAAGCAAGTGCTGGTGATTATGCTGCCCTCCCCTACCCGTGCAGCTACTCTTTTCTGGTATTGACCTGGGAGGTCTCCAACCTCTTCCCAGAGGCTGTGAGCATAGCAGTTAAGGAGTGCTTTTGAATTTCCGACCAAGTACTGTGTTACAGCTACCATCTCCACTTTCTGACGTCAGACGCGCACCTTGGAAGTCTCTGCGCGTGGTATTCAGATTTGTTTTTTCTACCATTGGGTTTGGAAGCAGTAGTCGAAGCTCTGCAGATGCCAAGAGAAGTTTCCAAGAAAAATCAATGAGTCATTTAATGAAAAATAGATAGGAGCACAAAACAAATAGTGGAAGGTGAAAACCAAAAATCAACCAAGAAGTAACCGAAGATAACGGAAGAAGTGAGTGGACTGCATAAGTTGTTGAACATGTGGTAGAAAAATGCACAAAAGAGGGAAGAGACCCACCCAGGGTAATGGAAAATACTCAATTGAGGTTCTGCCTTGAGTGCCATTGCAACTTTTTCTGGTAGGACAACCACGAAATCTGCTGCCTCTGCCTGTTGAGGGACCATGACCCAAAAAAGCTGCAAAGCATGCACTGAATTCAGGCCGAAAACCTTGAGAGAAAGGGAGAAGCAGAGGCTGGATCACACCACCATCTTGCAGACCCCAAAGAAAGGGAGCTAGACACTGAGGGACCTCGGACTGTTGAGCGAGGACAAATGAGAGGATACAGTAGGGGCCCAAGAGGAAGGCTCCAACACAGTTATGTTGGTGAAGTCAAAACAAACCAGCCAACAAAGAAGCCCAATGAGGGAGATCCTCAAAACATACCCAGGTAACATCAAAAGAACACTCTGGGGCCGATCCGGAGACTTGGACTAGAAGCTGCACAAGACTTGATGATAAAGCACTCTGCAACCGAAGGTCAGTCAAAATCAAAAGAACCCCAAGGGTCTTGAAAAGACGCCAATGTTGGTCACTCCTTGGTGAACTCCTCTATGTCGAAAGGCGATCAGCTGAAAGTGGTGGCCAAGGAAGACTTGGTGGACTTGCTGGATTTGAAGAGAATAACAGTGAAGACACTCAAAGCTGAAGAACGAACCCTTGAAATTAATAAAAAGACAGCTTGAGCCAAAAATGGCGGCAGCCTTGCAAAAAAACTATTTTGATGCTTCATTGAGAGAATTCAAAATTCCTTAGAAGCCTCCAGTGGATGAGAGCAGGGAGGAAGAGGAGCATGGTGAGCTTGATCCACCAGCAACCCCCAAGCCATAAGAGGAGGAAAAATGTTCTTCTATGAGGAGGACAGGAAAGACCTGGGTATCTTCCTGCCGACATATACACCTCAAGACCATTTTGGGTGTATAATGCCTTTGTGAAAAGAGCAGCAGATAATTACGGGGTACATTTGGAAGAGGGAAGGACAGAATGCTGGTTGTCTCCTAGAGACACTGCTACCATCCCAGAGCAAAAACCAGTACCTCCCCATACTCCCAAGATTCCTGGATCAGAGAAGGGAAGCTTTCAAGGAACCAGCATCATGCGAAAAGCAGTAACACAGAGAATTGAGAAAAAGTATAAGCACTCATCCAAAGACCATGTATACATCAAAGGCAATGCTGTAGCAGATTCCATTATTGTGCCCGTGATGAGGAAAAGAGCCAATGTCTCACACATCCGCTGGATTCCCTCCTGAGCAAAAATGGAGATGTAGCAGTAACACAGTACTTGGTCGGAAATTCAAATGCACTCCTCAACTGCTATGCTCACAGCCTCTGGGAAGAGGTTGGAGACCTCCAAGGGCAATATCAGAAATGAGGAGCTGCACGGGTAGGGTAGGGCAGCATAATCACCAGCACTTGCTTAAAATTGGCATTGGATGTGGCGGACATGGCCAGCAGACAGCTAGTAACTGGAATGTCCACGAGAAGCCATGCCTGGTTTCGGGTGTCTGGATTTAGAAAAGAGATTCAGGTAAGCATCATAAACACCCCTATTACTGGGGAGAACCTATTCGGAACCACTGTAGACAACATACTGCAGTGGATCAATAAACGACAATAACACTGCAAAGGCCATGCAGGTGCTACAGTTCCAAGGTCAACAAAAAAGTGGAGCAACCCCAGTGACTAGACCCGCAGGACAAGTCAGCTTTTAAAGCACAGCATCACAGCCACCTTATCACAAGCCAGCTATGGACCAAGGCACAGCAACAGTGGAATTTTCCAACACCACAGCATCAGCACTTTGGGAGAAGAGTCAATTGAATAGGAAAACCTTCCAGGGAAGCGAGCTCCTCCAGTAAGTGACGCAGCTCCTTAATGCCTCCAACATTTGACACTGTTAGGAGGCAGAATAACAAACTTCCTTCAAGAATGGGAGACAGTTACATAAGTCAAGTGGGTCTTAAACATTATACAGCATGGCTACTACATAGAGCTGCTAAGAACACCACCAGCTGCACAACCAAAAAACAGAACATGCATGAGGGAAAGAAAAGCCTGCTTTCAACGTGAAGTAGAACGTCTTCTACAGAAAGAGGCAATAAAAAGGTTCCCCACACAGACATTGAATGGGGAAACTTCTGTTCCCAAAACCAGACCAAGCACTCCAACCAATTCTGGATCTCTGATTCCTAAACAGTTTCATAAAGAGAGATTAAAAATTATGTCTCTACAGGAAATCACCCACTCCTACGGTAAGGAGTTTACATGGCAGTGATAAACTTGAGGGATGTCTACTTGCACATTCCCATGAATCGAAGCCACAAGGAATTCCTACACTTCGTTGTGGACCAAGTTCACTAGCAATTTAAAGTGCTTCCCTTCGGCATAAATTTGGCATCAAGGGTTTTTGCCAAATGTCTAGCACCAGAAGCAGCTTATTTCAGACGAAAATTGATAAACATATATTCCTGTCTTGATAACTGGCAAGCTCAATCTCAGTATACAAGAGAAGGAAAATAAGCATCAAAATAATGGTAATGGACACGTGTCCCAGGCCTGGGATTCATGATAAATCTAGAAAAATTATCACCGAGAGAGAATAATATTTCCTAGGGAGCCAGAAAACGCCTTCCCAATCCTCCAGAGGATGTAAGCGCTGTTGAACAAATGCTCTTCTACTACAAGGGACGATTTCTGATGGTGAGGGCAGTGGGAAGGATGATGTGCATGATGGCCTCCTGCATTCCTCTGATCCCGTTGCAAAATTGCACGTGGGACCACTCCAGGAATGGATCAAAAACCAATGATCACAGGCAATAGACTTTTGGTAGGATCTAGTGGTTGTAAAGTACAGGAGGAGATGACATAGTGGATCAGGAACAACTGGTAGTGGAGAGACCCTTTTTGCAACCAACTGTGGCTATCACCACGGACGCATCTCAAACACGATGGGGAGCTCCCATATGGACTCTAAGCATCAGGGCACTATGGAAGACAGAGGAAGCAACTCAGCACATAAGCATATTGGCGTGAAAGACAGTTTTTCTATCCCTAAAAGCTTTCCTGATGCAGATCAGGAGGTAGTCGGCAAAGGTGCAAACTAATAACACAAACAGTGTTTTACCTCAACAAACAGAAGGAGGGGACAAGGTCACATGCACAATCAGAGCTAGCGCAAAAGATTTTGAGATAGGCCATCAATTGAAAGTTAACCATTATTGCAGTACAAGTGCCAGGCGTCAAACGTAGACGCAGACAGACTAAGTAGGTAGGCTGCAGTCTCACACCAGTGGGAGCTATATCAACAGGTACCCCAAATGACTTTCAGGCAATGGGGCACAACATAAGTAAATGTATTTGAAACAATCATACTTAAAATTGGAGACATAGCATACTGGCACCCACACCACCCCGCCCTGCTTATGATTGCTAATATGCTGCTCAGGGAAATTCGCCAGTTCCTCTCATACTGCTGTTAATATCCTAGTGCAAACAATTGCAGATGACACTGATCCTTGTTGCTCCGCAATGGGCAAGACAAACTTAGTTTTTGGACCTCATAGAGATAACCCAAGAAAACGCAATTAAGCCACTTGTACACCACCAACTCATTCAGTGCAAAACGGAGGACATGTCACCCAGAACCAAGCAGCCTAAATCGAACAGCATAGCTTCTGAGTACAGTTTGGACACCTTAATCTGTCAGAGAGATCAATGAAAGCTCTGAGAGGCTTGACAGATGAGTGCAAAAAAAGATGTTACGCAGCCAAATGAAAAAGATTTATCTGATGCTGCAAAAGGAAGAGCTATAAGAAAGCAGAATGCAAGATACAACAGTAATCAGATACCCAACGCATCTATTGGACAAAAATTTGACTTGAACCTCCTTAAAAGTACACTCGGCGGCAACAGTGGCCTGTTTTAGAGGTCAAACAGGGAGATGATTATCCTCTTCACTGGTAATAAAAAATGTTGGCCTCACCCAGAACGGCAACTTCAATGTGGAAATGTAATCGGGTCCTATGGCAATTAATGAAGGAATCTTTTGAACTTCTACATAAAACAGAGCTCAATTTATTAACTCCAAAACAGCATTCCTAATCGCAGTTATCTCACTGTGCAGGGTAAGCGAACCTTCATGCTTTGATAATCCAGGAACTCTACCAATATATACACAAGGATAGTTATGAGACCAAACCCACACTTTCTTCCAAATGTAATATCACAGTCCCACGGCAATCAAACATTTCAACTACTGGGGTTTTTCCAAGACCCGAAGACTAAAGCAGAAAGAGCTGCACAATCTTGACGTATGAAGGGCTTTGATGTATTACTTAGAGGAAAAAAAACAAGAGAAAAGGACAAGAAGATTTTTCTCCTTAGCAGGGTAAAAGGGAGCCACAAAGAGAACCCAATTGCCAAAAAAGAGGAAACTGGATCTAAAAATGGTGACCACAAAACATGTTCTGCCGGGGTGCACGATTGAAGTCACATTCACATGGGGATGGGACTTGACATCAAATAATAAACCACGATACCGACACAAAAGAGAACGTTAAAAAATGAGACTAAGCAGTATTCCAAACGCAGCCACTAGATGGCAGAGTAATGCACAGAATTATTCCTAGAGCTCTGCTCATCATTTACAATTTCAAGAATGTCTCACAGAAATGGCAAGGTTCATCCTGTGTAGTGACTACAGAAAGCACATATGTCTCACAGATGTTGACAGTGTTTTTGGTCTCTAGTGCCTAAGCTAAGGGGTCTTTTTAAGTTGTATGAGAAGTGTGACCTGATTAACTTGAAGGTATTCAGAAAGTAGATTTGAAGCTATACGTCACCAAATATAAGAGGTTGCTCAAAGCAATGGTCCCTCTCCCAATCCAAGTTGTGGGGCAGCTCGCTTTCCAGATTGTGAGGCCGGTCCCATACTAAATCTGTGGCACACTTGAAGTCATTGGGTAAGTCAAAATCCAAAGTGCACCAAATGCATGAGAAGGCCAAACCTGATTCGCTGCCTTCCTCCACTCGTAGTTAGAAGAGAAGCCACCCAGTCTGCACTGCTCGGATGCATTGCCTACCTATCCTGAGCCTGCTCTTCAGTTATTCCCATGGCAGGCCAAATTATTGGGGCCCAGCTGCAGGTTGAGACAGTCAAAGAGGCCATGCTATACAATTTTTAAGGCTATCCAATCCCTCTCTAGTGTCTTTGGTCCCACTGCATTGTGCAAGTTCTTAAGTGCGTTATTTTTTTTATTGATGAGATGGTAAGGAATCAGTAAATATTACAAATTCAGCCATCGTTTTCTCATTTTTATTTCTTCGAGGTCCCAGTTACTTTATTAACAATGATGTCTGCCACAGTTTTTCTTAAAAAGCTTCAGGGGTAAACCACAGAATACACCCCTTTAATTTTTATGGTGAAGAGGAGCCAGGTGATGAAGCATTGCGCTCTGATGTGTGAGTCATTTAGTCCTTTTTAGAGAAGACCCCAGGCGATCCATGACCCTTTACGCAACCTTAATTGGTTGCTCAAATCCTGCCTTATCTCAGTGTCAGGTACTCATTTTGGGTTTTTCGTTGCTGATGAGCACCTTCTTTTCTCTCACACCTGTTTCTGTATAAAAATGATACTCCCTAATAATGATTGCAACTAGCAAGGTGCTAAAGATGCCAACTTTGCAAACCTATTAACGATTCAGGGGCTAAAGGGCATGTCCTGTAGATCAGGTATGTCTCAGAATTTGGCCAGCTGCACTTACGTAGGAGACATATGTAAGTGTTTTGGGAGACAAGAAAGACTACCCTGCTAAAGTGTTATGCAGCAAAATGTGCAAGGTTTGTACACTGGTTTACAAAAACAAAAACTTATTAAAGCCAGTGATTAAAATGTTTCTGGAAAGGGCAAAATATATATTTTTCTCTCTGAAATCAGCTTTTTCATCCATGTTGTGTCTAATCCTAGTGCGTCACAACTGATGCAACAGCCTTTTGAATAAATGCATAACTTAGATCTAAAATAGCGAACACTGAAGATGGCCTTTTTGATTACAATCTCCTCTTTATGCACGGTCACCTACAGATAAACAGGAACCAGATCTGAGAACCAACTCACAGACCATCCCATTGGTAGTATCTTGCATGTGAATCAATCTTTTGTGCTACCCATCTTCAAACAGCCAATGGCTCAAGCTGGAAGGGGCCTGCATACATTGGATGTAAGAAGGGATATAATTCTCTACATATAGGAGGCAAGATTATTGAGAAAGTTCAAATAGTTCTTTGTAGCCTATTCTGCACATAAATGCACCACCACCCCCGGATCAAAAGTAACCATTCAAATGTATTACACACTAATGTGGAAGCCTTTAGTTCTAAATCCAAGGACACGCTGCACAAGGGGGGGAATGGATAAAGGTGCAAAATTTGTATATTGAACAAATGCCCTCATCAGTGATAAATGTAGGGCTGCTGCTTGGTCATTAGTGCATACATTCACTAAACAATATTTTATTGATACTCACACGAAAAGGGAAGCATGCTAGGCGGAAGGCACTAAAGCATTCTTGTGCAACAACCCTCATTTTATTCATGCATCTGCCGAAGGTTAATGATGCTACATATTCTGTGCACAATCTAGGAATCTGCAATAGCCTCACACTATAAAACAAATTATTTACTTAACTTTAACCAAAGCTTTGGAGCTTGAAATAGTTCTAGTTCACACGTGACAGTCTTTCCTCACTTGTAAAGAAGATTCAAAGACTAGATACAATTATTGCTAAGTAACCAAAAAAAAAAAAAGTATAGGGGATAGCATTAGCCCTTCTTTCGTTAATGGCTAGAAGAGAAAAAACAGAAATACGTTATGTTTCCAGACCCAGCTACTAGATGGCAAAGTAACTGCTATCTTTCAGGTAAGGAAATTAATTTTTTAGGAACTTTGAACATGTCAAACACCCCTACCCCCTCCCAAAGTGTGGACCGAGGTTAGGGAAATCCCTCGCCCCTGCATTTTTTTTTTTTTTTTTTTTTGTAAACCTGTTTTATTCGTTTTCGATAAAAGGTGAAGGCACAGCTGATCTCAATCATCATTTCCTTATATAAGTAAAGGCAATAGTACAATGTGTACAAATTCCAAATTATTTTACCTAAGAATATTTTTGTATCTGCTACATTTGATGCCCACTGTTAGCTTTCAGCAACCATCATCAATAGCATCCCCCCCACATCAACCAACCGCACCCCCCTCCCTCGATTGCATGTAAGGTACGTTTTTAGAACAGTGATATCTCGGGCGGGATCCCCGACCGCACATTGTGTTAAATGTCCAAATGTCATTCGTATTATTGTTCACATTAAGATTAAATAATGGTGGGGGGTAGAAGAAGCCAGCTGTACCCTAATCTAATAAAAATCATCACTGGCCAGTGTTGAGAATCCCCATGTGAGCCCTTCAGGGTGATGCTGCATCATCTGCTGCAGCTGTCCGAAAGTCACCTGCATTGGCCTCCCATGCACGTTCTGTCTCCAGGGTACCAAATTCCTTATTTGCCTCCCTCAGCAACGCTTTTCCCTCTACTGTTGCCCATTTTGCAGATTTGCTGCGCCTCTGCAGTAGTTGGGCCCCCCGTTTTCCAATTGCGTGTTATTGTGCGCTTTGCTATTAGGCAAGCCAAGACCTAAAACTTCCTGGTAACACTATTTTTCGAAGTGTGAGGAAACCAGCTTAGCAGACAGTGCCCCAGTGTACCTGTGACGTTCCTATCCAGGACAGTAGCCAGCAAAGTTGTGATCCCCTTGCTGTACTAATGCAGTTGGGGGCAACTCCATAACATATGGAGCAGCCCCCTTGCTCTACCCACATCTAGGACAACCTGCCTCCACTACCTGAAAATACCCCTGAATTCGCTCGGGAGTCAAATACTCTCGTTGCAGCACATAGAATTGAATCAATTTAAAATAAACATTTCAAGAGACCGTAGGCTTTCTATTGAGTATGGCTATATATATCCACAGCTGCGTTTTGCAGGTGGCTCGACTGTGCCATTTTTCCAGTGGCGGCGAATGGCCGCGGTAATTGCTCTATGTAAGTGGAAGTACCCCCCAGGTATACCGTAGTCCACACAAAAGTCCTCAAATGAAAGCAATTCCCATTCCTAAAGAAGTCCCCCAGAGTAGAAACCCCCGCCTTAGCCCAGACCGCCAGGTTTCTCCAGTCCCCTCCATGCCGGAGGACTTTAAGCAGTATTATCGGTAGGTATTGAGAGTAGGGTATTTTACTGAGAATTTGATATTCAACATTTAGCAACAAAAGGAGATGGGGAAGCACTATAATCCCAGGGGGGCTTATCGGGCTTCAATAACAGCACTATCAATGCTTCCTGAATAGTATCAGGCAAGCAGCCCATCCTCAAGGCTTCATTGTACAGTTTCTGAACTTCCAGGGTCTGCATAAGTCATGTACCATTCCTCCGAAAAAACATCTGTCCCTGGGGTTTTCCCTCGTGCCATGCCCTTTATTGCTACTTTAATCTCTTGCTGGGTGATAGCCTCCCTCAGGGCCTCAGCCTCCTCATAAGTAAATTCTTCTCTAGCAGGGGCTGCTGTCTGTCAGGGTTTTCTGGCCTCTGTCGCTCAATCTGCAGCAGTTCCTTTTCAGCATCCTGTACCTCCTTCACTAATTTCCCCCTCACTCCCATTGCTAAACATTGAGCCCTTAGCGTGACTTTAACTGCTTAACACTCCGCCTGTGTGTTTTGAGGATGTCCCTTCGTTGGCTTGGAAGTAATCTTCTATACTCTGCCTTAATTCCTCTCTGACTGCTCGATCTAGCATTTCAGGTTTTAGCCTCCAGATGGATATCCTAGGCCTAGAACGGTGCCAACTGCAGCTGAAAAGAATCGGATTATGGTCTGAAATCGTGCAGGCCATGACATAGGGATGTACCATTCGCCATACGTCCACGAAGCCCCACTTCCTCTACCAATCTGAGAATGTCTGGGCCAAACTCCTTGCTGGTGCATCTTTCAGCGCAGGGTGTGATCTGTGCATCCCTACATAGTTAGTCACCCCCAATCACTACAGTTTGTGTCAAGTAATGCTCCAGATGCCCTGTCAGGTTTGTTATGAAGGAGTCCTGATCAATATTTGGAGCATAAATGTTAGCTATCGTCAGGTGTCTGCCCTCGAGCCTCCCGCTAACTGCTACATATCTCCCCTGAGGGTCCACTACATGTGCTGTATATTGGAAAGGAACCTCCGCTCTCACCCAGGTGAGACCCTCCTCGCAAAGGCAGAGTAACTGGTATAATATGCCTGGCCTCGCCATCTCTGCTGCAGCGCCGCTCCTCCCTGGGCTGTCAGATGGGTCTCCTATAGTAGCACTGTATGTATGCCCCGTCTATCTAAATATGAGAAAACGTTATACCTCTTGGAGATAGTATGCATGCCTCTAATGTTCCGGAACATCAATTTATAATTTGTTCATGGAGCCTTGCTAGCTGTTGATCTGGATGTACAGACATTCTATCCCCCGTCCCAGCTCGTGTGCCCCAGGGCCCCCAATTGCGTCAATTTGTGTTATATTGATGCAATTGTTGTAATTCCAAGCAAACAAACTCCCAATACTTCAACAAACATTCCCTCCCCAGAACAAATTGAGCAAAACCCCCCTGTCCAAACTGGTTTAAACTCAAGCAAACAATGTGGATTTTCCCACAAAACATGCCTGGAGAAAGCAAGCCAGGAACTCCAGCTTAGGCTCCCCGTCCAGAGCCCCAATCAGAATCGTATAATAGACAATTTCGTACATCAGTAGATAATGTTCCTCATAGACCTTTTTCCTTCTGGGAAGGCCAGGAAGTGTCCGCCATATCCTTCAGCTGATGTTGGGCTATATTCAGCGCTTTGCCAGGCTACTATGTAATATCATCCGCAGTTCCAGGGGTGACATGAGGGAGTATTGTGCTAGATGTGTCCGACCCACTGGAAACTGAGTCCGATTCAGAATCTTCTGCACGGGCACCATTTGTCTCTGGCTGGGATCTAGTTCCTGACTCACTCACTTGTACCACTGCTTCGACTGCTCTCCTCTTTTCATTTTGTGATTCCTCACCTGCCTGGGGTCTTCAACTGTGCAGACTGGTCCTTCTTCTCCCAGGACTCGAGGGGCACCGCTCTCTTCGCACACCGCTATGCCCAGGTTGCAGGTGATTATCAATTCAGTTCCAGACCTACTGTGGAGAAGGAAAAAAGGGACTCCATCAGGGGTCACCACCTGGAAACGTGCTGGGAACAGCATGCTGTATTTCAGTCCCAATCAGACAGAGGCGCCTTTTAGTATCATTGAAGGTAGCGCGTTGCTTCTGTACTTCACAGGAGATGCCAGGGTACACTTGTACTCTGTTGCAGTCCACCGTCAGATCCCCTTTCTGACGGTCTTGCTCCAGTATGTAATCCCGTTCTTTATAAAATAGTAGCTTTGCCACCATCAGCTGTGGCGGAGCCCCTGGGGGTAGCACCTTGCCCGGCACTCGGTGCACCCGTTCAAGTAAAAAAAACGGCAACAGGCTCTCCTGGGGAAACTTGGTCCTAATGAGTCTTTCTAGATAAGCCGTCATATTGCTCCCCTCCACTTGTTCCGGTAGTCCCACCAGACAAATGTTATTTCCCTCCGCATCTGGTTCTCCATCTGCCAGGAGGGACAGTGTTGTTCTTCCTCGTGGCCTTCCCCATGGCTGCCTCTCCCGTCCTGGAGCTAAGTGCCCTACAGCTGAAGGCCTTTCGGAAAGTCCCACTTCTACGTAAGATTGGGTTGGCTGGAAAAGTACTGCCCATTCTCAGCTCCCTCTCGTTACGCAGCTACTATCAGTGAACTCATGCAAAGTGCTTGTGCACAACCCAGATTGGGGGTGGGATTGTGGATGCAATAGTGTGGATGTAGCGGTCACAGCCCTCCCTGGTTACCTGCAGCTTTTTCCACTATTCTGTCTAATATATCTGCTACCCCATCTTGATGAGGCCTTCTTATGCGATCTTCCTTTCCGCTGCGGCCATCCTATACTGCCACATCCAGCAAGCTCTCTCTGCCCGACCTCTCGTTCAGTGTTCTTCGCAGCCAGGAGGCAGGTGGGTGGGAGGGCACTTCTTCTGATTTCCTCATCATCCAGTCGCCTCCTTCAGCCGTCCACACCAGCCAGTCCTCAAGGGGAATCACCAGCTGCTCAGGAGCCGCCCTGTTTTCTCTCAGGAGGCCCCAGTTGCCGCCGCAATGCCTATGGCCACCATCTTGTGCCGTTCCGATTGCTGCCGTGCTGGCTGTTTTGCAGCTGTCCAGATCTTCTCCTGGCTCGGAAATGTGCTGCCCATCTCTCCATCGGGGTCTGCGCCACCCGGTATGGACTCTGGAGTGGGATGCACCCCAGGATGTTAAATATAGGAAAATGCCACTGCTGGTCACTCCCCCCAACTCTATGCCTTGTGTTAATGCCAGCTTTGATTGGAAATGTGCTGGGACCTTGCTAACCAGGCTCAAGCACCAGTGTTCTTTCCCTAAAACTGTACCTTTGTTTCCACAATAGGCACAGCCCTGGAACACAGTTAAGTCCCTTGTAAAAGGTACTCCTGGTACCAATGGCCCTGTGGCCAGGGAAGGTCCCTAAGGGCTGCAGCATGTATTATGCCACCCTCAGGGACCCCTCACTCAGTACATGCACACTGCTTTGCAGCTTGTGTGTGTTAGTGTGGAGAAAAGCCCAAGTCGACATGGCACTCTCCTCGGGGCCATGCCCTCAAACCACTGCCTGAGGAATGGGTGTCACCCCTCTAGCAGGCCTTACATCCCTAAGGCATGGTACACTATACCACAGGGAAGGGCATAGCTGCATGAGCACTATGCCCCTTCAGTGTCTAAGTCAATTCTTAGACGTTGTAAGTACAGGGTAGCCATACTGAGTATATGGTCTGGGAGTTTGTCATTACGAACTCCACAGCACCATAATGGCAACACCGGTGCAGCAACAACCAGCAGGCGGCCCTCACCCTTTCTCAGTCGGTGGCTTGCCCGAGAGGCCCCCCTGTGCCCTGCCTGCAGCGCCTAAGTGACCTCACCCTTTACCTTCATCTAGGGATGACAGAGATAAGGTCCTTCTGTAAGATAAGAAAGATTAAAACTGGCTCCAACCCTAGCAAGGTCAAGCTCCAGGGGCTCTTGGCAGAGTACACAAGGGGCCACCCTACTGGTGGGGGAAGACCTCCCCTCAGATGAGGAAGAAGTTGGGGATCAGGAGGTAGAACTCCCCCTTCCTACCCTAACTAGTGAGACCAGGATTCCAATATCCCTGTCTCCACAAATCAGACTCAGAGACTCTGGTTCTTCCACAGGGGAGTCCAGTCCCTCTGGGAACATTGAGGGGAGCCTCAATGAGGAGGACATCTTATTAGCAAGGATGGCCAAAAGACTAGCTTTGGAGAAAAAGCTCCTAGCTGTAGAAAGGAAGAGAGCCGAAATGGGTTTAGCACCCATACATGGTGGCAGCAACATAAGTATCATACATCTCATTTTGATATAGTATATATAGAGCCAGCTTACTACACTTCTGGGTCTTTCAGTAGTTCCATTTGAAAGGTTCCCCAACAGGCCAGACCTTCTCACTCAGAATCAAGGACAGATATGGCATCCATATCCCAAATCTCTCAACCTTGTGATATGGTTCCTGAAGTTATAGAATTCGGTTACTTAAAATTACCGCCAGAATGTATGGGCATTCTGAGAGAAGCACTTAAACCGACAACCAGACAGTGTTAAGCTACAAAATGGAAATGTTTTGTATGCTACTGTCGTCCTAAACACATTGACCCACTCAAGACATTGCCTGTTAGTTGCTGTATTTGCAGAAACCAAACTTAGCATATTTGTCTATTCATCTTCATTTAGCAGCTATAGCTGCATATCTCCAAAACAGACAGCACATTTCCTTATTTAGAATTCCAGTTATTAAAGCTTTCGTGGAATGCCTCAAATGAGTCATTCCACCCAGGGTACCTCTACCACTATCCTGGAACCTTAATGTTGTTCTGATTAGGCTCATGGGCCTACCTTTTCAGACAATGCATTCATGCCCTTGATAGCTACTAAGAAAGCCACTTCCTATGAAAGGAACTATCACTTCCCTAAGATGTGTAATTGAACTTCAGGCTCTATTTTTAGAGGATCCATTCTTCCATATACACAGGGATAGAGTAGTTCTTCAGACAAGCCCTAAATTCCTTCCAAATGTAGTTTCACAATTCCATATCAACCAAGCCTATTGAATTACCAGTCTTCTTTCCGCAGCCATACTCTTTTGAGGAAAGAGCTCTTCACACACTATATGTTAAAAAGACACTCATGTGTTATATTGATAAAACCAAACAGTTTAGGAAATCTAAACAACTTTTTGTAGCAATTTCAATACCTCATAAAGACAACCCAATGTCAAAAAATGGTATAGCCAGATGGATAATCAAATGTATTCAGACTTGCTATGCTAAAGCCAAACAGCAGTTACCTGTTACCCCCGAAGGCACACTCCACTAGAAAAAGGGTGCTTCTAAGGCTTTTCTAGATAACATCCCAATAGCCAACACGTACATTTACTAAACACTATTGTATAGATGTATTAGCACTCCAACAAGACATTGGCTGAGAACACTTTTTCAGTCAACTCCAAGTCCTACAGGCTTGCCACCGCTCAAATGGAGGGACTGCTTTACAGTCTATGCAAAGCATGTGTTTCTACAGCCCCACATGCCATAGAACGGAAAATGTTACCCAGTAGACATCTGTTCGTGACATGTAGTGCGCAGATTCACATGTCCTCCCCGGACACCTGTAGCTATTGCATTTACATTATTAACATATAATTATATATATATATATGTTCGGTGGCATGTGTAGCTGCAGATACGCATGCTGTGCACATCCCGCCATCTGGTGTTGGGCTCGGAGTGTTACAAGTTGTTTTTCTTCCAAGAAGTCTTTTCGAGTCACAAGATCGAGGGACTCCTCCCATTTCGGCTCCATTGCGCATGGGCATCGACTCCCATCTTAGATTGTTTTTTTTTCCGCCATCGGGTTCGGACGTGTTCCTTTTCGCTCCGTGTTTCGGGTCGGAAAGTTAGTTAGAATCTCGGAAAAATCGTCGGTATTGTTTGCGTTCGGTATCGGGTTCGTTATAACAGATCTACACTGACTTTTGAAGAGCTCCGGTGGCCCTTTGGGTTTTTTTCGATCCCCCCGTCGGGGCCTGGTCGGCCCGGCCACGTGTCTCTTCAAGGCTGATGGAACGGACCCCATTCCGCTTCTGCCCAAAATGCCATAACAAGTATCCATATACAGATCAGCATCTGGTCTGTAACTTGTGTCTGTCACCAGAGCACAAGGAGGATACCTGTGAAGCCTGTCGAGCGTTTCGGTCGAGGAAGACATTAAGAGACCGAAGAGCAAGAAGACTGCAGATGGCGTCGGCGCCGACAGGACAAGGGCGTTTCCAGGAGGAAGAAGAAAGCTTTTCCATCCATGAATCGGACTCGGACGAGCTCGATCCTGAAGAAACTCCGAAAACCGTGAGTAAGACGTCGAAACATAAAACTCCCGAGAAGACAACAAAAGCCCAGGGGACGCCACCGCCAACAGGCCATGGCTTAACCCGAAAAATAGGTGACGATCATCGGCACCGAAAAAGGGCACGCTGGTGGCGAAGTTATCCGACTCCGGTCGAGATACCGCCACACAGCAATCTCGGGCTCGAGATAGTGGCTCTGAGCAGGTTCGGCACCGAGACAGCATCCCCGAAATGAGTCGGCACCGAGAGACCACGACGCCGAAAACAAAAAAGGTTTTGTCGGAACCGAAAAAAGTAGCCGAAAAGGTTTCGATACAGAAACATCCGGCTTCGGAACCGAAATCAAGTTCCTACACAGAGGAACAAGGACTGTCCTCACAAATGAAAAAACATACATTTGTACAGGAATTAGAGGCAATGGAGCCGGACTACACCCAAAGACGGCTCCACATCCAAAAAGAAACGGGAAAGATCAGCACTCTCCCTCCTATTAGGATGAAACGCAAACTTGCCTTCCAGGAGAAAGACAAGCAGCCACAGGCAAAGGTGGCTAAACAAGTAACCCCGCCACCATCTCCACAATGCTCTCCGCAACCATCACCGGTAGCCACTCCACCTATGATGCAATCCCCGACCCACACAGGGATGAGTCAAGATGACCCTGATGCATGGGACCTTTATGATGCACCAGTGTCAGATAATAGTCCTGACTGTTATCCAGCTAGACCGTCGCCACCAGAAGATAGTACAGCCTACGCACAAGTGGTGTCCAGGGCAGCGGCATTTCATAATGTCAGCCTACATGCAGAGCCCATTGAAGATGACTTCCTATTTAATACACTGTCGTCCACACACAGCCAGTACCAGAGTCTTCCTATGCTATCTGGGATGCTCAAACACTCCAAACAAGTGTTTCAGGAGCCTGCAAAAGGAAGGACCATTACTCCAAGAGTGGAGAAAAAATATAAACCGCCACCAACAGACATGCAACATTTAATAGAACATTTGCCCAAGGAGTTCCACAAAAGAGCACAGCAAGTAGTTGAAGGAGGACAGAGTATCTCCAACAATCAGATACGGTCAGCTATGGATGCTGCAGACACAGCTGCTAGAACTGTCAACACAGCAGTGACAATAAGGAGACATGCATGGCTGCGTACATCAGGATTTAAACCAGAAATACAGCAAGCTGTGCTCAATATGCCATTTAACGGACAGCAGTTGTTTGTGCCGGAGGTGGACACTGCTATCGAAAAACTTAAGAAGGACACTGACACGGCCAAAGCCATGGGCGCACTCTACTCCCCACAGAGCAGAGGCACATTTCGAAAAACAGTTTCGAGGGGGGTTTCGAGGGCAAAGCACAGAACCCACAACCTCACAAACAAGGCCCACTTATCAGAGCCAATATCTGCGTTGAAGTTTTCGGGGACAATATAGAGGGGGACAGTTCCAAAAAAATAGAGGAAAGTTCCAAAGTCCCAAAACTCCTCAAAATAAGCAGTGACTTACAAGTCACACATCCCCAACACATAACACCTGTGGGGGGAGACTAAGCAAGTTTTACAAACATTGGGAGGAAATAACAACAGATACTTCGGTCCTGGCAATTATCCAGCATGGTTATTGCATAGAATTTCTCAAATTCCCTCCAAACGTTCCACCGAAAAGACACAATATGTCAAAACAACATATAGATCTTCTAGGACTAGAAGTTCAGGCGTTGCTACAAAAAGAAGCAATAGAATTAGTACCAAACCAACAGAAAGGAACAGGAGTTTACTCTCTGTACTTTGTCATACCCAAAAAATACAAGAGTCTGAGACCTATATTAGATCTCAGAACATTAAATACCTACATCAAATCAGATCACTTTCACATGGTGACATTACAAGACGTAATCCCACTGCTCAAACAACAAGACTACATGACAACACTAGACCTAAAGGATGCATATTTCCATATACCGATACATCCTTCACACAGAAAGTACTTAAGGTTTGTATTCCAAGGTGGTACAGTACCAATTCAAGGTGTTGCCGTTCGGAATAACAACTGCGCCAAGAGTTTTTACAAAATGCCTAGCAGTCGTAGCTGCACATATCAGAAGGCAGCAACTACATGTGTTCCTGTACCTAGACGATTGGTTAATCAAAACAAACACGCTAGAACGCTGTTCACAACACACAAAGTATGTCATAGAAACCCTCCACAAACTAGGTTTCTCAATCAACTACACAAAATCACACCTTCTGCCGTGTCAAACACAGCAATACTTAGGGGCGACAATCAACACAGCAAAAGGGATTGCCACGCCAAGCCCACAAAGGGTTCAGGCATTTCACAATGTAATACAGGCCATGTATCCAAATCAAAAAATACAAGTCAAAAAAGTAATGAAACTCCTAGGCATGATGTCTTCATGCATAGCCATTGTCCCAAACACAAGGTTGCACATGCGACCCTTACAACAGTGCCTAGCATCACAGTGGTCACAGGCACAGGGTCAAATTCAAGATCTGGTGTTGGTTGACCGCCAAACATACACCTCGCTTCAATGGTGGAACAGTATAAATTTAAACCAGGGGCGGCCTTTCCAAGACCCAGTGCCACAATACGTAATAACAACAGATGCCTCCATGATAGGGTGGGGAGCACACCTCAATCAGTACAGCATCCAAGGACAATGGGACACTCACCAAAAACACTTTCACATAAATCACTTAGTACTATTGGCAGTATTTCTAGCGCTGAAAGCATTTCAACCCATAATAAGCTGCAAACACATCCTTGTCAAAACAGACAACATGACAACGATGTATTACCTAAACAAACAGGGAGGCACACACTCAACACAGTTGTGTCTCCTGGCACAGAAAATATGGCATTGGGCGATTCACAACCACATTCGCTTAATAGCACAATTTATTCCAGGAATTCAGAACCAGCTAGCGGACAATCTTTCTCGGGATCACCAACAGATCCACAAATGGGAGATTCACCCCCAAATACTGAATACTTACTTCCAAAGTTGGGGAACGCCACAAATAGATCTATTTGCAACAAAGGAAAACGCAAAATGCCAAAACTTCGCATCCAGGTACCCACAAGATCAGTCTCAGGGCAATGCGTTATGGATGAGTTGGTCAGGGATATTTGCTTACGCTTTCCCCCCTCTCCCACTCCTTCCATATCTAGTAAACAAGCTGAGTCAAAACAAACTCAAACTCATACTAATAGCACCAACATGGGCAAGGCAACCTTGGTACACAACACTATTAGACCTCTCAGTAGTGCCTCATGTCAAGCTACCAAACATACCAGATCTGTTAACGCAACACAAACAACAGATCAGGCACCCAAATCCAGCATCGCTGAATCTAGCAATCTGGCTCCTGAAGTCCTAGAGTTCGGACATTTAGACCTTACACAGGAATGTATGGAGGTCATAAAACAAGCTAGGAAACCTACCACTAGACATTGCTATGCAAATAAGTGGAAAAGATTTGTATATTACTGCCACAACAATCAAATTCAACCCTTACACGCATCTGCCAAAGACATCGTAGGATACTTACTACATTTGCAAAAATCAAAGCTAGCTTTCACTTCCATTAAAATACATCTTACAGCAATTTCAGCTTACCTGCAAATTACGCACTCAACTTCTCTATTTAGAATACCAGTCATAAAAGCATTTATGGAAGGTCTAAAGAGAATTATACCACCAAGAACACCACCAGTTCCTTCATGGAACCTTAACATTGTCTTAACACGACTCATGGGTCCACCTTTTGAGCCCATGCACTCTTGTGAAATGCAATACTTAACATGGAAAGTAGCATTTTTAATTGCCATCACATCTTTAAGAAGAGTAAGTGAGATTCAAGCATTTACCATACAAGAACCATTTATTCAGATACACAAGCATAAAGTAGTTCTACAAACAAATCCTAAATTTTTACCAAAAGTCATATCACCGTTCCACTTAAATCAAACTGTAGAATTACCAGTGTTCTTCCCACAGCCAGACTCTGTAGCGGAAAGAGCACTACATACATTGGACATCAAAAGAGCGTTAATGTACTACATTGACAGAACAAAACTAATTCGCAAAACAAAAAAATTATTTATTGCTTTCCAAAAACCTCATACAGGAAATCCAATTTCTAAGCAAGGCATTGCTAGATGGATAGTTAAGTGCATTCAAACCTGTTATCTTAAAGCTAAAAGAGAACTGCCTATTACACCAAGGGCACACTCAACTAGAAAGAAAGGTGCTACCATGGCCTTTCTAGGAAATATTCCAATGACAGAAATATGTAAGGCAGCTACATGGTCTACGCCGCATACTTTTCTAAACACTTTCTACTGTGTAGACGTGCTAACAACACAGCGAGCCACAGTAGGCCAAGCAGTACTACGAACATTGTTTCAGACAACTTCAACTCCTACAGGCTGAACCACCGCTTTTGGGGAGATAACTGCTTACTAGTCTATGCACAGCATGTGTATCTGCAGCTACACATGCCACCGAACGGAAAATGTCACTTACCCAGTGTACATCTGTTCGTGGCATTAGTCGCTGCAGATTCACATGCGCCCACCCGCCTCCCCGGGAGCCTGTAGCCGTTTAGAAGTTGATCTTGAACATCTGTATATTTGTAAATATATATATTACTTTAAACTACATTATGTACATACGTATTCACTCCATTGCGTGGGCACTATTACTAGCATATACAACTCCTACCTCACCCTCTGCGGAGGAAAACAATCTAAGATGGAGTCGACGCCCATGCGCATTGGAGCCGAAATGGGAGGAGTCCCTCGATCTCGCGACTCGAAAAGACTTCTTCGAAGAAAAACAACTTGTAACACTCCGAGCCCAACACCAGATGGCGGGATGTGCACAGCATGTGAATCTGCAGCGACTAATGCCACGAACAGATGTACACTGGGTAAGTGACATTTTTCATATTGTACATATGTAAATATATTGCATGGCTATCTTTCTCTTTACTTCCCATCAACTCCTTACCTCACCCGCCTCTGGAAAAACAGTCTAACAAAGCACTTGATGCCCATGCGCAGTATCACAGAGAAGAGTTGCTCAATCCCGTGACTCGAAAAGATTCTTTGAACAGAAACAACTTGCAACACTCCTTACCCAGCACTAGATGACAGACTTATGCAAAGCATGTGAATCTACAGCACTGCATGCCATGAACACGGCTACTGAGTAACATGTTCGATGGCATGTGTAGCTGTAGATACACATGCTGTGCATAAGCTCGCCATCTAGTGTTGGGTTTGGAGTAGTACACCTTGTTTTTGTTCAAAGAAAGTTTTCAAGTCACAGGATCGAGTGACTCCTCTCGGTAACTCTGCACATGGGCATCAAGTCCTTCGTTAGATTATGTGCCACAAACAGATGTCTACTGGTAGGTAACATTTTCCTTTCTACTTAAAAAAAAAAAAATATATATATATATATTTTTTCGATGGCATGTGTAGCTGCAGATACACATGCTGTGCATATTCCGCCATCTAGTGTTGGGCTCGGAGTGTTACAAGTAGTTTTTCTTTGAAGAAGCTTGTTGGAGTCATAAGATCGAGTGACTCCTCTCGGTGATATTGCGCATGGGCATTGAGTCCTTTGTTAGGTTGTTTTCTTTCCGCCATCGGGTTCGGACGTGTTTTCTCTCGATCTGGTAAATCTCGATTCGGTAATTCAAAACGTATTCTACTCTTTCTATAATGTCGTTGGTATTGTTTTCAATCGTGTTTCTATCTATACTCGATCAAATTTAGACCGTTGGGGTCGAATTTCTCGCCCTTACAAGGACAACACCCTTTAAAGGCCTACTTCAATGTGAGTCTGATGGCACGAGCTCCATTTCGATTCTGTCCTCGGTGTCACGCTTAATTCCTGTACACCGATCAGCAGTCTGTGTGTAATCTTTGTCTATCTCCACACCATAAAGAGGACAATTGCACCACCTGTAGGTCTTTGCAATCTAAAAAGACTCTTTGGGACTGTAGTGCTCGTTGTCTTGGTTAAGAACATGCCCAAGAAGAAGTTCGACAAGAGGCAGTCTTTTCCATCCAAGACTCCGAAGACCATTCAGATGACGACTGCCAGCTACGTGCCTGCGGCGCAGTACTTGAGTACAACCACCACATCACACAACACAAAAGTGACTAAAAAGACTTCAGCACTAGTCGTCGATCATCCATTGCCTTCAGGCCATGGTCGGATTTGAAAAGAAAGTCCGGATGACCAAGCTTCGGTGTCGGCACTGAAATTTAAGACTAATGTGCACTCAGTTTCGACCAAACAGACTCCTACACCAGTCACGGAGTCGAGCCGAAAACCCGAAAGCACATCTTCGGAGCCGAAAAGGATTACATCATCTTCGGAGATTACATTTTTGGTTCAACCAAAACATAAACATTCGGAGTTGAAAGCCATGGGTAGTAAAGAAACTACTTCCACTCAGGAATCAACAGACATCCAACCCATTTTCGAGGTGATGGATGCTAAACAAAGAAAGATACTTATTCAGAAGTACACAGGAAGAATAAATGCCTTTACTCCAATGCCCTTTAAAAGGAAACTGACTTTTAATGACACTTCAAAAGATTTATCTCTATCAAAGAAGGTCTTCAAGCAAAAACAGGGAAAGGCTTCAAAGCAAAAACAGCTTTCCCCACCACATTATCCTATTCTTCCTTCCACACCACCATCACCCATATATGAGACACAATTATCACCACATACATCCGTAGTCTCACCACATAGGGATGATCTTAGTGATGACCAACAGGACACAGACCCATAAGATACATATGACTCTGATCCCATTTTACCAAATGACCCTCAGTTATATCCTGTCAGACCCTCATCACCTGAGGACACTACAGCATATAATCAAGTAGTGGCTAGAGCTGCAGCCTACCATAATGTGCAAATGCACACTGATCATAGCGAGCAGGATTTTCGGTTTGACACATTGGCATCAGCGCATAGGCAATACGAATGTCTTCCTATGCTCCCAGGCATGCTTAGACATGCTTCTGATATCTTTCAAGAGTTAAAGCTAGGATTATTACTCCTAGAGTTGATACAAAATATAAACCAGCACCCTCAGGCCCTGTGTTTATGAGAACTCAACTACCTCCTGATTCCATTGCAGTTGGTGCAGCTAGAAAAAGGGTTAACAGTCGGTCCACAGGAGATGCCGCTCCTCTGGATAAAGAAAGCAGGAAAAATGATGCAGCTGGGAAAAGGGTAGCCTCACAAGCTGCAAATCACTGGGGGATAGCCAATTCACAAGCTCTTTTGGCTGGATGCGACAGAGCGCGCTGGAACGAAATGGAGGAGCTCTTACAATACTTCCCTACAGAACACCAAAAAAGAGGACATCATGTAGTTAATGAAGGGAAAGCATTAGCCAACAATGCTATTAGATTTGCTACGAATGCAGCTGATACAGCAGGCTAGATCAGTTAACACCAGTGTGGTTATTGGGAGACACACCTGGTTAAGATCTTCAGGTTCCAAACCTGAGATACAACAGGTGGATTTATGCCCTTTGATAAGCAGCATTTATTTGGCCCTGAGGTAGATACAGTAATAGACAAACTTAAAAAAGATTCAGAAACAGCCAGGGCAATGGGGGCTTTATATACCATACCCACCAGTGGTATTTTTCGTACACCACAATTTAGAGGGGGTTTCAAACCATGGGCTATGGAAATAACCACCCATCAAAAACAATCCTCACAACTCTACAGTAGAGGATCATTTAGAGGCTCCTACACAGGATCCAACACTAGAGGAAGAGATAAACCCTCCACATCTAGAGTTCCTCACAATCAAACTAACAGTGACTTTCTCACCACCCCCACAGAGCACATATCTCCTGTGAGGGGAAGACTGGTAAATTTCCATCCACAATGGCAAAGCATCACTACAGATCAGTGGGTTCTGTCAATTATCCAACGTGGTTACTCTCTAGAGCTCACTTCCATTCCATCGAACATTCCACGTTGTTCATATAAACTAACTCAGGGACATCTCATTCTATTAAAACAAGAAGTACAACACTTCTACCCAAAGATGCAATAGAAGTGGTACCTATAGCGCAACAGGGAAAAGGAGTATATTCTGTATACTTCCTTATACCAAAAAAAATGGTACTCTCATACCAATTCTGGATCTCAGACCTCTCAATCAGTACATCCTCTCAGAACACTTCCACGTGGTCACTCTTAAGTATGTCATTCCCCTCCTACACAAACAGGACTACATTACAGCATTACATCTAAAAGATGCTTACTTCCACATCCCCATACATCCAGCACATCGCAAATATCTAAGATTTGTGATAGCAGACAAACATTACCAGTTTAAAGTCCTACCCTTTGGAGTAACAGTACCTCCGAAGACAATATATACTTGTCTTTCCCTATCTGGACGACCAGTTCATAAAAGCCAGCACCATTCAAACCTGTCAACAGCACACACAATACACACTCATCCCAATTGTCCCTTTTAGTACAGACAATTTGGAAATGGGCAATTCACAGTCGCATTCAACTACAGGGAAAGTATATCCCAGGGATACACAACCAACTAGCGACCTCTTAAGCAGGATTCAGAAACAAATACACAAATGGGAGATTCAACCACAAGTAATTCAACAATACTTCACATGTGGGGAACACCAAACATAGACCTTTTCGCCACAAGCTAAAACTCAAAATGCCCAAACTTCGCGTGCAGGTTTCCACACCCTTGATCCAAGGGCAATGCTCTATGGATCAATTGGTCAGGGGTATTTGCTTACAGTTTTTCCCCTCTCCTAGTACTTCCATTTCTGGTCAACAAGATAGGTCACACCTCCCTCACTTTGATACTCGTAGCTCATACGTGGGCACGTCCACACTGGTACACAACACTGTTGGCTCTGTCTGTAGTACCACATCACAAGCTTTCAAGCAGACCAGACCTATTGACTCAAAACAAAGGACAAATCAGGCATGCCAATCCCAGCATGCTCAACCTGGCGATTTGGCTCCTGAGTCATATAGTTTGTATATCTACAGCCAGATTATATGGACATTCTAAAAGAAGGATGTAAACGTACAACCAGGCAGTGCTACGCGAATAAATGGAAACCTTTTGTTTAATACTGCCTACCTCAAAACATTGATTCACATGAAGTATCTCTACAGGATATTGTCTGTTATTTACTTCATTTACAGAAAGGAAATCCTGCATATTCATCTTTAAAATTCATTTATCAGGAATATCAGCCTACCTCCAAAACAGACAGCATACCTCTCTGTTTAGAATTCCTGTTATAAAAGCTTTTATGGAAGATCTTAAGAGTTATTCCACCTACTCCTGCACCAGTTCCTGATTGGAATCTTAACATTGTGCTCACAAGACTTATGCGTCCATCATTTGAGCCCATGCATTTCTGTGCTCTTCAATTTCTCTCGTGAATAGTTGCTTTCCTAGTAGCAATTACTTCCTTAAGAAGAGTAAGTGAAAATCAAGCATTCACTTTAGAAGAACCTTTCTTCCAAGTACACAAACACAAAATAGTACTTAAACCATATCCAAACTTTTTACCCAAGTGGTTTAACCATTTCACATTAATCAGTCCGTGAAATTGCCAGTCTTCTTTCCACAGCCAGATTCAATTGCTGAAAGAGCTCTCCACACTCTTGATCTCAGGAGTTCTCATGTATTATATAGACGGAGCGAAAGACTTTAGAAAATCCAGACAATTTTTTGTGGCTTTCCAATAGCCTCATAAGGGTAATCCGATTTCCAAACAAGGATTCACCAGATGGATAGTAAAGTTTATTCAAACTTGCTATCTTAAAGCTAAAAGACAACTATTAGTAACTCTTAAAGCACATTCTACTAGAAAGAAAGGATCTTCGATGGCATTCTTAGGAAATATACCAATGGCAGACATATGCAAGGCAGCCACACGTTCCACACTGCACACATTTACTAAACACTACTGTGTGGCTGTGTTATCGCGCCAACAAGCAAATGTTGGTCAAGCAGTGCTTAAAACACTATTTCAAACTGCTCCAACTCCTGTAGGCCAGCCACCACTTATTTTGGGAGGGGACTGCTTTTCAGTATACGCAAAGCTTGTGAATCTTCAGCTACACATGCCATCAAATCGAAAATGTCACTTAACCAGTGTACATCTGTTTGTGGAATGTAGTGCAGCAGATTCACATGCTCCCTCCTCTCCAGAATCCTGTGTCCGTTGTAGTACTTTATTAATATGTAGATATGTATATACATTTTATGGACATCATCTTTACTTTAAACTATGTACATAAACAATTCTTCACTCCTTACTTCACCCTCCTGCGGGAAGACAATCTTAACAAGGGACTCGATGCCAATGCGCAATATCACTGAGAGGAGTCACTTGATCTTGTGACTTGAAAAAGCTTCTTCGAAGAAAAACAACTTGTACCACTCTGATCCCAACACTAGATGGCGGAATATGCTCAGCATGTGAATCTGCAGCACTACATGCCAAGAAAAGCTGTACACTGGGTAAGTGACATTTTCCATATATATATATATATATATGTTCGATGGCATGTGTAGCTGCAGATACACATGCTGTACATTATCCTGCCATCTAGTGTTGGGCTCGGAGTGTTACAAGTTGTTTTTCTTCAAAGAAGTCTTTTCGAGTCACGAGACCGAGGGACTCCTCCCTTTCGGCTCCATTGCGCATGGGCGTCGACTCCATCTTAGATTGTTTTCTTTCCGCCATCGGGTTCGGACGTGTTCCTTTTCGCTCCGTATTTCGAATCGGGAAAGTTAGCTAATTATCGAAAATTATTGGTATACGGTATTGTTCGCGCTCGGTACCAGTTTAGTGTTAGGATATCGACACCGATAGAAGAAGCGCTCCGGCGGCCCTTCAAGGCTTTCGCTCTTCAGCAGGGCCTGGTCGGCCCGACCGCATCCATCGACAAATCTAATGGACCGGACCCCCTTCCGCTTCTGCCCGAATTGCCACGCGAAGTATCCTTATACAAACCAACACTTGGTCTGTAACCTTTGTCTATCACCGGAACACAGGGAGGATACCTGCGAGGCCTGCCGGGCATTTTGATCGAAAAAGACCCTACGCGATCGAAGAGCCAGAAGACTGCAAATGGCGTCGACACCGACAGAACAGATCGACGTTGAGGAGGAGGAAAGAATCTCCATACAAGGGACGGACTCGGACGACTCCGAAAGTGAGCTACCGACGACAACTCAGAAAACTGTGAGTAAAACTGCCCCGTCGAAGACTCACTCCAAGATCATAAAGGCCAAGGGGATGCCACCACCAACAGGCCATGGCTTTACCCATCGAAAACACAGTGACCAACCATCGGCCTCACAACTGCCGAAAACATCTGACTCCGGTCGAGATTCCGGATCCGAACGATCTCGTCACCGAGAGTTCGACACACCCAAAGTAAAGAAAGTTGTTTCGGAACCGAAAAGACTGTTTCCAAACCTTCGGTACCGAAAAAGGCAGCCTCGGAGCCGAAAGTAGGCACTTACACAGAAGAGCATGGACTTTCCAGCCAAATGCAACAACATAGATTTGAGCAGGAAATAAGTATGGGGGAACCAGACCATACTCAAAGGAGGCTGCACATCCAGAAAGAGACTGGCAAAATTCAAACTCTTCCTCCAATTAAAAGAAAGCTGGCATTTCAAGGGTCAGAAATGCAGCCACAGGCAAAGGTGGCTAAAGACAAAACACCACCGCCAAGGTTTTCGCCACAGCCTTCTCCACTTCATTCGCCACAGCTGTCCCCAGTAACACCCCCAATGCAGTCACCAAACACATATGGGGATGACGCAGGATGACCTGGATGCATGGGACTTGTGTGATGCACCGGTCTCCGACAACAGTCCAGATTGTTACCCGGCAAGGCTGTTACCTCCAGAGGACAGCACTGCATACACGCAGGTGTTATGAAGAGCAGCTACATTCCACAATGTAGCAATGCATTCAGAGCCAATAGAGGATGACTTCCTATTTAACACCTTGGCATCCACCCACAGTTCCTACCAAAGTCTGCCAATGCTCCCAGGCATGCTCAAGCACGCAAAACAAGTCTTCCAGGACCCAGTGAAAGGCAGAGCTATCACGCCTAGGGTGGCGAAAAAATACAAACCTCCCCTAACAGACCCTGTGTTTATAACACAGCAACTGACACCAGATTCGGTGGTCGTGGGAGCAGCAAGGAAGAGGGCAAACTCCCAATCATCAGGAGACGCACCACCGCCTGACAAGGAAAGTCGGAAGTTCGATGCTGCAGGCAAACGGGTGGCAGCACAAGCAGCCAATCAATGGCGAATTGCCAACTCGCAAGATCTACTGGCTCGCTACGACAGGGCACACTGGGACGAGATGCAACATATAATACAGCACTTGCCCAAGGAACACCAGAAACGTGCCCAACAGGTTGTTGAAAAAGGACAAGCAATTTCAAACAACCAGATAAGGTCTGCACTGGACTCTGCAGAGACAGCAGCACGGACAGTGAACACTGCGGTAACCATTCGCAGGCATGCATGGTTACAGAGCTCAGGTTTTAAACCAGAAATCCAGCAAGCTGTGTTAAATATTCCTTTTAACCATGAACAATTGTTTGGGCCGGAGGTGGACACCGGCAATTGAGAAACTAAAGAAGGACACAGACACGGCCAAAGCCATGGGCGCGCTCTACTCCCCACAAAGCAGAGGCACTTTTAGAAGGCCACAGTTTAGAGGGGGGTTTCGTACCCAAACCCCAGAGCCTTCCACCTCACAAACCAGACCCACCTATCAGGGACAGTACCAGAGAGGAGGGTTTCGAGGCTCTTACAGGGGTGGTCAATTCCCAAGAGCAAGGGGAAAATTCCAAAGCCCTAAAACAACTCCAGCCAAACAGTGACTTCAATGTCACAAACCCCCAACACTTAACACCAGTGTGGGGGAGACTTACTGCATTCTACAAAAACTGGACAAACATAACTACGGACGCATGGGTCCTAGCCATTATCCCACATGGTTATTGCATAGAATTCATAAATTTCCCACCTGATGTGCCCCCAAGAGCACACAATATGTCCAAACAACACTTAGACCTGTTACAGCTAGAAGTCCAAGCATGGTTACAAAAACAAGCAATAGAACTAGTACCCAACCATCAAAAACAGGTGTCTACTCCCTATATTTCCTAATTCCAAAGAAAGACAAAACGTTGAGACCCATATTAGACCTCAGAACGCTGAATCTCTACATCAAATCAGATCACTTCCACATGGTAACACTTCAAGACGTGATTTCCTTGCTCAAAAAACAGGACTACATGTCAACGTTAGATCTCAAGGATGCATATTTCCACATACCCATACATCCTTCTCACAGGAAATACTTAAGGTTTGTAATCCAGGGCGTGCATTGCCAATTCAAGGTGTTAACGTTCGGGATAACAGCCCCAAGGGTATTCACAAAATGCCTTGCAGTAGTAGCCGCTCATATAAGGAGACAGCACATGCACGTATTCCCATACTTAGACGATTGGTTAATAAAAACCAGAACTCCGCAACAGTGTCTTCTTCACACGCAAAACGTTATTGAAACTTTACACAAACTAGGGTTTTCTATAAATTACCAAAAATCACATCTGCAACCATCCCAGATACAACAATACTTTGGAGCAACACTCAACACACAAAAGGCGATTGCCACTCCAAGTCTGCAAAGGATACAAGCTTTACAAAATATAGCATTAAACATGCAACCAAACCAACTCTACCAGGTGAAGTTTGTAATGAAACTTCTAGGCATGATCTCTTCATGCATAGCCATTGTCCCAAACGCAAGACTACACATGCGGCCCTTACAACAGTGCCTAGCAAAACAGTGGACACAAGCACAGGGTCAACTTCAAGATCTAGTGTTAATAAACCGCCAGACACACTTCTCGCTTCAATGGTGGAACCCTATAAATTTAAAACAAGGGCGGCCATTCCAAGACCCAGTGCCTCAATACGTGATCACAACACATGCTTCCAGGATGGGGTGGGGAGCACACCTCAACCAGCACAGTATACAGGGACAATGGGACATTTAACAAAAACAACTGCACATAAATCAGTTAGAACTGTTAGCAGTGTTTCTAGCATTGAAAGCATTTCAACCACTGATAGCCCACAAGCACATTCTTGTCAAAACAGACAACATGACAACAATGTATTACCTCAACAAACAAGGAGGGACACACTCGTCACAACTGTGTCTCTTAGCACAAAAAAATTGGCATTGGGCGATTCACAATCACATTCGCCTAATAGCACAATACATCCCAGGCATTCAAAACCAGTTAGCCGACAATCTCAGTCGAGATCACCAACAAACACACGAATGGGAAATTCATCCCCAGATCCTACAAGATTACTTTCGACGCTGGGGAACACCAAAAATAGACCTATTCGCAACAAAAGAAAACACAAAATGCCAAAACTTCGCGTCCAGGTACCCACACCCTCTGTCCAAGGGCATTGCGTTATGGATCAGTTGGTCAGGGATATTTGCTTACGCTTTTCCTCCTCTCCCACTCATTCCTTATCTGGTAAACAAACTGAGTCAAAACAGACTCAAACTAATACTCATAGCACCAACCTGGGCTCGCCAACCGTGGTACACAGCACTGCTGGACTTATCAGTAGTACCTCACGTCAAATTACCAAACAGGCCAGATCTGTTAACTCAACACAAACAACGGATCAGACACCCGAATCCAGCATCGCTCAATCTAGCAATCTGGCTCCTGAAGTCTTAGACTTTGGACACTTAGAATGTATGGAGGTCATTAAACAAGCTAGGAAACCTACTACAAGACATTGTTATGCAAACAAATGGAAAATATTTGTTTACTACTGCCACAATAATCAAATTCAACCACTCCATGCTTCCGCAAAGAACATTGTAAGTTACTTATTACACTTACAAAAGTCTAAACTAGCATTATCTTCTATTAAAATACATCTCACAGCAATATCTGCAGATTACACATTCTACATCGCTTTTTAGAATCCCAGTTATCAAAGAATTTATGGAGGAATTAAAGAGAATCATACCCCGAGAACACCACCAGTACCTTCGTGGAACCTTAACATTGTATTAACACGACTCATGGGACCACCATTTGAACCCATGCACTCTTGTGAAATGCAATACTTAACTTGGAAGGTAGCCTTCCTAATAGCTATCACATCTCTTAGAAGAGTAAGTGAGATACAAGCATTCACTATACAAGAACCCTTTATACAAATACATAAACATAAAGTGGTTCTCCGTACAAATCCCAAATTCTTACCGAAAGTTATATCCCCATTCCACCTAAACCAAACAGTGGAATTACCAGTCTTCTTTCCACAACCAGACTCAGTAGCCGAAAGAGCCTTACATACATTAGACATAAAAAGAGCACTAATGTATTACATTGACAGAACAAAACAGTTTCGCAAAACAAAACAATTGTTTGTTGCCTTCCAAAAACCTCATGCAGGAAATCCTGTATCCAAACAAGGCATTGCCAGATGGATAGTAAAATGTATTCAGACTTGCTATGTTAAAGCAAAAAGAGATATACCTATTAAAGCGCATTCCACTAGGAACAAAGGCGCCACAATGGACAGACTGTATTACGAACATTATTTCAGACAACTTCAACTCCTACAGGCTAAACCACCGCTTTTGGGGAGATTACTGCTTATTAGTCTATGCACAGCATGTGTATCTGCAGCTACACATGCCATCGAACGGAAAATGTCACTTACCCAGTGTACATCTGTTCGTGGCATGAGACGCTGCTGATTCACATGCACCCTCCCACCTCCCCGGGAGCCTGTAGCCGTTATAAGTTGAATGAAAATTGAAAATTTGTAAATAAATAATTTTTTAATACACATTATGTACATACATACTTACTCCATTGCATGGGCACATCTAGTATATTCACAACTCCTACCTCACCCTCTGCGGGGAAAACAATCTAAGATGGAGTCGACGCCCATGCACAATGGAGCCGAAAGGGAGGAGTCCCTCGGTCTCGTGACTCGAAAAGACTTCTTCAAAGAAAAACAACTTGTAACACTCCGAGCCCAACACTAGATGGCAGGATAATGCACAGCATGTGAATCTGCAGCGTCTCATGCCACGGACAGATGTACACTAGGTAAGTGACATTTTCCAGATATATATGTACACACACACTTCCACTGCTAGGTAGTTAGGACCTAGTTGCGGAGGGTGTGTGTGGTCCCAAAACGCATTTTCCTCTTATTTATTTTTCCATAGGTATTTTGAACAACGATAGTGCTGAAACCACTGGACGGAATCACACCAAATTTGGCAGAAAGGTAGCTCTTGGTCCAGAAAGATACTGTTTTGTTATTTTGTGTAAGTCCATTAACTTTTTTGAGAAATTTAAAGAAAACAAATTTGTGTGTGTATATGCACCAGAATCAAACAGGAGAGGTATAAATATCAGGTTACCACTCAGCTTCCCAACCAACAATCTTTTAATATCAACAGGAGTGTAACCACTTGTCCCATGGGGTTGCAGTAGATTGAGAAGTACCCTTATCTGGGCACCTGGGGATCTGTAGATTCTTTGGTCCTGATGAAAGCCCATGACCCTTTTGGGCAAGAGTGGGCTGAAATATGTCAACCTGACCTGATATATGCGAAGGACATGTTATTCGTTCCTATCAAATTATATTGGTTTTTAAACATACCGTATCCCAGCCATGGTAAAGTTGGATTGTAGCTGAGTGATAGAGGTATTTTTAGATCACTTTCTCACTCTCACTGCACTTTTTTTAATAGAACTTTTGTTCATGGATTCCTAATAGTTTACTGGACTTGTGTAGAAAATAATCCGCTGAGTTAGGTGGAGGAGGAGGCCTCATGACGGTGCTATTAGCTATGAGTACACCAGAGAAATAATATACTTGTGGTAGAAAATAGCAGGTGAGGGTCTCCCAAAAGAAACTAGAGGGACTCCTTGGTGAATACTGAGACAAGTAGCTACACTTCTTTAAAAACGTGAACACATCACATTTCATTTCATTACATTAGAATGACATTAGTCAGCATGGTGTGTTGATATTCTTTACCCAAATGAATAATACATTCTGTTGTTTGAGGCTTCAGCACATTAGAGTCACTCAGTACTATGTATGTGCGCGACTTCGCCATGCACTGCTGATTACCCTTAATTACTCCAGATTATTGAATATAAAACTGTATGGCGAGGGTGCGGTTTACATTTACCCTAGGGTGGAGTTATAGTTACTTGAAATAACTCTCAAGCTGCTGAATTTCTATTGTTTTCTACGAGTAAGTTCAGAACCTAAGTATAACATCCCTCAAACCTTTTTGTTATTTTCTTAAGTGAATTTCTATGTTTTTAAAAATTTCTAGTTCCTAACTATAACGTCCCTGTAACCTTTGTTTTTTCCTTCAGTAGATATGTATATGTATGTGAATTTTATTGGGCAGTTCTAGAATTGATGAATCACTGCAGAGATTGTGGTGGAGTCTTAAGCAAGCACAGTAATTGCAAGTCAACCATAGATTAATGTTTTTTTTGTGGTGCCTGTCATTTATTTTTTATGCAGCCTGGGGATGACATTGTCTTAATGGCTGAAGCTCTTGAGAAACTGTTCCTGCAGAAGATCTCCGAAATGCCTCAGGAGGAGACTGAAATTGTGATAGTCCAGACAAAAGGAAGAGGACGTGGGAGGAAAGACCCAGGTAGCTTGCTAATTTCTCTTCAGGTTATAGAGTAAAGGCAACCAGTAACATGTAAAGTGACACTCTTGGATCTGAATGTTTTGCTCTTCATCTAGGCCATTAAATTACAGACCACCAGAGGTGTAAAAAGTCTGGTATGGACTTACTGCTTCTGTCTCTACCCCTTGACTGTTGTTTTGTTCCCATTGGTAGCTAGATGTTCATACAAGTTGCCCTTTTAATGTTCACATACTTATTGAACTTAAAAATTATGGTAATATCTTGGCTCATTTATATACCACGAGTCCTAAGTTCATTTGAGGTTATATCAACTTCAGAATTCTCCTTAGTTGCTTCTCTGGTACATATAGGGTGTGTTGGGACCACAGATACGATCACCAAGTGATGGAATCAGACTTGGGGCTTTTAAACTTTAAAGAAACTTTCTAATTGTTTATTTTTGTTAATTTTATGGTCACTCAAAGGTTATTCATGCATGGGTTAACTTGTGTTAGATGTAGACTAGATTTCAACTTACGAGAACTTTAGTCTGTACAGAAAGAATGAAACCATTGAGTGAGAGCGCGCACTTTCTTCACATGAATGCAGCGGTTCCACACAATGTCAACTCCCCTATTTACCTTCCCTGTGTTAACTAACCTTCACTTACAGTAAAACTTTGATCTGTGGGCACCCTCATTCTAGCGATTTGAACCCTTTCTGTTAAAGAATCTTTGTCTGCTTTTTTTGCAGGCCTCTTCCTCCCCCGACACTGGTGGGATACCTGGTCTTCCCAAACCCCTCAGTCACTTTCTGACTGTCTTTTTTTAATTTTTTTTTTTTAACTTTGTTGTTCATTTATCGTGTGTTTTACTCCTTGTGCGTCGAAGATGTCCTCCAGAAAGATGAGCTTTTCAAGCCCTGTGAATTATTTAATCGGGCAAAGTCTGTGACTGCTCCGCACCTCGTGTGTCTTTGGTGCCCTGGAGTACAATAACAACACGGAAGTTGTGCTCTGTGTTGGTCTTGCATCCAAAGGCTTGGAGGAAGCAGTCCGTGAAGCTGATAGTGGCACGAAATGCGACTCCGCAAGTTGAGATCTCAGTCGAGAGGAAGGTCCAGTGATTGATCGCGGAGTTCTACATCGTCGTTATCACACTCCAAGTCCTTAGGCTATCAGGTGAGTCGAGGCATAAGAAGTCGTAGTGTTCTTTGACTTCTCGTCCGTCAGCTGAGACGAGGGAGCGTCTACATTCTAGGCCTTGTTCTGAGGAGCCTAGGCCGACTCCGCACATCCCCGAGTTTCTGGGAGTCGGCGGGACCCCTTACCCAACTCATAGTTTTACGGGGTCATGCACCTCATTTACTGGAAGCCTGACAGAGCTGGAGCGCCTTTGGGTCCTGTTCAGCTTTGGGTTCCGTGCTGGCGATTTCAGCCTTGGCGCTGAGGAGCACCCAAGGATCTGGTCCTGGATTTGCACCGGCACCGGTCGTACCACCCTGACCTTCCACAATGTTCCTTGTGATGTCTGCGCCGGCAGCGGCGCCATCCCTGTTGTAATTCTCGACTCTGACACAGGGTCAGATGGGAGTTGTGCGACGCCGACTCAGATGCCGGCAGGAGCCTTGCCTCCTAGATCGGATCCTCAGGCCTTTTATAATGGGTTAGGCCTCAGGGATGAATGGGAGGGGTGCTGGACCTTTTTGAATACCAGCCCATGAAGCTATGGACTGATATGGAGACTTGGGTGAGGCCAGGGACTAGATACTTCTCCAGATACTGGCATGCTTTCTCCCCCTACTGTGGCTACGGAGGAGGGAGTGCCTTATGCTATGGTGGTGAGAAGAGTGGCTGAGGTCCTGGAAATTTAATTTCCTTAGGTGGCCTTCAAGACTAATCTCTTGACAGAGGTGCTACAACTGGGAACTTCCATCTCAAACCGCTACTCCAGTTTAATGAGGTCCTCACAGACATTCTACTGAGACTTGGTCCAAACCCGGCAGGAGGGCTCCTGTACACAGGACAATTGCCTGCTGCCATTGCACACCACTGGGGGGACACCTCACCCTTGAGATCTTGGTGGTCCAAGCCTCGACCTCCCAGGGCACGTTCCCTTCTACTCCATATGGAATCCAAAAGGTTGGACTCAGTTGGCAAGATGTTTTCTTCTGCCAGCCTTGCATTGCGGTCTGAACATCTCATGCCTTTTGGGCCCATTATTCCCACACACTGTGGGACATGGTTGTGCATGTGCTGCCACTGATCGCAGTGGAGGCACAGGCTATACTCAGGCTGTTGCCGATGGGAGAGACGCAGCGAAGTCTACAATCTGATGCAGACTGAGCACAACAAACTTGCTGGGCAGAGCAGCTTCATTGACAGTGGCCCTGAGGCTCCATGCCTGGCTGAGAATGTCTGACTTTTCAGGAGATGTCCAAACTTCCTTGATGGACATACCCTTTGATGGTACTCGCCTCTCTAGGGACAAAGCAGACCCTGCGTTTGAGCACTTCAAGGATTCTCGGGCTCTTGTCAGGTCCTTGGGCTTCATGGCAAGGCCCACCTCCCTCCATCTGGCTTTCGCCCCTTTCGTGGCTATGGAAGGGGCCTCCTACTGCGTCCATTCCTGGGCAGCCACCGTGCTGTGCATGCTGCCTAACCTCTGCGTGGCCAGGGGCGTGAGATCCACTGACGTTGTGGATCAGGTGCTCAGTGGTCGGGACAGCCAACACCCCCCTCCCTCCTCCCCTTCTTCCCATCCCACCCTCATTCCCTTTCGCAGCAGCCTCTAAACCCTCCTAGTCTGAATCTCCCCCACCATATGCCAGTTGGGGCAGGATTTGGCATCGCCCGCACCTCTGGCAGTTCATCAATTCAGACAGGTGAGTTTTGTAGATAGTCGGAAGGGGCTACTCCCTTCCCTTCAAGGCTACCCCTCCATCCATGCCAGCACACTGTGATTGGATGACTGAGGATAATTTGTCTCTTCTCCGTGAAGAAGTTATTGCTCTCTCGGTCAAGGGAGCCATAAAGAAAGTCCCTGTGCTGGAAGTAGGTTGTGGACGTTTTTCCTGCTACTTTCTGGTCCCAAAAAATGACAAGGGTCTGCGCCGTATTCTAGACCTTCGGTCAATCAATCTGTTCCTCTAGAAGGAGACGTTTAAGATACTCACTTTGGCTCAGGTTCTGTTTGCCCTGGACACTTGAGACTAGATAATAGCGTTTGACTTGCAGGATGATTATTTTGATATCCCCCTCCTGCCTGACCGCAGACATTACCTGAGGTTCATGGTAGGCCGCGAGCACTTTCAGTTCACCGTGCTTCCATTTGTCCTCACCAGTGCCCCTTTGGTATTTACCAAGGTGATGGTGGTGGTTGCGATTCATATGCAAAGATCAGGGGTTTCAGTTTTCTAAGTTGATGAGTGGCTGTTGAAGCTGGGCTTGGCCCAGGCTGTCGTCTCCCACCTCTAGACTACGGCAGACACCCTGCATTCTCAGGGGTTCACTATAAACATGCCGAAGTCACACCAGACTCCCTCTCAGATGCTCCCTATCACTGGAGCTGTTCTGGACACAGTGCAGTTTCGGGCTTATCCTCCAGAGTGGCAAATCAAGGATATTCAGGCTAAGATGTTTCTGCGTCTCTCCTGGATTTCAGGGAGAATGATTGAGGGTGCTGGGCCTCATGGCCTCCTGCATCCTGCTGGTGACATATGCCAGATGACATATGCGAGCTCTGCAGTGGGACCTGAAGTTCCAGTGGGCACAGCATCAGGGGAATATCTCTTACAAGGTCCAGATCTTGGAGGGAACGGCAAAAGATCTGCAGTAATCGTTCACAAACTGCTATTGGGTTGGAGGCAGATCCTTCTTCCCGCACCAACCAGATCTGACAGTAGTGACAGATGCGTCAATCCTAGGATGGGGCAGGTGGCCATCTGGGAGAGGTGGAGATCAGAGGCATCTGTTCTCTGCCCTTATCTGGCTAGCATTGAAAGCATTTCTTCCCTCTATCAAGCAAAAGATTGTGCAGTTGGTCACAGACAACACTACTGCCATGTGGTACTGCAACAGACAGGTTGGGGTAGAGTCGTGGACCCTTAATGGAGGGACTCTACACCTCTGGACTTGGCTCGAACAGCAGAGGATCTTCTGTTGCAGCAGGGGAGGGTTCTGCACCCAAACCGTTTCACTCTCTGCTTTCATTCGTGGAAATTGAGCTGCAACAGTTGATAGCTTTTGACCTTCCTTCCGAAGTCTGTGAGGACCTGTTAATCCTTTTCCTGGTGCAGCAGGGCTCTACTGTGGGCACTTCTAGAGATTGTCTGCTATTTCTGCTTTTTTGAAGTTGCCTGGTCAAGGTTTCTCAAAGGTCTTGCACATCTCCTTTCTCCATCTCTGTTCATTATACACCAATGGGATCTGAATTTGGTTTTGACCTTTCTAATGTGCGCTCCTTTCGAGCCTATATACAGTTGTTCTCTCAGGCTTCTCACTTTCAAAACAGCCTTTCTCGTGGACATTACATCTGCCTGCTGCGTGAGTGAGCTGCAGGCATTGTCATCTAAACCATTCTAACTTACTAGGCAAGTGGTGCTCCACACTGGGGCTTCCTTTCTGCCAAAAGTGGTTACATCCTTGCATGTAGGTCAATCCATCACCTTGCCTAGTTTCTTTGTACGCCCACATCCTTCTATGGAAGATTAGGGACTCCACCGCCTGGGCTCAAAAGGCATGTTGGCATTCTACCTTGATCGTACGAAGGAGTTCTGGGTGGATGAGCAACTCTTTTTTTGGTGATGTGGGTGCGAAAAGATGGTCGGGAAGTGCTGAAGCAAACCATCTCCATATGGGTTGTACTCTGTATTAAGATCTGCTACACACTGGCCAAAATGCAACCCCCTGAGGGTTTGCACGCTCATTCTACCTGACCTAAAGCTGCGACCAGTGCATTAACACACAGAGTTCCAGTCCTTGACATCTGTCAGATGGCAACTTGGACATCTCTGCACATGTTTACCAAACACTACTGCCTGAACAGTCCGATCCGTAGGGATGGGCACTTTGCCCTTTCGGTCCTGGAGGACATTCTAGTCTGAACTTGGTTTAGAGACTCACATCTTGGGATGGTATTTCTTGGGTATTTATTCAAAGGTAAGGAATCTGCAACTAGAAGTCTCTGTTAGATGAACAAGTTACTTAACTCTGGTAACGCCTTATCTGGTAGAGACACTATCTAGTTGCAGATTCCTTTCCTATCGACCCATCCTCCCTGCTCTACATACTGATTTCTAGGGACAGGGACTCCCCTTTTAGGGCCTTAGATTTGACATACCAGTAGTCAGTTTCTTTATGGCTCTGTGCTTCTGGTGTGAAAAGTCGTGACATCAGTGCCCCAGAGTGGCACCTATATAGGAACTGCAATATCATATCCGGCACGGATGACGCCGATGACCTATTCAAAACGATCGATGTCACCTAACGGCGCTCAGGGGCACTGCTGATGGAAAATCTTCTGGATCCAGTCTGATGCATGGTGAGAATTCAAAGGTAAGAAATCTGCAACTGAATATTGTCTCTACCGCATAAGGTAGGACAATAATTCCCAACCATCTCTCTTGAATACAGATCTAAGCAAAGATTGCGGTGTATCACTGATTGTATCTACATACCAGATTTGTTTTCATCATTTTGTATGTATAATTAATGTGTGTGACCGTGTCTATTTGTACAGGAAAGTCTCTGAGAAGATACGAGCGAGAATCTGTGCATGCTTATTTGTTTATTTTGTGTTGATTGCCAAGTCGGGATATCACTAATTAGTGAGACACAGTATGTAATGTAGTAATCTTAGAATCCTGATAAAAGCCTCATCACTCAGCCTGTTAACAGCATGGTGAAATATGTCGACTGAAACTTTAAACTTTAAAGATGGGACAATTTACCTTGCCCATTAAAACTTGAATTTTAACCATGTTGGATTAACCAAGGGAAAAAAAAAATTGGCATTTGTTTTAATATCTTCTTATACATTTAATGCATATACTTGCATATAATTTCAAGAGCTCCCTTATTATATTAGTTATGCGCATCCTGTCATAATTATTAGGATGAAGACCCATCCACTGATTAATCATACCACAGACCTTGGAGGAGGACTGTGTTATCTTCCTAGAAGGACCGAGCCTTGCACCATAAACAACCAAAGAACTAGTTGCTTAAGCCTTGCTATACTTTGTGTGATATGCTCATGTATGTTGCCTCTTCCTCATTATACTGCAGCCTTCTAGAGCTGCGACTTGGTTTCCACACATAAAGCTCAAAGCAAAATGGTCTCAATTTACCATTATCTGGAACTTCCTTGTTTTGAACCTGAGCTGATGATAAAATTACATTTTATTCACCCTTAGCGCTGTTCACCTTGAGGAGAAAAAATGATACCAAAAGCAGCAGAATACACTGTTTTATCATGTTGAAACCCCTCAGTGGCCCCTATAGAAGCCGCAACGGTCACAGTATAAGCAGAATTAATAATAAAGAAAGCAGAGTTGTAGAAGATGTCTACAAGCGTCTGCACCTGCAGACGAGCCCCTGGCTGAAGGTAAACTGTGACACACCTGCCCTCCACACCCATTGTCTGTCCGATAGAGAGCCACATCTCCAACTAACTTCAAAAAAGGCAAATAAGATGGGTGGATAGTAATCTCAACATAGATACTTATATATCTTCACACATTTGCCGTAAATTTCTCCAAAGAAATTTAGTTCTAACCGGGCAAGTTACATTACGAAATTGCTTCTTTTTCATTTTTGCACACTGAAAAAGCAAGAGCTTCCATTGGGAAATGACGATCTCCACATCCAGCTGCTCATGAAATATGTTATTTTTCGGAGTTTTGTTGTTTATTTTTTTAGTTCAGTGTGCTAGTCTTTACAAGAGACCCATACAGGAATGTGGGTCATTGGTGGTGCCAGCATTCTGGCTAAGTGGAAGATTGGTTGTCTCTCTTTGAAATGGCAATTTAGACCTCCCCCTGTTACTATCAAATGAACAACCTGCTTGAGCTGTACCTTTACTTCTGGAGATGACGACAGACTATCAAGACAGATGCTTCCTTATTGGAATCTGGAGTACATATGTAAGGAAATGCCTCCTTGGCATGGTTACCCCCTGACTTGTTGCCTTTGCTGATGCTATGTTTTGATTTGAAAGTGTGCTGAGGCCTGCTAACCAGTGTTCTTTCCCTAACCTGTAATTTTGTTTTCACCATTGGCACACCCTGGCATCCAGGTAAGTCCCTTGTAACTGGTACCCCTGGTACCAAGGGCCCTGATGCCAGGGAAGGTCTCTAAGGGCTGCAGCATATCTTATGCCACCTTGGGGACCCCTCACTCAGCACAGACACCCTGCTTGTCAGCTTGTGTGTTGGTGAGGACAAAACGAGTAAGTCGACATTGCACTCCCCTCAGGGTGCCATGCCAACCTCACACTGCCTATGCAGTATAGATAAGTCACCCCTCTAGCAGGCCTTACGGCCCTAAGGCAGGGTGCACGATACCATAGGTGAGGGCACCAGTGCATTAGCACTGTGCCCCTACAGTGTCTAAGCCAAACCTTAGACATTGTAAGTACAGGGTAGCCATAAGAGTATATGGTCTGGGAGTCTGTCAAACACGAACTCCACAGCACCATAATGGCTACACTGAAAACTGGGAAGTTTGGTATCAAACTTCTCAGCACAATAAATGCACACTGATGCCAGTGTACGTTTTATTGTAACCTACACCCCAGAGGGCACCTTAGAGGTGCCCCCTGAAACCTTAACCAACTACCCGTGTAGGCTGACTGGTTTTAGCAGCCTGCCACACTCGAGACATGTTGCTGGCCACATGGGGAGAGTGCCTTTGTCACTCTGTGGCTAGTAACAAAGCCTGTACTGGGTGGAGGTGCTTCACACTTCCCGCTGCAGGAACTGTAACACCTCCTTTGTTACAGCACCACAGGGCACTCCAGCTAGTGGAGTTGCCCGCCCCCTCCGGCCACGGCCCCACTTTTGGCGGCAAGGCCGGAGGAAATAATGAGAATAACAAGGAGGAGTCACTGGCCAGTCAGGACAGCCCCTAAGGTGTCCTGAGCTGAGGTGACTCGGAGGATTCCCCCAATAGGGCTAGGACTGTGACCCCCTCCCCTTGGGAGGAGGCACAAAGAGGGTGTACCCACCCTCAGGGCTAGTAGCCATTGGCTACTAACCCCCCAGACCTAAACACGCCGTTAAATTTAGTATTTGAGGGCTCCCTAGGAACTCAGATTCCTGCAACCTAAGATGAAGAGGACTGCTAAGCTGAAAAACCCTGCAGAGAAGACAGAGACACCAACTGCTTTGGCCCTACTCTACCGGCCTGTCTCCCCACTTCTAAAGACACTGCTCCAGCGACGCTTTCCCCAGGACCAGCGACCTCTGAATCCTCAGAGGACTGCCCTGCTCTAGAAGGACCAAGAAACTCCCGAGGACAGCGGCTCTGTTCACCCAAGACTGCAACTTTGTTTCAAAGAAGCAACTTCAAGACAACTGGTGGAAGCGTGAGACTTGCTACTCTGCACCCGACGCCCCCGGCTCGACTTCTGGAGAAACAACACTTCAGGGAGGACTCCCCGGCGACTACGAGACTGTGAGTAGCCAGAGTTGCCCCCCCCCTGAGCCCCCACAGCGACGCCTGCAGAGGGAATCCCGAGGCTCCCCCTGACCGCGACTGCCTGACTCCCAGATCCCGACGCCTGGTAAAGACTCTGCACCCGCAGCCCCCAGGACCTGAAAGATCAGAACTCCAGTGCAGGAGTGACCCCCAGGAGGCCCTCTCCCTTGCCCAGGTGGTGGCTACCCTGAGGAGCCCCCCCCCCCCCCCTTGCCTGCCTGCATCGCTGAAGAGACCCCTTGGTCTCCCATTGATTTCCATTGGAAACCCGACGTGTGTTTGCACACTGCACCCGGCCGCCCCCGTGCTGCTGAGGGTGTACTTTCTGTGCTAACTTGTGTCCCCCCCCGGTGCCCTACAAAACCCCCCTGGTCTGCCCTCCGAAGACGCGGGTACTTACCTGCTGGCAGACTGGAACCGGGGCACCCCCTTCTCCATTGAAGCCTATGCGTTTTGGGCACCTGACCGGCCCTGAGCTGCTGGTGTGGTAACTTTGGGGTTGCTCTGAACCCCCAACGGTGGGCTACCTTGGACCCAAACTTGAACCCCGTAGGTGGTTTACTTACCTGCAAGAACTAACAAACTCTTACTCCCCCTAGGAACTGTGAAAATTGCAGTGTCTATTTTTAAAATAGCTATATGTGATTTATTTGAAAAGTATATATGCTATTGTGATTATTCAAAGTTCCTAAAGTACCTACCTGCAATACCTTTCATTTAAAGTATTACATGTAAAATTTGAACCTGTGGTTCTTAAAATAAACTAAGAAAATATATTTTTCTATACAAAAACCTATTGGCCTGGAATTGTCTCTGAGTGTGTGTTCCTCATTTATTGCTTGTGTGTGTACAACAAAAGCTTAACACTACTCCTTTGATAAGCCTACTGCTCGACCACACTACCACAAAATAGAGCATTAATATTATCTCTTTTTGCCACTATCTTACCTCTAAGGGGAACCCTTGGACTCTGTGTATTCCTTACTTTGAAATAGTGCATACAGAGCCAATTTCCTACAACATACGACATGACATATATAACCCCTTTAGAAATTCGAAGTTCAGGAATCCTCTTTCAGCTTTCAATCTGAACCCCCTTCTAGCACAAAGGTAACAATGTACTACTTAATCATGAAACTAGTCATGTGGTCCAAAATAATGTCCCAAGCAGTGCAGCCAGTCCGGATATCCCTCTTATCTAGGGCTCTACAAATCCATGCATTCAGTCTTCTGGCAATTCAGAATGCAGAAACGGATGATATGATTGAAACGTTTAAACAAAAATAAACAACAATACTAGGCCCTAATCTGTACTGTGTTGTGCGATGTCTTCTGCAACTAGAGTTTGCCAGATCTCTGTACAGAAGTAGACAATAAAAAATTACCACACTTCACCTCCAGGTATGAATGTCCCCAGCAGTCGTGGGCCACAGACCTACTTCATCTTTAGAATGACCACACAGAGACTGCTATGCAGATGGGAAGTCTCTTACTAGTTTGTAGGCTATTTCCTGTACCCCACCATTCTATCATTGAGCTTGACAGCCTACACAGCAGGGTAATTTAAATATAATCAGTAGTGTATTGACCATATGAAAGCAGGTAAATACCCATCCACCATGGCATCCTGCTCCCAAGTGGAAGAAATCCTACATTTGATATTCATAAGACCATCAGCACCACAACATGTCAAGAGGTGGCATTTCTACATTTCCTCTACTTGGCCAAGCCAGGGTTGCTATTATTTTCCATAAAAGTACACCATGCAGCTGTTATTGCTTACAGAATATCACCCTCACAAAACATTTGTTTCACAAAATCCCTGACATTGAGATTAAGAAAGTTTCCTCTCAAGTTCTTTCTTTCAGAGGGAACTCAATCTAGTCCTTTCAGAACTTATGGGCCCTTTGTTTGAGCCGGTTCACATCGCTTCATTATAGCATATTTAATGAGAAACTGTCTTTTTTAGTAGCAGTCACGTCTGCAGCAGGGTTAGTAGGATGCTGACTATATGCTCTGAATCCATCACTGTAATATAATTGGGTAAGTTGTTCAAGAGGAGGCATACACTTATCCAAGTTCTTAAGGTAGTGTTGGACTTTAATCTGAAACAGTCTATTTCACTCCTACCTCTCATTCAAAATTATTATGCAGCTGAAAGATGTTTGTGCCATGTGTAGCTGTAGATACTACTGCATACTCCTGCCATCTGATGTTGCCCTTGGACGTGTTTTTTTTCTTCTTCACAGAAGTGTTTCGAGACCCAAGGCGTGGTGACTCCTGTGACTGGTAATGCGCATTTACATCGGCTCCAGTATGAGATTACATTCATTCCACCATAGAATTTTGGACCTGTATCACCTGTCTCTCGGTCAATGCCTTGTGGTGGTCATCCTCCGGTGCTCTCGGTTCATCCACTTCTGTTGGCACAAACAATCAAATTTACTGTCCGTATTGCCCTCTTTGCAGTCTTAGTCTAGCCCAGTAACTGGGGTTCCACTCAATGCCCTCCTTCTGGGCCCTGCCCCTCCAGAGACCTTGTACTCTGTCCTCCTCTCCAACAATGCACAGACTGTGACGGAAAGGACTCTTTTCCAGTATTGTTCTAAGTTTAATTTCAGATACACTTGACTGACCACCACCAGGTCTGCAACCTCTCTTTCACGGAGTACATCGAGACCACCTTCTCTGCCTGCCTCGCGTTACACTCAAAGTCCCGTAACCAGGGCCTGATCCTTCGAGCAAACAGCCCATCCAGTTCAGGCCTGAGCTGTTGCTTCTACCAAATAGACCAAAGAACAGAAAGTCTAGGAGGTACATCAAGGTGGCAGTAGGTCAGATGTGAGCATGCCATCCCATTTGCAGCACCCTGGCACTGTTCGCAGGCCGTTTACCATCCCAAAGGTGGATGGGCATTGAAACCCGAAGCCTAGCAACAGGCTTCCGGTTTGCCACTGCCTATAGGCCATAGTCTGCACAGGTAAAAGGGCATTGAGATGATTCCGACCCAGCCCCCCAGTGCTAAAACAGCTGGTCAAGTCCTGGTCTCCACCAGTGCTGACAGCTCCTTCGACTTAGGTACCGACAATGCCTTGGAAGACCACTTTTGCTCTGAAAGCTCACTCAGCCCCAAAAGTCACTTAGGTGCCCACAGACAAAAACACACTCTTGACATAGTCGACTGGCGTCCAAAACCCTGTCGTCTGCGAGGTCAGGGAAACTGGACCTCCCCATCCATCAGCATTTCCAAAAGGAACTCCATGCTAGCCAGAAGAGACTTTGCATCGACCTACGGACTGAGGGGATCATCACAAGGCCACCTCCTAAGGTGCAGGACAGTCTTCCTCACTAAAAGATGTTTAACTTTGAGGGAGAACTCTCATTGGAGCCTTCACCCCCAGACCTAGGCTAAAGAAACACCAGGACAAACGCACTAGCCCATTACCACTTAGTTGTCCTACTTCTCCTCTTCCTTCACCACCTCTTCCTCCTTGCCAGAGGCTTCTCTACATTATTCAGATTAGTGTGTAGAAGGAGCTTGTCAGACTCTCATACCATTTCATATCCTATAGACCTGAAGAGACCCAGTACAATCCAGAGTCTAGAAATTACTTGTGGGATGGTTGCACTGTTGATTCCCCTGGGGGACACAGATCCAGATCCCTGCTCTGCAAAACATTCCCCTCCTGATGACACCACCTCTTACTGTGACTTGCAACATCCTCCGACTATCCACTGCTTACAGAACAACTGCTTTACAGTCTATTTGGGACAACTAATTCACAGCTACACGTCACAAACAGAATGTTACTTTACCCTGTAAGCATCTGTTCCTGTCATGTAGTGCTGTAGATGTGCATGTGCTCGCCCTCCTCATTGAAGCCTCAAGTTGTTGCAGATGCTGTTCCTTTCTTTCTCTTTAACATGGCCATCTTCTATGTTTTTTTTCCTAAGCTCCATATTTGTCCTCACCCGCCATCTGGGAAATAAAATCTAACAATGGAGCCGATGCCCATGCACATTACCAATCATATGATCAATCACTATACCTTGTGACTCGAAAGTCCTCTTATAAGAAAAATAAGTTGCACACATCTGAGCCCAGCACTAGGTGTCATGAGAATGCAGAGCATGTGGCTTTGTAGTACTATATGCCACGTCCAGATACTTACAGGGTAAGTAACCTGTTCCTTACAATATACATTGGCTTTCGTCCTTAAATTCTACCTTCAAGTTAGATATCCTTGGCTGTTTGTAATTTATGGGCTCATTTGTTACAGCTTATCCACCCCAGAACACTGTTTCCAAGCGGATTTTGTCTTGAATCCTGGTATGTTATCAGAAAAACAGCATACAAAGCTGCAAATAAATGTTTATAGAGAAATGTCTGTGTTACAGAGATCTTTATATCAGCTACTTGAAGGTCAGTCGTTTTATTCAAGACTGTATAGTTGATGCTCAAGTGGGTCAGAGTTCAGTGAGTTGGGTTCCGTCCCACTATTTACAACTCCAGGTTGGAGAGCGGCGAAGAAATGGGGTGATGTCACAAAACAGGATCAAATACATCCAAAAAGAGACTACTATTAGACTACAGAAGACATTTGTCAAAAAACAAGGAGGTTGTTTTTCTAATTTGGGCTTGTGGATCAGAGAGTGGTCTTCTCAAGGGTAGTAGTTTTCCCTAGCTGCTCTCTGAAATTAGGAAAGCATCGAAAATACCCCTTTTAAATTCTGCCCAAACTGCCACCTTAACTTGCCTCAGAAAGACCAAATTTGCAACCTTTTCCTCCTCAAAATTCGTACGTAGGAGGGCTTTATGGCAAGTCAAACAAAAATATATTGAACAAAAGTAAACAAAAATTAATGGATGGAATGTCTGAATTTATCTCAGCCACTCGTAATTACTCAGGTCAATATGCTAATCCATTGTTATTTTGTGTGCCATGCCACCTCAGTTTGGACCCCACCATTTGCAAATCATTCTAGACCCTGCCCCAGTGGCAAAAGTTCAGCCTGAACTGCGAGGCCAGGTTGCCTCTTAACCTGAACACAAGCATTCAAGGACCGGTTTTGCTCATCAGCCATGTATAGCTTGGTTCCAGAAACAGTATGGACGGGACCTTTGTCTGGGCATAACTGTCCTGCTTAGGGACCTACACTGAACTGCCTATGCTGCCTTGCATTACTGATCAAGGGATAACAGCATTTAAAGAGAGATTCATTCAAGGCAGTAGCACCGAGAGTGGAGTCAAGACCCTGTCTATATAAGAAACAGCAAAGCGGCTCACTCCTTTAAAGTCTTCCTCAAAGAAAGAGGGCCAACATGCTGACTTCCAGGGGCCTGTTACCAAGCTAGAGGATTGAGGCTGTGAGAAAGAAGGTCAGTGGCAACACAGTGGTGAATCGCAAATTCTGAAGTCTACTAAGACCTATAATAGACCTGAGATCCCTGAACAGGTTCATCAGGAAGGAAAAGTTCAAAATGACTGCAGCGAAGTAAACAATCCCTTTGCTGAAGGAACAGGACTGCATGGCAGCCATAGACCTCGAGGGTGTCTAATTGAACAACTCTTTGATTAACATCAAGCACAAGACATACTTCATTGTTTTTAATAAACCGCTCACATTGCCACTTTGGAGTTCTATACTTTAAAGTCACCACTGAATATGCTAATAAAGTGACTTGCAGTAGTAGCAACACACTTGAGAAGATAATAGAAACGTCTACTCCCTTGCTAGAGGATTGGTTGGTAAAGGCAAACTTGCACGTTTAATGTCAGAACACTATACAAAGGGTGATGGACAAAGTGCACAAACTAGGATTCTCTGTGAATATGGAGAAGTCTTCACCCTCCCATGAAAAAGGCATTGCTGGGCAGAGTTGGGTTTGACAACATAGGCATACCCATTTCAAAAGGCAGTGATGAAGCATGTTCAGAAGGGACATTCTCACAGTGAGAACAGTGGTGAAACTAATGGGTATGATGGCTACATGCATCCTGTCAATCTCAATTGCCAAGCTTCATGTGAGGTCCATGCAGGAATAGCTTCTGAGTCAGTCATCAAAATCAAGTGAGGACTGGGAGGATCTAGAGGTTGTTACAGCAAGAGTACTGAAGGAGATATAGTGATGAACAACAAAGACTATCATGAAAGGGGAATGATTATCAAACAACCATCCCCCTCAGTGACAGTTACCACTTATGAATCTGAAACAGGATGGTAACCTCACATCGGAACTCTGAAAACAACCAAGGGGCATTGGAACACGCAGGAGATACTAAAATATATAACTGTGCAGGAACTGTCAACCTAGCACTGAAGACCTTTTAAAAATATATTATGAGGAAAGCAGTACAAAATCAAAAGTACAGCACAATGCTCTACCTGAACAAGCAGAGGGGAACTAAGTTGAATGCAGTATCCAAGCTAAAGCAGGACATTTGGAAATGGGCTACTCTAAGACAGATAATAATAGCAGTATAACTGGCTAGCCAGCAAAACATAGAAGCAGACACATTAAGCAGAGAAGAAATGATCTTACATGAATGGGAGCTAGAGCAAGAAGTGGTACACTCCATATTCTAAAAATGGGAAAGCCACATATATAACTGCTCACAACACACGAAAATGATCCTAATATCCCTGCAGACAAATCTAGGGGAAATGGTAAAGGGAATACCTGTATCCTAAAATGTGCCAGTGCTACAGTGGAGACAGATATGTCACACTGAACCACCCAGCCTAGGTCTAGGAGTATGGCTCCTGAGGTCCAAGAATTTGGTCATTTGGGTCTACTAAACAGATAAACTGATGTATTCTATTTGGCAAGGACAATACTATGCAGTAGTCCAGTATGCATTCCTCCAGGACACAAGAGGCCATACTAGCCTTTATCACAAGTTTCTCAATGACTTTTGCATGGCTAATATATGGTCATCAGCCCACCCCTTCTCAAAATGTTACAGCATCAACTTTTTTGTAAATAGGGTGGCTGAGGTGAGGTAGAAGGCTCCTTTTTGCAACAGTACACACTTCAGCCCTGCCTCCTGCAAGGATCCAGTACCGCTATGTGATCAGAGCACAGCTTAGAAATCTAGAAAAGATCCACACTTCAAAATGAAAAGGTTAATTTCCTGTAATAGTAGTTTTTCAGCTTGAATTCTTTGATTCTACTGTAACTCATTCATGCGACGCAGCCACCGCCCCAGTGGAATGGTATGATTAGACATAAAGGGGTTAGAGTAGTAGAATGTGCATTCAATTAGCCATGAAGTAGAATAAGTCACATTTGCGATTGGGGGTGGGGTATAGGGGGCTGTGGAGAGTTACCTAAAGCTGTTGACCACACACTGAGGCAAAAGGAGGAAAGGTCACTAGGGACAATTCTGGACCCAACCACAAGATGGCGGAATAAAACACAGAACCTGAATCACAAACGTCTTCAAGCTTCAAAACTATTGTGTCAGGTAAGTAACCTTTCCTTCTTTCCATCCAAACCATAATCTGCCTCCTTCCCCAGTGGAAATATAGAGGCACTGATTGATTCCTTGGCAGGATCCTAAGTCTCCAAATAACTACTGAGTGCTTAACATTTGGTTTCAGATTCCAGTGAAGGAGAACTAGGGTTAGAGAATTTTGGTTTCCTTCTTTCCCTACTTTTCATATAGGAACATCTCTGGATCGTGTGGTAAAAACCGCGCCTTGAAATTAACAGTCCCTGTCAGCATTTTCAAATGCGGTATTACTGTCTTGGGCCTGTAAAGAAACTATAGATTTTTTTTCTTCATTTAACATAAGTGGCATGACATTCCTATAGCAAATGATGTACAAAAAGAGATGGCTGGTCATGGATGATTCAAATACTGGATGAGAAACACAAAGTAGGTTGAGGAGTTGTTCAAAGATAATACTCTGATGATTGAACAGTGACAAGCAAAAAAATCATATTGCTATGGTTATAAAGATGGCGTCTACTCATGATAGACCTATTTATTATTTAGGTGCAATGTGTGCCCTTATTTGTTCTTCATCCCCGATTTCATCAGATGGTTCGAGACCATCCATTTACAATATCTGTTAAGTTGAATTGATAATTGTGTATTGATAAAAAGCAAATGATCAACCTGTAACAGACATTTAGCAGCTTGATTGTTATCTTTGATACATCCGTTTCTCTGCATGTTCGATTACTAACAGTGTCTTTGTGACTATCACTGCATGTGTACATTTATGAATATTTTCTGTTCATTGTTCTAAAAGTATTCTTGAAAGAACAAACTTGTTTTGAACACAATTATTTTGGAGAAAAAAAGAACCTTCAACTTCGAACAGGTCTGCCTTTAGACATTAAGCTACATCAGAATTAAGAGCTTTGATTCAGGCACTACATGTTCGGTGGCATGTGTAGCTGCAGATACACATGTTGTGCATAGTCCGCCGTCTGGTGTTGGGTCGGAGTGTTACAAGTTGTTTTTCTTCGAAGAAGTCTTTTCGAGTCCCGAGACCGAGGGACTCCTCCTTTGTTCCATTGCGCATGGGCGTCGACTCCATGTTAGATTGTTTTTTTTCCGCCATCGGGTTCGGACGTGTTCCTTTTCGCTCCGGGTTTCGGGACGGAAAGATAGTCTTAACTTCGGAAAACTACGTCGGTATTGTTTTGCTCGGTATCGGGTAAGAATAGAATCAACACCGAATCGTGAAGAGCTCCGGTAGCCCTTCGGGGTAATTTCGATCCCCCGTCGGGGCCTGGTCGGCCCGACCGCGTGTAACTTCGACACTGATGGAACGGACCCCGTTCCGATTCTGTCCTAAATGCCACAATAAATATCCATATACAGACCAACATTTGGTCTGTAACTTGTGCCTGTCGCCCGAGCGCAAGGAAGAAACGTGTGAGGCCTGTCGTGCGTTTCGGTCCCGAAAAACGCTCCGTGACCGGCGAGCCAGAAGTTTGCAGATGGTGTCCACGCCGACAGGACACCGAGAGTTCGAGGGACAAGGAGAAGAAGAGGAAGCCTTCTCCATCCATGAATCGGACTCAGAGGAATTCGACGTCGAAGAAACCGTGAGTAAGACGTCGAAGCAAGCAGCACACAAGAAAACAGACAAGGCCCAGGGGACGCCACTGCCGACAGGCCATGGCTCAACCCATAAAGTAGGTGACCGTCCATCGGCACCGAAAAAGGCCGAACTGGTGCCGAGATCGTCCGACTCGGGTCGAGACACAGGCACGCAGCAATCTCAAGACCGAGAAAGTGCTGCCGAAAAAGATCTACGCCGAGACAGCGGAACTGAAGCTGCTCGACGCAGAGACAGCGGCACCGAGGAAGATCGACGCCGAGAAAGCTCGACGCCGAAAAAGAAAAAATTCTCCTCGGAGCCGAAAACAAGCAGAGACAAAGTTTCGGTGCCAAAACGACCAGCAACCGAACCAACTGCCAGCTCATATACAGAGGAACAATCACTGTCCTCTCAAATGCGCAAACACAGATTTGAAGAAGAGTTACAGACCACTGATGTAGACCTCATACAAAGTGGGACAGGGAAGATCAGCACTTCAACCCATCATAACCCACAAATACATTCTTGTCAAAACAGACAACATGACAACAATGTATTATCTAACAAACAGGGGGGAACACACTCGACACAGCTGTGCCTCCTGGCACAAAAGATATGGCAATGGGCAATTCACAACCACATTCGCCTAATAGCACAATTTATTCCAGGGATCCAAAATCAACTAGCAGACAATCTCTCTCGAGATCACCAACAGGTCCACGAATGGGAGATTCACCCCCAAATTCTAAACACTTATTTCAAAATTTGGGGGACACCTCAAATAGACCTATTTGCAACAAAGGAGAACGCAAAATGCCAAAACTTCGCATCCAGGTACCCACACAGGCAGTCTCAAGGCAATGCTCTATGGATGAACTGGTCAGGGATATTTGCGTACGCTTTTCCCCCTCCCCCTCTCCCTCTCCTTCCATATCTAGTAAACAAATTGAGTCAAAACAAACTCAAACTCATACTAATAGCACCAACATGGGCAAGACAACCTTGGTACACAACACTACTAGACCTGTCAGTAGTACCCCATGTCAGGTTGCCCAACAGACCAGATCTGTTAACACAACACAAACAACAGATCAGGCATCCAAACCCAGCATCGCTGAATCTAGCAATCTGGCTCCTGAGATCCTAGAATTCTGACATTTAAACCTCAGCCAAGAATGTATGTAAGTCATAAAACAAGCTAGAAGACCATCCACTAGACACTGCTATGCAAGCAAATGGAAAAGATTTGTTTGCTACTGCCATAATAATCAAGTTAAACCATTACATGCATCTCCAAAGGATGTAGTGGGATACTTGCTACATTTACAAAAATCAAATCTAGCCTTCTCTTCCATAAAGATACACCTCGCAGCAATATCTGCATACCTGCAAATTACCCATTCAACTTCACTATTTAGGATACCTGTCATTAAAGCATTTTTGGAAGGCCTGAAAAGAATTATACCACCAAGAACACCACCTGTTCCTTCATGGAACCTCAACATCGTCTTAACAAGACTCATGGGCCCACCTTTTGAACCCATGCACTCTTGCGAAATGCAATTCTTAACGTGGAAGGTTGCATTTCTCATTGCCATCACATCTCTAAGAAGAGTAAGTGAAATTCAGGCGTTTACTATACAAGAACCTTTTATTCAAATACACAAAAATAAGGTAGTCCTAAGAACCAATCCAAAATTTTTACCAAAAGTTATTTCACCGTTCCACTTAAATCAAACGGTAGAACTACCAGTGTTCTTCCCACAGCCAGACTCAGTAGCTGAAAGGGCACTACATACATTAGACATCAGAAGAGCACTAATGTACTACATTGACAGAACAAAAGAAATTAGGAAAACAAAACAACTGTTTATTGCATTTCAAAAACCTCATACAGGAAACCCAATATCAAAACAGGGTATAGCCAGATGGATAGTTAAGTGCATCCAAACCTGCTACCTTAAAGCAAAGAGAGAACTGCCCATTACACCAAGGGCACATTCAACCAGAAAGAAAGGCGCTACCATGGCCTTCCTAGGAAACATTCCAATGAACGAGATATGTAAGGCAGCCACATGGTCTATGCCTCACACATTTACTAAGCACTACTGTGTAGACGTGCTATCCGCACAACAAGCCACAGTAGGTCAAGCCGTACTAAGAACTTTATTTCAGACTACTTCCACTCCTACAGGCTGAGCCACCGCTTTTGGGGAGATAACTGCTTACTAGTCTATGCACAACATGTGTATCTGCAGCTACACATGCCACCGAACGGAAAATGTCACTTACCCAGTGTACATCTGTTCGTGGCATTAGTCGCTGCAGATTCACATGTGCCCACCCGCCTCCCCGGGAGCCTGTAGCCGTTTGGAAGTTATCTTCAACATTTGTACATTTGTAAATATATTACTTAAACTTTAGTTGGTACATACTTATTCATTCCATTGCATGGGCACAATTACTAACATACACAACTCCTACCTCACCCTCTGCGGGGAAAACAATCTAACATGGAGTCGACGCCCATGCGCAATGGAACAAAGGAGGAGGAGTCCCTCGGTCTCGGGACTCAAAGACTTCTTCGAAGAAAAACAACTTGTAACAGTCCGACCCAACACCAGACGGCGGACTATGCACAACATGTGAATCTGCAGCGACTAATGCCACGAACAGATGTACACTGGGTAAGTGACATTTTCCTTATGCTTCATCTGCTGTGTATGCTAGGTGTACTTCTCTGTGTGCACCCAAGACATTCATGGAGTGAACATATGCCATGTTTTCTTTCAAGGTGATGCACCTGTGAAGACACGTGTACCTTCAAGTTCTCAGGTGGAGAAGGCGAACATGAAAAATGCTATCACTGGTACGTTGATTTAAGTGATTTAACCTTCCAGACAGCACTTTCTGGAAATAGTGATGTAAAGGAATAGAATTTAATTTATGTAAAAGTGGGTCTAAGACAGTTGATTGTGTGAAATAGAATTTTTGCTACCTTTAGCGTGGCTAGCCTACACTGCCTTTCAAGAGTGGTTAGCATGAACAAATTTAGAGGAACTGCTGTCTTTTCTTCAGATTTTTAGCTGGGATCATAGATTCTTTTATACCTCCCCGGGTTATTTTGATTAGTAAATCGACTTCTGTGATGAGCACATAAACTACACCATTTTAATATGTATGCTCACTTTCATCCTTTATCCTGTTGGCTACTTTGTTAGTATGCAGCTGCAGGAATTAGATTCTAGTGTCTGTTTTCCAAATTACATACATAGATGAGGATTGTTTCCCTAAAATAGTTCTCTTGACAGTCCTATGGAGTAGTTTTGGAAGTATAAGAGCACTGTATCTGAGACAGTAAAAAAAAAAAAAGCCCTCACAATTATTTTATTTCCTTGACCCCCATGTTGCAGGATCAGGGATGTTGCCTCAAACATGCTGGTTTATTGCTTTAACTGTGAGAGTCTAGTCCTCCTTCCACTGCAACAGATTTTTTCAGAAATCTTCACCAATAACACCTCTCACCGCTCAGAATAGGTCAAGAGTGATGTCAACCACCTTCTTAAAAAGCTGGTGGAGACACAGTGATCTAGTTCAGTTACTTTCCCGTCTCTGATCGGAGTATTGCCAAGACACATTAAAGCATCATGTGACAGTTCCTATGGAATTGGACTTCTCAGGACCTTTCTTCCTAGCCCAAATCAACTTTAACCCAGTGGGAAGAAATTAACATAAAGAATTAATAATACAAATAAAATGCCTGCAAGACATGACGTGTATGTGGCATGTCCCAGACCTGGTTCATGAGTGAGAAGCAACCCCTGTTCCTCTTCAGTCTCATGTAATTAGCCTTTAAACCCCCTCAAGGATTCAAGCCCTTCCCTCTCAGAAATGTTTACATGATATTACTGTCTCTGTCCAATTATGATGTCTGCTTCTACATGTGTAGATGGCACTATGCCCCACCTTAGGACCTGGACCTTAACACCAAGTTGCCAACTGGCAGTCATATGTGACCGAGATGTGTCAAAACAAGCTTTGTTTTATTGTGTTTTAACACATGGTTGATAGTTCTTTGTAAAGATGTGTGCCGCATTACCTCTCAATTAGGCATTCTTCCATGCTGTCCTCCATAACAAAATAAATTCTAAAGTGTTCTCCAATTCCATTAAAGCATGCACTTTTGAAACCTTTCTATTTGTTTACATCCTCCCACAATGAATTAAAATTTCTGCCTGTTCTAGTGTAGTGGTCCTAACAAAATTACATAGTCTACTTCTTCTTTCAATCCGAACACCAGGCTCTGCCCTCTGGAATCCCTTCAAGGTCCGGCTTTAACACTTGTACCTGCGATTCTCCTGAAGACAGGAAACCCATCTCATCACAACCACCTACTGTTTTACCAGTATCTAATGCCAATAATTAGCAGACGTATTCACTTGATTAAGCACTCCATTTCTCTCCATTTTCCCTTCCTGACCAGAAGCTCGGTTGCAAGTGGTATACAAGAGTAATAAGGGTATGAAAGCCATTGCTCTCAGGACATTCCGTTGCTGATATTTGACCTAGACTCTGCACTGGAGGAATGACAATTCTACTAATATTTTCTAGGAGTATGATTTCCTGGTCTACTTCTGTGAATTCTTGTTAATTCATGAAATACACAAATCTGCACTAATGCAAAGACATTTACCATCGGTGCACCTTTATTGACTTTTTTTAAGAATTGGGTCCCTAATTAGGCCTGGTGTTAACCAAGACGTCTTGTTCTATTAAAATTCTATTTCTCTCTCTCTACATCTATTGCCTGGATTGACTGTGACTGATCCTACTTGCAGAACCCGCTCCTACTCCGCACCTGGATACCCTCACAGGTGACAAGTTCTTCACTGTACAAATCCATGTTGCATTACATTACAGTGATCACAATCTCCAGTTTCACAAGGAGCATACCGACAGACAAAGTCGTTTTGTTCTGTGCCAGGAACTACTCTGGCAATGTGTGCTTTTTGAGACCAAAAAATAATTTAGCTTTTTGCTAAAATGTGTTACAATTGTGAGGACCCAGCAGGTCCCACAACAATAACGTTTTACAAAAGCCATGTCAAAACAAGACGCACATTGACAAAACTAAAAGGCTGACCACCTGTGTCAGGCTTGTTGGCTTTGCCAATGCTTGTTTATATTCAGGTTGCCCATAATCTTGCTGAAACAGGTAAGACTGACTTACAATTCTGAATATATTTTGGACAAAATGGTACCTAAAACTTCTCAGTAGTGTAGCAGAACATTTTTGCCTAGTTACATGTTATTTTGAATGCAAAACATTTATCTTGCTTTCAAACTTCTGCATATATTTCCATTTAATCAAAGAGCCTTCTGGGTGCATGATACCTTGCCTCACATTTGTACACTTTACAAATTTGTGTACACTTTTTTTTTTTTTTTACTGGAAACACTGCCTATAGTGCATTCTGAGCTTCCAACATGTATTTAGGACACTCGTTCTAATAATAAAGGCTACGCATCAATGAACCATAAATACAAGTTGTAACAGCGTTAACATATGGACAAAAATATTACCACACCTGCAGACAATTCCTACCCCTGCTCTGTAATGTGATACTGTAAACTGGCAGCCAAAGGGTTTGTGCTGTATCGGGTTGGGCCTATTTGTCCCAAAGACAAAATAAACCTGAAAACCTGTTGACCTGGACCCCAAACAATATGTCCTGGGTGTCGGGCTACATGAATTCCACACCCCTGTAAGTTTAACAAGTTCCAGATGTCTATTCAGTATAACAGTCTACAACATCCGTCCTTGTTGGTCCACAAGGATTAGACCTATTAGGTCCACTAAGGCACAAGAGGCAAGAAAACCGTAGAGTAGAATGGTGGACGTTGCATTGAAAAATGCAGTAGCAATGTTCTTCTGAAACATTCACTGCAGCTGGCATTGGAGATGTCAAGAGAGGGGGGGGGGCAGGGGAGCTGAGGTAGAACCCAAACTGGACCCTGAAACGGGCATTGCTGCTCGGGGATCCAGCCCAGCCAGATGATTAGGATGAGCAGCATGCATAAGGTTAGGCAGAGGAAGTATACAAAGACCAAATTGTTCACATTGTAGCTTAACCACCACAGGCTAAACTGGCACAGCGCGGACATTTGCACATTTACTGTTCACTTCACACACTGTCCACAAATTCAGACATTGATTCCGGTGTGGATCGTCCTCACCCATAAGAAGGTACTATCCTGACAGACAACAGAAATCACTCTAGGCACAGCTATAGTGTCAAACCCTAAGAACACCTGCGTTTAAAACTTTGCCCAGTCAAGCCATCTCTGCCTGATGACATCCCCCTCCTATCATGCAGTACTCTAGCGCACAGACGACCATTATAGGGTTAAATTCCAAAGTTGTTAAGGACGAGGACTTCCTAATTGATTCACTCTGAAACCGTATGCTTTGAACAATACCTGCCAATGTTAAAAAGCATGCTAGAATGAAAAGTTTAAGAACCCCCATCAAAAATAGGCTGGCTGTATCCAGAGTGGAAAAAAAAGAAAATCTAAAGCCCTTCAGGAGTACCACATGTATATATTTTGGGGCCTTGTGGCACCCATTCACTGATGGATCATATGGCACTAACAAGATTTTTTTCACCTGGGTGATGCCTCTCTACACAGAGAGCAAGCGTACAGCACTATATTAGAGCTGTAACGGGGAGGATATGGAGCAGTTGTTAAAACTTCGAGTCTTACAAGAACTGTGTGTAAGGAGCTTGACCATGAGGAGAAAATCATACCAAGTGCCAACATTAGGTGTCCTGTGAATGCAGCAGGCACTGCCTCCTGTGACACAAACAAGTGTTGTTCTCCGATAGTATGCCTGACCAAGCGTCTCTAGATTAGGAGCAGGCGGCCAGCAATACCTCCTAAGTATACATAATTTGTGGCTCAGGCATATACAGTGTTGGAAAAAATTATAAAAAGAAACTAACACAGCTAAAGATTTGGGTATACTTTAAACACAGCCTTTGAAGTCAGGTCTGAGGAGGCAGCAAACATGAAATGGAGCAAGGTAAGTGGGAGGCCCCGGCAACCTAATCTTGCTCCAGTGGAGGCTACCGGGACATCAGTCACAGTAATGACCGAGGTGCCCAAAACAGTAACCTTCTATTCAGCCCCCAGTCAGGGGACAAATATGGTTTTGCAGTATTAATCTTTTCTGGATTCACATGCTGTGCATTGTTCTGTCCTCTAGTAGTCTACTGGTTAGGTCCAGAATTGTTTTTGTATTTTTTATTTTCTTAAATTTGGGCAGCGCCTGGCTTTTGGTGTCCTGTCCATTCTATTGTGACATCAGACACCTGTGCCCGAATCCTGTTTGCATGGTTGCCATCTTCAACTTTGTTTTTGCCACTGGGTCTGGAAGCATAGTAGGAATGCTAAAGATTTTCAAGGAAGTTTAGAGTTTTCATTGAAGGAGCATCGCTGAGACATGGAAAATCCTGAAGGAAATTGAAAGATAGAGTGCTTACATTGAGGGAAGAGAGTTTCCACCGAGAAAAAGCTACATTTTTTAAGAACATCGCGGTCGGTGATTGAACATTGGGAATGGAGCATAACCTATTTAGATTCATCCTGAAGTGTTTCCTCAAGTTCGGGCAGGAGAGCCATGAGGTTTGCAGCATTTGTCTGCTCGAAGACCACAGCTTGGAGGAATATGACGCGTGTGCATAGTTCCAGCCAAGACTCTGGAGATGAGTGAGAAACAGCAGTGTGCTCACTACATCATGGCACAGTTGCAGAGCACACTGCTGAAAGATCTGTCAAGTGATGAGGAGAATCCTGAGGAAATGAAGGTGGTGCAAGGAGAGGACACTGACGTCGAAGAGGTTGTCGAAACTGAAAGGGAGAAGGCAGTGATGAAAATTTTGGAAGGCAGTCAGGTGAAGCACCACCAAATAACATCGCAGGCTAGGTGGGGCTGAGCCAAAGCCTTGAGACTGGAAGACATTGAAGGGTACTAGATACCAAAGGCATCTCTGACTGAGGGCCTCCGATGATGCCCAGGAGGAGGGCACAGAATATAGAGAAGGCCACAATAAAGAAAGGGTGAACAGCTATCCCTCCCCCCTGACTTTAATCTCCTGATATTTTAGTGTGCAACACCCTGGTTAAAAGGGCAGCAGACACACGGTGCAACTAGAGGAGGAGTGGCCAGATTCATGGTTCCTACTAAAGACTCTGCTGCCAGAACAGAAAAAGAACCTGTTTTTTTCAAGTGTCAGTCACTGAGGTTGGGCAGGCCTTTTGAGAACCAGCTGCAGCCAAATCTGTGACTTCCAGGGTGTAGAAAAAGCAGCAGCACTGTTGAGCCTGCTTATATCCAACTCAGTGTGATGGCAGATGTGCTCATGTTTGCCACCTCATGCAAAAGGGCCAATGCCCTCACTTTACTAGCCAGTACTGCACAGAGAGAGTAAGAAGATGGAGATGTTGGGATGACAAATGGAGAGATAGACAGCCCATCACCAGCTCTAACACACTACTCAGCAGGTATGGCCACCAGCAATGGGACAAGATAGAGGGGTGCTAATGGAACACTTTACAGAGCAGTACCAAAAGACGTAAAAAAATGATCATCCAAAAAGGACAAGACCATCCTGAACACCTGCCGGACGTCCATGGCAGATATAGCAGACATCCATGCAAATTTCCTGTCCTAAGGAGACATTAATGGCTGAGAGTTTAAGGATTGAACAAGGAATTGCAGGCATTGGGCCTTAATATGCCCTTGACGGGTGAAAACGCCTTTGACCCAGCAGTGGAGGACTCACTGCAAAAAATGAAAAAGGATAGTAAAACATCAAAGACCATGGTTGCTCTCCATTTAGGAAGGTAATTTGGAGAAGAAACAGCACCAAGAACAAGACTGCCTGCTAGACACGTTATAACAGCCCATCATCCCACACACCACTTTTACATGAAAACACAGCTTCCAGGTCGCCTCGTCACAGTGGCAGACATTAGGGACCTATGGAGCTGGGGAGAGGCAGGGAAGCATATAAACATGCTGGGGCTGAAGGCTGTTTTCTTTGACCTAAGTACTTTCCAGAGACATATCAAGAGAAAAACAGACACAGTACAGACAAGGTCACAGTGTTCTCCTTTAGCAAATGAGAGGGGTAGGGGTGGGGTAGAAACTAGGAGCACACACTAGTGTAGAATATATAGAAGTGAGTCTTCATTCAAAGTGATGCATAAGGCTGAGATCAGATGCCTAACATCAAAAAAGCCTTTTTGATTGCCATTACATGTTTACAGAGAGTTAGTTGCAAAACGTCAAATCATAATAACCCTGCTTACAGATGCAGGAGGGCAGGGTTGGTAATGTGGACAAACTTATATGTTCTCTTATAAGTTATCTCATATTTTCATGCCCACCAAACTCTAAAACCGCTAGCTTTTTTACAGAATTTAAGAACACGAGAAGAAAGAGCCCCATACATGCTTGATGTCAGAAACGTGGTCATATATTACATATATTACTTGCAAAAAACAAGTCAAATAGGGAAAGGAAATGAATCCTTCAATCTGTATAATTTATTTCGGATTCAGAATCCTTAAAAAGAAACATACATCACAGTAAACCAATCGACTGAAGATCATTACATTCAGGATAAGATCAAGAAACACTAAAGTGGTACATAACACTACGTCCTTCATGCTCTAATTAAAAAGACATACATCACCAATGCACTTGAAAGCCAATCACAACATTTTCAGGAGTTCTAACACAACAAAAAATGTATCACATTGGATCTATAATTAACTTGAGCGCAGTGATTTTTGTTATGAATGATCCATGGGGAGGATAAAAACTGAGAGACACTAATAAAGATGATTTCTTTCATATCAGATCTCACTATTCTCAGCACTTGTTCTTTTCGCCTGATACCTAGCGAAAGACTAATTGGTTTCATTCCCCTACTATGAGGAATTGCATAGGCTTTGCTAAAGAAAAAGAAGTGATGCAAAGTTTCAGTCTCTAGGTTGCAAGAAGGGCATAAAGTACTTTTGCTATAATTAGTTCCCCAACAGATGCACAATGGGTAGTGATTTTATCCAAAAAAGGCTGAAAAGACGGAATCACTTTGAGATTTAAAAAAAAAATCTATCTGTCCCACTGCCCGGTTTACATTTACTCAATTCAACTTCCCACAAAAAAAAAACCTGTAAATCTCTCTTTAACCACACACCTGGAGGTGAGAGCGGCATCAGCAGGAAAGTTCCAAAGAACGGGTAAATTGAGCTAAAGATAATTTCCTTAACAGACGTTAGCAAAGGAATTTTCTTACAGACATTGGGATGCATTAATTCCACAAGGGGAAGCCTATATGGGGCCAGCTCATCATGGGGCTACTGCCTATGCCAGTAGAGTAGAGGTCTAAGTTTGCTTTTTAAAGCAATCTGAGAAACTCCTGCATCTAAAAACTTTGCTAGACAGAGTACTTTGTGGGCGATGAAGCTAGGGACCTAATATATTTATTTTCTACTACTGCAAGGCACTTAAGTGTGTCATGGACCCAGAGCTATGTACCATAGAGGGCAGACACCTTGACCTTGGCATTGTATATCTCAACTGCTGTACAAAGTGATCTAGCCTTGGTCTTCTTTATCATCATTTTGATTGCCCTGGATTCCTGCTGGAGCTTAAGTGCACTCTTCTCTGTCTGCAAAGACCAAGCTTAGTGAGCCTAACCCCCAAGGTCTTTTACTTGAGCAAGCAGTTAACTTTGTGCCAGAATAGTGCACCTCCAAGATATGCAGGAGTTAAGACATGAATTTTGTCTTCTTAATGTTCAGCTCCAGTCCCCTTTCAGCACAGACAGATAAAAAGCGATCCACTAAGGCTGGGAGACCAGATGGAGTTTTGGATATAAGCAGCGTATCGTTTGCAGTGTTGGTACTTTGAATGCCATGATTTTTGATGCATCATTTCAAGCAGAGTCAAAGTAGTGCACTAAATTATTCATGTCTAGTAAGAAGAGAGTGGGGGTCAACACGCAGCCCTGGCGCACTCCCGTCTGAATTCTAAAACTATTTATCAACTCACCATTTCTACAACTCCTAACCTGGGCAAAATTAAGCTTGTGCAGTCTTATCAAAATTGATAGAACTCAATCAGGGACCCCAGCCTTTCCCAATGCGACCAATAGATTATGCCTGGGAATGGAATCAAAGGTCGATTTTAGGTCCACAAGGACCACCTACAAGTGACCCTTCTCCACTAGCACTGTTTTCCAATATAAAGTGCACAAGCAAAATATCTGGTCCATGGTGCTTATCTTCTGCTGAAAACCAGTTTGGAGATCAGATATTCTCGCTGACCCAATCAACCGGTAGCCCCAAAATTTGGCGACACAGTTTTTGCATTCTATCCTTCAAATAATAGGCCTGTACTTATGTGGTTCTTCTCGACTACCTTTTTTAAATATGGGAACTGTCTTAGCATGGTGCCATGACGTAGGAGAGGCCCACCCTTCAGGGTTGACTTGGTAAGTAAATTTAAGTAGGTGGCCCTATATTGTGGATTCTGAGGCAAACAAATCACACAGAATGCCGTCAGGGTCCGGGGCTTTTCTGGGGACAATGGCTGCCAAGGTCTCGAGAGAATCTTGGAGTGATATTACAAGAGGGCATAGCAGTTCGTAAGAATTAGATGAACCTAAATAAGGTTCATCCCCAGAGATTGCATTAAGCTCAGAGTAAAGCCCTTCAGAATGTTAAAACCAGGTTTGAGGCTGAAGAAAAAAATTCTGCATTGTTGACCATGCATTTGCTTCATTGTTCATTGGGCAACAATATTTCAGAAGGACTCACTATCCCCTTATCTCACTGCTTTAACCTGGTCTTCCCATATGTCTGTCTCTCAGTTAGATGTAGTATGCATAAGCAGATTCATGTACTCCTGTACTAGCTTGTACAATTTGGTCTCTATTTGATTTGATAGACTGTATTAGGGAAGTTTTGTCAGATCAACAGTGCTTATTAACCCAAGGATGTGGTTCTTCTGTTATGCAGCCTCTTACTTTCCTTGACCAAAAAGAAAACACCTAGTAAAACACCTAGCGGGTCAAATAAGTCATCATGCTGTTTGAGGTGTCGCAATACACTGTTCCCATCAGGCTCACTACTAAACATCAGCTCCATTGAGCCTGCTACCTTTATTTTCCCTCTAGATATTTGAACCATAGGGAGAGGTTCGTCAGAGACAAATGGCCACTTTAGGAACTGTTTATTGTCGGCAAGACATCATTTCCTCTGGTCCCTGGAATACTGTATTTCGCATTTAGTTATTATAGACCCTTTCATTTTCAAGTGGTGGGCATTATGTTCACCAACAATTCTAGGAATAATCTTCATATCTACCAAATAAATCCATAGTTGCAAAGAGCAGGATATTTTCTATTGGATTGGTTGTACCACTTAAAAGTATGCCTGCCTTCCATAACAGAGGAAGATCTGCTGTTACAGGCTCAAAGGCCAAGGGTCAGGATAAGCCCCAGAAGTTGGGTTGCTTCAGCAGAATTGCCTGTTCAACGGTGCTAGATCGAATTGTGGTAAGTTATCAGAAATCTCCAGTAATGATGACAAAAACCCAAAATACCATCAACAAACTCCTAAAGGCTAGTAAGAGCATGTGAGTCTCTGCTGGGACCACTACACCTATTGTACACATTAAAAATGTGTAACCTTTGTGGGGTTTTTTAAGTCAATTCCGTTTTTTTTCATTCTATTTCCTAACATTAACATCCTTGTAACCTTTTTTTTTTTTTTTTTTTTTTTTCAGTGAATTTTTCTTTTTTTAACGTAAAGTAATTTTATTACTGTACATTAATCCACTTTTCAGCCATGCAAAGCAGAGGTTGGCCGCAGGGCCTGGCCTGTGTCCAGGCTCTTGGGCCAACCCCATAACCACCCAACCCTGCACTGCCAGCAGGCTTTGGCCGCAGGGCCTGTCTCTCTGGGTGTGAGAATAGGTGTGATAGGGTATCTCTGGGTGTGAGAGTAGGTGAGAGTAGCTCCTCCTGCAAGTAGAGCCCTCATTCCTCTGAAATCCTGACCTCTGTCAGGAGTTCGAGACCCTCCTCCACCCGCAGGCTTCTGCCTGCACCTCATCTCTGGTGTCTAGTGGGAGAGTTATGCTTTCCTATTAGGATTCCCTCTGCCTTTCTCCTCCTTTTCTTCTGCTTTGGTCTCTGTTGTGCTTTCTCTTCAGGGTCTGTCCCTTTTGTGTTCCTTTTGCTTTACACTCTTCCTCGTTTTTCTCTCCCCTTACTCTGTTCTCTCTCACTTTCGCTCTCCCCTCTCTCT